>NC_065407.1:3750000-4375000 GCF_024362695.1 Pectinophora gossypiella | reverse complement strand
TTTTTTGTGTTAAATTCGGACAGAAACAATGAAAACGGAAGTGTTTCGATTTTTTTGATGAGAAGTGTATTTCCCATCAGTATAAGCAGAGACTAACACGATTGATCATCACGTGTTCGGCGGTGAGGGAAATAATCGAGAGGAAACCCACATTCCCGAGAAATGCATTTACGGAGTTATGTGACCTAACCTGTATTGGGCTGGTTTTCCGTTCGCGGGTTGGAAGGTCAGACAGGCAGTCGCTTCTGTAAAAATCCGGACCTGTCAAATCGTCAGGTTAGGTAGGCGAACCCTGTGAAAAACGGGATAATGCTAGGGGAATGATGTAAGCAGAGACTAAACATTATTAAAAACAAACTTTAGAATATGTGACATTCTCCGAGTTTGGTGCTCTCGTTGTTGTGAACATATTCGCATGATTACGTACTAACCTACGAGTTTGTTTTTGCCGCGTCCGTTCCTCCGATTCTTGACAATATGTACCTACAGCGTAGCGGAGTAAAACATGATATTGATGACTCTTTATAATTATACTGTATACGGTAGAGGAAAGATTGATGTAGACTTTGATGCAATGATTGTGATGAAGTACCTACACGCTTTATGCACTGTCGTTGTTGTGTGAAAGATTAGGTTAGCCGCGGTGGAAAACGATACGATCTCCATGCTTCGCGCTTGTATATAACTTAGCAATACAATACGGTTTATTGCTCTAACAAAAGGCATAACAAAATTATACTCATTTTATCATACAGTTGTAAGTGCGATTTCCACACGTTGGGAAAACTTATAAGATGCCATGTGAATGTACCTTTATTTTCTTTAAAACTGATAAGTAAGCATAACTACCTTAAAATATGTAGGTAAGCATAACATGTATGAACGTGCATTACACTACAGAAATCCTTTAAATAAGCACAGAACCAAACACAGAAAATCACAATCAAAAAATCTATTTAAGTATATTATGACTAACAGCTTCTCAGTATTGATATTTCAAAACGAAGTGATGTAACCTCGTAAATGCGATAATCGCGAACAATATTATCTCATACGGAACCCGCGGTATGAACACGCAAGCGCCACTATCGCTCAACCGTGGTACTTAGACACGTGAGGCAGTGTTTCCTCAAAGCTTTAAAGTTTGAACTAGTTAAAACGGGTTTTGTTTTTATGAATCTTCGACGTCGTCTTCCTCGATTGGCCCAATATGTTATCTTCTTCCCAGCTTTATCAGTAACATTCGTTTTATCAACCGGCTGGCTGTTTTGGTTGGAAACATGCAGTGGTGGCCCTAGCATTAGGTGGTACGAGATGTCACAGTGACGTTTTTTTTTTGACGTGACTTACTGTAGATTTGCCGCAGATGGCATTAACTACTCTCGCCCGGTACAACGTTTAAGACAACAGGTCTGAGGGTGCCCAGTTGGGAGCGAACCTCGGCTCAGGGCGTCATCCCTAGTTAATTAATCGACCCTAGTGGGTCGATAGCGATAAACGCTGATTGAAGGAAATCGTTGACCACGCTGGTTATATGACGGTTTGCACCCTGAGGTCGTACCGCTCGTTTCGCTCTAAGGCCGCGACTGGTATCTACTAAAGTTCCTACTAGCTTTCCGAATATAACTTTGTCCGAGTGAACTTTGGTTACCGCGCAAAGTTCTTGCTCTAAATCCGTTCCTCGAAAGTAACTCAAAAATAAAAAAGTGACTCTATGTCTGTCGCTCTCTGTATTATGTGTCCCATGGGTCATTGATGTATAAAATGTTACTATTATTAATAGTGTAGATATTATTATTATAAGTACATAATAATGGTCCTGTCACTATTTAGTAACTTAATATAACGGAACTATATTTAATGTACCTACAAATTATTTTTTTCACAATATTCTTAAGTGAATGCATTCGATTGTTGTCCAAGACGACAAGAAATTCCAGTCCCTTCGAGTGATGAAAATGTAATTATCCAAGCCCAATAAAATATAGTCGCGATGTCTTTAAAAATCATATTAAAATTAATTGTATATTCGTATTTTGTGCCGATTTTAATGCCGATTTTCACCTACAAGGTAGTTTAGGGTAAGTAATTTAGAAAGAATGAAAAATAATTTATTTCCATCTTAGACGCCAAATTATAAACATAAACACAACGAAAATACATAAAATAATAATACAAAAATACCAATAACGACAAATAATTTAATGTTTAAAGTTTATTCATTAAGTACTTTATATTTTGTTTAAGTTTAAGTTTATTGCGATTTTATTGTTAATTTATTTCTTTCTTTATAGGTACTTTATGCACTTATTAAATATTGCCTTTATATAAGTTACATCATTTGGAATTAGCGCACGTGATCAAGCATAACCACGTTTGTTCTTAGCAATTATTTGCAAGCCGGATCATCGCGTGGATGCTATACATAATGAACGTAATACCCAAGTAGCAATCAAGAATTGTGATTAAGTCATATATGTCTAAACTTTAGCTAAAGTGAGATTTATCCAAATCAAATAGGACTTATTAGGACTTCATAAATTCATTTCCTTCTTTAATTCTATATAGTTTTCAACAAATCCTACTTTAGATAATTTAGAATACACAAAACCAAGTTAAGTATTCACAAAACTATTTAGTCTTATCTCAGCCTACTGTTAAGTCTACAAGTATTCTTTTACTTTACTCAGATTATTTGAAGGCTCACTTAACACTAAATTGATTTAGTGAAGTATCAGTTTAGTCTTGTAAAGTAAAAATTGATTGCCTAGATATACTTAAGGCAATTTTTATTATTTGTTGCTCCTATACAAGACTGTTTTATTCGTTTTTGACTACAATAAGTAAAACATAAGAAAAGTCTATTCAATGGACGATAAAATCGAAATAGAAGCAAGCAGAAAGATGGATGAAGTCCAAATAATAAAATGATCTGGTGATTTTCGAAGGCAGAATATTAAATACTTACAGAAAATTAACCTGTGATAATGCACATCCCACTGTTTTTGTTAGCGATGCGATATCTTCTTTATTGCCATCATTTTTTTATATCGATTGGTATAACACAATCATTTAATTTTGGCAAAAAAATAGTAAGTTCCTGTTTTTCAAATCCGATCCAGCGTGTGGCGGCCCAGGTACCTACGTCTCGCACAAATCTTCTCAAAAATGACTAAGCTAGTCTAACCTAATCTAAGCGCACGGCAACACTACACCATGAAAAATCGAGTTTTATATTAAAACCTGCTAAGTTCAAATATGAAATTAGGTACCTATTAGTCTAATAATAAATAAATCCAATCAAAAACATAAATGTGAAATGAGAGCCAAGTTCAATATTATGCAATGCTTTGGTTGTTAACTTCAACGACAAAAGAAGTGAGATCTAAATGGGTGCCAAGTTCAATGGTCAGTCCTGAAATTTATTTATAAGTAACAGTATAACATATCATATCTTCTTATAACATAAATATATTGTAGCCTAAGGTCTGTCTTATTGTAGGTAAGTACATATCCTCGTAACGCGTGGGTCCTTTTAAAAGGACAAATTCAAAACTAAAAGTCGACTTTATAGATATAATACATTTGAATACCTATTAAACTCGTTTAAGATTCACGTTAAGTTAAAAAAAATAATATGCCAGTAAAATGGATGTGAGTTGTGTTGTATCGTGGGCGAAAAGCTGACAACCTATCACCGCTAAACACATGTTCCAACTTGCTTACCTACCCTTAAAGTACTTGTCGAATATGGCATCAAGTGGTTTTATGATCACTTAGTGCTCTGCCTACCCCGATATAGGCGTGATTGTATGTTATGTTAAGTTAATCCACATACCTACCACAAAAAGACCGGCTGTCATGAGTTTTGATTAGTTACTGATTCTTGCATCTATAGTTAGGTACAGGCACTAATTAGGTATTTATGTTAAGCGTTCATAATAGAATCTAATTATTTATGCCAGTTTATTATTTTTTTCCTTTATATTCATCTTAATACCTATCTTACCAAATACCAAATTTTAACTCTCTAGGATCATCTGGAACTGGGTTAGAGTTTTGATTTATAGGTCAGTCAGTCAGTCAGTCAGTCAATGATAAAAATGAGGATTTTTGTACATTAATATCTAAATAACCGTTTGAGATAAGCTTATGAAATTTAGAACACTTATATGTATCTCACAAGTCTCAATATATGAGCCAAATTTACGATACGATACGATACGATTTGATACGTTTATGTAAAATAGTTTTTGATTTATGAGGGGGTCAAAAGTGGCTGCAAATGGTTCGTGTAAATATTACACACGGTGCGGCTCGCCAGTTCTATTTCTTGAACTTGGCTTGATACGCTACCGCGTGTCTAGATACTTTTCTTTCTTCTTTCATTCTTTCTTTTAATAATTTTAAAAATGTACCTATTTTTAACTAAGCTTTATTCACAATCATAAACAAAACATATCTATTTTAAGTTTTGTGTATGGTTAAATGCATTTAAAGTGGGCATTAGATTCGATTCCTTTATTTGTTTAGCTTGATAAAGTCATCGGGAATTGGGCCGCCTTTTTTAACAATAATGTTTTTGGTGGGCTTAGAAACTACCGCGCACACACACGACGTTAATCAAATTGCAAGGGTTCTTCGTATATACAATATTCAACGGATACTCGTAAATTTTTACAATAATCACATTGTTTCCGTTGGCAATTAGAAGCGCGGTGATCGTACCTACTTTGCGTCAGCGAACCATGTAGGTACCTATGAGAATGTATGCGCGGAGACTCATTAGCAAATTGAGTTTATGTTTGTTAGTTCCAATTGCGATAAATATTAAATAATTAAGTAAATCACATTCCTATCCAAGTAAGAACTCAGCATAACAATATTTTTTATCTTCCACGAGTCGAAAAACTTACCTCTCAAACAAACATACTTTCCATAGGTTTTAAAAGCTTGTTCGATTTTAATTGTTACTTGTTACATAGATGATTCTGGCACAAAATAAACAAACATGATTTTACGACATTACTTTACTAAATCAAAATAGAGGATCACTTTAGACATAAGAGTTTTAAGTAGGAATTCACTAAATACTTTTTGTCTTAAGTTGGTATACTCCTAGACAATTGAAGTAAAATTTATCTTAACTAGTACTTGATGAAGTGCAACTTGACTTTATTTTTCTAAACTGATTCTTACGAAATCAATTGTTTCTAAAGTCGTACTTCATTTAGAAAAATATTACTTAACGCCATTTTGCACTTACAGGAAGAAAACATGTAATATTTTTTTGACAATATTATCGTCAAAAACTGAAGTAAATTAATATATATTTATGTTGTAGTAACAATTACTGCGTTCAGCTGTCACATATTAATAGAAAATGAATTTCTCTATACTATATGTCACCATTTTTTTTATTTGCTGAATAATCAATCCAAATTTTATTATTATTTTTCTGGTATATTAAAGGCCCTTCTGTTTTTTAACACTTTCTATCGATTTTACACGAGAAACAATCATGCGTTTATAATTTCCTGTATGTGAAACGGCAGAATAACCTTTTGTTAAAACAACTTAACAAATATTTTAGACGCCATTTTCTTACAGACTTCATTTCTTGTGTTAATGTAAATGTTCGCCATTATATTCTAAAATAAAGACGCGTGAAGTAAAAATCGTTTTAGTATGACCTGAAGTTTTACTTCGTTAAGTTACAATTGACTCAGTGCAATTCAATCCTATAGTCTTAACTAAGTATTGTAGATATCTTCAAGTATACATTTTTGGTATTAAGTGATACTACAAGAATTCTAAGTTTAGAATACGCAAGAACATTGTCTAAAGTAGGGTTTAAGTCTGACTTAACGTTGTCTTAAGTCTGTCTTGTATAAGAGTTAAAGTATGTGCCCACTTTTACTAAACTGTATCTTCAAGACATCTTGAGGGATATCTTGGAGACATATAAGACTTATCCAAGACAAGGGCTTGATTTAGTCTACTTGCCTTCAAGATATCTACAATTCTCTTTTAAGACAATCGGTTGCTACTTGGGTAACTACTTACTTATAATATCATACTATATGTAAGGTGTGTACGTTGTCCTGGCTATAATAACTATAGGTAAGTCATGCTATAGAGCTGTAATAACATACATCCCATGCTGAACATAGACTTAGCAGCAGAAAGAAAATTTCCTTTCCCATTGTTTTCGATATGTACAAAATAACATTATATTTTAGATATTCAGGCCAATATAATATTATACCATTTTATAGTCAATTTTATTCTGTACGCAATGTGCCTGGAACATATTGCTGAATTGCATGTTGCCTGTTGTGTTTGTTTCTGTACTATGTTCTGTGTGCTCAATAAAGTACTACAGTGTGTAGTACTAAAGGATTAAAAACAAAAGAGTGTGGGTCGAAAAATATGTCCGAATCGAAAGCCAATAAATGTTGTTGCAAGCAATCATTGGGTACAGAAAAAATGTAGAATGGACCTGACTACATATTATAGCAGCAGGTCCATTCCGCATTCTAATGTTGAAGTTCAATATACTCTTATTGAATACACACGTGTGTTACACCCATCTCAAATAATAATAATGTAAATAGCTCCATACCTAAAGTACAGTCATAAAGACAACGAACTTTCCGCAACAGTTTTTTGTCGGAGACAACGACATTCCTGTCCATTTTCGGCGACAGTACATGTTGTTGACCCTCATCAAATGGATGCTTCATCATCCTGCCTAATCCCTTAGTGATGCAGCGATATGCTAAGTGTTTAACATGTTTTGGACATGTTTTTGGAATTGCGCGTGTTGAATATTTTATAAGAACGACCGGTGCTATAAAACATTCATGTTATGTTAGTCATCATAGGTTTTTTTGTGAATTTTATGTAAATTTGCCTCGAAAACCCTCGGATAGTATTTCACTATTTGGACGGAACTTAATTACTTAAATTAATTTTAAGTTTATATTATTTTCTCTGCTTTTCGGCATTTAATACACACGACATTCAATGAAAAAAAAAAAATGCAAGTATAAAGGATTAGCTTGCAAGGATAAAAGGTGTAACGGTTTGGCACTTTTTGGGTCATATCATAATAAAAAAAAATCAAGATAAAAAAAAGATGAATCCCGTTATTCAAGAAGATGTATGAGAGTCCACAAGATTGCATCTTGACAGCATATGAATACTTAATTTTCCTTTCAAATAAAAATATTGTATTGTATTCCTTAAAAGACAGCGCATAAATATAAATGGGATATATTTTTTTCCGTCATTCGTAAAATATTTTGTCGATAAATTTCGCGCAACATAAGTAATGGGGCGGGCGTGAAATTTTCGATACATTCATAACAACCCCCTGCAACTATATAAAGACGACTTTGTCATATTCACACAACTCTTGGGAACACAATTAAATAAACTTCCTACAATAACTGGTTTCCATTGTTAAGAAAATTACGTTAAAAGTACCCGTAGGTATTATTTTTATCAGCTCGTAATCGGCGTAAAACGTCTTGTTAG
The DNA here is from genome assembly GCF_024362695.1 of Pectinophora gossypiella. Taxonomy (NCBI): domain Eukaryota; kingdom Metazoa; phylum Arthropoda; class Insecta; order Lepidoptera; family Gelechiidae; genus Pectinophora; species Pectinophora gossypiella. The sequence continues at coordinate 4,367,458 of NC_065407.1, read as the reverse complement.
CGTGTTCACCTAATGTATTTTTTTTATAATTATAATTTGTAGATATAAAACGTATCCTGCTTGACTTTATTCTACTAAGAGCAAGAGTTAAATATAAAATAGATACGACCAAACAATCCGTGCATGGCTTGGAGTTAGGATGAATTCGTCCAAGATGCATGACCAATTTTTGTTTTACATTGAGGTGGGATGGCTCTTCACAACATTTAAACATGGACAATTGAACATTTAACTAATTTAAGACGACACGAGAGAAGTAGAAGGGTGCGTGAGAGCCTATGTAGAATCATAATTTGTATGACAATAACTCTTAATTTAAACGCCTAGTCATTGCTGATTGTACTCGACTTTTGAATAGTGTATAATTTTTTAACATTATTGACGTGACTTATTCTAGATTTGCTGTTTGCCGCAAATGGCATTAACTACTTGACCGGACAAACATAAACAATTAGAGCTGTCATCCGTACAGATTTCAAAATGTGCCAACTGTAGGCATTTGTGCAGCCATTCATGAACGCGGTTGAAAGTGAACGCGCATTATGCCCTGGTTACACGTTTTTTGAATCACTTGCGCTTGGGATTTGAGAGCATGGTTGTATTTGCTAAGCTCTTAGTTTTATTGTTTGCGAAGTATAGCAGTTCAAATCCCTGACATGTTAAAAATAAAATGGTCAAATTAATATTATTATTTAACTATATTGTTCCATAATTAGTTTTGTCACTAATTTATTCTGGAGCCTGCTTTATAACATAACAAAACAAATACTTTATTGCACAAACATGAAAAAACAAAATACAAAACAAAAGATAAACGGCCTTATTGCTAAGTAGCAGTCTCTTCCAGGTAACCTTTAAGTATAGGAGATATTGAATATTATTTAATATAGCTGGATAGTGCAGCATGGGAATACTTGTACGTATAAAAATAAATACACTATCGACTACATAAACTACATGATAATAATACACATAATTATAAATTGTTATAATAAATAAATATCAACTGCTTACTGCTTTATATTGAAATATAATATATATTTCTACACTACAATTTAGTACACTAAATATAAAAGTTGTGTGCAATAAAGTATTATATTATTTGGTTTAATTTTATATAATTTGAAGCAGATTTTATTTATACTTTTAATAATGTAATAACGAAGTACTTATTCGTAGTCACAAATGATTTCAATTAATTTTATTACAGTGATCAGCTTATCAGCAAACTTACATTTGAGAGAAAAATACATCTTTAAAGACTAACCTAAACTGTATAGAGCTTGGCGTTAACAACGACGCCTCTACCACAATCTATACCACTACTTTACCATTACCGTGCGAATACATATTCCATTATTGTATTTCAATATATTCCATGCATGCATACTAGCATGCATGCGAGGAAACTTGACATAAGTGGAGCTCTGTGTTTCTAGTTCTATTACACGCGATCACCGTTGGGAAGAGGCATACTATTTATTGGATCAGTACACTAAACAGCCTCCGTGGTCTTGTGGTTAGAGAGTTAGGCTCACGATCTGGAGGTCCGGGTTCGATTCCCGATGGGGACATTGTCGAAATCACTTTGTGAGACTGTCCTTTGTTTGGTAAGGACTTTTCAGGCTTGAATCACCTGATTATCTGAAAAAGTAAGATGATTTCGTGCTTCGGAAGGCACGTTAAGCCGTTGGTCCCGGCTATTAGCCGTAAAGGCATCTCTAACAACCCGCAGTGGAGCAGCGTGGTGGAGTACTCCATACTCCCCTTCGGTTGATTGAGGGGAGACCTGTGCCCAGCAGTGGGACTTATATAGGCTGTTTATGTTATGTACACTAAATATACACTATTTAAAAGTCAAGTTGGATCAACCATGCATAAACGTTTACCACTAACAGATTTTTCATACAAATTATGACTCTACATAAGCTAGGCTCTACCCACCCTTCATTTTCTTCTCTCGTGTGGATAGTGAGGAATGACTAAGCAACCCTGGTGTGGCTTATTATTGAGCAGCCAGAGACCCCTGATATGGTTCACGTAACCAGTGACCACCGGGACTAACGGATTAATGTGTCTTCCGAAGCACGGAATGTTTAGACGGATTATTTTGATCTTCATCGTTGCACCTTACCTATTATCCTCTCAATATAGAGCTAAATAGATTTCTTTAAATATTTGGTTTCAAGAGTGTTAAAAATCTTATAATACTTTGTGTAAAACCAAATTGTTAAGTTGCAACCAGGAGTTTATGAATGTTGTCGTTATCTTTAATTGTGGTATCAATTACGTATTTATATGTGCTAATGTGTCAAAACATGTACTGTTGATTATCATGTTGATAACCTATAATAAATAAATAAATAGAATAAATAGGCAAAAGCGGACATATTTAATTCAAAATTATAGTCGAAAACGGCAACGGATTCAAAAAGCGTACGTTTCGAAATATAATACACTTACGAGATCCTCATTGCATTCAACACTTTGATTATAATTACAGTAAGTTTTATTATTTCGTTTGACATTTAAATGTTAATATCTAAAATAGTTACATTCATGGATTACTCATATCCTTAAAGAATCTCATAATCTAGAAGTTCTTGTATTGTAAGCCTGTCAAATGCTATTTTTGATTACCGCTTCATATCAAAAGTGGCTGCATGTTGTATTCTGCCAATGAGGGACTTACCAATCGACGTTCCCCAAACACACGATAGATGGCGTTGTTCACTTTTAACGTGATAATTAACTATTTTCTCATTGCATTGCATAATACTTAAAAAATGTAATGTAATGGCAGAAACATAATATAAAACTGATTGTTGTTTGATATTTGGATCACATTATGTATAGAATGATTGCTACCTACCTTATTGGTTTTCTTTATTTTGATCAGAATAATAATGGGTGGAAGTTGTAATTGTACCTTGGTGTAATAAAAAGGGTCTTCATTTTTGGGTAAAAACACAGATAAAAGATGCATATGTCTGTTATCCATGAAATTAGGAATTTAAACGAAGAAAAACTAAACAACGCCCTCTATCGTGTTTTTGGGGAACGCCGATTGGAAAGTCTCTTATTAGCGTGTACCACTAGCTTACATATTCCGTTACCATCAAGTGAGTATTTAGTATAAAAAATATGCTGCTGGGTAATTCTTCAAACACAGGAAGTCAATATCATTACTGTGAACGCAGAAATATCCTAGAACCTTAGCTAGTCATTAGCTAGTCACTAGTTACTTAGCTAGTTACTTAGCTAGTCACTACATGAGTCGTGCCAGGAAAATTCGGCGGCTCAATAGTAACCTGAAAGAGGAAAAGAGAAGAAGGTTAGTGACAAGAAAAATGGAAATGTGTGGGGTGGTCCAAACACGGAACTTATCCTATGAGAAGCCGCTGCATACAAAGCACTTGGCTAATAATAGTCGTATTGCACATAAAGTGATTAATGTGACTGGTAATGCTAATGAATTGCTGTTTAATATTCGACTGCGGGTAGGAAATACGCTACGAGCTGTTGCGGTAGCGGAGATGATAATATTTGTATGTTTGTCGGTTATAAGGAAATGCTTGCTTCAACAGCTAGTATTAAAGTACTAGTCCCGTTTTTTTGGCTCTAAAAAGTAAAATGATATATTACAACATGTGATAATAATAAATTCTCTGGAATTTATTTACCATCGCGGTGTCTTATTGCCAATCGGAGTGTCTGCAAACCTGTCTCTGGTAATGTGTCAAAGAGTCCTTTTCTAAATTGCTGCATGAGCAATAAAGCCGTTTGTTTTGCTTTTCTGTTTCTGTATATTTTGTTCTTTTTTTTCTGTTCTTTGTGCTCAAAGTACTTATAAAAAGTTATATATAAGTAATAAAAATATTTCAAAATCGCTACATCTTTACAACCTGCAGATTTCATGACCCAACCTCAAGTTACTTTCTTAATGCTGTGATGAGTCGCTTGGCCTCGACCAAGTGTTGTCCCGAAGGGCTTTCTTGACATTAAACAAAGAGTACTTAATAAGTTCTTTTGTCTCAATCTGCATAATTATACTGTCAATTGTCGACGGCATTTGCACATATGAATGATGAACAGTTCCAAGATACACTGATGACACATTGTTTTGATGACAGTTTTGCTTTGCTTACAAAGAAAGCTTATTAAAACTGTTGTGTACATGGTCTTAAGATCCAAAGTCCTTTTTGTGTCTCGAATTCTAGGCAACACATTTCGCCATTATTTTCAATCTGGACTATTTTCTTTCAGACTTTGTGCATCATATCTAGTTCTACACGATATATATAAGAATACCCAGCCACATAACTCAAGGTCTATAGAGGGGAGAGTTATGTGGGTAGACAACTTGCAACCACACTTGGTATGGAGATAAACGTACCTACGATACTGATGAACCGATCGCTATAGAGGCGGCCAATCAGCTTGTGATAACAAACTTCCTGAAGTTCGAATCACTAGGGTTTATTTATCATATATGTATATTCCTATCAGACCACGCCCTCAGCCGAGGTTCGCGCATAACTGGGCAGCATCAAGCCTGTTGTCTTAAATTCTACTGAGTACTTCTACTGAGTGAGAACCCTCAGCGCTAGTCAGCGCTTCCGGCCAAGTAGTTGAAAAACAGCAGCAGCAGTTGTAGTTAATGTGTCTGAATCAAACCTCACGCCAGAAAAAACGTAGGTGACAGATATTCAACCCATTTGCCCATGCCTATGTATTGTGGGTAATATAGTAAATTTCTGGTAGAGGACATCTCTATCTTCTTTCTCTCTCTCTATCGTCTTTTGCAATATGCCCCTAAATGATAAGGAATTGAACGAATGTTTTTTCTTATTTTCCATCCAGTAGATAGCTGAAAGCTCTTGACAGGGTAACTTAAAATTAGGAGGTATCTACTGGAATCAGCATGCAACATTACACAAGTACGTGAATGTAAGTAGGAGATCCCCAGTTGGTGGTCCCCTATGGCGACTCATTAATAACTCTGATGCTAGGGTTGATGAGGTTGGTAATTCCCTTCACAATTCACACGAGAAAAGTTAAACAAATCAATAAACATTCAATTGTCCTCAAAACAACTCTGTCAGTTTTATATTTACAATATCACTGAACAATACATTGATTTATAAAGTAAATTATCAACAATAAGAAAGATGTAACTTCGACCTTAACTCCAAGGTGGCTTTTTGCATGTTCGAGGAAGGTGCAGAGCTGTCAAATGTACCGTAACGTACAACTGCAATCAATTCATGGTTGCAAACAAAAAGGAATTCATAGCTGGTGAATATAAATATCGTTATGAATGTGATAAAAATTAAATAAGTGAAAAATGGACTTGAGGAGCTAATCTGAGTTCATCTCTCCTGAAGATTTGACAGGTCTGGTTTTTCGACTGCCTGTCTGACCTTCCTACAAGTCAAGGAAAAATCAATCCAATACAGGTTAGGTCACATACCTCCGAAAAATGCATTTCTCGGGAATGTGGGTTTCGTGAGTTCGACATATTGATTTGGATAATAACTTGAAAAATACCTGCATAATTATATCGGCTATCTTCCTTACCTACTTCGGATTGTTTATTTAATCTGTACTTACGTATTGTGTTTCAATAATTTATAACATAATTTAGAATCACGCCTGTATACCCGTGGGGGTAGGCAGAGGTGTATAGTGTAATATAAATACATTCCTCGTCAGCTGTGTTTAAGTCCCTCGTAATAGGAGACAAGACTATTGCCATTAACCGGGCACAAATTGTGGAAACCACGTGATATCAATTATCTGTGATTTAAACATGAATTCAAACTCATGAAGTCAAATTCAATGGCCGCCTGAGCTGGCGTTCGAACCCGTGACTCTAATTAAGTCACGCGTTCTGCTAACACGGCCATCATGGATTACGAATATTTTATTGTCCATTCAAATAACTCCATAGCTTCTAAAACTGCTAATCATTTCCATATCATCCTCTTTACCTTTGTTCAATTCAATTTTTCAAAAATTTTGTTTTATATTATATATTTTTATAATTTTTCATATTATTTTTTACTCAGCTCAATAGACCATACAAATAACCCAAGATACGTCAAGTAAGTACCTAAGTAATTGCTCAGTTTGAAAGAAAGAAATGAGTGTCCCATTCGCGCTCAGTTTAGCTAAAGAAATGTGCGCCTGCGACCGTTTATATGACAATAAAATCATGAAACGACGCCGACGTAATCGACTCATTTCGCATAACATCTCTTCGCTATTACCATAGATTATACCACATTGTTGTCATGCAATATTATACACTCCTGCGCGTTGCGACATGGAGAACAAAAGACATCAACGCGTGGTTCGAATGTAATGAAATCTGACACTTTGTGTAAATAGTGTATTTGTGTAATGAGCTTGCCGAAAAGGGCTCGTTATGCCTAGTTTATTTGTATATAATTTTCTATTCTTACGTAAGTAAGTAAATATGACCAGTGAAAATGATCTCTATCTTAGCATTAACTCTCACTACACGCAGAGGTGGCGTTCAGAGCTGTTTTTTTTGTAAATTGTTGATAGTTATGCCATTGAATTCAATTTTATACGTTTGAATTCATATTTGAATCATAGATATAATTGGTTACTATAGGTTCGCCCTCTATTACTTAGGACTTAAGCATAGCTGGTAAGGAGTGAGTGTATTTACTATACACATCTGCCAACCCCTTCAGGGATATAGGGACAATGCTATGTAATAAGATATGAAAAGATATATACAGGGTGTTAGTGACATTGTAACGAATACTTAGGGGAATGATTCAGACCATGATTCTGAGTTAATATCAAGTGGAATTTTCCTTCCACTTGATATTAACTCAGAATAATGAGCTGAATTATCTCTCTCAGTATTCGTAACGATGTCACTTACACCCCGTACAAATACGTACAGGTAGAAAAATAAGTGCGTATGGGTGTTAGTGACACCGTAACAAATAGAACATGATTCTGAGTTGATATCAAGCGGAATTTCCTGTCGGAAAATTCATGAAAACTTAAGTGCTTCTTATAATATTATTTTCAGTTCCATACGCGACGGTAAATTGCACTTCATATAAACTCAGAAACATGGTCTGAATTATCCCTCAAAGTTTTCGTTACGATGTCACTAACACCCTGTATTTATTTTGGCAACTTACAATCACTTAAAAACTATGTTAGCCACAAATTTAAATAGACACTAAGTACAGTGAAGACTGTCTCAACAACACCTAGATAAAATGCTTCAGCATGGGTAAGTCAGGTCTATTTGTTTCCAAATTCATGTTTGGATCATAAATGATTATCACGTGCTCAGCGGTGAAGGAAAACATTGTGAGGAAACCCACATTCCCGAAAATTGCAATCAGAAGTATGTGACCTAACATGTATTGGACTGCTTTTCCCTTCGCGGGTTGGAAGGTCAGGCAGTCGCTACTGTAAAAAAATCGGACCTGTCAAATCTTTAGGTTAAGTAAGCAGACCCTGTGAAAAATGGGATAATGCTAGGAAGATGATGATGGGTTTCTTTGCCCTGACACCCTGACACCAGGGTTGATGAGGTTGGTAATTCACCTCACAACCCACACGATAGTAGAATAAGATGGGTGAGTCAGGTCTATAAGAAAACATGTTGTTAAAAACAAGATAACCACATGTAAAAATACTCGCTTTACCACTATGATTCTCAGAAATGAAGCCAAAACATTATTTACGGAGGACGGGTCAATGACATATTGAACTTAAAACATGGTTAATTTTTGAGAGCAAGTAAAATACATTCAACGCCTTAAACTGATTGTGTTCTTTCTAACATAATGGACATCATATTGGGAGATGGGCTGATCACCTTCTCTCGTGTGGGTTGTGAGGTCAATGACTGATTTCATCAACCCTGATAGGGTTACTCGGGTCACTATTGAACTGCCAAAGGCTCCTGAATTATCTTATTTTCTAGGCAATCAGGTGATTTCAGCCTGTAATGTCCTGATGAAACCAGGAACCCACACACTTTATTTTTAACTAGACGTATCTCTACCAGAAATCGAACCCAAGATGTCCAGATCGTGAACCTGACGCTTAACCACTGGACCAAGAAAGCAGTTATTGTACGTCACTATCATCACTCATCATCAGCCCATTAACGTCCCCACTGCTGGGGCACGGGCCTTCCCTATGGATGGATAGGGAGATCGGGCCTTAAACCATCACGCGGGCCCAGTGCGGATTGATGGTTATTAACGACTGCTAATGCAGCCGGGACCAACGGCTTAACGTGCCTTCCGAAGCAACTGTACGTCACTATACTATTCATCAGTTATACACTTATGACTTCATATCAAAAGCGGCTGAAAATCTTCTTATGATTACTTGCGGCTCTGCCTACCCCATTAGGTATTACGGGCGTGAGTTTAGGAACGATTGTATGTATATGTCCCAGAAATGGAAACATAACGTTATTTTTCGCAGGACGGGTCAATGACATAACATAAATGCGAACATCAAACGCGGTCAAGAACTCGATAAGACTCGACACGAAATACTTGAAAGCTTTTAAAAAACAAAGGACAGTTGAAATTGAAATCTTTTATCGCAATAATATGCTATTACGGTTTTTGGCTTTTCAGGCTGATGTTGGATTCGAAAATGGAACTTTTAATTATTAGTAAATCGGTGACTGACGTAATAATTAGTATTCTTGATAATGACATCTATCTGAATTTATTATGAAAATTGTAGCGACAGATACCTATAATAAGGATTTGATGTTTGTCCCGCTCGAGCGCTCATCAAGTTTCGTATTAATTGATAACTAAGTTAAAGGAGCAAATAGCTGTACTTAATTGTGTTTATCAAGTTTCGTATTTATTTCTAACTATATTGACGGAGCGAATAGATGTATTTTATTACGTTAAAACTGCCATCTAAGGGTGCCGGATTTGATGTTTGTCCCGCTCGAGCGCTTATCAAGTTTCGTAATAATTAATAGCTAATTTAAAGGAGCAAATAGCTGTACTTTATTGTGTTAATCAAGTTTCGTATTTATTTCTAACTATATTGACGAAGAGAATAGATGTATTGTATTACGTCAAAACTGCCATCTTAGTGTGCCGCTAGTATAAACAACATCTTATAACATGTGCTTTATCTTAATATTTATTTATGTCGCGCACCTTTACAAAGAACATTGTAGTTAACACAAACAATGCTAGATAACATACTAATGCCAATTATTATCCATTACCTGACAATCCTGACTATAAGCTTATCATCACGTTTCGTATTTTATTTTATCATATTGTTAAATATAAACAAGGAACTTACCTATGAAAATAACTCATATGTTGTAAATTATAAAAAATACAGAGTAATTATGTTTCTTCTCATTATACGTAGACCTTAGTGTTTCAATATAGTACCTGGTTTAGCACCAAATAATTTTAAACCTCGACTAAAGTATTATAATCCTCAACTAAAGTATTTTAAACCTCGACTAAAGTATTTTAATCCTCCACTAAAGTATTTTAAACCTCGACTAAAGTATTTTAAACCTCGACTAAAGCATTTTAATCCTCGACTAAAGTATTTTAAACCTCGACTAAAGTATTTTAATACTCAACTAAAGTATTTTAAACCTCGACTAAAGTATTTTAAACCTCGACTAAAGTATTTTTGCAATGAGGCGGTTGTCCAAAGACATCCGTGCGATGTTATGTCAAAACATAACATAAACCCACGAATATATCCCAAGTGGGGTAGTCAGAGGTACACCCATCGCAAGATGAACTAAGTAACCTTAACGAGATTTTTGTGTTTGAATGATTTAAAATTCGAATACTTATTCAGTTTAGAAATTTAAACTTTTAGACTGCCTAAATGCAATGCGCTTCATTATAATGATACTTATATACAATACGTTTTTTACTGTCGGTTTTCAAATATAATCTATTGTTGCGATTGAAAAATGAGTCTCAGATTCTCACTATTTGTTATCCGAAAGTGATAAGAAGTGACGGATGATTCTATTATACTTTTTTGTGCATACATATTGCTTAATTTAATATTATTACATATATAAATTCTGTTTTAAGTTTATGTGTATTATTATTAAGTACGTGTGAACTTGCGTGTCATGAAGTACTTATTTATTAAAGCGGAAAAAATAATAATGATTTCAGTGTAGAGATAAGAATGTAATAATTCTTACATAACGCGTAGGTGAACTTTGTTCATAGGAAATTCATCAAACATCTACCTAAATTATTCCCTTTTATGGTAGTATTTCAGATGCACCGAAACACCTCCTGTAGCGACGATATCATACATAAAAATCTAAACAAGGTCACATTCGTATTTTGACCACTACTAAGCAGTTCAATCAATTCACATACCGAAATACATATGAGAGCTATATCTTAAAACACCAGAATCTAAATAAAAGAAAAAAGCATCAGAATACTATTACTTACTAATATAATTATATATTTACACGGCCATTATAGACATCGATTCGCTTTTACTTTATACATACAGTTTCACATTTGCGTTTCCCGGTAATCCACATGCAATCAATTCAGATAATAACAGATTGACAGTTATTTCCTGACACTCATTTACTCTTACCTAACCAATAACTAACAAGTTCATAGAGTACTGGGTTCATACCCAGCTAGACAATTAACAGGGAAAGTGACATCCTTATTAGGGTGCGATTACACTGTCGCTAGAGACGGAACGAGAGCATTTAGCGTGACCTGACTGGAATAAGTTAGAAGCGATTGACTGAAATTTTTAAACATTAAAAATAATAAAAACGTTCACTGTGGACTAAAAATATTTTTAAGTTAAGTATGTTGTAAAAAGACAAACAACGTAGCGTAAATTCAGTAGTAGCACGAAGGAATATTGTCTATGGACCATATCTGACTAAGACACCATGTAGGCGCCACCACCGTCATGCTATCTACAAAATGTTGACACTTGGTGTTGGCTGCGCAACCAACGCGTCCGCGCTTGGCCTAGTGAGATAGGGTCCTAAGGTCCATACACACTACGTTTATAAAAGGGGTGTTTATACCTGCTGATATTATTGTGCAGACTTTCAGAGGTCAAAGAGGTTCCATTTAATTTAGATAGACATTAAAACGACATCCAATTACATGAAAAAAAAAAAACATCATAATAAACAGTCTAAATTTCCTACAAAAACCCCTCTCGGGATCTTTGAACTTTAGTCTTTAATGGCCGTACGTCAGCCACTAAGGTGTAAGGGAGAGAGTATCGCTTGCACTTACTCGTTAGGTAAGTATCTTTGTGTTGTGTTTACTTATGTTCCTTCTGTGCAATAAAGTATTTTATTATTACTATTATAAAGGACACTGACATCCCTTGACTCATCACTTCACGAAAAACCATAAATCTAGCCAAAAACAGCTCAAAAGTGAATTAATCTCGTCCACTTGTGCTTTGCGCCATACTAAGTGGAAAGCAACGGACGTGATCAGAGTAATATAAGGTGCGCGCGCGCCGGCCGAGTTCCGCCGTGGCAATGAACCTGAATGTGCGATACCGTTGCATAGCCTTGCGGGTTTTATGTGCTGATAATTGTATTGCAGGACTGTGTAAGGATTCTAGTAGTTTTGAAGACGTGGTAGCCCAGTTCGTAGAACGCTTGCCTCTCACTTTAAGGTCGCAGGTTCGAATCCAGCACAGACAAACAAATGATTGTCGAAATTGTTTTCGAATTCATGTTTGGATCACAAATGATTATCACGTGCTCAACGGTAAAGGAACACATCGTGAGGTAATCCATATTCTCGAGAAATGCATTTTCGGAAGTATGTGACCTAACCTGTCAGACCTTGTAACCTGTCCTGCCTTTGGCTGGTTTTCCCTTCGCGGGTTGGAAGGCCACTTCTGTAAAAAACCGGACCCGTCAAATGTTCAGGTTAGGTAAGCGGACCCTGTGAAAAACGGGATAATGCTAGGGAGATGGTGTGCCGTAACCATCGCTTGCACACATGTGGTAAGATGGTCCACGGTAAGAACGATATTTCTGAATAGAGTATCCAAGTTCAGATTGCATTGCATGTGAAGGAGACAGGCAGTCTGCGCGAGTTAAGGAATCTACTTCCGCATCATCACGATGTCAACTTTATATGTAAGAACTAGATTATCAGCGCTCGATACGAATTAGTGCGGGGCGGAGAGTTACAGTTCTATAAGCAGTATTATTCTTTATTCTATGGTGTAGGTAAGCTATATCATGAAAATGACAGCTAAAAATAAAAACATAATTTCCAATAGGCTTTCCCCCGTCAAACAGACACCTGTGCCACTAGAAAGTGTCATCAACAAAACATCATACATTGTACACGGTTATGCAAATGCTTGCATTGTCCAACTGGGCCGTGTCAATTTGTACACAAAGGTGATTCAGATCGCGTTTAGACCACCTAGAGAGTTCCAGTCAATTTAGTTTTTTAGGTTGGCTATAAGTATCGTAAAAATCTATGTGGAATGGGGATTGACGTGAGCTAGTATTGGCATATCGTGGCTGATTTTGCAAACTGACGTATCTGCAATACTTTGCTAAAATTATTTGTATGTATCTTATTGACAATGCGGGACATTCCAGCTTACGTTCTTTAAAAATCACAGTTTAGGAAGTTGTATTGTTATAAACCATAGCCTTATTTTTGGAATTCATGTTTGGATCATAAAATTTATCACGTGATCAGCGGTAAAGGCAAACATCGTGAGGAAACTTACATTCCCAGGAAATGTATTTCGGAGGTTTGTGACCTAATCTATACTGGGCTGGTTTTGCCTTCACGGGTTGGATGGTCAGACAGGCAGACGTTTCTGTAAAAAACCGGACCTGTCATATCTTCAGGTTAGGTAAGCGGACCCTGTGGGATAACGCTAGGGCGATGATGATAATATTGGAGCAACAGTCGATCTCCACGACATGTCCGGGATGGTAAGCAGCTGATCGCAATCTATATTCAATAAATTGTGGGATGGGGTATGAAGAAAACGATTATATTTGTTTACCTTTGTTTATTTATAAAAACAACCGTCCACCATTTCCGTCATTCTGCGATCCCCTCTTCTCTCTCGCTCACTCCTCGCTCTCTCTTAAGAATAAAAATGAAACTAATCTCCAAGTCCTGTAGAGACGTCACTCCTGGGGGGTTAAAATAGCCACATTGAAGCAATTCATCTAAGAAAGCAATATTGCTATTTGACATAATTTGTTTGCATTGCGCACTTATATATTGCTTTCTTAGATGAATTGCTTCAATGTGGCCATTTTAACCCCCCAGGTCCATAAAGAACTGTTATTCTCAGTCTATCACGTTACTTACATTGTAAGATGAAAAGATCTAAAACTGATCAGCCGTTAAGTTAGTAACAACATTATGAAACCTATCGTAAGAATTAGTGACTTAGTTCCTTTCAGACCTGGTAAATTACTCAAATTGAAAGGAGTTAAGTAATTTGTGATAATACTTAAATGTAGCTAAAATATAATAAAGAAGTTCTTATATAACAAAGTTCTTAAGATGTTTCCTAAAAACTACACACCTAGTTTCGACGTTACATAATAGAAGAGGAGATAAAAGGAAAGAGAAGAAGAGGGAAGACCAAAAAGAGCTTACACGGATTAAATTAAAGAGGAGGCGAACGTCGTGTTTTAAAAGGAACTTAAGGAATTGGCCTTTGATAGACAAGAATGAAGAATGCTACACCGACAAGAGCGTGGCTCTTAAATTAATGATGACAATGATCGACGTGTTTAGATTTAGATGGATATATATCATCATCACTACAAATAGTTACCCTCTGTCAAAATGTATAAATGGTTGAAATGCAACCTGCCACTGCATTGCGAATGAAAAGCATTGAATGTCATCGTTACATCAAAGGTAGCTAATGTAATGAAATAGCACAGTGTATATCAAAAGCAGTAAAGCAGGATACAAGTAATTTTATTCTAAATACGATTGGGGACCAATATAAGAAAAATAATTCATAAAGTATAAAAAGGTGTCTTGTAAATTATTTTGAGACTTTAGGTACTTATTACTTATTATACACGAGTTAGGGCTGAATTTTCAATAAACGGATCAATTATTTATCATTGGAATAGCAATTATAATAGCTTTATTTTAAATAAAAAATATATTTGTATCAACTAAAATTTATACCACAGGCTTCGTCAGTACCAACAATCATATTAACAAAAATAAATAAGGGAAAGCATACTCAATTCATACATAATAAAATCCGCACAAGCTTCGTCAAAATACACCAAAGTATCAAGTATCAAGTAGTTTGTATCAAGTTATTTTACGAATGGACGTTATCTGAATATTGAGAAAAATAAAATAAAAACTGGGTGACATGCTCCTTTCCGCGGAGGTCCATGTTGCTCTATGGCGACATGTCTTTAGTTTGTTTGCATGTGAGTAAGTCGATTAGCTTTCTATGAGCTGCCTAACTTAGATGGCGTGTTTATTCAGGTAATAGACTGGATGTCATTTGATCAACGGAGCACAGTCTAATGAATAGACGCAATGGAATTGGCAGTAGGTCAGTACAGACATACACAGTCAGACAAATACAGTTGCAATAATGTTAATCTGATCCTATAAAAATTGTAAAAACTGATAACTACACAACATAAACGACCTGTTTATATCCTCTTGCTGGGCACAGGCCTCCTCTCAATGACCAATCGTATCAGGAGGTGAAGGATTTGGCGGGAAGAAGAGAGGAATGGCGATTACTCCACCGACAAGAGCACAGCTCTTAAATAAAGAGAGACAGAGAGAGAGAGAGAGCAGAAACAAACGGCTCAACGTGCCTTCCGATACACGGTACCATCTTACTGTTTCATACGATCAGGTGATACATAATATCATAATTATAATAGGCGCTATGGCAATGACTAATATACCTACAAATTTACTGAAATTTATAAGGAAACAATTCCTTTGTATAATCATGCATAATTTAGGTGTCTAAGTATATGACTAATATGAGGTTAAAAGCCGATGCCACTTTTCCTTGACCATAATCGAATTTGTCATCAATAAGCCAGGGAAACCCTATTTATTTTTAGTTTCTTCCTAACGTTGTGACTTGCATTGTAATTTAGGTGCATTACACATTTTCTTATATTCAGGAATGGACTAAGAGAATAGAACAGAAAAAAAAGGTACAGTACAAGTATAGGTTTAGGTTTAGAAAGACCTCAACGGTACGGCAATGCAGTACGGAAAAGGCGAATCACAGGGACTGTAACCTGGAACCTGACAGAGGGCAGCAGTAATTGTCGTACTATTCAGCGGCGGAGGACAGGAGTCCTAGTACGGCTTTGAAATTTACTACTTTGGGCGCCATCCCACTCGCGTCAGATAGAGTACTGCGGGGTGGAAGACAAGAGGGAAACCACTGCCCTATTTTTCCCTAAAAAGTAGCATTTCCCATCTTCGGATCGTGAGCCCAACGCTGAGCCACTGAACCACGGAGGCTGTGGTCTTGTCAAAACACGAATTAACCTTTTCCTTAAACAAGTACTTACTTAAATAAGTACCTACAATAAAAAAAATGTTTTTACGCGAAAGTACACTTTTCCCAACTGTATACAGTGTTGAAATTGTACAATACAATACAGTACAAAAACTTTTTATTGCACTTGAATCACATAAAAAATACATTAGTATTATAATTAAATTGACAGGCGGCCTTATTGCTAAGGTAGCAATCTCTTCCAGGCAACCTTTAGGTATAGGATATGAATTTAATGAAAAATGTAGCGGGATAGACAGTGCAAAAAAAATAAATAATAATAATTAAAACACATAATAACGGGTTCTTACCGCGTTTAAATGGGGATATGAGACTCCCTTTATTATGTGTTTTAATTACGATAATAGTAATAAATAATAATAATAATAAAATGTTGAAAAATATAAGTACTGATATATAATACACAGTTTGATGCAGTTATACTAGTTACAAAGTTTATATTGTACAGTCATCGTAGATGAGACTGATAGCGGTTATTCACAGGCATTTTTCGGAAATTTCATAACACGCAATGCGGTTTTGGTATAAAACAACGACTCGGTGAAACGATGACATTATATCATGTATCAGTCTGGGTAAATCGCTGTTTTGCAACTTTATGCATGCGACGTGTGCTTGCGTATAACCCGAATTATTGCTTCTATGCTGTTCTGGGAGCAAATAAAAAACATAGAACACGTTCAGCTGCTTCTCTTCCCGGGCATGTCGTAAAAACCGACAGAGGGATTGCGTTCTCTAACATGATGGACTAATGTTATGGGCGATAGGCTGATCCCTTATCACCATAAGGTTCATCATATCCATCTTAGGACTTCGTATCAACAGTGGCTGCAAGTTGTCTTTGATTACTTGTGGCTCTGCCCACCCCATTTGGGATTACGGGCGTGAGTTTATGTATGTATGTATGTATGTATTTGGAATTTAGTATAAGGCAAGGTAATAGTAAAATGGATTCGCAGAATCGGGACAAAAGAAACATGTTATTATAGTACAGAGAGACAGAAAAATAGATTTAGATGTCTGTTTGTTGAGATAGTAACATTTTATAACAAACATAGAAAGTCGCGCCTATAACCCTAACAAACGGGCCTACTATAAGTTTTCAGCATCAGTAAAATTGTGAAAGCTGTTTTCATATGATGGACCAACAGTTGTTAAACCATTATAATGATCCTCCACGGCTCCTCACTAAAATTTATTATAAAGTTTGCTAGTTTTAGCTCGTAGGTTCAAATCCAACACGGGCCTAGACTAGAATTTTCGAATTCTATCATTCGATCAAAAGCGAAGGAAAAAATCGCTAGAAAACTCACATACCTACTCGAGAAATGTGTTTTCGGAGTTATGTGACTTGATCTGTAGTAACTGGGCTGGTTTTCCCTTCGAGTTGGAAAGTCCGACAGGTAGTCTTTTCGCTTCTGTAAAAAAACATACCTGTCAAATCTTCATTCTTCAGGTTAGGTAAACGGACCCCCTGAAAAACGGGATAACGCTAGGGAGGGGACGCTGATCATATTAATAGTGAGTGGATTGAGAGACTGGGCATTGGCCTATTTATCCAAAGTGCAGTTTTCACTAACACAATTGGCTCGACCATTATAGACGGCGATACGGCTCACCACCTATCACGTTGGTCTAACAGAAAGCTCGGTGAGGTGTGGGTATATTTTGATTATCTTACGATGGATGTACCTGTGACTCTGACTACCCTATTGGAATATAGTCTTGAGCTTATGTTATGTAATATTTGCTATTTGAACTGTATAAAAGTATAGACTGGAAACTTATTTCCCTTTCAATCGCACAAAGGCGTAATAGTGAAAATAAATATTAAGTAGGCATATAAAGATAGAAAAGGAAAGCGGTTACGAGAAACAATAGTAGTTAGTTGGCAAGGTTCCGTGTCTGGCAGGTAAGGAAGCGTGCAGATCAGCATGAAGATGGAAGACTTATTTTATGACTCAGCTAGTTACGCGTACATTGTTTTTTATTGACTAATATGAGTTTGCAATTTTGATTTTTAAATCATTTTATGTTTGGTGTAAGACAAAAACGGGAATACAGAAGTTTTTATTTTAGATTTACACTTTAAACTTTCCTGCGAGACAAAAAAGTCTTAATAAAAATAAAAAAACTAGTAGCTCAACCACTGGACCACGGAGGTCATACCACCAGACGTCGTACGTACAGTCATGAGCAATATCATGTACCCACTTTAGAACCCTGTCGCACTATCATATTTGACATTTAATGAGACTTACGGTTTAATTTGTCAAAAATGTTAATGTGACATGGTTTCAAAGTGTATACATATTATCGTACTATCAGATATTTATACTTATACTTGCAATTCCATCAAGATTCTGTCATGAAGAAGAAAGCAAAGGGCAAAGACCTTTGCCATTACTACAAGCGCTAATGTTTCGTAGAAATTCAGCGAGAGACGTACGGTAGACACTTTCGCATCCATAAATGGTTATCGAAAGCTCATGCGCTTTAAGATGTTCTTGTGAAATGTGCTCGTAGCATCGACAATATAACCAAATAGACACGAACCGCCTGTCTACAAAACGAAGACTAAGAAACAAGAGAAGTGTGTCAGGATCGAAGTAAATGGAATTCCATAGTCTCTGCTTACCCTGGTGGGAAATAGGCGTGAATTTCTGTATATATGTAGGAAAGGGAGTAGAAAGTAAGAGAGAACACTATGAAAGGATAATTGATGGGGATTTGGTTTAGAATTTAGGATGGTTAATGAATAAGACGGAAGATTTTTTAAAATATTAAATACTTGTCTATTATTAGTTTGGGGCGGAATGTAAGGGGCATTTGTTTTTTGTTAAAAAGGACATAGTAAAAGGAGTCAAGATAGATAAATATACCTTGTAATACTATATCCCACATGTATAGGTAAGTCTAAAGATAACAGGTAAGTACCAGGTTGTATATCAATGGGTACAGTCACTGACAAGTAGAGTTCGCGTTTCGAAAGAAGTTCGAGGTCTCGGCGCTAGTGTCGCCGATGCTGCATAGAATTTATTGTGACTTGTAAAATACCTAGTTACATTAAAAACCGTGGTATTTTAAACCTGGTATTATCTTTAGCCTGCGTTTTGTAATAAGGCGACTAATGTTTGACTTCTCGCATATACCTAATTCATTTTGTCGACCAACTGAAGTACTCGTAAGCGGAGTAAGGAAGCGTTCATGTTGGCTCATTCAAGATCCTAAACCCATCAAAAGTTCACGGAAGAGATCGCGATCGGTCACGTTTTATCATAACATGAGCTCGTGATTATATTCCAATTGGGGTAGTCAGAGGTACATGTATCGCAAGGTGAACCAAGTACCCACAACTCAATGAGCTTTCTGTTAGACCCATTTGACAGGTGGTGAACGGTACCTCGTGGCATGGCATGGTGGGCGTGGTGAAGTTTTAAGGCTGTATTTTAAATCTGACCTATTTGTCTTCAGAACCCCGATACCGACCCCGCCGGCGTGGTTGACGATTTCCCTCATTCAGCGCTTATCGCTATCGATCCACTAGGGTCGATTAATCCTTTCAAATATTCTTTCTCTTAGACGACGCCCTGAGCCGAGGTTCGCGCCCAACTGGGCACCCTCAGGCATGTTGTCTTAAACGTTGTACCGGGTAAGAGCCTTTGTCCGGCCAAGTAGTTAATGTCATCTGCGGCAAATCTACAATAAGGACGTCAAAAAAAATGACCTATTTGTCAGATGTGTTGACAGAACCCGTTCGTCTATTATTAAGAGTCTACAGGTTGTATCGCCGATGACAGACACATTCAAATGCTAACTGTAATGTTATCTACTAGACAAGGAAGTGCAAGTCCTGTTCTAAAGCACTTTCATTTCCTCATTTTGTATAATTCGCGGAACGCCCCATAGTACCAGTTTCCTATGATAATTTTATCAAAGGAACACAGGGGATTATTAAGACTTGTAATTATGACCAATCGGTCTTATAATGTCTGTAACTGACGCGACGGGAAAGTTATTCATTCAACTTTTGATATGACTTGTTGACACGGCCTAATGTTGTTATTTTATTGATTGTCTTAAAAAAAAATTCAGGATAATGTGAACCAATCAATGTGAATGTGTGTATGGGTGAATACATTTGGTAATTCTTACATACATACATAAACTCACGCCTATTTCCCACCGGGGTAAGCAGAGACTATAGAATTCCATTTGCTAATTCGGTAATTCTTATTTTGAATTATAGTGCTGATTCCAATACACTCCATCTAAGTTTAAAGTTATAACTGTCATTTTCTTACACGCCGTAAAGGAAGGGACGGGTAGTCGGCAGGCATAAAATTTATGGAACACACGTCATTTTTAGGCAGAAGTTAAAAAACCGTTCCATAATTGCATAACCCGACATAATTAAGTTGACAGCATATGTCAAACGGAGTGCATATAGGCGAGATGCCTTTTTTAGATGTCAATTATAAAATCCATTCATCCCGATTTCATTAGTTATCTTCTACGGTTGTAAGATCAAGAAACGACCACATCAACCCTTCATCAACCGATGTTAAGGTTACTATTGAGCCACCAAAGGCCCCTTATTAGTTACTATCAATAACTTTTTGTTTTTTTTTTAAATGACTTGGCATTAACTACTTGGCCGGACAAAGGGGGAATATTGAGGGCTCTCACCCGGTTATCGATATCTATATCGACCAATAGGTACCTACTGTCTATAATTTAATGTTCATATCCCAGCCCTCATCTATGCCTGATAGAGACTGCTTTAAGGCGGTAAGGCGACATTCCTTCTACACTTACAACAAGTCAAATTGCTTAATTTCTTATTTCTATGTCAGCAGGTAGCACTAAGGAAGTTACAGTAGCATATTAACTGCGTAAACTGCATTCATAAAAGTCCGTTGTACTACAAAATACATAATCTCCAGATGCGTCTTACTGCAACATGTTACGTCCTATCACTAAGTAAAGTATTATTAAATAGCTCCGTGTGTGATAAACTTAGCCATATTACAATGAGCTGTGAAATACGTAGGGTGGGGAAGGGGTGATTGAAAAAGGAGAAAAACAAATGAATAACAAAATGATTGATTTGAATTTGAGATCTGAACAATGATGCTAACACTAATTGCAATAGATTTGGCGTTAAGTGCGACTTTTTGTCTTAAGAACCCTTTTTTCACTTTTCTTCTACACACCCTATTCGCACTCAATTTGACTAAGTCAGATTGACTCGAATCATCCGTCTCATCTAAATTGGGGTGCTCAAACAGAAACAGAAGACATCACTCTGAAACCGTCTGCAGTATGTTATTTGCTCTTAGGTTAAGTAATGTTGTTATAAATTGTGTAAGTGTATATGTATTTGCAAACCGATGAAAGCTCTTGCGATTGATATATCTCTGATTTTAGTATTAAATATGACACTAACAATTTTCATTTCATTTCAAATGAAAAATGATAAATTAAAATCAATGGAAATATGATTGGTCACCTGATAAGATACGAATCTAAATATATAAAAGGAGAAACTGACTGACTGACATATCAACGCACAGCCTAAACGGCTAAACGTAGGCACTTGAAAATTTGGAAGGGACGTAGCTTAGGTACCGTAGAGGTGCACTAAGAAAGGAATTCCTGAAATTCCCACGGAAACGGGAATTAGCGGGAAAATCCTTTTGTATGAAAAATCTAAACCACTTAAGATAGATGCTTGAAATTTGGCATGCAAGTACCTTAGTTAACTTAAAGCTTAGTTGCAACAGGATATTGCAAAATTCCCACGGAAACGGGAGTTAGCGGGAAAAAACATTTGTATGAAAAAATCGAAACCGCGAGTTACGAGTTTTCAATCTAGCATGGATGCATACCTTAGTAAATATAAAGTTTAGTTATGGCTATATTTTGAAAAATGGGAGTTAGGGGGAAAAAATTGTATGAAAAATAATTTATAAAGTACTTACATTAGAAAAATTAAAGGATAGAAGGGGGTAGTCCTAGGAGAACATTTATGAAACAAATAAAAGAGAAGGCGCAGGTCGTGTCGCATCAAGAGGTGTAGCTCACCGTGTTCCATGGTTTTTATTTGCCCCAGTCTACCATATTTGAAGTCGTAGTTCGTTATAATATAGTCGTTACATATAGTTGCAAGTGCCGTCGACTGTAACGTTATGATGTGTTGCGCGAGTTATGTGACATCAGGTTATCTAAGTTTCCTGCGTAATTTGTATGCAAATTATAATAGGTAGATAACTTACTATAAACGTATTGAAATAAAATACTTTATTGTAGATGTTTAGGTGCTAGCAGAGAAATCCGTAGTTTAGTATGTACGTTCTTCTTCTTCTATCGTGTGGATTGTGAGGTGGATTACCAACCCTATTCCTGGTGTCAGAGTTATTACTGAGCCGCCACAGGCCCCTGACATGACTCATGTAACGACTACGTACTTACATCAGTAAGTAATAACCGGGGCCAACGGCTTAACGTGCCTTCCGAAGCACGAATCATCTTAATTTTTGGACAATCAGGTGATCAGCCTGTAATGTCCTAACCAAACTAGGAATCACAAAGTGATTTATTGATTTGTCCCCACCGGGATTCGAACGCGGGACCTCCGGATCGTGAGCACAACGCTCAACTACTGGACCACGGAGGCCGTTAACGTTACAGGATGTATGTTTAAATATTATGTATCTATGTACCTAGTTATAGATGCGATGACCGTGGCCTCACTCGGCAGGGCCCGTAGAACACCAGCGTCGTGGCATATGCTGAGCGAGGTCCTTTTATTCCGGACGCCACCGCAGATGATCGGGCTGTCGTCAGTGCGTTGCATTTATGAATACTGTTATTACTATTATTTTTCATGATTTTGTTTGATTTTTTTTTCTAATAATTTTAAATCTTAGTGTTCTTTTTTACTTATATTATTTTTCGTGTGGTTTCTGTTCTATGTTTAATGTAATGTGCCTGTGTCTGTGTCCGAAAATAATAAATGTTTCTTTCTTTTTAGTTTTCTTTGTTCAAAAATCTGTTATTGTTTCAGAGAGCGCACGGTACGATGCTCCTCCGTGCTCATCATCGCGCTGGGTCTGTCCCTGGTCGCCCTCGCAGTCTACACCACCGTGCTCGTGCTCACCGAGTACAGAAGCCCCCGGCCATGCATCAGCGAAGATTGCGTCGGAACCGGTACGTTTTGATTTGTAAAAAATATTAATAATCTCCGAAAAGGATCTGCGAAACCCACATTCCGGGAAATGCATTTTCGGAGGTATGTGACCCAACCTGTATTGGGCTGGTTCTCCCTTCGCGGGCTGGAAGGTCAGACAGGCAGTCGCTTTTGAAAAAAAACCGTACCTGTCAAATCTTCAGGTTAGGTAGGATAATAGAATAATGCTAGGGAGATGATGATGGGTGAGTCAGGTATAGGAATGAATGGATATATTTGGATGAATCTCCGATAAAGATAGCGTGATGATCTCGATGCTCAACGGAAAGATTTGTGGCAGTTCGCTGAACACCGTGAGGAGCGGGAAAGATTACGGGGAGGCCTTTGCCCAGCAGTGGGACTATAACATAACATAACAAAGCATCATGGCTGTATAAATGGGCAGAGGTGTATCCTCCTAAGAACATGGGGATTAAAATGGCCACATCGAAGCAGTTCATCTAAGAAAGCAATATTGCTATTTGACATTTGTTTGCACTTACTTTTATAACCCCCTAGATTTTAACCCCCCAGATGCCTTTTAAAATCCAAATGCCATTACCTATTGTGTCTGGAAGTCTGGTTCTTACGAGAATATAGTATTTTTTTTTTTTTTTTTGGAAGATTTACAGACAAATAACATTAGTGTATAAAACTGATTGCTTAACTATGTGCTAACAAAAAATCTCCACAGTTAAATAATATTAATTGTATGTAAATTAAATACATCCAGTCAAAGGAGTGGATGTACTTAAGTCAAAGTATTAAGTACATCCACTCCTCACCAGCTATGTCTAAGTGCCATTTAAATAGGAAACGAGTCTATTGCAAGAACTAATCATCTCAAAGGCCACGGGTCAAAACTGATTTTAAGACTATTAAGAATTTCCAACACACAAAATATTACCTACATAAGTAAGCTTAATTTCAAATTTCCTGCAAATTATGTTCTGATTACTTGCTGCCTACCCCATTGGGGATTATGTGTGTAAGTTTATGTATTCGTGTTTATATTAATCTCACACTCGTGGTACTTATAATACAAGCCAGTAATAATTACGTTGCGTGAGACTGAACTGCGTACATATTCTGGAAAAATTACGCAGAGCTTTGTATGATCTGCATTTTTACAACGTAAATGTTAATTTAATATAATTCAAATAAAAACATAATTTATATATTCCTTCACGTGTTGTTTGTTTACTACAGAAGGTAGTGATATATAAGTCATCAATGTGGATCTTCTGCAGTGTTCGCCATGGCGCTAAGAAAATCACATATTGTTTTAGTTGTATTAGTATTAGTGGATGTAAAGTGTAGAGTTTTAAGAGATTGTGTTAGCAGCCAATGCGTAGGTAAGGGTTTAATGATTTTTGACTTTTGGGTTCGCGTCAGAGTCCTCAGTGCTTCCTTTTCATCAGGACAAGGAGTAAAAGCCATTGTTTCATTCTTTATTTCGGGGTAATTTGAATCTCCAAGTAAAACTGGAAGTAGAGCTGAAAATTTTCCGCATTGTACTAATTAGGTAAGGGTGTAATGACTTTTGGACTCGCGTGAGAGTCCTTAGCGCTTTCTTTACATCCGGACATGAAGTGAATGCAATCTTTTCTTTCTTTATTTTAGAGTATTTTGTATCCAAGTAAAGTTGAAAGCAGACCAAAAATGTTCTATTCTTTCAAAAATCACTATTACTTAGTAAAAAATCTGATGACGTCATCAGATTAATTCGGCACGTAATGTCACTGGAGGGCAACCGTATTTTTCAATATAACAATACAAAAATCGACCTTCTCTGTTCTGTGATTATAATTCGAAATAGAACTGAGAATAGTAGTAGTATCCTTGGTCAAAGACAAATTATGAAATTCTGATTACTAAATATAGACAATATAATAGAAACCCTGACACCAGGGCTGATGAGGTTGGTAATCCATCTCACAATCCACACGATAGGAAAGAATAAAGACATATTTAAAATTGACGAAAAACATTTTCTTTTTTCTATTTAACTTATTTATGAATTTTACACAAGAAAATCGTAACAATAAGTCCGACATTTCATGACGTTTTTCTATAACGTTTATTTATTTATTTATTTATTTGTACACAATGAAACAGACACAAGAAACATACAAAGAAAACAGATAGTACAGGCAAGCTTATCTCTAAACAAAGAGATTTCTTCCAGCTAACCCACGTGACAAGAGAGACTTTCAACGTATAATATTATATAGATAGACATACATACGCGTACAAATTATTTAGAAATTACTTAATTACTTATACTAATATAAGACACTATATTAACGTTACAGTGTGCTTCATACAAATTCCGTAGTAATTTCGTGTTTTGTCATATTATAGTAAAAAGTAACTAATTTGACTAGCTGGAAACTAGCCTATTCTGGAAAAGCATACGACGTGGAACAATTTTAATAGATATTCTGGCATCTTAAATGACAAATCATCATTCAAACTACAGAGTATAAGTATTTGTGGCTAACAATGAGCAAGTAATTAGTTACACATACATAAATAAACTCACGCCCATAATTTCTAATGGGGCGGGCAGAGCCACAAGTAATCAGAGGACTTGCAGCCACTAAGTAAGTAGTTAAACGTTATTAAACCCAGTTAAACCATTTGAATGTAGTTATTATAAAAACATTAATAATATTGATCGACAATGACTTTCGCGTCCTTTGCGCAATTTGTGCTGCATTGTTAATTGCAATTGTAAATATGAAAATATGGAAAAGAAAAAAAAGAATATTCTGTTTACTAATACAGTTCAATCAGCGAACTAGAACATTGAATGATGATATTGAAGTGATTTTTTCCTCATGCGCCTCACGATTTCTTTATACTTGTTATGAATTTCATTCCGCTGTCTTCAATAGCATCTGTGAATAGTAAATTGATTCGTCGAGTTCCTTTTAAAGGTCATGGTTGGAATCCAATAAACATGAAATCTCACGGGAACGCCCATGGTAGATATCTTATCTACTACAAAACGCACGCAGG
This sequence comes from Pectinophora gossypiella, assembly GCF_024362695.1. Taxonomy (NCBI): domain Eukaryota; kingdom Metazoa; phylum Arthropoda; class Insecta; order Lepidoptera; family Gelechiidae; genus Pectinophora; species Pectinophora gossypiella. Next base: position 4,341,573 of record NC_065407.1, on the reverse strand, counting down.
CGATAATAACACTGGTATATAATCAAGCATATCTTTATAGGAATGAAGATATTAACATAACATAACATCACGCCTGTATCCCTACAGGGGTAGGCGGAGATGTATAGTATTACCGACTCCTCACCAGCTAAGTTTAAGACCCAAGTTATAGGGGCTGAGTCTATTGCCATTAACATACATACATAAACTGCCTATATACGTCCCACTGCTGGGCACAGGCCTCCCCTCAATCAACCGGAGGGGGTATGGAGCATACTCCACCAAGCTGCTCCACTGCGGGTTGGTGGAGGTGTTTTTACGGCTAATAGCCGGGACCAACGGCTTAACGTGCTCTCCGAAGCACGGAATCATCTTACTTTTTCGGACAATCAGGTGATTCAAGCCTGAAAAGTCCTTACCAAACAAAGGACAGTCTCACAAAGTGATTTCGACAATGTCCCCATCGGGAATCGAACCCGGACCTCCAGATCGTGAGCCTAACGCTCTAACCACTAGACCACGGAGGCTGCAAAATATTGCCATTAACCGGGCACAAATCCTAGAAACCACTTGAATTCTATCTAATAAAGGCCGAGTTAGGATACGAACCCGTGATACTAACTACGATGTACGTAAAGGCCCGCGTTTTCCAAACAGGGCTATCTCTGATTCCTAAATATTTACCATTTTATTATATTTGATAAGTATGCCCTTGATAAGGACGGAAGGAAAGAGGAAAACCACTGCCCTATATTTCCCTAAAAAGTAGCATAGAGAATGCTTCACCGACAAGATCGTAGCTCTTAAATTAGTGATGATGAAGTGTACGCTTTAAAATACAATAATTTTGCAAACAAAGTATGTAAGTACTTCAGTATTTTTTTAATGCTCCATCGGGAATTCCCGCGTCCTCTTCTCCTGATTTTCCGCAGCGTTACGACATAACTTGTAGCGAAGCCCACCCTACATTTATGTATTAAAACTTTTTTTATAATTGTATATTTTAGCTAAGTACTACATATACCAACTTATTTATTATAAACTTAAGTACTTATCATTCTTTTCACATCAACTTATTTGTCTTCCATAATATTTTGTATTTCAATATTATCACCTAGATTTAAGGACCTTAAAAAACAAGACGATTAAATAAAAACACCTACTATGTACTACAAGTACAGTCACGAGCAATATCATGTACCCACTTTAGAACCCTGTCGCACTATTATATTTGTCATTTAATGAGACTTACGGTTTTTAATTGTCAGAAAAGTTAATGTGACATGGTTTCAAAGTGTCTACATATCAGTATTCATGACCGTACCTATTACGCAGATAGAGGAGGTACATAAGTGCGCAATTCCGACACACAAAATGCGACCTATATCCATAATGATATGTACAATTAATGACAGATAGTCTGATGAAACTAACTCCGCAGTACCATCAGTTATCCGTAATATCCTCAACACGTGGCCTATATTGAATCCTTTGACCTAATATAGATTGAAGCGCAGTATATTACTGCATGTTTGTACCTTGTACAACCATTTCTTTAATGTAAATAGGTTAATTATTATAATATGCGATATTTACGTCATTTTAAAAGCCTGAGGCATCCGAGGATCTGCATCGTGACCGGTTGAGATCATCTGATCACGACAATTATGCGATTAGGTCTGCATACCATTAGGTGGCTGAAATTTTCCGGAATACTTCAAACTAGACAAACCGCCATGGAGTCATTTTGCTATCAAGTTTTGCGACGAAGTCAATATAAGGTCTAGGTGAAATGATTGTGAGGCAGGTTGTGAGAAGCTGCAATAGTTTTAGGTGGGTGAGACGTTAACAGGTTGTGAGAAGCTGCAATAGTTTTAGGTGGGTGAGACGTTCGTTATGTAAAAATGACGATTCAAAGTGTAACTATGATACGTACTGATAAAGATATTTTTGAATTTGATATAGTCATACTTAATTGCTACCTAGACAATCTGAGACTAACCCCTTTTAGGTTGTAGTCATGAAAACTTACCACGAAACAGAAGTTTATTCCCTGAATCTTATCTTAAGAATCGATTACACGATTGTTTTTTTAACGCATTGAAGTGTAACTCTTATTATGATGATAAAAGACGCAAAAACAACAACAACGATATATTTCTTAGAATTTATTTTATTTATGTGTTAGAAGAATCTTCCTCGATCAATTATGTTGTTGACCCGTACATAATATGTATTGGATAGTAATTAAATGCTCGATATTGTCATATATCTCCTTATTACGGTAATTGTTAGATCCTTAGTAGTTTTTTGTGTGAATTTAGGTGATGTGCTAACTTCACCTGTTTATAACCTTACCTTATTTGCTTTAGTCTATAAGTATAAACTTGGTCTTTACTCAGTCCTAATTCATTTTATTTTGCATCAAACAGAAAAAATAACTACTGTGTTATTTATTACTTAATTGGTAGAGCAAAATATTGTTCGTCATTTTGTAAGTATGTCACAGCGCAAAATAGCCTTGTTTTGAGCTAAGTATCATGCGCATGTGCGATATGTGGACGTAGCTTTAGAATTCTTGACCCCTGATATATGATTATTTTGAGAAACGTGTAGGTACTTAAGGTGCGCGGTAGTTACAATAAAATGACACGTTTAGCCGATTGCAGGTATTATTTTAATTACATTTATTGCGTATTTTTACCCACGTGGACATACCTTACGCCATTTTTGCGTGAAATTGAGTCACTTAACGTTTTTACATTACCGATGCTAAGTAATTACACGTGTACTATATCAGGGGTTTATATAATATAGGTAGGACATATTTATTGTATGATTTACATTTATGTAACTTTTATTGTGTAGTAAAGCCTGGAGATTTTCTATACGGAAGCAATAAAACAAAGGTTCGTGAAAACATTTCAAGAGCCCACTTCTAGAAATGACCACTCTGGAATACCCACTACTTAAAATGTCTACTGTTATATACATTGTCATTCTTTGATTGTTTTTTTTTATGTGACTTACTGTAAGTTTGCTTTAGATGGCATTAAATAAGTAGGTAGGTATTTATCTGTTCCCTTTTCGAAGGCTTAAAATGAATAAAAAGTTCGTGTTTGCCGGAATCCGCACATAGGTATATTTCAGCAGTCAAAAGGAACGAACATGATATATATATATATATATATATATATATATATATATATATATATATATATATATTTTACTGTAATATTAGAGTTAGTATTTGCTATTGAATACACATTTACTTAATTTATTAAGTAAATAAAACATAAATTAATATTTATTGACCCTTACTTTTCCATCTTCCAGCTTCAAGAATTCTCGACGCGTTGAACAAAGATGTGGATCCGTGTACGGACTTCTACGAATTCGCCTGCGGAGGATGGATCAAGAAGAATCCAGTGCCAGACTGGGCGACATCCTGGGACCAGCTCGCTAAGCTGAGGGAAAGACTCGTCACCGACTTGAAGGAGCTGCTCGAAGCTAGAGATGACGAGGAAATGCCCTCAAGTGTGCTGAAGGCTAAAGCGTTGTATAGGACTTGCGTTAATACTGGTAAGAGCGAATTCGATATTCAAAAGAACTTTAATTAAAGAAGTGAGCAAATTCGACATTTAAAATAATTGTTTCATCCATTCACAGTACAAATAAGTTTGGATGATATTTTGCAAATGACGCCTCTTTATGATGATTTAACTTAAGTTTATGGTTTTCCCAAATAAATAATGTAATTACTTACCTATCTATTGTTTATACTTGAAAAACATTCGGGAAAACCAACTATTTTGTTAACTTACTTACTACTCGCAAATTATAAATATTATTATTATTCGCAAAAAAATAAGTTCCGTATCCGAGATAATTCCAAAGATCTCAAAGGACACGTGAAGTTTCACCACTAACCAGTAGTGGCCCAGTGTGGTACCATCCACCAAACACTTTTATACCATCCATAGATGTTTATTTGTTTATCTAAGTGAGGCCTATGCTGAGTGTGTTGTAACTGACTAATAAATCTATCTTTCTATCCTCAAATAAATCGGAGGTTCAGTCTTAAACTATCGAGCAAAGTTTAAAATTCGAATGAAGTAGCGATCCAGCTAACCAATCAAACTTTCTAATTCAGAAGAATGAGTAGTCATAGCTTAGCTTATAATTATGAGTTGTTGTTCTCAATGGAGGATACCCGCTACCTGAAATTTTGCTCGTAACAAATCTGCTCATAGTAAAAAAAAAACACTGATTGCAGATATAACAAACATAAAAAATAAATTTTCTATATCCAGACAAACTAGAAGAAGAAGGCATCAAGCCAATCCAGAGGCTGCTGCAGACCCTGGGTCTGCCGCCGCGTCCTCCGTCGGAAGTAAGCACCAACTTCACCTGGGAAGAGACCGCTGCGAGAGGGAGACGGATGCTTGGACTGAACGTGCTGCTAGGAGTTCAAGTGGCTGAGGATGTTAGGAATACCAGCCGGAATCGAGTTGTGGTAAGTGTTGTACGTTTTGTAAGGCGCCAAAAAGACATGAGGCGCGATGCAATTACCGAGGCTAAAGTTAACTGTTCACGGTTACAAAAGTATAGGGGATAACAGTCCAGTTACTCCGGGTGTGAGCCCTCAGCGTTCCCCATTTGTTCGGCCAAGTAGTGAAAGCCATATCTACAATAAGTCAGGCTAAAATTGTTGCACGGCCCTTTCAAATTACCTTTTCTAACAAATTTACATCTTGCCAAGATTCTTGAAGTAGACGCGACGTTCGTGCCTCACACAACAGGGTCCACAATACCAGCGTCGTGGTTCACGCCGCGACTTGTGCTGAGTGAGGCCCTTTTATCTCAGGACGTCCACCAACACCTTATGATCATTGCTTTAACGGCGACTCCCCGAACGGATTCCGTTCGGGGAGTCGCCGTTGTCGCGTTGTGTCATTTGCTTTTTCAGTTCAAAACGCAATTTTAATCACGCTACATACAATATTTTTTCCACTGAAATAATTGCATTATTGGTTCATTTTAATTTAGTCGCAGTCAACGCCATCATTCCTGAATATTTATAATAAAAAAAACTTCTGTCTTTGAGATTTCCACACGCGTTTCTTATAATTTAACAATTTCTGCGTTAATGTAGGTAAATCCGTAAAGTTGAATTTATATGTGCGGTGAAAAACATTACGTACTCTTACGTAAATACATTATAGTTAGCTGGTATTCCCAAATATATTTATAAAAAAACATACTTACCTACGTATTAGTGTATAAAAAGTAGGTAACAATTCAATATAATGAATAAATGAATAATAATAATGGCCAAAAAATTTCCTCACGAACAAACACCTCGTAAAAAAAACTAATTAGACCATCTGCATGCTTTCCGTAACACGTGTCAACTAACACAGAATTTGGCGTCTAATCGCGTTTTCGCACTCCGAATCCGGCAAATAACCAAATTTAAAGTAAGTACTGAAATAGTTTATAGTAAACGGACGGGTTGGTACGTGATGAAATGTTAAATACATAAGATAAAAAAATCCTAAGGTAAACGCTCCTATTAACGCCACCCAAAAATCGACATCGTTTACCGCCACCTTTTTTAAATTGCGGATATTTTGAATTGTGTCCGAGATAGAAAATTGATTCAAATGTCAAAAGATACATGTATTAATTGACTATGAAACGAACATACCCCTGAGCGTGGGCAACAACAGTCTAATTTGTGATTGGTCTGTAAGTGTGCAGTGTCCGCGCAAGCAACGCGCTCCATACAAGCCACTACTGAAATGCATAAGCATACAACATTTTTTTCTTAAGGTTTTGTGTCCGATGAAACATATTTTTCTTCATTTTAGTAATTATAACTACTTGTTAATACGTTTAAGAACTGAGAAAGCATGCTATATTTGATATTTGTGTTAGTTTTAAATGATTAATTTGAGTTTTAAAATGTGGCGGTGATAGAAGCATACATTTGCAGTTTGGTTACTATTACCGCCACCTATGGCGGCGATCGATATTTGTATGATATTTGTATTTTTTAATTATTTAAGGTAACATGCCCAATCATTCATAATGTTATCATCTTATTTTATAGTATGGTTCATGAACTATATTAAAATCTATTAACGCCACACATTTGGTGGAATTCAAGTATCCTGTGCTGCATATAAGTTAATGTATTTTTTTAAGAAATGTATGAACAAGTAGTTGAAGTAATTATGAATTTCTAATTTAAATACTTTATATATTTATTAAAATATGCTTTGAAACTGGTTATTACATACGTAGCTCTCATTTTGAATATTTATTTGTTTTCTTAAGGCTAATTTTTATGTGGCGGAAATTAAAACACAGAAATTACATACATGTTTCTATTACCGCCACCATAGATTCCCTCTTATGATTTATAGACAGGGTGATGCATTATTCTTCGGACTGACAGAGACGGACGGACAGACCGAAACGGACGGTCAGATAGAGACAGACGGACGGACAGACCGAAACGGACGGACAGATAGAGACAGACGGACGGACAGGGACAGACGGACAGACAGAGACAGAAAAACAGACAGAGACAGACGGACGGACAGAGACAGACGGATAGACAGAGACAGAAGGACAGACAGAGACAGACGGACGACAGAGACAGACGCACGGACAGAGACAGACGGACGGACAGAGACAGACGGACGGACAGAGACGGACGGATGGACAGACGGATGGACAAACAGACGGACAGAGACAGACGGATAGACAGAGACAGTTGGACCGGCAGAAACAGACGGATAGACAGAGACAGACGGATGGACAGACGGACGGACAGAGACAGACGGATGGACAGAGACAGACGTCAATTATGTATATAAATCTATGAAACCAAAAGATTTTTCTGTAGTTTATGTCATAATTAATTTAATAAAAAAATAACAATAATAATAAAGTTTATTGAAAACTTCTCATGCAGAATCATTTCGTCGACTTCCGAAATCCTGAGGGAGATTGGGAGTTTCTATAGACAGCTATATTCCACGAAAACATTAGGCGAAAGCATGGCTCGAGACCCTCGAGCCAAGCTTACCCGACACTACACTGAAGATATCCCGGACGTCAGCCTGTACGAGATTAGGATGGCCCTCAAACAGCTCAAAAACAACAAAGCGGCAGGAGATGACAGAATCACAGCAGAACTTCTGAGAGCGGGCGGAACGCCAATACTCAAAGCCCTCCAGAGGCTCTTCAATTCCGTCATATTTCAGGGCAAAACGCCGAGGGCATGGAGCGGAAGCGAGGTGATCCTGTTCTTCAAGAAAGGTGATGAAGCCCTACTGAAGAACTACAGACCTATCTCGCTTCTGAGCCATGTCTACAAGTTGTTTTCGAGGGTCATTACGAATCGTCTCGCTTGCAGGTTTGACGACTTCCAGCCTCCCGAACAAGCCGGTTTCCGAAAAGACTTTAGCACCATAGACCACATCCATACGCTGCGGCAGGTTATACAGAAGACCGAAGAGTATAATCTGCCACTTTGCTTGGCGTTTGTGGACTATGAGAAAGCCTTTGATTCGATCGAGACCTGAGCGGTGTTACAGTCTCTTCCGAGGTGCCAAGTGGACGATAGGTACATCGAAGTGCTAAGGGACCTCTACCAAAACGCCACTATGTCAGTTCGAGTACAGAACCAGAGCTCTAATCCGATCCAACTGCAGCGAGGAGTGAGACAGGGAGATGTCATCTCTCCGAAACTGTTCACTGCTGCATTGGAGGATATTTTTAAGCTTCTGGACTGGAAAGGATTTGGCAACAACATCAACGGTGAGTACTCGACGCACTTTCGATTTGCCGATGATATAGTCCTAATGGCTGAGACCCTGGAAGAACTGAACACCATGCTCGAGCATCTCAGTAACGCATCCCAACGAGTGGGTCTTAGCATGAACATAGCAAAGACAAAAATTATGTCCAACGACCATGTCGCACCCACTCCAGTTCAGGTTGGGAACGTTACACTCGAAGTTGTAGACCAGTACATTTACCTAGGACAAATAATCCAGTTAGGTAAGTCCAACTTCGAAAAAGAGATCTCTCGTTGGATCCAACTCGGATGGGCAGCGTTCGGGAAGCTGCGGAATATCTTCTCGTCCAAAATACCAGTGTCTCAAGACGAAAGTCTTTGACCAGCGCGTGTTGCCAGTGATGACCTACGGCAGTGAGACGTGGCCGCTTACTATGGGTCTCGTGAGGAGGCTCGGTGTCACTCAGCGGGAAATGGAGAGAGCTATGCTCGGTATTTCCCTGCTTGATCGAATCAGAAATGAGGAGATCCGCAGGAGAACTAAAGTCACCGACATAGCTCGGAGAATTGCAAAACTGAAGTGGCAGTGGGCAGGACACATAGCGAGGAGAACCGATGGCCGCTGGGGCGGAAAGGTTCTGGAGTGGCGACCACGTGTCGGACGACGCTCAGTGGGTAGGCCCGCTACAAGGTGGACCGACGATCTGGTGAAGGTGGCGGGAAGCCGCTGGATGCGGGCAGCGCAGGACCGATCGTTGTGGAGATCCTTGGGGGAGGCCTATGCCCAGCAGTGGGCGTCATACGACTGTTGATGATGATGATTATTGAAAACAGTTCGTTTACAGTTTTTGTTGGAACGCTGTCTTTCAAACTAGGTGAACCTGTATTTTGAGAGACAGTGCCTTCCCAATTTATGTATCTATTAACTACATTAACAGTGGTAAAAACAACTTTTTTTTAAATAAAGTATTTTATTGTACCTGAATAGTTGGTTAGATATCTCGTTGGCGGTATTCGATGCAGCAAAGGCGGTAATAGAAAGAAACCGCAATTTATGTGGCGGTAATAGAGGAAAGTGAGTTTTCGGACATAAAATTATTTTTTATCCAAAATATTCACTCAAAATTAAAAATTCTTGATGTATTTAGCAGAAGACAGTCATAACAATACAAATAAAATAAATAAGCTGCACTAGCAAATACAGAAGTACTTAATTTCTGAGAGGTAATCAGAGCATAGCTTAACCTGGCGGTAATAGGAGCGTTTACCTTATGTAGATATAAAGTGCGTAAATCTTTAAAAGTGACTACCGAAATAGTAATTTGTTTGGTAGCTTACGCACTCCATCCATCCGATTTCGCTTAGTAATTTTCCGTCATTCTCTCGGATCGGATAGAAATCGGATCTAGTGCGAAAACGCCCTTACAATGTTTATCGACAATCTAATTACGAGCACGTCTCGATTAAAATCCGTCAAGGATGACGTACTAACGGTCAACGACGCAAACCTTGACTTTGTATTACGATTCCCACATAGGTATAAAGATATACTTACGTCCGTAATCCCTAAAGAAAGAAATAAAGAAATATTTATTATATAGGGACACCAAAGTAACAAATAAAAACAAAACACGGAATAACACAAAACTTACAATCAAAACACGTAATTAATAAAAACAACTTGCACAAAGAGTACAAATAAATAGACAGTAAACATTGAGGCAAATTGTAATTTTGTGTATGGACTGGTCAACAATAGTGGTGGTGGTCAAAGGGTCTCACTTAGCATTTATATACTTAAGCCCAAAAAATTAAGTAAAAATGTCGCACTCATTTTTACATTTTTCTTTCTTAATATTCATAAATAAGTTGTAAGTACATAGAAGAAAAAAATCGTTTTTTGACACCTTTAGCTCTGTCTTTATTTTAGTACTTAATCGGAATATAATAATACCAATTCTAACATGCATAGAAGGATAAAAACGGACAGGTTTCTGTCTATTCAGACACTTGTACCGACTATCTGTTTTTACGACATTTACGAGAAGTCCAACTGAACGCGTTCTATGTTTTTTGTTGGCTCCCAGTCCCATAGAAATATCTTCCGATTCCCAGGAGATATAAATACTTGATACCATACATCTTGACAGTTCAATCTTATCAAAAGTTGTCTACACTTTGTTTCCTGTACTTTATAACAAGTTTATTTGCCGTGACTGCATGGGTTTCTACTTGTCTATGCAGTCTCTAGACCGTAACTTCTCGTAAGACTAGACTTAAACAATCCGTCTGAGCACAAAAATAACAACTATTTTAGTTCGGAGCGAACAAATAAGGGTTAAGTACTTATTTATTTCTATAGATTTACATCCCCTTTTCTCGTGTGGGTTGTAAAATGAATGACTGACCTCATTAACCTTAGTGTAAGGATTACTATTGGGTCGTCCTATGCCTCTAGATTTACTTACTTAGTTATAATAAAATCCGTGTTAAAACTAAACTGAACATTATATTAAATATACGAGTAGCTGCTGTGGACTGGGTGCACTCTGTCTACCCCTTCGGAGATACAGACGTAATGTTATGCTACGTAATATTATATTGAAAAAAAAAAGACAAATCTAAATATCATTATGTTAGTTAGCTGTCGAATAAATAACAAAATAACATTTTTAGTACTTTGTGTTTGCCAGAATCGACATCTTAATTTTCCTAGAGGGCAAAATTTAATCTGATGTTTAAGAAAGAAAGAGCTGCTAACATACATTTCTTAGCTATTTTCAAAGAAACGACATTTTTCTTGATACTTACATCTTATTTCCAGATCGAGCAAGTATCCCCAGGCTTCAGCGAGCGCTACTTGCTCCAACCTGATCAGTTTGCGCACGAGTTGGACCAGTACCACCGCTACATCAAGGCGATGATCACCATAGCTGACCCCGAGACCGACGCCGTCAGCTTCGCTGATGACATCATCAGCATCAGCAAAAGTCTTGCTAAGGTAAGCTGAACAGCACCCGGGTAACAAGTGTGCTACAGTGACTATATTATTATGATTATATTAGACAAAAAGGGGTCGACCTGGTACAGTCAGAACGTCTACTGCGCCTTTGAGATATCTATTGTGATCATGTCTTCAATTTCAAAATCCTCCTCTAGACCGATCCGCTTGTTAAGATTCAGTGTCTTTTTGCGAGGAAGCTTTATGACTTTCTGGGGGTCCATTATTATGGCCTCCCAGTATCCGGCTTCTACTATGTATAAGGGCCTCACAGCTGCACAGTAAATGTGATGGCGTCGCATCTTCCTTTGAACAGAATCTGCATAAAGGGGACACATCTCCGTTCTACGTATATGCTTGTAGAGTCCGCAGTAACCCGTGAGGTTCTGTATTTGGTTTCTTACCTGGCCCCTTGTGAGAGTAAGTACGTCAGCTCCATTCCATGTAAGTGCTTGTTGAGCCCACAGAGACCTGTGAGGTCCCGTATTTGGTTTCTTACCTAGCCCCTTGTGAGAGTAAGTAAGTCAGCTCCATTCCATGTAGGTGCTTGTTGAGCCCGCAGTGACCTGTGAGGTCCCGTATTTGGTTTTTACCTGCCCCCTTCTGTGAGTAAGAACCTCTAAGGAAAATTATGAGAAAAGGGTCTAATCAGTTGCTTGGATTAGACCAAGCTATCCGAATTACACCGAAACTCTAGATTCGTTGCTTAGAGTGACTATAACTTTATGTCAATACATTTTCATAATCATTCTATAATCTAGCAAGCCAGGGTGGAGACGCCGCCAGCGTAATGAGCACTTTCCCACAGGGTACGCGATTCGGAGCGGCCTTTTTAACCAGACCTACTTGTTAAGAAAACAAATTCAATTATCTTTAAGGCGTTAACGAAATCGAAAAGCATTTTGGCTATAGCCCAAGGTCAGACGATTTCAAGCCATCGCGAATCGAATCGATTGATGCTTGGTTTTATTATATTTTTATTTTAAGTTTGTACAGCGGTTTAATTAATACGCTCTGTACCTTTCTCTATGACGTTTTGTTAATCTGTATTTACATAGGTTACGCTTTCGTTTAACCAAGAAGTGCGAAATCGAAAGATTCTTAAGAATAATAAACATCGATAATGATTTAGTGGATTTTTGATTTTAAATCACTCACCCATGCTTAGGGAAACTTACAAAGAGAAAATTAAATCGAAAACATCTGATTCTTCGGATTTGAACCCGCAATCCATCGGCTTCTCATCCTGTACATGCGAAATTTTGTCTTTCTTATGTTTTAGTGGAGCCCCCTCTGGTTGATTGAGGGGAGGTCTGTGCCCAGCAGTGGGACGTATATAGGCTATTTATGTTATGTTATGTTTTAGTGATTTGTTTTTATGTTTTGTTTTTGTGTTTTTTTTTTGTTTAGTTTTTTTATTGTGTTTTAGTGGTTTAAGGTCTACTAACACATAATAATTTGGATGCTTGACTGATTATTTTAAAATATTTTCCAGATAATGACGCCGATAGAAGTGCGGAGAAGCGGTACCCACTTGTTCCATGAAGTCAGTGTATCGCAGCTGGTGTCTGGGTCTGGTGGTGGGCCTGCGCAGTGGAAAGAGGTAACGAAAGTTTACAATGATACATAGAGATCGCATTCGTAGTGACCGGGCCGCGTATTTCGATATGCTACTTCAATACGTCACGACCGGCCGAGTTGAGCTGAGGATGTCCAAGCGGTAAACTCGCGAAAACCCAGTCGTCAAAAAACGCACCAGTACGTAGGTATGCAAACATAGTACATCACTGTATGTGGTTGTTTATAAATGGCTATTAGTTTATATTCAGTTCATCATCATCATCATCAGCCCATTAACGTCCCCACTGCTGGGGCACGGGCCTTCCCTATGGATGTATAGGGAGATCGGGCCTTAAACCACCACGCGGGCCCAGCTTGGATTGATGGTTATTAACAACTGCTAATGCAGCCGGGACCAACGGCTTAACGTGCCTTCCGAAGCACGGAGGAGCTCGAGATGAAAACTTTTTTTTTGTGGTTACCCATCCTATGACCAGCCTTTGCGAAAGTTGCTTAACTCAACAATCGCAGACCGAGCGCGTTTACCGCTGCACCACCGAGCTCGTCCAGTCAATTCAGTTACTATTTAACAATTATTAATGCTGTAAGTTACCCGAAGAAAAGAAAAGAAAAGAAAACAAATAAATAAGATCACGGCTATATCCCACAAGTAGTCAGGGTGAACGCGAGAAAAGGGTTAAATCATTCGTAACTATCATAATATCTTTAAACTTACTGATTTAACTTCGTAAGGCCCGAATTTCCAGAAAAGTATTCGGGCCTTACGACATTAGAATACCTACCATTATAATATGAGAAAAGTTTTATATAATTTACTATATTATACCTGTCTACACCACCTATGATATGAAATCAGCTGAATCATTTAAACAAGCGTGTAGAAAGATTAAAAAAGTTCGATACCATGGCAAAAAAAACAAACACGTAACATGCTATTCAACATTTCTAGATATTAATCTATTTCTTTTTGTTTGCAGCATGACTGGGAAGGTTTCATAAAGACCGTGTTCTCTAACACGAACGTTTCTCTTCATCCCCATTTGGACCGAGTCATTGTTATGGACCTGCCTTACTTGCAAAAGCTGTCGATTTTGCTTTCTGAGACGCAACCTGTGGTTATTGGTAAGATAAATCATATTTGGTGCTCGTTACTACGATTTTCCTGTATTTACCCAAAGCTTAATACATTGTTTGAGGCTTACGCGGTTATTATCATTATTAAAACACATAAAACTGGGCCCTTACGCGATATAATCAGGGATATGAGACTTCTGCCATAATCATGTGGCAAGAAGGAAGGTCTTACAGCACAAGTAATGGAATAGTTCCGAAAATCGTAAATTTGTTGACCTATTTCGATGTATGGAGACAATAGTTTTTCAGCTGCAAAAAGCCCGGGACCCTCGGTGCGCGAGTCAGACTCGCACTTAACCGGATTTTTTATATAACATTAGACCATTTACAATTTACTTACATAACATAAGCTCACGACTATATATTCTAACTGGGGTAGTCAAAGGTACATCCCTCGCAAGAAGAACTAAATATCCACACCTTACCGAGCTTTCTGTTAGACTTTACATAATACTACTACTTATTTATACAAATACACCTACTTATAATATACACGTCTGATATAAATGGATATATGTATGTATGTATTATATTATATAAAGCTACAAACCCATGTACTGACTGACTCACTGACTCACTGACTCACTGACAGGGTTGTTCTCCCAGAAGGAGCGTCGGGGGGTAAAAATGATGTATGGGGGGTGTGATCGGGACCTCCCGGTGAGTATGGAAAAACTTCCAGATCTTGGAAAACTGCTCCGCATCAGGGAGACACCCTACAGTCTGGCGAAACTATCGCATCTGGAACTATTCTTTTTTTACGAAACCTATTTAAATCTTGGTCAAATTCTATTGTCGGTGAAAAAAAATCAAAATGGCGGAAAAACAAGATGGCCGCCATACAAAGTTTTGTTTTTTCAGAAAATGTCTCGTAGGTAAAAATGATGTATGGGGTTGCAATCGGAACGTCTTGTTGAGTATGGAAATACTTCTTGATCTTCAGAAACTGCTCAGCATCAGGGAGACACCCTACGGCCTGGCGAAACTATCGCACCTAGGACTTTTTTGTTTTCACGATACCTATTTAAATCTTGGTCAAACTTTATCGCCGGTGACAAAAAAACAAAATGGCGGAAAAACAAGATGGCCGCCATACATATTTTTCGTTTTTCCTGAAAATGCCTCGGGGGTAAAAATGATGTATAGGGGTGTAATCGGAACGTCATGTAGAGTACGGGTATATTTCCAGGTTTTCGAAAACTGCTCCGCATCAGGGAGACACCCTATAGCCTGGCAAAACCATCGCACCTGGCACTTTTTTCTTTTCACAATACCTTTTTAAATCTTGGTCAAATTTTATCGCCGGTGAAAAAAAAACAAAATTGCGGAAAAACAAGATGGCCGCCATACAAAATTTGTTTTTTTTTTTTTTTTTCAGAAAATGTCTCGGTGGTAAAAATTATGTATGGGGATGTAATCGGAACGTCTTGTTGAGTATGAAAGTACTTCTCGATCTTTGAAATCTGCTCCGCATCAGGGAGACACCCTACGGCCTGGCGAAACTATCGCACCTGGAACTTTTTTGTTTCCACGAAACCT
This sequence comes from Pectinophora gossypiella, assembly GCF_024362695.1. Classification (NCBI taxonomy): domain Eukaryota; kingdom Metazoa; phylum Arthropoda; class Insecta; order Lepidoptera; family Gelechiidae; genus Pectinophora; species Pectinophora gossypiella. The sequence goes on along the minus strand of NC_065407.1, from coordinate 4,326,526 downwards.
ATTTAAATCTTGGTCAATATTATCGCCGGTAAAAAAAAATCAAAATGGCCGAAAAACAAGATGGCCGCCATACAAATTTTTGTTTTTACAGAAAATGTCTCGGGTGTAAAAACGATGTATAGGGGTGTTATGGGAACGTCTTGTTGAGTATGGAAATACTGCTAGATCTTCGAAAACTGCTCCGCATCAGGGGTCACCCTACGGCCTGGCAAAACCATAGCACCTAGAACTTTTTTGATTTCACGAGACCAATTCAAGTTTTGGTCAAATTCTATCGCGGTAAAAAAATGGCGGGAAAACAAGACACGCGAGCAGCTTGCTGCGAGCGAACCACGCGACATCTAGTTATTATATATATAGCTACAAACCCACTGACTGACTGACTCACTGACTCACTGACAGGGTTGTTCTCCCAGAAGGAGTGTCGGGGGGTAAAAATAATGTATGAGAAAAGTGATCAAAACCTCCCGGTGAGTATGGGAAAACTTCCAGATCTTGGAAAACTGCTCCGCATCAGGGAGACACCCTACGGCCTGGCAAAACTATCGCACCTGGATCGATTCTTTTTTCACAAAACCTATTTAATTCTTAGTCAAATCCTATGGCCGGTGAAAAAAAATCAAAATGGCGGAAAAACAAGATGGCCGCCATACAAAATTTTGTTTTTTCAGAAAATGCATCGGGAGTAAAAACTGTGTATGGAGATGTAATCGGAACGTCTTGTGGAGTATGAAAACACTTCTCTATCTTCAAAATCTGCTCCGCATCAGGGAGACACCCTACGGCCTGGCAAAACTATAAAACCTAGAGCAATATTTTTTTCACAGAACCTATTTAAATCTTGGTCAAATTCAATCCCCGCTGAAAAAAACCAAAATGGCGGAAAAACAAGATGGCCGCCATACAAAATTTTCGTTTTTCCCGAAAATGCCTCGGGGGGTAAAAATGATATGAGGAATGTGATCGAAACATCATGTTGAGTATAGAAATACTTTTCGATCTTCGAAAGCTGCTCCGCATCAGGGAGACACCCTACAGCCTGGCGAAACTATGGCACCTGGAACGATTCTTTTTTCACGAAACCTATTTAATTCCTGGTCAAATTCAATCACTGGTGGAAAAAAAACAAAATGGCCGAAAAACAAGATGGCCGCCATACAAATTTTTCGTTTTTCCTGAAAATGCCTCGGGGGTAAAAATGATGTACAGGGGTGTGATCGGAACGTCGTGTCAAGTATGAAAATACTGCTCGATCTTTGAAAACTGCTCCGCATCAGGGAGACACCCTACGGCCTGGCAAAACTATAAAACCTGGAGGAATAATTTTTTCACGAAACCTATTTAAATCTTGGTCAAATTTTATCGCCGGTAAAAAAAAAACAAAATGGCGGAAAATTAAGATGGCCGCCATACAAAATTTTCGTTTTTCTCGAAAATGCCTCGGGGGTGAATATGATGTATGAGGGATGTGATCAAAATGTCATGTTGAGTATTTCAATACTGCTCGATCTTGAAAAACTGCTCCGCATCAGGGAGACACCCTACGGCCTGGCAAAACTATAAAACCTAGAGCAATATTTTTTTCACGAAACCTATTTAAATCTTGGTCAAATTCAAACCCCGGTGAAAAAAAACCAAAATAGCGGAAAAACAAGATGGCCGCCATACAAAATTTTCGTTTTTCCCGAAAATGCCTCGGGGGTAAAAATGATGTATGAGGAATGTGATCGAAACATCATGTTGAGTATGGAAATACTTTTCGATCTTCGAAAGCTGCTCCGCATCAGGGAGACACCCTACAGCCTGGCGAAACTATCACACCTGGAACTTTTTTGTTTTCACGAAACCTATTTAAATCTTGGTCAAATTTTATCAAAGGTGAAAAAAAAAACAAAATGGCCGAAAAACAAGATGGCCGCCATATAAATTTTTGTTTTGCCAGAAAATGTCTCGGGTGTAAAAATGATGTAAAGGGGTGTGATCAGAACGTCATCTTGGAAAACTGCTCCGCATCAGGGAGACACCCTACGGCCTGGCAAAACTATAGCACCTAGAAGTTTTTTGATTTCACGAGACCTATTTTAGTCTTGGTCAAATTCTATCGCGGTAAAAAAATGGCGGGAAAACAAGACACGCGAGCAGCTTGCTGCGAGCGAACCACGCGACATCTAGTTATATTATATAAAGCTACAAACCCATTGACTGACTGACTGACTGACTCACTGACTGACAGGGTTGTTCTCCCAGAAGGAGCGTCGGGGGGTGAAAATGATGTATGGGGGGTGTGATCGGGACCTCCCGGTGAGTATGGGAAAACTTCCAGATCTTGGAAAACTGCTCCGCATCAGGGAGAGACCCTACGGCCTGGCGCAACTATTATACCTGGATCATTTTTTTTTCCGCAAAACCTATTTAAATCTTGGTCAAATTTTATCGTGGGTGAAAAAAAATCAAAATGGCGAAAAAACAAGATGGCCGCCATACAAAAGTTTGTTTTTCCAGAAAATGTTTCGTTGGTAAAAACTGTGTATGGGGTTGTAATCGGAACGTCTTGGTGAGTTTGGAAATACTTCTCTATCTTCAGAAACTGCTCCGCATCAGGGAGACACCCTACGGCCTGGCAAACCTATCGCACCTGGAACTTTTTTGTTTTCACGAAATCTATTTAAATCTTGGTCAAATTCAATCTCCGGTGAAAAAAAACCAAAATGGCGGTAAAACAAGATGGCCGCCATACAAAATTTTCGTTTTGCCCGAAAATGCCTCGGGGGTAAAAATGATGTATGAGGAATGTGATCGAAACATCATGTTGAGTATGGAAATACTTTTCGATCTTCGAAAGCTGCTCCGCATCAGGGAGACACCCTACAGCCTGGCGAAACTATCGCACCTGGAACTTTTTTGTTTTCACGAAGCCTATTAAAGTCTTGGTCAAATTTTATCGCCAGTAAAAAAAAAACAAAATGGCCGAAAAACAAGATGGCCGCCATACAAAATTTTGTTTTTCTAGAAAATTCCTCAAGGTCAAAAAATATGCATAGGGGTGTGATCGGAACGTCATCTTGGAAAACTGCTCCGCATCAGGGGTCACCCTACGGCCTGGCAAAACTATAGCACCTAGAACTTTATTGATTTCACGAGACCTATTCAAGTCTTGGTCAAATTCTATCGCGGTAAAAAAATGGCGGGAAAACAAGACACGCGAGCAGCTTGCTGCGAGCGAACCACGCGACATCTAGTTTATATTTATATATTTCTATTTTATTTTTATTTATTTATTTTACTTTTATTTGTTTTTTTTTATTTATAGTATTTATTATTTTATACTAGATGTTGCACTGTCCCGCACCAAATTGTAATAATGTTTCCTATCCACTGGTTGCCTGGAAGAAATTGCTGCTTAGCAATAAGGCCGCCAGATTGTACTGTATCTATCTTCATCTGTGTGAATCTGTTTTGTATGTTGTGTGCAATAAAGTATATTTGATTTGATTTGATTTGATTAATAAATATTTAAATTGAAAAACTTCCATGAACACGCGTCCAGAGTCTAGAGTGCGATGCCGGCCCTACTGGGACACTTGGGTTGAAGTACATTTCTAATGGGTTTTCACCTTTTCAGAGCGTTTCCTCTGGTGGAGCGTTTTCTCCACGGTGGCACCAATGACGCTCAACGCCTTCAGAGACCTGGGCTTTGAGTTCTCCCGAGCAGTGTTTGGTCTTCAACAACGTACTCCGAGATGGAAGAGTTGTACTGCCAATGTGAACGCTAACTTCGGCGTGGCTTTAAGCTATCTGTACGTGAAGAGGCACTTCGATCAGACATCTAGGAAGAAGGTAAGTTGTTTCGTACTTGTAATTATGAGTTTAATCACTTTCTTTCTCCCAACTCCTATCACTATCGACCTATTCTCTCAAACGTTTTTAATATTATTTTTATGTCGTTTCCATATCTCCGGTGTATGGAGTCCCTTAAGACAATTTAATCTAAATGTTGTGTGACACCAATCAACGATTATCCTTGTATGCATTATGGGAGTGCACCCAAAAACAATCCCCGGTTCGTGTAGGATTAAGTATTGCAGATTATGGGAACAGGACTATTGGGAGTTAGTGGACCGAGATACTGGGGCTATGTGGGGTTGTGGGTGGCGCTTGTTCGATAAATGTTAATAAACAAAGGCACAATGAGAGGGCGGTGCCGGGGTGACAGTCGTCAGTCTTTCCCAATTGTCCAGACAAGTAAGAGAGCCAACCGAGGAAAATCTACAATAATGGGAGAATTACAGAAGTGCTGATTGTCTTTCTCTGAATCTGCAGGCGATAGAGATGGTGGAAGACGTCCGGGAGGCGTTCGCGGCGGCTGTGCACCAACTGGACTGGATGGACACGACGACCAGGTTGAAGACCCTAAGCAAACTGAAGGCCATCAGGAACTTTGTCGGGTTCCCCGCGTGGCTGCTCACCTCCGAACAACTTGATAAACATTATAAACATGTAAGTGTGATAAAGCTTTCTTAAACAGGGGTTTGCTTAGAAGAATCTAAGCAAATTAGATTGAGTATTGTGGAAAGATTTTACATGATCACCACCCAGGATCACCAGACATTGTTCACTGGTTGGTAAGATGCAGGATTGGAGGAAATTACGTGAGAAAGAGGGTTATCTACATATATATCAGATACATAATATAAAATGTGTGTGTATGTTCACGCAAGGACTCTAAAAATATACCTAACTATAAAGCTGATTATCTTGACCTCTGCCAGTAAAATATGTTATTATCATGCTGTATTTTACGCTCTAACCTTGTTTGGTTTACGGGGAAATTAAACTTTTACAGTGACGTCATTTTATCGAAAATTAGACCACCTTTTTCATTTGGATACCTATTATAATCAAATACATACTCCACCACACTGCTCCACGTTGGTCCCGATTACTACTTATGATGTAAGTTAGTAGTCGTTACATGAGCCATGTCAGGGGCCTTTGGCGGCTCAATAGTAACCCTGACACCAGGGTTGATGGGGTTGGTAATCCACCTCACAACCCACACGACAGGAGGAGGAGGATAAACAAATAATTAAAATATAAAAATATTCACAGGCCGAAGTGGTGGAGGGCAATCTATTCGAAACGTACCTGAAGCTGACTTACGCTGCGGTGAAGAAATCCTTCGAATCGCTCAGGGAGAAACCAGACAGAAACAGGTAATTGAGACTACAATTCGTCGGTACTGGAAGGTTCTAGAACATATTATTTCATTGAACATTTTGTCCTCAGATGGGTGGCAACTGCAACGACCGTCAACGCTTTCTATTCGGCCACTTTGAATTCAGTCAGTGAGTATCAAACAGAAACTACATAACAAGGGGGTGCTGGGGATACCTCCTAAGCGCCTTTTTGAAAAATCTCAAGCAGACGGGATTTTCTCCAACAAAACCTCGAAAGAGGCATTGATACTTACCTACTACAAATTTTACCTTGAAACTAGCGTGTTTGTTGTGAAGTTTTGTAGACAAAATACCATCTGAAAGGGGTGTTTCAAAAAAACCCTAACAAAGTTTTCACTAGGTACCTACGTTTCATTAGATAATAGTTCTTTGTTCAAACACGAACCAACAAAAACAGCCTTACATGGTCTGCGCACAAGCTTCTTCAATTAAGCGGAGGAGAGTATGGAGAATACTTCACAACGTTGTTGCGGTTCGGTGGAGGTGTTTGGGCTAGTAGTCCGTACTAACGGTTTTGGGGGGGGGGGGGGGGGGGGGAAGGAGCTGCCGCCAAAGGATGTTTTCAGGCTTTGTGCGTCATCTGTTGGTTATGGACGGAACTAGCTGGTCACTTGATGGGTCCACCACAGGTTTAACTTGCCTTCCGAAGCATGGAATAATCTCCGGATACCTAATATTGTATTTTGCTTATTTGATGTCCACTAGTGGCCGATAGTCCACTCAATTGAAACACAACTTAATCTAACAGTACCTACTTTTTCCAGCATTTCCGGCCGGTATACTTCAACCACCGTTCTACGGAAATGGAATTGAGTAAGCATTTTGTCATACGATTTTATAATAACAAAAGATAAGTTCTAGACTGTATTCTCAATTGGGCTAGTCAAGAGGTAATTGCTCACGCATCACTGAGCGTTTTTTAGACCAACGTCAGTATCGCCGTATATAATGCTCGAGCCAACTGTGTTTGTGAGATAAATTAGTCAGAATCAGAATCATTTATTCAACGTAATTATCATGGATAAACTTGTTGAAGGTCAATGTAACATTTTAGAATTTACGTCATTTCGCAAGGTGTTATGGCTGAGGAGAAGAAATGACAAGAAACTGCAACAGCAACACATCTTTTAAATCAATGAGGGTACATTACAAGTTATTTAATAACTAGAGGAACACATTCAATACCAGACATTTTTATCATTTAGGTAATCATTAATCTTATAATAGGCTTTTTTACATAAAGTAAGCTTCACGTGAGCTTTAAATTTATTTTCTGACAAATTTAAAATATTATCTGGTATTTTATTGTAAAAACGTATACATAACCCCAAAAAAGATGAATTTAATTTACTTAATCTAGAATTTTGAACAACAATTTTATTTTTATTCCTTGTATTGTAAGTATGCCTTTCACAGTTTCTCGGAAGGAGAGATACATTTTTACGCACATACATAATGTTTTCATAAATATATTGACTTGCGACCGTCAGTATATTTATTTCTTTAAACAGCTCCCTTAAAGAGTCCCGACAACGCAGATTATAGATTATATATTAACTCATTGGTGCAAGACAAGTCCGGTCCGGACCCATATGAGAAGCAAGCCGAAGACACACAAGACCTCAGTGACTTTAATAATTATCACCATCACTAATTTAAGAGCCACGCTCTTATCGGTGTAGCATTCTCCATTGTCTATCAAAGGCCAATTTTCACTTATAAGACACGACGTTCGCCTTCACTTTAGTCTTTTCCATGTAAGCTCTTATTGGTCTTCCCCTTCCTCTCTTTTCTTGTAGCTTCCCTTCTAGTGTCATTAACCTTTCGAACGCCGGAACGCGGATCTCGACCAGACACAATGTAAAATCTATTGTGTCTGGTATCTCGGCATATGAGAGGTTAAGTGTCCAATCATCTTGCCTTTTCTGCTCTTAATAACTCTCAATATTTGCCTCTTTTCCCTTACTCTTACTAGCACTTAATAATCATGTAAATTATGTTCACAGAGCTATCAACTATGGATCTATCGGTGCCATAATCGGACATGAAGTCACACACGGATTTGATGACCAAGGTAATACACATACCACAACCACCACATACCATACTATAAGACCAAGTTCCTTGCTAGGAAAATAAAATAATATTCGTAAAAAGAATATAGGATATATAAAGTATGAATATAAATGTGGAGAAAGCAAGAGAAGTGTGTCAGGATCGAAGCAAATGGAATTCCATAGTCTCTGCTTACCCCGGTGGGAAATATGCGTGAGTTTATGTATTTTATGCGTATATAAATATAACATAACATAACCTCATGACTACATCCAATTGGGATAGGGAGAGGTACATCCATCGCAAGATAAAATAGTTTCGGAGCATATGCCCTAGACTTTTCTATTTTTAACATCTGCCTTTTCTGACCGACTCGTCGTAAGACCTTCACGTTCGAAGCTCATCATGGTGATAAATGTGATAATAAACTTGCACCCTGGACACTATAAGAAAACTCGTTTTATAGTATTGACGTTATCGTAAACGCGCATTTGTATTTATGTGTGACGTTTGACGCCCATACGAATGAAGACTAAAGTAAGACGAGGGGGGGGGGGTGAGGTAAACTTAGCTCAGCCGCTGGTGGGGAGCGAAGAGTTGCCGTTCTATACGTAGTATTATTGTTCTTTTTTAATGGAATTCCATAGAAATAGGCGTAAGTTCAGTGAGTGATAGTTGTGATTCCTTGTTCTATGCTTGCAGGTCGTCGCTACGATGAGGAAGGCAACCTGAAGCAGTGGTGGTCGGCGGCCACGCTGGAGCACTACCACGGGAAGGTGCAGTGCATCATCGACCAGTACAGCAAGTACCACATGCCACAGTTGCCCAATTACACGGTAAGTTGCACCAGAAAGAAATAGGATTGGAAAACTTTTTTAGTTGACAGGCATTATTATTATTAAGGCCTTAAATAACACTGGTATAAATGCAATGTCCTGCAAAATGGCATAAGCAATTTAACTGCAGGGTCAGAGTCTCACTAAACATGGTTAAATTACAAAAATAGGTAAGTCACTGCTAAATTAAATGTAATAAATATTTTTTTAACTTATTTTTACACATTTTTGGCTCATTTTTAATGTTCTCAGGCAAACTGTTGATGAGATAAGGTATGCGCTTACTTAGGGTCAGTGTTGCCAACCTCAAAAAACTAAAAAACCACAACTCGTCTAAAAAAAAACAGTAGAAAGCGGTAGGTAAAGAAAAAAAGGCAGATTTCATAATTTTGCTCATATAATTAAATAATAAACAACTTTCTTAGTTACTAGAACTCACATCAATTGATATATTTATAATCACAGCAACATAAAACAAAAATCAAAGTAAAATTATTTTTCAGTTTCATTTTTAATTGCCTCATCTTCAATATTTTCACACTCATTTTTATTTTTGCGTGCAAAAATATAAAGAAGATACTGCCATCTAGTGTCAATGTGTTTTATTACGTAGTGGTTTGTCATTGCGTTTTACTGCGTAGTGGTTATCAAAAAATGTTTGCATAGTAGTGTATTAGGTGGCGCTGAACGCGAAAAACAGTAGAAAATAGGAATGAAACAGAAAACATGGTTATCAATGTGAAAACAAAACAGCAAATCTACTGTTAAAACAGTAGGGTTGGTAACGCTGCTTAGGGTCCTATCCCCATAATAATTGTACACTCTCGGAACTATCAGTTGGCCAGGTACATCTTTACGAGTTACCATCACGTGAGATTAATTCTATGGTCGCAAACCTATTTTGAATTAAAAAATAAATGAATAGGAAACTTATAATGACAAAGAAAAAGAATTACTAAATTGCTAATTATTATTGTTGTTGTTAAGTGTTAATTATTACTTAATTGTTTGTTGTATCATTCATGATCTAGCCCTGACTTACCTAATGTAAGTCACGCCCCGTAACACGATTAGTGTCACGGATTCGAATAGCTCGGGCTCTCGTGGTTTACCACTGAATTCGAGTTTGAACTCATATTTGGGCATCCAGTTGATGGCGATAGGTTCACCCCCACAGTAATAACATATGGCTTAGACCTAACTGGCGAGGAGTGGACGTATGGGTACGTATGGGGATGCGTGAGGATACAAGCATAGCATCATGTTAATGTTTGAGTTTAGTTTCTACTTTTTATTATCATTTAAGTCAGTGTTGTGTGCGTCTATAATTGGCAGGCTTAAAGGAACTTTTCCTATGTGTATTTTATTTTATGTATTTGTGTGTGTAATGCTGTTGATGCATTATTATTCACCAGGTCCACGGCTTCAACACGCAAGGCGAGAACATCGCAGACAATGGCGGGCTCCGGGCCGCACTCAACGCGTATTCACTGTTCACACAGCGCCACCCCACGGCCAAACGCGACACTCTTCCCGGCTTACCACAGTACAAACCGGAACAACTTTTCTTCTTGGGTTTTGCCCAGGTATGAAGTCACTATAGATTTATTATTAATTAGACCCCAATGACAACTTTCTCGCAAATACCACCTCATCAATAATTAGTTTAGGAGCTACGCCCTTGTCGGTGTAGCATTCTCCATGCTACTTTTTGGGAAAAATAGGGCAGGGGTTTCCCTCTTGCCTTCCGCCCCGCAGTTATCTGTCTGACGCGAGTGGGATGGCGCCTAGAGAAAAAAAATACCATCTATCAAACAAAAGTAAGCTGGAGCTATGAGATGACATGGACAGACAGAGAGACATACAGACAAAGGGATGAAACTCACCTCACTGCGTAGTGTTGGGGGTTAATAAAAAATCCAAACCAAAATGCCAGTTTGGTGGTGTTTACTTCATATTCCCTATAATTGATTGAGGAGACATTTATGCCTATCAGTGGGATGTACACTATAGGTTGAGAATTAACTAATTTCAGTACTTAGAGGGGATCCTCTCGTACTCTGATGTCAAAGAATCAGGCTACGAAACTGCAAGAAATCGTTTTCCTCCTCCGACATGTAGTTCTGCCTCGCTATTTGAGTAGGTATAACATTACTTAAAACAACGGTGATCTAATATACTACTCGTATATTCTTAATGACTGTTTTTCTTCATTCTGCTTCATTTTAGTCATTCTGCCTGTAGGCATAAGCATTCCTCATCATCTTCCACTCTATCTCGCTTGAGCTTGACGCTGCCATGTTGATGCAGCAATTTTAGAACTCCCCTTTTTCTTTTCTCGTCTCTTGGGTATTTTTCCGAAAATGATTTGAATGAATAACTATGTATTTACAGATATGGTGTGGCAACTCTACAATAGGAGCTCTCAAGTCCAAAATGGTGGAAGGTGTCCACAGTCCAAACAAAATCCGAGTCATCGGCACACTCAGCAATTCAAAGGAGTTTGCTGATGCTTGGCAGTGTCCTAGAGGGACACCGATGAACCCAGAACACAAGTGTATACTGTGGTGATAATAGTTAAGAAAGCTGTGATGTTAGATATAAGTGAACCAAAGACATTTATACATACTAGGTTACCCAATGTTACCATCCTAGATGTAAGGTACAATTATATTTTATATGAGAAAAGAGATGCATATGTGCCTCGTAATGTCTCTTGTAACCGGTGAACAATAGTACAATTTTGTACAAAGTTTTTGTAAAGGATAAAGGGTTAACTGAGTGCCAGTTTGAGAACAAATTAAGTTAGTATAAGAAAAGGTGTGTAGCAAAAGAGTTATAATGAAACGAATATTAAGGCTTAAAGGCGTTTATGCATCTCTAAATCTGAGAACAAAATGAAAAAAAAAAAAACTATTTATTACAAAAATAAAATATACAAATTTACCCGAAAGGTTTTATTTTTTCCTTATATATTGGAACTTGTATACTGGTGCGGAAACCTTGGTGCCACGTTGCACTCGTTTAGGTTTCATTATTTTGGCGGATTTGTCTTGAAGATGACGCTTCAGTTCCATCTTCTGCTGAACTACAGTCAACTCTTTCTCGCGATCTATCCTTGTAGCTATTTCTTTGTATGTCTGCTCCTTTTTCTTATTCATTGATTTCATAGCCTAGAAAAGAGTTTTGTGCAAAGTATAGTAAATTGTTAATATATTAATAATAAGTTGGCTTTATACAGTACAAGACACTGTAAGAATCAGATTATTGCAAAATTGCAGGGAAGGCAATGATCATTGCAGTATTTGGTATCAAAAATTACTAAAAGTTGCCTTAAACTTGTGGAACTTCCCACTTAATTAGGGATTTGAAATATTATATATGTCGTACAATATTACTCCATACAAAAATATCATTATATGCGTGAGTGACCGAGACACAGAGTGGTATTAATAAACTAATCTCAGCTGAGACTGCCCAGTCAGTCAGACTGTCAAGACCATGCTCAAGTCCCTGTTTTTATATAAAAACTGTCATTTTGACACGATCTTGAGTGCAGTCTCGAAGCTGAGGTTAGTTTCTTAATACCACCCATAGCCCGGTAAGAATAAAGTAAGACCCCGAGGGGATGACGTCGCCCACGGCGCCCGATACGAATTGGTGCAGGGCGGAGAGTTACCGTACAATACATAGTATACAGTGTGTACTAGTGTCATCTTTATTATATCACAATATGTTACATACCTCTTCACTGATATCAGGCAATGTAATCTTGTTCAAATCGGATAGCCTTGGTCTATTAGACTTTCTTCCCAACAAAGATGGGTGTGTGTCTAATCTCTGGGCTAGGTCAAAGTCTTTCTCTTCCCCTTCATCCACGAAGAATACATGAGTGTTTGGAGTGGAGTCTGCAATCTCCGTCATATGGAGTTGTGACTGAAATTAGATTGAAAGGAAATTAATTACACAGATAAAAAGTTAACAAAAGATTTGATAAATGTCACTAATAACCGATTTGTTGTTTTGTCTGGTCTGAGCACCCTCAACAGTTTATTAATTTATTTATTTTGTCTGGTCTGAGCACCCTCAACAGTTTATTAATTTATTTATTTTTTCATTTACTAAGTAATTGTCTTATAACATGATCAGTGATCAGGATATGTAGTGCCATTTGGGGTCAATAACCCTGAATGTTGCGGTCATTAACCGCAACATTCAGGGTTATTGAATATGACCATGATATTTTTGCGATTGTGAGATTACATTAAATAATAATATTGTCTTCTCCTGTATTAAATAAGAGTAAACTGTTGGGGATATTATAAGTACAGTCCTACTATTTTTAAAAATTTTAAGGTTTGTTGATCCCGACAAATAGTTAAGACAAAAATCTATAAATAAATAATAATAAACAAAAAAACAATATAAATATAAAACATACAAATTCTTAAAATATTTCATGAAATAAAATAAATGTTTAATAAAAACTCAAATATTGTGTTTTGAGATTCATGATTTGGGAGGCATATTCATGTTAAGACAAATCTCGCAAATGGCACTAACTATTCTGAGCAATGGTCATGATAATTATATTGTAGAAATCTAGAATAAATTCAAATTTTACTTAAAGATTAACTCTTTTAGGGGATTAATCTAGTGATATTAAAATACATTTTTGAAACACACACATGGGATAATATCTAAAAAAAAAATTAGTAACACCTTAATGAAAGCAACCCATTAATGCCTGTCTTACACACCACTAAAAACTTTTACCTGTAATCTATTGATCCGTCGACTCTCAATAGTCCTTTTCATGTTAATGTACTTGATGTCTTGCGTCTGCATCAGTTTCACCTGTTCTGGAGTGTGTTCATCTTCTTTTTCCAATTCATGATGCACCTGAAATTACATGTCACAGGTTTGAGTTACAAGGCAAAACAGTATTTATAAACTTTTCGAGGTTATGTTTCTAAAATAATCAAGATGCAATGTCTTCTAGTAAGTACTTATGGTAAAATATCTGTGTGTACGATAAAAAAGCTGTGTATTTAATTAATTTATCTGAATTTTCATTCATTTTTGTATAGTAACTAGTAAATACACTATAAAGTAAGAATCGTTCTCACCCCATCTTTAACTCTAGAATTGACCATATGGAAGTAGAATTCATCAGGATTCTTATCCAATGTTCTTTTACGTAGTAATTTCAAAGTTTCTCCCTTCTCATGGTAATCATCTGCACGTTTTTTATAGTCTTTCTTCTTTTCTAGGAAACCCAAATGCTTTCTTGATTCTGGCTGATGTCTCTCCTTGTGAGTCTTTTGGTTAGCCTTAGCGGCTTTTTTCCACGAAGACATGATGATAAACTGCAATTATTACTATATTTTAAAAAGGAAAATATAAAAACAACACAACATAACCCTCGTGTGTGTGACGACGTTAAGACGTCATCGGGACTGTCAGTGCCAAAACTGACACTTTAGTGTTGCGCAGTAGTCATTTCACAGAATCGATCAGATGTATGTATGGTTTTGGCTTTTTAGCGGGAAACGGGAACGGGACAGTTGCTTTCTTCATTGAATAATCTAAATAATTAATACGAAGTGGTGTTTTGTGGTTAATGATCGCATTAAGTTAGTCGGAAGACATTCGTGAGTGTTATTACATTGGAGTATTCAATAAACAAAGTGTATCTGCCTATTTTCGCTTCGTGCTAGGAAGCCGCTTCATAGCTCAAAAGTTTATGCGGACTTTTGAGTTAATTCGTTTGGGGTTTGGAGTAGGAGTCTACTCCGAGGGTGGGGGCTTAGGTTTCATCATCATCATTCATCACCTTTCACCATTTCATTAATCATCAAGAAAAAAAATACGTCAGACATGGCTGTATGGGCATAGTTCCCTTTGCCTTACCCTTCGGGGAAAACCAAACCAAAAAAAAAAAAAAATGTATGGTTTTTGGCGGGCATTCGTAGCTAATGTATTGTGCGCCTATTTTGTGTTTCATGGGTTTTAAGTTGCTAGTTGAAAGTTTTGATTTCTTCAATATTTTTTATCGCTTTAGGAACGAAAGTACGATAATAAAATATGAATATTTTTTACACAAGCCATGAAACCTTAACCTTAATAAGATACGAATTTTTATGTTTTGAATTTTAGATAATCTCAAACTAATTCCTATTTAGTATATTTATTTGTTTATTTGTACACAATAGAACAGACAAAATCAGTATCTCTAAGAAAGAGATTTCTTCCAACTTACCTACGTGACGTGATAAGAAGATATGCAGTGTATAGATAGAAAATTTTATGAATATTATTTTATTTTTTATGTTTATTTGTATTAAATTGAGGCGAATATAATAACTAATTGAAATTATAATGGCAGAATTTCTGAATATCGATTTAAATCATCGATATCGATTATGGATATGGTATCGATAGTGTTTTTTTGTCTCGGGAGTATTTTCTATTGTATTCTATTATTATATCGCTAAAAATTAAAAAAAAAAACATGATAAGTAACCCTGTTCTACAACTGTTCCAGTTCGGAGAACGCGTGCGCGATTTATATCATTGTGTTACAGGTTCGAACGGTTCGAATCCCGGCTCGGGCTCTAAACCACTTAATTCGATTAAGATTTTGAATCTCTCGTCCGCGGTAGGTCCGTGTTTCTCTATGTTTTGAATTCATGTTTGGATCATACGTACACAATCGATACCACGTGGTTTCCCGGATTTGTGCCCGTAGGGTGCTGGCCCCTATTACCTACATGGTACTTAAACATAACTGGCGAGGAGTGGGTGTCTATGCTATATACCTCTGCCTACCCCTTCGGGGATACAGGCGTGATGATATGTTATGTAGTTGGTAAATATTCTATATAAAGTAAATACGTGGGTTTCGCTTAAAATTTTATCATTAGTGTCCTTTGTTACCTAGATAATGATTTAAACACATTATTACGTTTTTTATTGTCCTGTCTGATTTATAGTTTATTCCAATGGATCTGATTGATTTTATAAAGTGATTAAATAACCTGGTACCTACATAAGTTGTAGAAATAGATGAATCGTCTAGTATGTGAACCTTCATGTGTTAGAAAGAACGTTTACGAAAATGAAGAATTTTCATCCATTTTACGTAATTTTCTTTGTATCTCTAAGTTCATGTGATAATGTGTTACATAAAAACTTGGAACAATTGATGAGAAATGATTGTCACAGAAAGGAAATAAGCCGCTGTATCACAAAAATATTATCAACAACATTCACTATTCGCAAAAAATTTTTGAATGTAGATCTTGTGAATATTGACGACGATACCAGCAAAGAAATGAACGAATTAGATGGTTTTAAATTTTTATCCACCTCTCGTGTTTTTGATCGCGACACTACACCAAAAGATATTTATATCATCATAAATAATGACCTCAAAAATTTTGAAGAAAACTTGAGATTACTTAAAAATGACCTTTACTGGAACCCTAGAGGAGTATTCATAATTGTGTTGGAAGATACAGGAAAGATACATAAATTTGGTGAAATATTACTGAAGAATGATATTTTCAACGTCACTCTTATTATGCATAGTCACAAAGGATTTCATGAAATTTATGCT
The DNA here is from genome assembly GCF_024362695.1 of Pectinophora gossypiella. Taxonomy (NCBI): domain Eukaryota; kingdom Metazoa; phylum Arthropoda; class Insecta; order Lepidoptera; family Gelechiidae; genus Pectinophora; species Pectinophora gossypiella. The sequence goes on along the minus strand of NC_065407.1, from coordinate 4,310,777 downwards.
TTCAGTTCCGATATCGATGACTGCAACAGACCCCAGAATTTAGAGCTTATATCCTACTGTCCCTTCAGTGGAGATATTATTTATCCCAAACATAAGCCACAAAAGCTAACCAAGTGCCGTATAAAGATGGTTTCTCATAATTTCTGGCCTTATATGAGTATTAGTACGGATGTTGTAGGTTTTAGTGCCGAAGGTTATTTGCTAGATATTATAAATAAAAGTGAAGGTCTAGACGTTGAAATCGTGCCACACCATCAAGATGAAGACTTTGGCAAAGTTCTTGATAATTACACCTTCCTGGGGATGCTTCAGAAAATTCAAACATACGAAGTCGATGGTGCTATGGGTGGATACTATTTGAATGAGAATAGAAATCATTATTTTGATTATGTTTATCCTTTCATGATTGATCATGTAAGAGTGATTATCCGTGAAGCCCGGCAGCTAGAAACGTGGGAGGCGGTCTACGTGCAACTTACACTTCACACTATCTGCGTCATCATTTTCTTCTTCTTTATCTTCTGCATAGCAATCACATGGATGTCTATATTCCGAGGACATAGAAAAGACGTAATTCGAGAAGTTCTTATAGTTTATGGATATTTCTTTAGCAATATTGTCAAAACTCGCCTTGAGAACATTTTGTCAAAGAGAATTATGGTCATTAATTTACTATTATTTGTTTTTTTGGTGAGTTGCATAATTCAAGCTTCTGTTCTCAGTGTTACAACCCATCCGATTAAAGGTCCGCAGATTACTGAGACAAGTGATATGGGGGATGAATTCCAGCCCATTGTTTCACCGATATACGCGACAAAAATACCGAACAGAAATCCAAGGTTATGTCACACTGTAGTTGATTGTTTACGACGAGTGAAGTACGAAAAAAATATTCAATTGTATACCATAGCATCAGATGTTACATTTGAACATGTGACATGGAAAGTTTTGAATGAAGAAAAAGGGTTGATTAGGTTGTCTGATATTGCTTCGATGATGTTTCAGACCATATTGTTTCGGAGAGGCTCGCCATTTTTGCATGTGTTTGAAAAAGTTATTTGGGGCGTTCAGAACGGCGGTCTTTTAGATCACCACTTTAAGCTAATGCGATTTCGTTATAGGATTAGTGCTAATAACACTAGTAGTGATAACAAATATAAACGTATGTTAATAGTGCTTGATTTTGGCGATTTTAAGGAATCTTTTCTGATTTTGATGGGAGGGCAGGTATTGGCTATAATAGTTTTCATTTGCGAACTGATTACGGATGCAAGACATAAAATAAAAGAACGTGTAAGATCAAGTATTTTGTAATGTGGGCAATGTTTAGTGACTAATGTGATCAATCATGCTTGTACCCTATAACACTTACTCATACCTAATGTAAATAAACGTTATGAAGCACAGAATGGGTTTAATTTGGTTTAAAATACTACCCACCTTTAGGATATTAGCACGACGTTACTTATGAAGTTGTGCTGTCATTCTGTAGTCGACTGTTTACGACAAGTCTACCTGCCTTACCTGAGACCCACCCTGTTCCGGAAAGGGTTATGTTGGTACGAAGCGACTCAGGGTGATTCGATAGCAATAAGAGCTGAAACAGTTTTACGGTCTTCGTTTTCTACGTGTGAAATTGGTATTGAAGATATAGACGCGCTTAAATTCCGAGAAATTAATTTACTCTCAGATGAACGTACTAACGATGAGGAGCTCGGTGGCGCAGCGGTAAACGCGCTCGGTCTGCGATTGTTGAAGTTAAGCAACTTTCGCAAAGGCCGGTCATAGGATGTGTGACCACAAAAATAAAAAGTTTTCATCTCGAGCTCCTCCGTGCTTCGGAAGGCACGTTAAGCCGTTGGTCCCGGCTGCATTAGCAGTCGTTAATAACCATCAATCCGAACTGGGCCCGCGTGATGGTTTAAGGCCCGATCTCCCTATCCATCCATAGGGAAGGCCCGTGCCCCAGCAGTGGGGACGTTAATGGACGATGATGATGATGAACGTACCAAAGGTAAACCTGTACATAATGTGCCTAGTTTGAAAGGTGGTAAAAATCGCAGTCATTCACCTTAACATGGAGTAACCTGCCGTTTCATATCCCCTCATTTATCTCCTGTCGACGGCTGCGGGGGTGAATGAAGATTTGTCTCGCTCCATATATTCATGAGGTGATTTCTCACACCTGCCCGCAACTCACGCCTGTTACCCTTCGATACGCCTATTTATGTTAAGAGGCAGTACTACTTACCTTATATTTAGGTTCAATATACAGTAAGATGTGAATCCGCAGTGGAGCGAAAATGGTGTGGTATACTTATGAATACCGGATTATTAATATTGACCTGTTGAAAACTTTTAGTTCAATATTTGCATGTTGTAATTGTGGACAAATGTATGGTGGAAATAATAAATATTATAACGATAATGTATGTTCAAATTATAAAGCCTTTTGTAAGTGCCAAAGAGGACAATATACAACTCGACAAATAACACAATATACATAATAGAAGAAATAAATAAACGTTGATATTATGATGACATAAACAGCTGCGTGTTTTTGTTTTTTTTTTTTCAAAATTAGCAGAGGAATGCAGTCAGGACGTTAGGGTGATTGAATAATCGATACTAATATAATGAAAGTTTGTGAGTTTGTTTGTAGGAAGTAGGTAGTCTCTGGAACCACTGAACCGATGAAAATTCTTTCACCTGGAGAAAGTTGCATTATTCCTCAGTGCTATAGGCTATATTTGAAATTTTAAGCGGTCGAAGCCGCGCGCGGTTAGTTAGTAAATTATAAAGATTTTACGCTCATTATTTTACATAGATTACTCGTACGTAAGTGATTTTCTTTTTGATCATGGAGTTTATGGCTTTGTGCGGAACCCCAAAAAGGAGATCATAATAAATGTTAAATGTTACAATAGTCAAGTAGAAGATAATAAAGTATATAAGTAGGTAAGTAAATGTCAACAATATTACAAAACCAATAGGTAAAATTTAATACTATAAGAAATAAATGGGAGCTTTGGAAACCTTTTGGGAATACTTGATATTTTATTTACTCTCGATATTACCATTCGAATACGTAAAGTGGATATATTATTGGGATTTCAGAAATTCAGTTATAGGCACTCTCGAAGATAGGTCGCGAAAAAAGATGTAGGTAGTTACTTAAATCAAATATTGCTTATGTAGCGAACGCCATTTACAAAACTATTGTAATTAATTGTTTAATCAGTGGTGATGATATGGAAAATCCTGGCTCATTGCGTGATGGATGATAAGTGACTACTTATACGTGGCGTGATTAAATTATTCGAGACGGTAGATTGGTCACCATCCATTCCATCAAGTTATTATAATATGCATTTCGGTTCGTAATTGGAACGCACAAATGGATTTATGGAATGCTTTTAATAGATGATCCACTGTCGGAGCCCTAAAAGCTTTCTTATGATTTTATCACAGATCATATAATACTATTTTATTTATTCAATTACCAGTTTTGTTGGCTTTTATCGGGGACATTTTATAGTATGTTATTTAAAGTTGATTTATTAACGTATTCGTATTAAATTGATTGCTTTTGGGTAACGCGCCTCCATTTGCTGCAAAGTGCTGGCTATTGATCAGTTCCGTTTCTGTTTACGAAAGATCGACACAGAAATGAAAAATTTTAAGACTGTGTACATTTTCTCATACATCTCTATGAGCTTGTGTGCTGATGTGTTGTTTAATAACTTACAACCATCGTATAAATATGTAATAAGTGATTGTGTCTCGAAAATATTGTTATCCAAACTAGATGTTAATGAACGATACAAGGATGTAGTTCTTGTAAATATTGATGATAAGATGACCAAAGAACTTCATAAGTTACAAGGACTCAAATTTGACCATAGGTCGATATTGTGGGAAAATAACAGCTTTCATGTAGATGCGTATATTATCATGAACGAAGACTATAAAAGTCTTGAAGACAACATAAATTTGATTAGAAAAGATGGTTACTGGAATCCTCATGGCGAATTTATAATATTGATTGAGACTAAAGACCAACAAATGCATAATTTGACGAAACTATTGAGGCAAAATAACATGTTCGACGTTAGCATCATCTTACGAAGCCTTAAAGAAACATATGATGTGTATCGTTTTAACTCAGACCTTGACGCTTGCAATAGACCACAAACTCTAGAGCTTGTTTCGCACTGTCCTTTTGATGGAGATATCGAATTTACTAAACCTAAATTTAACAACTATCGAAAATGTAAAGTAAAAATTGTTACACATAGCTACTGGCCTTATATGAGTATTGACCAAGATGTTGCAGGACTAAGCGGCGAGGGATACTTGTTAAGCGTTGTAAGTGAAGCTGAAGGTTTGACATTTGATCTCATACAACATACTCCCGCTGAAGACTTTGGAAAAGTTATTGAAAATAACTTCACTTTCGTAGGCATGCTTAAGAGAATTGAAACAGGGGAAGTTGAGGGTGGAATTGGTGGATTTTTCATAAACGATAATAGAAACAAATATTTTGACTATATTTACCCTTACTCGGTGGACCATGTCAAGGTAGTTATACCTGAAGCCAAAATGCTTGAAACCTGGCAAGCTGTATACGTGCAGCTGACTGCCTCTACTCTTTTAGTAATTTCTTTCTTTTTCATTGTCTTTAGTTTTGCAGTCATTCGATTATCCATATTCCGAGGGTACAGGAAAGACATACAGCGCGAGCTTCTCATTGTTTACGGTTATTTCTTGAATAACACGTATCGAGTTTCTCTGACAGCCTCCTCCTCAAAGAGGCTTATAGTTATGAACATGCTTCTCTTTATATTTATATTGAATTGCGCCATTCAAGCAGCTGTTCTCAGTGTTACTACGAAGCAAATTAAAGATACTCAGATCAAAGACTTGGAGATAGCAATTTCAAATTTCCAACCTATTGTACATAAAAGACATGTGGATAAAGTGGAATATAAAACCCCATTGATATGCAACAGAACCATAGATTGTATGTTAGAGGTAAAAAGAAGAGAAGATATTAAATTATATACTCTAATAACAGACACTACTTTTGATCATCTGGTATGGAAATTAAAAGATGACAATAGTAATAAACTATATATAGTGTCCGAGTCTTTATTCACAATATTCCGAACAATAATTTTTCGACGAGGTTCTCGCATACTACCTGTTTTTGAAAAAGTGATTAGAAGATTAAATGGAGGAGGACTTATAAATCACCATTTCGAATTTATTAAATTCACTTCAAGGATTCGTTCCAAATTTCAATCGAATGACAAAGTGCACAACGTGGCTGAATATAAGCAAACGTTTATCATTCTGTTGATAGGACTGGGGGTATCTACTATAACTTTCGTGCTTGAAATTATTTTAAATCTTAACACATTCGCGCGAGCTTCCCAAATTATCCGTACTATACGCTAACACCCCAGTTTCTTCATACAAACCAGAAGAACGTTACGCCTTACAAAACGTAACGTCGTGAAACGTCATCGTGTAAAGACGTTGTTTAAAATTGAATCCTGTATTATGTTAGTATTTGACATTGAGGTTACAGCTACAAAACATCGCTTACTATTGATATTTAGTATGATACGAGTATACGTAACAACGTCAAAGTTGTGTTACAAAACATCGCTGAGTATCATATGAAGTACATAACAACTGCGACGTGTAATGACGTTGTGTGTGAGTGAGTCGTAATTAAGGTGTGAAAAAAATGATATCCAGTGGCGGAAAAGGTCTGAGATTTAGATATGTGGTGGTGCTATTGTCTCAGTGTCATATCTTAACTTTAGAATTCAACGTTTTTGAACGTTCTGCGTTTTAAGTGACATTTTATTTCGACGTGATGCAACGATGATCCATATTATAGATTGACTTTCCACGCGTGTTTCTTGAGATGAATTCGTTTAGTGACGTACAGTCGTCATGTGTTTGCAGTGGTGTGTCTCTCGTGATCTATGATTGCTGTTTTGGTGATGCAGAATCTACTTATAAATAAATAAATATATGTCACAAACTAAATGTCATGTTTCATTTACTCCATCTATATTGCTTATTACGACAAAAAATCTACGAAAAAGCCTCTGATTGGAAGCCCTTTAAATTTAAGGCGTGTTAGTTTTGAATTTCAAAAGCCCAATTAACAAAGTTCAATTAGTCACATTGCAGTCAGTCAAGATAACCTGGAACGTCATTTTTGACTCTAGGTACTCATCTACTGAGCCAGTATAAACCCACTGCTGGGTTATAAGCCTCCTCTCTTTCGCTCCATTCATTCATTCTAGATCCTTTGTGTGTTTGCGACTCATCACCATTAAAATAATTATTTTATTCGTCATGTCTGTTTCTTTCTTATTCCTACGTGTCATTAAATCTTCTTACTATACCAAGTATTTTATTTGTCTCCCGGTCTACCATATCAATTGTTCACTCAGTTTGTAAACTCATTCAGCGGAATTGAATTTGTTCGGCACAATGCACGGCTTAGGCTTTGCCTATTTACCGTCTAATGGCTAGGCAAATAAGTTTACCGTCGGCGTCAATTTACTTTGACGGCTAAGCTTCCTTTGGTAAATTAACTGTGGGTATAGCAGCAGCTTAATGCAAAGTATCAAATCAAATCGAATACATTTACAGCACAGGGGAGTTAAAAAGGCCAATCGAAGCAATTCATCAAATAAAGCAATCTTGCAATAATATTATTTGTTGCATACACCAGTAAGTGCGCAATGCAAACAAATGTCAAATAGCAATATTGTTTTTTTTAGATGAATTGCTTTGATGTGACCTTTTTAACCCCGCAGAACTTAATTTTAACAATTAGACAATACATGATTGCAGTACAACTTGAGAGGCTATTGCTCTAGAGCAATTTCCAGGCAACCACTACCAGGAAACAAACATTCATTCAATGGTTTTGGAAATAAAGAAAGATACGCTTTTTTGTTTAAAAAATCACCATTACTTACATTATTTACATCTGTGCAATGTGTTAGCGCGGAAATCCTAGGTCTATGGTTTGATGCAATTTCAATTAATGTCCAGTCAAATTTGTCATCATCATCATCATCATCATAGACCTTGCCTATAAAGCTCAAAACTTATAAAAGAAAACTCTTAAAAACGCTTAAGTTTGTCAATAAAAAACGACGAGCCTATTCCTCTAGCTATAGAGGAGGCCAATCAGCTCGTGATCATAACAGCAACAGCATAACGCCTTTATCCCCGAAGGGGTAGACAAAGGTGTATAGTATATACACCCACTCCTTGCCAGCCATGTTTAAGTCCCATGTAATAAGGGGCGAGAAAGAGCCTATGTCTGGAAACCTCGTAATATCATTATTATCTGTTATCCAAACGTGAATTGAAACTCATAAAGTTGTAAAGTGATCGACATATCTTACATACTCTTTGTTATTTTATACCGTAAAACATTTCCAACCTCAGCCTAAAAAAAAGAATGCATATGAATGTCGTTTTGATAGGTTTTGCTACCAGTGACGTAATGTAGATAGAAAGGGAAAATATAACAAATTTCTCCGGTAATAAAGGCCCAGGTGTGCACGAAGTGGAATCAATCAGTTCCGTGATCCTGCCATGATTGTGCGGGAGTGCACATGTGCCAATTTTCTTTCATTTGCGACATTCTAGCAATGACTCGAATATATATTTGCCGCTGTAATATTTGTTCGACTTCACATTTATTATGTGTGTACGTTTCAACCAATTTTGGGCAGAGACAGAACAAAACACAAAACGATCCTGTTTTGCCAGAACACATCTTTCGTTCATGTGTGTACAACTTGTTTTGTTTGTTGTGTGCAATAAAGTATATTTGTATTTGTTTATTTGTATCTGTGTTTGTGTGTTTGTTTTGTTTTTGTATTTTGTGAAATGGCAAACATTTGCTTACTATTATTTTGGAAATTCTATTTGATCGTAAGTATTTTAATACGCAATCACTATCGGTTTATCGTTAAAAAAATACGTAAAAAGAGAAGGCACTTTCAAAAAATATATTTTTGATGCTACTTATTGCGAAATTTTCTTAACCTCAAATATCTCATATATAAACCGATATGAAACGGAGTTATATATTTATCAATATCTACCCAGACACACAATATGTATAAGTAAGTAAGTATGTATATAAAAACAACTTTATCTACTTTTGATTTGAAGTTAATTTTAGGTTTTTTTATGGTTTGATGTATGTACCTTTGCTCAACCTCAAAGGCATCGACTAACTGAATATTGATTGACCTGGACACGACTAACACACATGACTGCTAGCAATTAAGTAATACACGTTCGACATCTACTTCATACTAACATAACAAGGTACTTGGTGGTTTAAAGGGTGGTGGTTACATACACATGAATCTGCCAGGTAAGTCTGTTCCATCTTAAGGTGGATACTATTAAAACAACGAGGTTCGTGTGACAGCGATTTATTAACAATCTTTGTGTTACTTAAATATGATCAGAGGCACAATAATACGTTCACAATAAATGATATTTGCAGATTACAGTTTCAGATTAATTATTAATTACTAATATAAATTTGGATTCGTTACAGTATTAACGTTCACCAGACAAACATGTTAACCGGAAAGAAGGAAAAGAAGAGATGACAGATGTCAATCGAATCACGAGTGAATAGACAAAATGTTGCCATATAGAATAAGTGTTTATGAGAATAGTTACATCTAATTCAATACTTCCCCTCTATTTCTCAAAGAAACACGTCTTTACACAATTCAGAAAATATAGGACACTACATACTATATGACTCTACATAACATGCATTATAATGATATGAGTGACTCTATCATCATATAAAGTCTCATACATTACAACAGAATATTAGTTCACTCTACATTGCACAATATTAAAAGAGAAAGATATACAATACTCAAATACAGCAAATAGAATAGACCAACAATATTCATGCATTACATACAAATGTTCATAGCATTTATGAATTGTTTATGTTTCACACTGTTTAGAGGTTTGGTTAACACATCAGCAATCATCTTATCTGTCGGCATGTACTGTACAGAAATCATGTTATCTTTAACAAGTTCTTTAACATAGTGGTATCTTAAATCTATATGCTTCGATCGTTTATGACAATATTCCTTAAGCTTTAATAATTTCTGTGCACTTTGATTATCATTATAAACAATTACATCAATAATATGTTTTAACATAATCTCAGATAAGAAGTTTTTAATAAAGCTTATGTCTTTACAAACGTCACTGATTGCTAGATACTCAGCTTCTGTACTAGAAAGTGCTGTACACCGTTGCTTACGTGATTCCCAGTGCACTACATTATTTCCCAGCTTTATGACAAACCCCGTATAAGACTTACGGTCTAGAGGATCATTAGCCCAATCAGCGTTCAGCATAAGCATTCAAACACAATTTACTATTTTTTGTATACAACAAACCATAGTTAATCGTAGATGCCAAGTAACGCAAAATGCGTTTAGCAGCAAGCCAATGTTCCTTACCAAAGCTATTGTTAAACTGACTTAACATGCTACAAGCATAGGAAATATCAGGCCTAGTACAGACTGATAAGTACATGAGACATCCCAATAGCTGTCTATAGTGATATTTATCATCACATAAATGATCAACTTCGCATTTATACAATTTTAAGTTTACAGTCATAGGAGTAGATACTGGTTTACAATTATCCATACCAAACCTAATGAGCAACTTTTTTATATATTCTGACTGGTCAAGCTTTAAAATACCTCTTACTCTATCCCTAGTCACACGAATACCTAGACAGCTTTTCAAATTACCTAGATTCTTAACATTAAAATTGTCTTGTAACAATTGTAATAATGTGGCTTTTAAAGAGCTGTTTCTACTCGAAAATATATAAAAATCATCAACGTACAATGCAATTATACACAGATCATTATTATTACTATTGGTATAGACGCAGGGTTCACATTTACTTTGTTTAAAACCATGTTGAGAGAGAAGACAATGAACCTTCGAATTCCATATACGGCTGGCCTGTTTAAGACCATAAATCCCTTTTTTTAAAAGACATACTTTACTTTTGTTGTCATTAACAAAACCAGGGGGCTGTTCCATATAGATTATCTCTGTAAGGTCCCCATGTAAAAATGCAGTAGTAACATCAATATGACCAATATCTAAATTAATTTCATTAGCCAATGAAAATAAGATTCGCATAGTTGAATGGCGAACCACAGGAGAAAAAGTTTCATTGTAGTCTATCCCCTCAACCTGAGTAAAACCCCGTGCAACAAGTCTGGCTTTAAATTTATCAAACTTGCCATCTGCGTCATACCACAGATCATATAATACTAACGTACAGATGCCTCACGTCATACAACGAAACTGTGCCGTTCTAACTCGGGCAATTCTTCGGGCTATTTTTAGTTCTAATAAATGACCACTAGATGCCGCTAAAACGCCCTTTTTTTAGCGGCATCTAGTGGTCATTTATTGATGGGATCGAACGAATCGAGCGACATCTAGTGAAATTTCAGCTTACTGAGTGCAAGTCATTGCAAGCACAATATATTACTTAGCGTTAGAGTAAAATTAAGATAATAGATGGCGCAAACGGATTTTTTTTTCTCAACGTTGACATGTTAGTATTATAATCTGTGACAATGATCTGTGACATTGTCAAGGTGACAGTTGTTAGTTGACATACGATTATTTCTGATGTTTGGTGGTCTTCATTTTGTATTGGCAAAAATATATCTCCAACTCCTGTAAGTATCTAATTAGTTACTAAAACTGGAAGATACTTAATTAAAAACATAGCTAAGGTCCTACCTAGAACGCAATCGTCCCTTATCATCCCGGGCGTTTCGTAAAACCGACTGAGGATAAAAGACAAGTCTTTTCTAGCATGATGAATCATTACATTGGACCACCGGTTAAGCACCTGAGGACTTTGTATAAAGTGCTTCCAAATTAGTCTCTGCTTAATCGTGGCTCTGCCCAGCCTAATCGGGATTACAGGCGTGAGTATAAGTATGTATGTAGTAGATACTTTTTTTGTGTAGCTGTCACCTATCTATGGTACAAATCATAATATACTGTTTGTTGAAAAAAGTTAAATAAGTCTAGTTAGGCAGTGAGCGTGTTGTGAATTTAAGCCTGTAACTTATTTCAGATCTCTAAAGACGATGATAACCATTGTGAAACAATTTTCTGACCATGACCAAGTGATGAATATGATAAAAGTCTACCTCATGAAAGCCACACTACTTTTCAAAGAAAAATATTTTCTTTGGAGTTGTAGGTATTATAGTGAAAACTTAATCTTGACTTCTGTTCTGCATAAATGAGAATCGCACTATGCCAGGTATGTATGCTTGAATTATTATCCCATTAACCCATTTCTTTGAGCCCGAATATCTAAATGTTCAATAAAGTAGATAAATTTCTAACTCATCGGATTACATGCGTAATAGGTCATCCATGTGTCTAAATGTAAAAAATAGAACCTACTATTACTACTCCATTCCACCAATCTACTCATTGGTATAAGAGAGTATTAACTCACACTTACTCTCCTTAAGTCTCCTTCTCAGGGCGGACAGAGCAGAGTTTTGGCACACAAGGTGTATATACATTGCAATATACCTACTATTATTATATAGTCACTATTACTCTAATATAAAATAGGTCATAATGGTACACTTGTTTGCATCTCAAACGATGAACACCAGTTCAAACCCTGGTACCGGACTTGCATTAATTTATTTTAAACAGTTCACATCTAGCACAGTTGGCTCGACCATTATAGGTAGCGATACGGCCTATCGTTAGCCTAACAGAAAGCTTGTGAGGTGCGTGTGCTTAGTTCATCTTGTGATGAATGTTACTTTGACTACCTCAATGGGATGCAAGATCTTGCTTATGTTATGTTATTATATTATCTGTGATACATAACACAACACAACACACACACACAACACAACACACACACACAACACAACACACACACACAACACAACAGCACAACGTAACAGCCTCCATGGTCTAGTGGTTAAAGCGTTAGGCTCACGATCTGGAGGTCCGGGTTCGATTCCCGATGGGGACATTGTCGAAATCACTTTGTGAGACTGTCCTTTGTTTGGTAAGGACTTTTCAGGCTTGAATCACCTGATTGTCCGAAAAAGTAAGATGATTCCGTGCTTCGGAGGGCACGTTAAGCCGTTGGTCCCGGCTATTAGCCGTAAAAACACCTCCACCAACCCGCATTGGAGCAGCGTGGTGGAGTATGCTCCATACCCCCTCCGGTTGATTGAGGGGAGGCCTGTGCCCAGCAGTGGGACGTATATAGGCTGTTTATGTTTATGTGATACATAGATAAACTAATGCCTATAATACCTGATGGGTGGTAGAAATGTTTTGTTCTGAATATCATTGCCGATCAAAATTAATGTGCTCTTTTAATAACTATTATATTTTCATTTGTAGGTAACATAATGTAGCGAGTACCCTGGTTGAGTCAAGATAATATAAGTGGAAAGATAATGTGGCCCAAGTAGTAAAGGAAAGGATGTGCAAACAGCCGAATGTGAATCTGGCAATAATGTGCCTGTTTAAATGAGTTTTAGTTGAGTACCAAATAGTTACCTAGGTTTTCCTGGGAAAAACACTGATCCAGCCTTTCTGATTCAACTGAGTTTTTGTATGGTTTTGAATAAATAACTAAACAATAGAAATGTGTCTTTTTTATTTTACTATCCCCTTTCCATTACATAGATATGTATCATTTAAAGTAACTATAAATAATTAATTGTTCATTACAACAAATATATTATATACAAATAGTATTAGTTTATAATAATTAAGATACCTACTTGATTATTAAAATTATCAAATTTAATGAAGTTGGATTTTTTTTAATGACTAGTGTAGTGCCGTTTCTTTCAGCCTCCGGATTAGTTACAGGGGACCCGTTTTATAGCTTTTTTGTGTAGTATTGGACACAGCGCCATCTCGCGTTGTTCAGTGGAAGGTCCGGGACCATCGACTTGCTATCGTTGGGCTCCGCAGTCGACGACTTTCCACCAGTAACCGGAAGATGGCGTGTGCCGATATTATACGGAAGGCTATATCTTGGAGTCCCTTGTCAAGTAGTTGCTGAAGAATGTTGGTGTCAATATTTAACACACGTCGGGAATTTTCAGTCAGATTCATTTTGAGTCAGTCAGGGTTGCATTTTGGGTGTGCGACGGCGGCGTCATCTAACGGACGATTGAGGTCGTACTGGCTTTGTCCGTGACGTAGGCGTTGAATTGGGCGATTTATATAGTCCTGCGCCTGCGAGCTGCCGCATTCCCCAGACAGCGCTCCGCCGAGCGGGTGTGTCCACACCTTCAATTTTTAGTGTGAATTTCGGGTGAGAATTTGTCTTTATAATGCGTTATAGCATTTTAATCGTAATTATCAGTGTCGATATATGTTGTCATTGTTTTTCTTTTAGGCGGTTTATAAGCGTGTGACCGGTGGCCCGCAACTCCGTCGCACGCGCCGCCAAATCTTCGTAAATTTTTATTCTGGTAAGTAAGTTATACATTTCTGTCATCTGTCGTGACTCGTGAGTGTTAATGTTGCGGTCAGGATTCTAATGTGCGATTTGTTCCGAATAGGTGTGGTTTTGGTGTCCGTGGCGTGAACACGTTGCTCCGCCATTTTGTCCCAGCGTCGTGGCATCGACGTCATCGTACGTTGGCCGCATACGTGGCTTCTCGACCTCCGACAGGTGAGTCTTTTTATACGATTTTGGGGAGTTAGTTAGGTTGTGCCTCCGCCCCTAGAGGTTTGATTTACCCCTGTGCGTTTTGTCCACAGGAGGTGTTTTGGGATGGCTGTTTTGGGATGGCTGTTTTGGGATGGCTGTTTTGTGATGGCTGTTTTGAGACGTCTGTTTCGAGACGTCTGTTTTACGAAGGCTGTTCTGTTCTATGACGGGTGTTTTGTACAGCTGTTCTGCTACAGCTACAGCTTATTGGTAGCTGCTCCTAGTCGGCTCGGCTTCCTTCCCGCCGCCGAGGGCAAACGAGCTAGGGAGGTTTTTATAATACCTTTCTTATTTCTTTTAATAATGCTTAACGAATGACCAGTGGCCTTGAATACCTGGAATGTACCCTTAGGATTTAAAAGTTCCAAATACCTATTTATATTTTTGTGTAACTTTGGTTTTCTTAGTGATTAATAAATTCGAGTAAACCCATTTGCTTATTTCTTATTTCATCAATCCACCATCTTCTTCATCATCTCTTCCTTAAATTTAAACATTACATGGCGCCCGATTACTGAGGTCTAAAAGTTCAGGGTACGCCCCCGGTCTTCGGTCTTTTGCTCGAGGATCGGCTGGTCATTCGTTGTGTATTTTTTTTGTAACGTGTAAAAAGAACAAATTGTGTGGTGGTGGTGTTTCTTCATTTACCCCCTAGTAAATAAGATTTATCGTGTTCATATTGATGTGTGCTTTAAACGAAACAAGTTAATTTACATATACCTACAAACTATTTTGTATAACTGTGTTTTTAAATTTACATTTGCATTATATATTTCTTTTGTTTTGCATACTTTTAAAGTTTGGACTTTGAACTTGTATAGCATTTTGTAACATCGCATTGTTAAAAAAAAATACAGCGTTGCAGCTATTTTGCTGTATAATTAAACTTCTTTAATTGTTTCTTAAAATTTTGAGCTTACTTTTTTGTTTTTATCACAAATTTGCTTTTATAAAACAAAACATTATATACCCTACAAAGGTTTTTTTTTTAATGTAACTTTAAATTTTTAACATTCTTGAGTAAAATTATTATTGTTGCTAGTTTACTGCTTAGCTTTGCTATACAGCTTTTTTCGAATCTGAAACTGAAAGCCCACAATCGTTCAGTCCATGAACTGTTCGTCAACTGAACAGTAGATCAATCAAAGATTCATCAACATAATCTTTTGACAGTCACCTTTCAGCCCACAAAAAGTATGACCCATTAATTTTTCAGCAAATTAATTATTTATCAATGAACGTTTCGACCGTAAGCATTACGCCACTTCACGATTCGCCAATGAACGTTTCGCCCACAAACAATTCGCCAGTATTACGTCTACGTATTACATATTAATAATAATTAACTATTACTAGTAATATAAGTAGTAGATACTAGTTTAAGCTGATTTGTCTGGATTATGCATCCATTGCCTTAATCTTTTTAACAATCATGAAAGGTACAACATAATAGGTGGGTAAGGTATGTATAAAAATGTGGGTAGATGTAACTTACCAACACGTTTATTATATTGTTTTTGTTGTTTGTTTAGTTGTCAAAGTTTATTTGGTGCATGCGTTTACGTCTTGTTGAAAATAATTAAATTACAATGAGTGTTTGTGAGATTGTAAAGTCTAAACGTGGAAAAGATATATTAGTATACAACGGTTACTCTTATCATTTACATAATAAACGAGATACCAAGTATTACTGGCGTTGCGTGAAGAGAAATACGATTCGTTGCAATGTATTTATAACTACTTTGTTCATTAATAATACACGTAATGTAATATCACTAAATCATGACCATGTTCATTTGCCTGATCCAGAGAAGCCCATTGAAATGAAACTCAAAAAAAGTATCAAAGAAAAAGCCAGCCATTCGATGGATACTCCTTCACAGATTGTGCAAAGATGTATTCAAGAAATACCCACTGTAAGTGCCCCCTACATGCCTAATAAAGATGCTATGAGGATGATAGTGCATCGTGAGAGAAACAAAAACTTACCTAAATTACCTAAAAACGTGCAGGATATTGTAATTCCTGAAGAGTATACAATTGTAGATAACGAACAGTTTTTGATCGGGCATTTTATTGAGAAAGATAATTGCATTATTGTGTTCACTAATAAAAAAAATTTTAGACTATTGAATGTGGCACCATATTGGCTTATGGATGGGACGTTTAGTTCATGTCCCGCCCCATTTGTGCAGATATACTCCGTCCACGCACCAGTTGGCACATTAGACGGCACACATAATAAGGTCGTGCCTCTTGTGTACGGACTATTATCACATAAAAGTGAGAGATGTTATAACATTTTCTTCGAACTGTTAAAAAGATTTGTTTTCCACAAATTGAATATACATTTGGCTCCCAGGGTTATTCTTACTGATTTTGAGACTGCTGCGATCAATGCCATCAAATATGCTTTCCCAGAATGCATAAACAAACTTTGTTTTTTCCATCTCAATCAATCGATATGGAGACATATTCAAATAGCCGGCCTAGCAAAACGCTATAGTAATGATACAGTGTTCGCACATAAATTGCGACACTTGGCGGCATTGGCATTTTTAGAGCCAAATGAAATCCCCGATGCTTTCGACATGATAAGCAATGAAGTTATACCGACAGAAGCAGAAGAAATACTAACATGGTTTGAAAAATATTATGTGAGAGGGACAACGAGGATTTCAAAAAATGTTAGCTCAACGATGACATTGTCACGAAGACCATCCCAATTTCCACCTACCATGTGGTCAGTAGCAGATAGTCACAGATCGCATGTGCCGTTGTCTCAAAATGCCCTAGAATCATGGCACAATAGGTGGAATATTTTACTAGGCCGTCGTAAGTGGAATATATATATGACTATAACTGAAATTGTTAAAGAACAAAAAAATACAGAATGCATTATCGAGCGATTACATTCATCGGAGCCCATGCCAAAACGGAAGCGAGGACTTCAATATCAAGAACGCATCTCCCAGCATTTAGCCAAGAAGGAGAAAATGGATTTAAAAAGTTATTTGAGCGGCTGGGCTCACATTTGTCATTTACAAAAGTAATATTCAAGTAATATAATTAATAATATTATTATAATAATATATAATTATCTAAATGATAAAAATATCTGCTGTTAAATGTGTTCCTCTAGTTATTAAATAACTTGTAATGTAACCCTCATTGATTTAAAAGATGTGTTGCTGTTGCAGTTTTTTGTCATTTCTTCTTCTCAGCCATAACACCTTGCGAAATGACGTAAATTGAAAAAATGTTACATTGACATTCAACAAGTTTATCCATGATAATTATGTTCAATATATGATTCTGATTTCTGATTACTGATTTATGAGTAAAATGTAGTTACTTATGTAACTAAAATAAATAGTTATGATGAAAGTGTCTGTTTTTAAAGTTGCATAAAGCCAATGTTCTTTAAATAAATATTTTTTCCTTACTTGTACTATTATTATTTATCAATAAAAAACTTATCAACATTTTTCAAAACACGCACACATACCTTCACACACAAAAACACGCTCACACACCCAAGCACAAAGACTGCGGACCGGCACACAAACGCTAACTATGTATACACTAACATGTTGTATGTACTAACATACCTTTATATACACGCGATTGAACTCATCCTATCACACGCAACCTCACACATTCAAACCTTCACACACACACACACACACACACAAACATGCGCGCTTGCGCACGCGCAAACACACACGCATAGACGTAATACTGGCGAATTGTTTGTGGGCGAAACGTTCATTGGCGAATCGTGAAGTGGCGAAATGCTTACGGTCGAAACGTTCATTGATAAATAATTAATTTGCTGAAAAATTAATGGGTCATACTTTTTGTGGGCTGAAAGGTGACTGTCAAAAGATTATGTTGATGAATCTTTGATTGATCTACTGTTCAGTTGACGAACAGTTCATGGACTGAACGATTGTGGGCTTTCAGTTTCAGATTCGCTTTTTGATCTTCAAAATTTTATGAAACTTTGCGTGAGTTTAGAATTATATTTTTGTTTTATACCCTCAAGGTTTATTTACAATTTGTAAATTCTTCCAAATTATGCAACAATTTATAAAAGCATTTCGGCCTAATTTCAATTAAACATTTAACTTGCTGTCTAGTGAAATTATAGTTCTTGGTTGTATAACCACGGCTATACATAAGTACCTACATGCTTGTTGTTTATGTTGCATTCCTTTTGAGCTTATAGCAAATAAACTGGTTTTGTTTTTTTTACACGCTCGTTAGTATTACGAGTACAATCTTTTATTGTTGAGCTATTGTTTGCTTAATAGTTTTGTATTCTATTACCGGATAAATTCTAATAAGTAAATCTTTTGAATTGGATTAAATACGTTAAATAAACAACATTTATGCATTGTTAGTTATATAAATAACTATATATTTTTTTTTACATTTGCATTTTGTTTATTTGCATTTATTTTTACTTTTCAAGTAGGTATTTAGTTAATGAAAATATTCTTTGATTATTTTTTCTTTAAAACTTAGTACTTAGTTAAATCTTTGTTAAAGTACATTGGTCATTCATTTTTTTTTAATCATGGCGTTGGAAGAACGTCCAATTAAATTTCATCTATTACGTAAAGATGAAATAATTTACGAGTTATTATTTCGTGGTGCAGGGCCACCACTTGTACTATACATCTTCACATTTTGAAGGTGTGGGTACACCGGCAGCGTTGGGGAATCACTTAGGTTAGTTGTCTTTTAGGTTAGTTGTTGTAGGAGCCGATTTACTGGTGGACGCGCGGCCGCTGTGGGGCTCGCCGCGCCGCCACTGGCGAATTGTGGCCTATTATATTGTTGACGGTGGACGTGTGGGTATTCCCTAGGTTCCCCACACTGCCACTGTCGACATATCCAGTTATTTTTATTATTTCTTTTTTAATTTTTTTTCTTTATAACTTTATTTCCGAGCAGCTTGCGGGTGGACGCGCGGCCACACCGGCGGCACGCCGCGCCGCCATCAACAAGTTGGGTCGTTTTTTTTTATATTTTTTTTACTTTTTTTGTTTCGCGTTAGGTAGGGATTAGTACCTAATCGTGTGGTTTGTTGATGGTTGGGGTCGAGCACTCACCAATAGTAAGGTGAGGTCACTTCCCCGCCGTTTTAGGATGTTGAGGGAGTGGTAGTTGTGACTGATGGCTGTTGAGCCGTTAGTGGTTGTTGATGGTTGGGGTCGAGCACTCACCAATAGTGAGGTGAGGTCACTTCCCCACCATTTTGAGATGTTGAGGGAGTGGTAGTTGTGACTGATGGCTGTCGAGCCGTTAGTGTTTGTTGATGGTTGGGGTCGAGCACTCACCAATAGTGAGGTGAGGTCACTTCCCCACCATTTTGAGATGTTGAGGGAGTGGTAGTTGTGACTGATGGCTGTTGAAGTCATTAGTGTTTATTGATGGTTGGGGTCGAGCACTCGCCGATTGTAAGGTGAGGTCACTTCCCCACCATTTTGAGATG
The DNA here is from genome assembly GCF_024362695.1 of Pectinophora gossypiella. Classification (NCBI taxonomy): domain Eukaryota; kingdom Metazoa; phylum Arthropoda; class Insecta; order Lepidoptera; family Gelechiidae; genus Pectinophora; species Pectinophora gossypiella. Next base: position 4,291,410 of record NC_065407.1, on the reverse strand, counting down.
TCGAGAGAGTGGTAGTTGTGACTGATGGCTGTTGAAGTCATTAGTGTTTGTTGATGGTTGGGGTCGAGCACTCGCCAATTGTAAGGTGAGGTCACTTCCCCACCATTTTAAGATGTTAAGGGAGTGGTGGTTGTGACTGATGGCTTTTGAAGTCGTTAGTGTTCGTTGGTGGACGTAGTTATTGCTACGGACACGTATTGTTGTTGTAATGAGTCATTGCGACTTGCTTACCGACATGTTTTTGGTGCTCGTATGCGCGCTATTGATGCGATTTCTTGGATGCGAAGTATTTTTTTGGATGCGAAGATTTCTTGGATACGAAGTATTTCTTGGATGCGAAGTATTTTTTTGGATGCGAAGATTTCTTGGATGCGAAGTATTTCTTGGATGCGAAGTATTTTTTCGATGCGAAGAATTTTATGGATGCTGTCTGATGTTGCTGTGCTCATGGTGAGCACGGGTGGTTTATGTGCCGTCTCGGGCAAGTTTGTAAGTTGTGCGGCCTCTGCCGGCAATGGCATTTTTGCCTTTATTTTTTCTATTCTTTTTAAGTTTTTCTTTGTATTTCTAGGATTTTATTTTTGCTGTTTGTACTGAATGGCATTTTTTTGCCTTTATTTATTTTCATTGCTATAGTTTTACTTTTTATTTTAAATTATTTCCCTTTCAAGTTAAACTTGAATATTTTTGTTGAGGTTTGAGTTTTGGTTTGTTTGAGGGATCAGCTGGAGGGCCAGCTGGGATTTCCTCGTTTGTTTTATTTTTTTTAATAATTTTTTTTTTCACTCGGAAATCCTTTTGGGTGGGGAGGTATTGTAGTGCCGTTTCTTTCAGCCTCCGGATTAGTTACAGGGGACCCGTTTTATAGCTTTTTTGTGTAGTATTGGACACAGCGCCATCTCGCGTTGTTCAGTGGAAGGTCCGGGACCATCGACTTGCTATCGTTGGGCTCCGCAGTCGACGACTTTCCACCAGTAACCGGAAGATGGCGTGTGCCGATATTATACGGAAGGCTATATCTTGGAGTCCCTTGTCAAGTAGTTGCTGAAGAATGTTGGTGTCAATATTTAACACACGTCGGGAATTTTCAGTCAGATTCATTTTGAGTCAGTCAGGGTTGCATTTTGGGTGTGCGACGGCGGCGTCATCTAACGGACGATTGAGGTTGTACTGGCTTTGTCCGTGACGTAGGCGTTGAATTGGGCGATTTATATAGTCCTGCGCCTGCGAGCTGCCGCATTCCCCAGACAGCGCTCCGCCGAGCGGGTGTGTCCACACCTTCAATTTTTAGTGTGAATTTCGGGTGAGAATTTGTCTTTATAATGCGTTATAGCATTTTAATCGTAATTATCAGTGTCGATATATGTTGTCATTGTTTTTCTTTTAGGCGGTTTATAAGCGTGTGACCGGTGGCCCGCAACTCCGTCGCACGCGCCGCCAAATCTTCGTAAATTTTTATTCTGGTAAGTTATACATTTCTGTCATCTGTCGTGACTCGTGAGTGTTAATGTTGCGGTCAGGATTCTAATGTGCGATTTGTTCCGAATAGGTGTGGTTTTGGTGTCCGTGGCGTGAACACGTTGCTCCGCCATTTTGTCCCAGCGTCGTGGCATCGACGTCATCGTACGTTGGCCGCATACGTGGCTTCTCGACCTCCGACAGGTGAGTCTTTTTATACGATTTTGGGGAGTTAGTTAGGTTGTGCCTCCGCCCCTAGAGGTTTGATTTACCCCTGTGCGTTTTGTCCACAGGAGGTGTTTTGGGATGGCTGTTTTGGGATGGCTGTTTTGGGATGGCTGTTTTGTGATGGCTGTTTTGAGACGTCTGTTTCGAGACGTCTGTTTTACGAAGGCTGTTCTGTTCTATGACGGGTGTTTTGTACAGCTGTTCTGCTACAGCTACAGCTTATTGGTAGCTGCTCCTAGTCGGCTCGGCTTCCTTCCCGCCGCCGAGGGCAAACGAGCTAGGGAGGTTTTTATAATACCTTTCTTATTTCTTTTAATAATGCTTAACGAATGACCAGTGGCCTTGAATACCTGGAATGTACCCTTAGGATTTAAAAGTTCCAAATACCTATTTATATTTTTGTGTAACTTTGGTTTTCTTAGTGATTAATAAATTCGAGTAAACCCATTTGCTTATTTCTTATTTCATCAATCCACCATCTTCTTCATCATCTCTTCATTAAATTTTAAACATTACACTAGAATGAAAATACAATAAATATTCAATTAAACTACTTCTTTAATTCAAAAGGTGTTACATTTTGTTTTTGTTAGATACAATACTAATTTCTTTTTTAATACTTTGCATTTTGACGTGTCTTCAGTAATTGACAACCGTCTTCTCTTCGGCGTGTTAAACTGGTATGCTACTGCTGGCGGCTCCACGAGCTCTTCAAGTTCGCAGTCGCGAAGCCGTTTATTTTTGTACACCTTTTTCGGTGTCAGTACTTAAAAAGTACCTGATGAACCTAAAAAGAAAAATTGTATTAAATAATGTCCTACCTACTTAAGTAAGTGGAATGATAAGGCTTTATTACCTACATTAACTCGATTCATCTGCCACACACGATGCTTCAGGTCATCGTGTGTACCAATGTAACCTACCTACCTACCTATAAAATGTATGACGAAATCGTGGGTCGCCCACCAATGAACTATTTATTATAACACTGCCCGATCTCGATGCCCGAGCCCGCGATCTCGAGTAATCTCGACGCATCGCGTTTGGGTAGTTTAATAACCGCTATAATATATACCTATAAGCCCTGTAAGCGCGGTGCACTGTTTTGTACAAGATTGTAAACAACTACGTCTCAATTACGTGTGTCGAGCAACTATAGACTTTATGTCATTATAAAGATAAGATCCATTCTGGCTTGTTGCGTTGCGCGAGGTCACGTGTTATTACGATTGTAGGTAGGCAGGTACCTACCTACTGGCTGAGTCGCGCAAACGCAAATGATAGGTCCGATGCGATGCGATGCGTAGTAGGTATGTAAGTAAATCTGCCTATATGTTTGTTACCTCTTCAGACTTAAACAAATGGTTACGTTATGGTAGGTTACATTACCTACGCATCTACGACAATCGCCGTCTGCGTAAAGTTGAAAGCGAAAAGCTACTTTTTCTACCTATAGCTACCTAACTTACCTATTAGGGTATTAAGTAGGTATTATAGATAGTAGGTAGGTATCTTGGTATAGGTACAATAAAGTCGTAAATTTCTGTTTTCATAATATTTTACGTCTTTAATTATTTTAAACCCTACAATTTATGTTAATACGGCTTTATTATAGTTTAGTTACTGAAAATGGTTCGGAATCGAGACGTCTATAGGCACCTATCGAACCTAACTATCATCACAGCCCGGACACTTCATACAAACAACCTATCCCCTACTTTAAACATTTAACTAGGTAGGTAGGTACCTCCATTAACTTGTCTACATCTAAGTAGTAGGTAAGTTGTAATTAGCTAGGTACCTAACATTTCAAAAAACTCAAGGTCGGTAGGTATCATTCACGTAATAACTCACTATCACTATACTAAAACCCAATATTATGTAGATATTCAAGCAATAGGTACCTAAACTACAATAAAAATGTGATTGTATTTGTATTAATTCGGTGGTAGGTAAGTACCTACCTACCCAATTGTAGGTAATAACTTGACAAATTAATTGTGCTTACCTGGTGAGGAAGTGCTTGAGCGATTTTGAAGGTCTTGAGTCTGATATGGTTCTGGAACTGCACTTCTCTGGAGTCTTTTTCTATGACCAGTCTCATTTCGTACATACTTGATATTGAAATGGTCAATGCATAAATACCTTGACCGCAAATTTTCTGCAGGCAAGTGGGCAATGTTCATATTACCTACAAGAAAAGAATATAATGTTCAATAAAACATAAATAGCCTATAGATGTTCCACTGCTGGATCATCTCTACCCTCTACCCTCAAATAACAGGAGGTAATCGTTTTGGTGGTAGCCCGGACCAACTATATAATTTCTGAAGCAAAGCTTACTCTTACTTTTTCGGACAAATGACTTAGTCCGCATTGTCATAACTAAACAAAGATTAATGGTTGGATCTTGGTAGTGGTTGCCTGGAAGAAATTGCTTAAACAGGCCTCCCATTTGTACTGTAGTAGGTATGTTGCATAAATTTTTGTATGTTCTGTTTGTGATCATTAAAAATATTTGATTTGTGATGAATAATCTCACAAAGTAATTTTGATAATATCAGGAACAGTATCCGGACCTCCAGATCATAAGCCTAATGTTCTAATCAATAATACACAGAGGCAGAATCCACTAATACAGCAACTTTTGACATGTCTTATTAAGTTCTTGTAGGTACCTACCTATACATAATGTATGTATAGATTGGTACCTGCTGAAAGGTAGTCAGGCGTGAGCGAGACCAAGATACTAGGTATACCTCATTTGGGTTCCTGGCTTCTGTACACAGTCCCGATGTGTGAAATTGGTATAAAACTGTAGGTTTGGTAGATAGTAATTTATCTTAGGTATCTATTAAGACTGTATAAGAAGAAATAAATTAATGTTTTATTTTTATTTATTTTCAACTTAAATTAAAAGTAAATGTGTAAGTAGATATCTGGGGGGTCAAAATGGCTACATCAAAGCAATTCATCTAAGAAAGCAATATTGCTATTTGACATTTGTTTGCATCGCACACTTACTTTTATATGCACAAATGTGAAACTGCAATATTGCTTACTTATATGAATTGCTTCAATGTGGGTATTTTAACCGCCCTGGTCTATAAACTGTTCAATAAAACAGTCCAAAATTCAGAAATAATTATGTACTTGATTGACTTTTTTTAACTTTTGTCCCTTTTATTCCACAGTTCACTTGGAAATATAAATGCATCACATACAGTATTGGCATATAGTAGGTACTTTACAAGTTTTTGACTATTCGTGCTTTAGTAGTTACAGCAATTGGTTCAGAATCTGGAGGCCCTGAGTTCCCAGTAAGAATATGTTAAAAATCACTAATTAAGATTTTCAAGTTTGATTAGTATATCTATATGCCATGCTAAATTACCCAATTGTACAAAAGTTAATTTAATAATTCCAAATTGACATTGAGCACAATACCTAATTATATTATGTTCTTCAGACAGAAAAAACTGTTCTACTGCTCTAAACTGTTGATCTCAGCTTGATTTTAAGTATTACATTAATTATGGTAAACTAAATGGTGACAAATGATAAACCGATTATCAAAATAATAGTCTAGCAAATAGGGGGAGTGGCAATAACTTTACCACCATGTTAAGTAGGTATTTCTTTTTATTTTATTCCAGTCTTGATTGTCATTGATTCTTTCAAATTGTTTGTTTGATAACTTTTTGCAGTTTAATATTAAAAATAAATAAAAGTAAACGTTTAACTACTTACCGCAATTCTCAAGCCATACTTTTAGGCGGTTGACGTCATTCCACGGAAAACGGAACATTGACTTCTGTTCCGAAGAATTTGTACAATTATAATAAGAACAATTGTCTGCAGGCATTTTTTATAACCACTGTTCCTGTGTCGCTACGTGAAAGCAGGTTTCATGAAGCCAAATCAAAGTCCGATTTCAGTCCAGGGTCAGTTTGTAAATCACAATACACAAAACGTAGAAGGCGCGTTCGACTCGGAATTCAAACGAACGAAAACAAACATTTTCAAAGGTAGGTAGGTACTATACGTTATTTGAAAGTTGCGTTTTTTTTGTTCTAAAATTTAGTTTCTAATGATATCTATAGGTAGTTATATTATTTTTAAAATTTGATATTGTATCTCCCATAATTATTACAACGGAATTACAACTAAACATTTAATAAATTCAATAAAAATGTATTTTGCAAATAAACACAAACTTTTAAAAACGTAATATTTTATTATCTGTGGCAAAGCTAGATCGATGTTGCAATAATTAACGATAGATGGCGCAACTTTAAGCGACCTTCTTACACACAGTTATAGATGGCGTTGATTAAAACTAGATCGTTCAACCCCTCAACAAGCTCCATACTCGACGTAGTTCCGACGTAAATCCGCTAGAGTAACCACTAAATTTAAAAATATAAAAATCTCCATTAAATGCCAATATCTTTGATTAACTTTTGGTTGGAGTATAACTTTTAAATTATAAAACATAATTTTAGTGCCTATTTATCGATTATTGGCTTTTAAAGAAACTTTAATTACAAATCGGTACTATTAGCGTCATCTATTGAATTTTTTTTGAACAATGTTTCCTAATGTTCGCGATGAGAACCCATGGTCATACTTAGTTTTATAGACCCACTTACATTTAACAATGTTTTGATTTAAAGGTCTATCAACTAATCGCCATACTTTGTTTACAATCAAAGAATTATATTCAGATTGCATTGCCGACTGCCAATGCTCAGAGTTAGGACCTGAGATTGCCTCCTCATATGTAAGTGGCTCATCGAGTGTGATGTCCTGAGCCACAAGAGAATAGTCTACCTCATAGTCACCATACTTTGGCGGCAGCTTAGAGCGAGTAGAACGAACGGGCCGCACGACGGCAGGCGGCGGCGAACCAGACGACGCTTCCCCTCGAGATGGAGTCCCACCAGACGAGCTCAAGCGCTCAGAGCGCGAGCCATCATTAGTCGGCGACCACACCGAGTTGGATTCGGTCTCACTGCCCGTGCAGTACTCCTCGTCCTCAATACCTGTAACACAAGAATCATTAGTGGAATTCTGTATGGAATTATGACTAGAATTCGGCCCTAAAGTATGACTAGAATTATCATGAATATTCAGTACATTACATTGACTAGAATTCAGTTCACAATCAATACCAGGAGTCGGCTCAGATTGCTGGCTAGATTCCTGCATATTGCCTACAGAATTTATTCCATTATTAGATTCATTATTAAAATTATTAATTCTATTATCACAGCTTTTATCACTAAAATAATCATAATAAATAAAATCATTAGTTTGCATATTATTAATATTTGTGTCTTTGGTATAAAATTTATTTTCTATAAAAACTACATTCCTAGATATTAAAACTTTGCCCGGTTTATGAGGGTCCATCAGTCTGAAACCTTTTGAGGTTTCACTGTAACCTACGAATACATACGGTTTGCTTTTAACATCAAGCTTACGGCGATGTTGCTCAGGCACAAGGGAATATGCAATACAGCCAAACACATGGAGATGACTAAGGTCAGGAATAGACCCGGTCCACTTCTCCATCGGAGTCAGTCCCGCTAAAGCAGAAGTAGGGCACCTATTTTTAAGGTAAACAGCTGTCATTAAAGCCTCTCCCCAATATCGTTTGCAGAGACCTGCTTCCTGTAACATACACCTTGCCTTTTCAACAAGTGTCCGGTTCAATCGTTCCGAGACACCATTCTGCTGAGCACAATATGGAACCGATGTTTGATGAATGATACCCTGATTTTTTAGGTATTCTTGAAATTTAGCACCAGTATATTCACCCGCATTATCTGAACGCAACACTTTTATAGAAGAGCCCAATTGTTTTTCTACAAGCTTCTTAAAATAAATAAAATTAGACATTACCTCATTTTTATTCCTAATCAGGTACACAAAACTTCTTCGGGTGTAGTCGTCAGTGAAGGTGACGAAATACTTCGCCCCTCCCCAGCTGGCCTCCGGCATTGGTCCACAAACATCAGAATGGATGAGCTGCAATGGCTGCGTAGCACGCTTTGCTTCACCAACTGGATATGGCTTAGCTGGCATTTTGCCTTCCAAGCATGCTATACAATCTTGATTATTATCAGTAGGCTGAAAACAAACACCAATTGAAGCACCATTTTTAAGAATATTCATATCATTCACGTTCAAGTGGCCCAACCTTTTATGCCATAATTCAGCTGACACATTTGACCTAGCTGCATCTGTGACACTCTCTGGTTCATGCCTAGTACACATGAGCGTAGAGTGTTCCTTATGTGAAGATTTTTCACCTACACCAACATTTAGTTTGTAAATACCCCGATAGTTTGAAGCTGTAGCTATAGGCTTACCTTCCATCTTACAATATTTATAAATGTAACAACCCTTATTATTGAAAGTAATTGTGAGCCCTTGCTTAACCAATTTACTTACTGACAAGAGATTGGCAGAAATACCAGGAATATATAAAACATCTTTAAGGTTTCTTACCGAATTATCTAGAGAAATGTCACCTACTCCTTTACAAGGTAGTGTACTATTGTTAGCAATAGTAATATTATTATTACAGTCTCTAAGATTTTTGTATAAACTCTTGTCACGACACATGTGGTTTGAAGCTCCACTGTCAACTATCCATTGTTGATCATAAGTGGCTAAGAAGGCCGACGCGAAGAATGTCTGCTCCGAGTCCTTTTCTTTCTTCTTCAGCTTCTTTAACTTAAAGCATTTGGACGCCACGTGGCCGACACGCTTGCAGAATGTACAAGTTATACTGGTCCTTCGTACACTTTTAGAAATAAATGCAGCACTCGTTGATCCATCAGTTGAAGTTTTCTTCCTGACTTCCTCCTGCATAAGTCTACTGCGCACCAGTTCACTAGTTAAGTCCTTAGTCATAGAAGCAGTCTCCAAGCTTGAAACAAGTGCATCATATTCATGGCCTAAGCCGCTGAGAAGCAATTCAGAAACCTCCTTGTCTGGTATAATCTTCCCTATATCGGCAAGCTGATGTACCAAGCCCATCACAAATTCTATGTATTCTGACATACTAGCAAACTGAGATGACTCAGTCTTGTGAAGCTGACGCAGAAGCAGCACACGTCTGTATAAGCCCTTATCTTCAAAAATTCCACTCAATGTCTCCCAAGCTTTCTTACTGGTTTTTATATCACGTACATATTGGTAGCAACAGGGCATAATCCCTAAGCAGATGCGCGCAAGCGCTTTTCCATCGCGCGCAGCATCCACGCTTTCTGTATCTGCAGTCACACAGTCCCAAAGATTTTCCAAAGTGAGCGCCATGCGCATAGCAAATTTCCATGTTTGGAAATTTTCGACGCCTCGGAGCCTTTCGAAAGACATGTTACTTACATGTGATGAATTTGTATTTCCAGATTGTAATTCCTCCATATCACAAGTAGTTTACTGATCATATAAAAAATCGCTTGTGCTTTTACGTGTCTGGTAGCATAACCTATTAAAACAACGAGGTTCGTGTGACAGCGATTTATTAACAATCTTTGTGTTACTTAAATATCGAGGGTTGAAAGGCAAATGGGTTTAAGCGACATTTTGTGAACTTTACAGGAGAGCCATTTAAAGTTTTATTTTTTCGAAAAAAATTCATATAAAAAAAACTACTGAATCAAAAGTGTTCAAAATGCTAAGAATTATTTTGAATTAAACGTTGCACAATTTTGTATTTATTTGGTTCGAAAAACACATCAGTTATAGATTTTAGAAGTCGCTTAATACAAAATGGCTCAATTGAACTAAATTACAGTTGAAGGAAAAACGGTTGATATCCACTAGAGCCAAATATTGGCTAAAAGCAAAATGCTTTAAGAGACCTCTCACTTATTAGTTTGACTAAAGCTAAATGAGTTAAACGACTTCTTAAAAAAAGAAGACTAGAGGCAAATCAGCTTAACCTCCATAAAAGGTTATATGACAGGGAAGGAAAATATCTTAAGTGACCATCCGCTACTAATTTCAATTGTATGAAATCCAAATATTAGTAAGATCGGAAATAAAGTCGGTCCTTTAGCCGTTTTTCCTGGGAGAGATTTTAGTCGGGCAAGGCATTTACAGATATTTGTACCTTACAATATTAGGAAAAATCACGGCGGATATAATGAGTAAATCGATTTAATTAAGAAACAGGATCTAGAATATAACCATAAATATTGTTACACATGCTTAATTCGACTTTTTAAGTATATGGTAAACCGCGTATGATGGCGGATGACAGATGACTGTCACCAACTGAATGCGGGCAATAAAAGAAACAAATAGCTTTGAAAAAGACTTAATATGCTTATACTCTGTGCTGAGTTTAATCTCACTATCACAACCTGTTTCCGATTTACTGTATGAAAAATTTAAATTCCGATTTACTGTATGAAAAATTTTATATGAAAAATTTAAGACCACGTGGCTGGATGCAAGTTCCAAGCACTGGCTCCTACTAGATGGTACGCGGGACTAGGACAGACTGCAGTGATTGCTCTCATATTAAGAGGCGGCCAGGGGTGGATAGATCAGCGACTTGTTTGATCAAAATTTCTGTTACATTTGCGCCTAAAACCTCCACTTCGAGCTGGCCATAAGATACCGTCGAAGTTGACAAACAATAACAGAACTCGATCATGCTTTTAAAGCCGAGATACGTCGGAAATCGCAGCAGACACATCTGTCGATGAGATAATATAGATGATAATAATAATAAATAGATGGTGTTCCTTTGCCGAGCATTTTTATAGCTGTGCTCTGCTCTACCGAAGTTATTGGTTGGTAAACCAGACCGCAAAACTAAGATTGGTGCGATGGTTCTAACGTGAAAATCAGCTCGTGGGGAACTACAGGCGGGCTTTTCTGTCACCATATGTCTCAAAAACAAATGCCAGGTGGAATAAGCTTGTGAAATTCAGCTCTATGCTGATTCCTATCAATCCAGTTCCGGTAGATTTTCGACAGCTTCAAGACTGTTTTCGGCCACAAACTTTGAAGAGAGTTTCAATCTACAACAAGGAAAAGACCCAACGCCTCACTGATCAGAAAGACTTATTAGCAGCGCTTTGGACACATTTTAACGATGTCTTAAATCCCAATAGTGACTTGTTTGTTACAACATATCGGTCGAGTTTCTTACAACAAGGTCGGGGGTTTCGCTTAAGATCTAGCGGCACCCCCGACCTTTGAAGAACTTCTTACCGCGCTAAAAAGGATGACGAATACCAACACATCAAAAATACCATCTGAACTGTATAAATGCCTACACATTAATAACTGGTTATACAAACTCATCCTGAAGATATGGGAGTCAGCTGCTGGAATGATTTTAGCCTTCTTCCTCTTTGCGAGTCGATGGCGATCGATATTAAATTTTAGCCTTAACGTTATTCTATCTCGTGATGCAGAAATGGTACTTCCGGAAACCCAATGATGATTTTGTCCGGACAGAGATATGGGGGTACGGTTTTGTTATTAAACAGATTCAGGCCAAAAGGCTTGAACAACATCGGCCTTTGTTATGTGCTGCGTGAGGCTTCACGCGGCTTGTGGATTGCTCTAAAGAAAACAGATTGTCCTGAAAAGTTATGACTTATCCTGATACGACAATATCATGACGACATGATGACGACAGTTTGATTTCAGAACAGAACTTTCAGAACTTTTCAGAGCTATTCGTCGTTACCTACGGCGCGAAACAAGGCTATGTTATAACACATGGAGCCATGGTTCTTAGTCTATTTTCTTTATATATCGCTTCTGTATCACGCATAAGTGGGATAGTCTGTGGAATTGTTATTTATAGCTTAATTGAAATTAAGGCTAAAATGAATAAGATCATTTTTGATCTCTCACGTCTCACATCTATGCGTCAGTTAACCAAACTGGCCGAGGAATGGCCGATTCAATTAAGTCATACACCAGAATATTTATAGTTTTGTGCAAAACCCTTTTAAAATAACCATCCAGAGGATGCTTCGGGGATGTAGCTTCTTTCAATGTTGCTTTAAATGGCGCTGAGCTGGAGGAAGTTTCAAAATTAAAATATTTGGGTTCTCAAATATGAAATGACTCCAAAGTCATCGAAGTTGCCAGCCCGGATAACAGGTGCGGTTGCAGCCTTTGGAAAACTTAAAATATTAGTGTACAAAGTCTCAGCGGCGTACTTGATACGTAACACTTTAAATGTCTAAGGTCCATCCTTCGCATAAAGCGGCAAGATGGTTTTCCAATAACAGAAGTATTACGTCGTTCTGGCATATTCGGAATAGAAGCTCTCATCATAAAACATCACCTACGATGGTACGGTCACGTCATGCGAATGGATGACAGAAAGGTTTTCTATTTCGAGGTGTCTAGAAGGAACTGTAAACAAGGTGGACAATACCTGCGGTACAAAGACGTACTCAAGCGCAAACATGTGGCTTTCAACATGCCAACTGATAGTTGGGATGAGTGTGTCTGAACCTGGAATAGCGCGTGATATAGTCCTCGAAAATCTTAGTCCAAGACGCCAAATACGGAAAACTCAACGGAAACCTTCCTACAATTACACGGTAAACTCGGCTGGCCAGCTTGATTGTATGCCATGTTACCAGATCTTCAATTCGAAGTTCGGTTCCGCTAGCCACGTCAAAGTCTACCACAACAACGACTTGGGATAGACACAAATAGAAGTCACTATCAACGGATACGGCTTGGGTGACATGATGACACGCACACTCCCGGTCTTCCCAATCGTAATTTTTAGCTGTGTGAACCGCCCAACCAGGACCTGCCCATACTTATTTTGATATGTTGAAGTGATGCGGGCACAAGGTTTCATACAAAATTGCGATGACTGAAATGTTAACATTATTTCTTTTTTGTTTTGGAAAAACGTTTTAAGTCCTTTCAAAAGAAAATGATAGTTGTTTTATACGACAAAAAATTTAAAAAAATGTAGCATAAATAGCTGAAGTCAAATTCTATGAATATTTTCGGTAAAGGCAAAACAGTTCAAGTGCCAATTTTACTTTTAAACTGTCGAAGGCAAAACGGTTGAAGCGACAATATTTATAAAATCTGGATTAAAGCAAAAAGATTTAAGCGCCAAATCTATTTTCGTTTCGTCTAAGGACAAATGATTTAACCGACTTATCTATAACAAAACACTGTCAGGGAAAACGCTTTAACAGACTTCAAATCATGAAAATGAAAAGACATAACAGCTTATGTGACCGACTCATATCCCGGAATACGACTGATTTGCCACCCGCCCAGAATCTTGTGCATTTTTTTGTCGGTTGAAACACGGGTTTTTAAAAATGTACCCAAAGTGCTAATTGGTTGAAGCGCCAAAAAGTAGCTTCGATTGATCTGAAACCAAGATCAGTCGACGCGGAAAAAATCGCTGATTCCGAATATATATATAAGTCAGTTTCGCCCAAAATGTCGCTTAAACCCATTTGGCTTTCAACCCTCGATATGATCAGAGGCACAATAATACGTTCACAATAAATGATATTTGCAGATTACAGTTTCAGATTAATTATTAATTACTAATATAAATTTGGATTCGTTACAGTATTAACGTTCACCAGACAAACATGTTAACCGGAAAGAAGGAAAAGAAGAGATGACAGATGTCAATCGAATCACGAGTGAATAGACAAAATGTTGCCATATAGAATAAGTGTTTATGAGAATAGTTACATCTAATTCAATAGATACAAGCAAGCAGTGCGCATCGTACGCCGCGCACCATGCTATGTTTTGTGAAATGAGTACGTGCGTAGGTAGCACGCTCCGCCACGCATATAAAAGCACACACAGAAGATGGCGTGCGGCGCAAGGCATGTGTGACATATGCCTCGCAATTTTTGAATCCGGCTTTAGTGGCTTTTTGTGTCTTTTCACAAGTAAACAGTAGCGCCATGCCTAACTTAACATAACATATACATATAACCATATGAATAAATTAAATTAAAATCTTAAATCGACCGGTTACATTTTGTTTTGTGATTTAGGTCTAGTTATACACAATAAAAGTGCCCATTGTATACGTAATTAAGTATAATTTATCTTATAAAAAACTCAAAGAAATTGTCTTTGACAGACAATAATGGAGAATGCTGTACCAACAAGAGCATGGCTGTGAAGTTTACAAATCATTTTTTTTTCTTTTTATAACAACGAGTGGGATTTATATAATTATGATGGTAAGGTCCTGTTGCCATAGGTACATACATAAAAGTCTAACTTTATACTTTTTAGGCAAAATATTTTGAAAAGCGGCAGCTCTGAACCGAACTTCTGACACTTTTAGACGGAAATTTTAAAAGGAAATAACTCAGAGTTCTTATTGAAATAAAGTTAAAGGAGCATACTTCGCTAGTGATAGTAAATGCTGTATCGAAGCGACGCACGAAGACGTGACAAATAATAAAGTGAACCAATTTGCCACATTCAGGAAGGTGGCTGCGATCGGGTATAGAAAATCATTGCTATTATATTTTAGCACCTGAGCAAGGGAGCTTTTTCAGGGTAGCAACGATTTACACCTAGGACGTACTCGTATTTGATAATTTTGTTCTTATAGATTTTTCTTTATTTCCTTTTGCACAAAGTCATAACATAAATACGTCTTATATACGTCCCACTGCTGGGCGCAGGCCTATCCTCAATCAACTGGAGAGGGTATGGAGCTACTTCACCCCGCTGCTCCAGTGCGAGTTATTGGAGGTGGTATAAAGTCATTTGTATTTATGTAAAATGTTCTAAAATAATATTATCGAGTATTATGAATACATTTGTGTTACAAATAAAACATTTACATTTCAGATATGAGTAATTTATTGTTTATCTTTGATACGAGCAGGTACATAATTTTAAAAAACACATTTACAATCATTATACATTTTGAAAATATTAATCGTTATGACAACTTTTTAACGCATCAGTTTTCGTAGCTCATGATTTGGAGTCACTTTGATCTTTAACAGACTGACCTAAGTCAAATTTTATGTTTAATGACTTCATAAATGAAAACTATTCCTGACAATATTATTCCCGCTCCAAATATAATAAAAGCTTCTTTGAATTCTAGCATGTCTCGCGGGTTTTTCTCACATTTACGATGCTCCTGATAATAATGACGTATTTTAGCATTATATTGAAGTCGATCATAATAATGATAGAGGAGTCCTCCGCTCTGTAAGCTGACAATCACTTTATCGAAAACGGGCACGAAAGGGGACCCGCGATTTAACATTATAACTTGCAGCAATGTGGAAACGGGATCCCTTAGTATAAATAGGTCTTGTCCTTCGCCTTCCTCGTCATCGTCTACTTTCCACAAGAGATGTTGGTATAAAAATTCCGGTATTAGAGTGTACAACTTGACGTGTTTACTTCTTTTTACCTTTTCCAGGCAATTACTCAACGTTTTACATTTTAAAGGATTTGGATGTAAGACTCTATCCGTATATCTCTCTACGATCACAGGTTGTAATAGATGAAATGCCTCATCCACATCGGTTACCTGAGATTTTTTGATCGGTTTTGTTGTCACGCTGAGAACCGACGCCTGAATTACGCAGTTCATCAAGAATACGAACAAAAGCAAATTCAACACCATAAGTCTCTTTGATGTAGTATGTTGAATGCGAAATCTGGTAATACTGTTTAAGAAATAACCATATATTATAAGTACTTCTCGAATTACGTCTCTTGTGTGTCCCCGAAATATAGATAGTCGTACGATTGCAAAGCTGAAGAGTATGAAAAAGAATGCGATTACGAGGACAGTGGCAAGTGAAAGCTGCATGTATACAGCCTCCCAGGTCTTCAGTAGTCGAGCTTCAGGCACAATAACCCTAATGTGGTCTACTACGTATGGATACGTGAAATCAAATACCCAATTTCTGTTTTTATTTATATAAAATCCTCCAATCCCGCCTTCGACTACGTCCTCTATAATAAGGCGTAGCATTCCAGAAAAAGTGAAGTTGTTGTATATTTTCCCGAAGTATTCATCTGGCTCGTGTTTCATAAGATCGATAGTCAAACCTTCAGTTTCTTTGATTACATCTATAATATATTGCTCGCCGCCATATCCTTCTTCTGGGTTAAAGGTTACAAAAGGCCACAAATTATGCGAGACCATTTTAATGCGACATCCTTTTAATGTACTTCTTCTGAGTACAGGTAACTGTATATCTTTTTGTGTAGTACAGTAAGAAAGAAATTTGAGTTTCTGAGGTCGATTACATGAGTCAAAATCAAAGTCAAAGGCATATAATTCATTGTTTACATTTCCTTGAGCAATAATAATGACAACATATATATTTAACTTCAGTAATAACTGAGCGACTTTATTTAGTTCTAAGAATTCCTTCTTCATGATTATTATGAATGCTCCTCTAGGGTTCCAATGATAATCCGTTCTTAATTTATTGATATTATCTTCGAGATTATTATCATAGTCATTCATTATAATATATACATCATTATGTTCGTAATTATGAATGTAACCTTCTGATCTGGAATTAAACTTGAAACCTTTAAATTCATGGATTCTTTTTGTTGTATCTTCATCGATGTTCATAAGCACTGCATTTTGGACTCTGGGGCTGGTGTAAATTGGCAATGACAATATTATTCTCACACAGTCAATTATTTCATGGGTACTTGAATAATTTTTAACATTTTCCAACAACAAATGTTCACAGGTACTTAGTGAAACATGTAAAATAATGTAGAACGTTTTGATATACGCCATACTGGCTGGCTGAACAATTAATGGTATTGCATCAAAAAAATTACACGTGTATTAATTCAATCACCTTAAAATGTTTGGTCAATGTCAATTTGAATTTATGAATAAACCATCCATTCCACTTAAATTCGAAATTATTAATAATAATTAAGTATGAAATGTGTTATGTTTTGATGACTTTATTTATCAGACTAATCAAATTAACGATAGGTGATTTTAAAGTTCTGCATAATTTTCTGCAATTTATCATTAGGTATTAGTTAAATAACTTACAACTCTGCTTGTATTGGTATAGATTATGACTTGCGATAAAAAGGTTTATTTATTAGGTAAGTAAGTGTGTTCTGCTGGTAGAAACATGAAGTAACCTGCCCTAGCAGCACGACAACCAGGTTTCGACCAATAGCAGTTCGACGTTAATCTACGTAGATAGAGTTGGCTGCATTTATTGGTTGTAACCCTCGATATAATTCGCACCGCGCGCGGCGCGCTTGCCATGCACATCCGGCAGACGTAAATAACTCATATTTCGTGTAGTGCAGGCTTTACCTACATTTCTATACAGGGTGTTAGTGACATCGTAACGAAAACTTTGAGGGATGATTGAGGCCATGATTCTGAGATGATATCAAGTGGAATTTTCCGTCGCCAAAATATGGAATTGAAAATAATTAAAAAAGCACAAAAATTTACAGGATGATTCAGACTGAAAATTCCACTTGATATCAACTCAGAATCATGATCTGAACCATCCCCCTGAGTATTCGTTACGATGTCACTAACACGGTGTCACTAACACCCATACCTACTTGTATGGCTACCGTATGTACTTGTGTGGGGTGTAAGTGACATCGTAACGAATACTGAGAGAGATGATTCAGCTGATTATTCTGAGTTAATATCAAGTGGAATTTTCCATCGCAAAAGTATAGAATTGAAAATAATTTAAAAAAAACTAAAAAAAACATGAATTTTGCGACGAAAAATTCCACTTGATATTAACTCAGAATCATGGTCTGAATCATCCCCCTGAGTATTCGTTACGATGTCACTAACACCCTGTATAGGTTGCTGAAATGTACTTGCAAACTTTTAGCCCCGTTATAAACACATTAACGCTGCGTAGAAGAATTATTCGGTGTAACTCGTACCGAAAAGTAGGTAGGGGTGGTGGGCTTTTACAAGGGGTTAGGTTTAGGTTGTTTATAGGTACCAAGGAACACAAGAAATAGGTTGGAAAGGCCCTAACGCGCGTTTTGTATGAGAAGTATTGTCGCTGGTTCAACCCCACCGGGTGAGAGCCTTCAGGGCTCCCCATTTGTCTGGCCAAGTAGTTAATGCCATCTGCGGCAAATCTACAATAAGTCACGTAAAAAAAAACTTCTTTTACTTTTCACTTTCTTTTACTACTACTCCTGCAAACAGATAACTACGATTGCTCTACTGCTTCTCAAATTCCGTAGACACTTTAGGGAGAATGTATATTGTATGGTAGCAATTTTCACATTACTTTTCCTAAGATACTGCATACAAACGGATTTTTTTGATAAATGATCATACTATGGTTTTTAGCTTTCCTGTGATAAGGAGAGTAGTCGATATATGTTTTTTTACTCTGCAGGCGTTATAATGTACAAGACGACCTTTTAATATACAATCGCGGAGCTCCGTAAAGTTTGCGGACCAGTGGAGTGCTAAGTCAAAGTATGACCTATTCGTTCATACTCGTATGGTGCGTGTTTTACACTCGCTTGGCCCTTCCAACCCCTTTCTTCTATTGCGTGGTTTATACAAATTAGAGCCTAAATTAATGATAATGATTATTAAAGAAAAGCCATATAGTTCATATACATTTTATATTGACACCCAACATTCATTATACACTTACATTGTTTCGATTATCTACCAATTGTAACCAGTATTTATTCAATACGACTAATATACGTAGTTAAATATCTGTAGTTCAACCATGACCAATTCTTTGCGCGCCCGATCGTCAACTGTTTTCATTTCTTGTTTCCTTCTTAAAAATGTCCACCATTATGTTTCTTTTTAAAGTACTGGACCATAGAGTTTTGGTCAAATGAGTAATTATTTCATTCGGCGACAACATCATGTACTCGATATGATGATATAATGATTATTGTATGATTATTTGATAATATGATGATTGTATGATGTCATAGTAGAGCAATTGATTTTGTAGGCAATCTGACAGACTGAGTGTTTTTTCTTTGGTCACGATGAGGTTAGGAGTTTAGAGTCTATTAAGATTTACCTCTTTTAATAAAAAGTTTACATCTGAATTGTAATTTTCGACATTTGTAGGGTAAACTTAAAAATCTCGTTCACGGCCCCAAGAGAACAATGAAGTCAAATATTCAATTTACTTTGTGAAATCAACTCACTCGTTAGGTTATAATTGTTGGCATCCCTACTCGTAACAAACTTTCGAGAACACAAACCACTAATCTTATAAGTTTCGCGCACGATACGGCCATTACCCGCGCAAACTTGTATGCAAAGAAATTAAGGGAAGAAATTCTTTGAAAACGCTGAATCACTCTGCTTTTGTACTTATCTTTTTTGTGCTGAACTACTTAGGTGTTTTATTGTGGAGCTATTCTAATTACGAGTCGCTAACACAATGGCAACGCAAAATATGAAATACGACCTAATGTTTTGTACGTATTTGGCGAATATGCGTGCAGTTTCTGAAACAGAAAGAGGCTGTAGTAGTGAAGAGTTTGGTGTAGGAAGTCTACAGAAGGTGGGGCAGTGGACATTTTAGAACAAGCGCTTCGTATTTTCATTGTGTGCTGACCAACGCGTAAGTGTGAGCGGGACACAGTCCGCGGGCGTCCATACTATAATAATTTTTTTATTATATTTTCTTTGCTTTTCTTATTTACTTTCTGTGTATTGCTCTATTGGTAACTTTATTAATGACCGTATTCCTGAATGACTGTATCCTAATTTAGGCTCGAGCCTCTACGAATATTATTAATGTTCATGTTATAAAATGATTGTAAATTAGTATAAGAACAAATTATATTTGTAGAGGAAATAAATATTTTACTTATTTAAGTACTTACTTAATTATAACGTATGACCCAGAAGGGGTGAGGTCGGCGCCCGTAATGAATTGGTGCGGGGCGCAGAGTGTCCGTTCTATACGTAGGATTCTTTATTCTATGGTGATGGTTTTGCCTGGTTACATGTTACTATTACTTTGATCAGTAAATAACATAAGCTCATGTCCAAAAGGTCACCTTTACTGGGAAGAACGTGTTAGGGGCGGGGGTATTATGTAAGTAGCGTCGTTTCATTTTATATATATATAATTAGGCACGTCAATATTGGTATCCTCGTAACGCCGAAGCATAATTACGATTTCGAAGTAATAAACGACGGTGGTACCTTGAAAAGGACCAAATTTTTGGAGTCGTAAAGGCCGAGCACTTCAAGTACAATTTTTAAAGTGTTAGAGTTATCCGATCGGGTTCAAATTAAGTGGAGACCTATGTAAGGATGAATAGAAGACATTTTTGAAAAAAATACGTTTTTTTTTTAGTTCTTCCAGAAGGACTCCCGGTTTAAGTCACTACTTTTAGTAAAATCTGAAAAATATGATTATTATAAAGGGTAATGTATTTTTTCATTAAAATACATACCTATTTGTACGTCACAAAATATGTGCATATACTTACATATTTAAATATAAAATAAGTAACGAGTTTTAGTTTTTATGATGTAGTTTGTGATTAGTCCCTCTGGAAGTACATTAGGCTTTTATTATTAGGAAAGAAATTAATTCATGGTGTCAGTTTAGTTCATCATTAGAAGGAAAAAGGAAATAAAATGAAGACGGTAGTTTTTTTTTCATAATCATAAGATCACGTAAGCAAGTCCGTCTATATCAGTATGATTTAATCACATACCTATAACAATTTAAAAAAGTATTTGAAAAATATCCGGACATGACACCTAAAGTCCCTTGCAAAGGACTTAAAAAGTTTGCTTTCATATTGCTAACGATATCGATACGAAATTGATAAAATAACTATGTCATGTTGTTGATTATTATTTTACCTGCGATTTCTGAAAATAATGTGTATGAAAAACTACGAAATTCGATTATTAACTTGATTTTTTTTTACCTCGTCGCCGTGTGCGCACCATCTTTACCAATAAACTGACAAATTACGACAAGTGATACATATTTCTTTTTTATTAAAGCCACCTATTCACGAAATTGAATGAACTAGTTCATAGACAAAATACTTTTTTTCTCAATCGGCGCAAAGGTTTGAATTAAATTGACAGGTAAAGTTTTGGTACTTTTAAAAGTACCTTCGTTGATTATTAGAACAAACTATTTTAAAACCTTCGGCCTTTATGACTACAATTATTTGGTCCTTCTCAGAGGACCCCAGGGCTTACGAGGGTATATTTGAGCATGTTATACCAAGCCTGTGCCCGTGTGGGAAGCAATTGATGTTCATTTCATCATTACTCATGTAATATACGTCTTAGTAAGCTATAACGTAGCGTAAAATACATCGGTGGGTATACTTTTGATAGAATATACTGTTTAGTAAAATTATTAAGATTATTAGATAAATTGTAGGGTGTCTGTACAAAAGTCCCAAAAAACACTACAATAGGATGAGGGTTTCAGTAATAAAACTCCAAAATCCTGATGTGGAAGATTCCAAACGAATTTATTGATCGCCGCCAGTACAGATCTCATGAACCAAATAATAGCGCGTTTTAAAATACAACTAGCGACATCTAGTGGCGTTCGGTTGGTACTAACCTTTTAAACTAAATAAAGAATGCAAACAAAGTGCAACGCGTTAACATACCGCCCGCCATGGACCAAGTCCATTAACATATAATTAAGGCGTTGCGATATGTCTACAACTATACATGTGAATGAAAAGGTAAAATAAATGGTGTTGTTATCTAAATTATGTGTATGTAAATCTAAATCTAATATGTGGTCAATTGACCGTAAAAAAAGTAAAACACACTCAAAACTAATAAAGGATTAACAAACTTAAAACAACTAGGGCATGCAGGTCTACTTCAACGATCCATTGACAATAATAAGTATGTAAAGCATATATTATTCCGCTTTTGGTAATACAATTAACTTCGATATTGGCCTCTTAATAGTATGTCCCTTGCACTTCAGACTGACAACTCGAGTGAGTCCATCCTGACCTAGGTGTTTGTGAGTTATCAAACCATACAACCACCGAGCTGGAGGAAGTCCGTCCTCTTTAAAGAGGACTACATCACCGACTTCTGGTTCCGGAATTTGGTTCGCCCATTTATATCTGTGTTGTAATTGTGTTAGATACTCTTCGGACCATCTTCGCCAGAAACCTTGAGTCATTCGTTGAGTAAGATGCCAGCGTGTCAAGCTACTTATACTGGACGTCTCATAATTATTTTCGGGAACAAGTACCAGTGGCTCACCGACCAGGAAATGGCCAGGTGTCAGAGGACGTGCATCGTTTGGATCACACGACAACTGTGATAACGGTCTCGAATTGAGACAAGCCTCGATCTGGGCGAGAGTAGTTGTCATCTCTTCAAAGGTAAGAGTGCTTGTGCCTATGGTTCTTGCAAGGTGGAATTTTATGGACTTAACCGCAGCTTCCCACAGTCCTCCAAAATTTGGAGAATGAGGAGGTATGAAGTGCCAAGATGTTCCATTTGTAGCAAACCAATCTGCAATCTCAACAGCAACACTCGAGCTTTCGACATCAAAGAGTTCAGCAAGCTGTCGGGCAGCTTCTACAAAAGTGGTGCCATTATCACTCCAGACTTCGGCTATATGACCCCTTCTGGCTACAAACCTCTTAAAGGCCGCCAAAAATGACTCTGAAGTCATGTCACTGACGACTTCAAGGTGAATGGCCTTTGTGGTCATGCACACGAAGACACAAATGTACCCCTTAGTGGAGTGATGTCCCCGTCCTTTATTGGCTCTGATGTTGATCGGACCCGCATAGTCTACACCGCTTTTAAGGAAAGGCCGATGTGCCGTGACTCTAGAATTGGGCAATTGCCCCATCATCTGCTGATTGGCTTGGCTAGAATGGCGTACACAAGTTACGCATTTTTTGACAAACATGCGAACCAAATTTCTAGCTCCAATTACCCAGTATTTAGACCTCAAGTAGTTTAGAACTAGTTGAGGTCCTCCATGCATTGTTTTGCGATGAGTTTCACCAATTAAGAGATTGGTCAGATGAGATTTATGAGGGATGATTAGGGGATGTTTCGTGCTCTCCTCAAGATAAGCATTATGAAGTCTACCATTTACTCTCAATGCTTGTTCGTCATCTAAGTAGGGGTTTAATGAAGAGAGCTTACTCTTCTTATCAACTCTACCAAATTTTTGAAGACCTTCAATCTCCCTTTGAAAGTGTTTCTTTTGGCACATCCTTATACAGGTAAGTAACGTTTTATTTATTTCTTTAGCTGTTAACCCATGGTCTAATCTTTCAGTTTCTTTTATTTCAGATGTCTTCCAGCGCATGACTCTTCGGCAGAGCGACAGTACGCGGGTAAGTTTTGTCAATGAGGAAAAACGCCTCATCAAGTCTTCACCATCATCTATTTGGGTATCTACCGTCACGTGACTCTTCAACTTTGTCTTCCTTTCTTCCAGGTTAGTGTCTTTAATATCTTTCTTATTATAATCTATGTGTGAATTCCATAAAGATGCAGGTCCGTGGCGCCACAGTTTGTTACGAGCACATTCCGCGGGCTGGAGCCCTCTGGATGCACAGTCTGCAGGGTTTTGCTCGCTAGCGATGTGCGACCACTGATTTCCATCCATGGTAGTGAGGATATTGGAAACCCTATTCGCGACAAAGGTCTTCCACCTGCTTGGGTGGCTACTGAGCCACGCTAAAACAATAGTAGAATCAGACCACGCGTGTATGTTTTCTTTGGAAACATTTAAAACATTAGCCACTTCAGTCAGAAGTTTGGCTAATAAATCAGCACCACATAATTCCAATCGTGGGATTGACACTTGTTTAATAGGTGCCACACGTGTTTTGGAAGTAAGTAAGTTGACATGAACCATGCCATCTTTATTAACAACTCTGACATATACGACGGCTGCGTATGCTACATTAGAAGCGTCCGAGAAGCCGTGTAATTCGAGCCGTTGATCATCTTTTTTGCAACTTATCCAACGAGGGATTACGAATGCTTCAAGATTCACCAAATCCTCTCTAAAGCTCAACCACTCCTGAAGTAACTCGGCTGGAAGTTGACCGTCCCATCCAATTCCAGATAGCCACAGCCTTTGTATGAAAATTTTGGCTTTTGTAATTGTCGGCGCTAGCCATCCCAAGGGATCAAACAGTTTGGCTATATCTGATATCACCTTTCTTTTTGTTATGGGAGCCTCTGATAACGAAGGTAAGTTAACTTTGAATCTAAATTCATCAGTTTCTTTATCCCACGTAAGACCAAGAACCTTCATGATGTCGTCAATTTTGAGCTCTAAATTTTGATTAAGTTCATCTTGACCTTTGCTACTAATTGCTTGAAGTAACTCCTTGTTGTTACTTGCCCACTTTTGCAAAGGAAATCCAGCACGGCTGAGCAACTCAGTTGTTTGCTCGAAGACTTGAACACCTTCCGCGACGGAATGACAGCCACTCATGAAATCGTCTACGTAAAAATCAGCGAGCACTCTATCTTTTGCCAGTGGAAACTCAGCACCTTCATCGTGTGCCACTTGTTGCAAAGCACGAACAGCCAGATAAGGTGCTGATGCTGTTCCAAAAGTGACACGTAACAATTTTAAGTGCTGTATCTCTTCTTCCGGGTTCTCACGCCAAAGAATGCGTTGAAAATCAGTATCTTCATACGCCACAGCGACCTGTCGGTACATTTTGGCGATGTCAGCGACTAGCGAGATGGGATAGCATCGCCATCTCATCACTAAATGTCGTAACTCTGGCTGTAATGTTGGACCGATCATGAGATCGCCATTTAAGGAGGCTCCGTTGAATCCTTTGCAGGAAGCGTCGAATACCACACGCACCTTTGTAGTACTCTTGTCCTCGCGAATCACGGCGTGGTGAGGAAGATACACCGCGTCTGGTTTGTTGTTGTCTGTACAGACCTCCATGTGCTTCATAGTTAGATACTCGTTGATTACGTTAGAGTATTCTACTTTGAGCACAGGGTTGCTTGACAATCGCTTTTCTAGCGCGAAAAGCCGTCTACGCGCTATGTCATACGACCCACTGTGTTTTGATGCGGGATTTTCATGTTTAAATGGAAGTTTTACTACATATCTTCCAGTTTCATCTCTCCTGGTTGTTTCGGCAAATAACTCTTCACAAGCCTGTTCTTCCCGAGTCAACAGTTTCTTCGACAACACAGGTTCTGATTCTAACTCCCAGAATTTCTTTAATAACCCGTCCTCTTCAAAACAATTGATCATAGTTGTATGACATTTGAAATGCTGATTCTCATGAGAGGATGTGTCTTCCACCAGTCCGGATAACATCCAACCAAATCTAGTTTTTTGGGCGATGAAATTTCCGTTAGCACCTTGAACCAAACCTTCCATAATAATTTGACTGTGGACCTCTGCACCCAGCAGCAAATCAATTGCGCCGGGACAGTTATATGATGGATCAGCTAGCTCAAGAGTAGGCAATACCTGCATTTGGTCATAACTGACTGTGACTTTGTTACTTGGCAACAACGTGGTAAGTTTGCTTAGAACATGCGCCTTGACTGTCAAAAGGAAAGAAGGGTCAGCTCTAGAAGCGATTTGAATTTTTACTGATGATTTCGACTCTAAAGCCCTTGAACCTCCCAACCCTGAAACTTTAACAGATTCTTTACTTTTTCGCAGACCCAGTAACTGAGCCGCTGCTTCCGTAATAAACGACGCCTGAGAACCCTGGTCTATAAGAGCTCTCAGGACGTTAGCCGAACTGCTCGTGTGTGAAAGTGCCTTGGCACTAACTAAAGCAGTAGCTAGGAGGACAGTACTACGTGAACTAGCAAAGCACGTGGTCACTACTTCATGTGTTTCAACATCTTCCGTTTCGGATTCTTCATTCTCCATGAATGAGGCTGGCATGTCAGTAACAACAGCAGCAACCTTTTTACCTTCAGGAGGCTCCGATTTGCTTGGTTGTAGTGTTTTGGGATGTAATAAGGTGTGGTGTCGTTTTTTGCATAAGCGGCAAGAGGTTGACATCGTACACATGTACACTGAATGCTCAGGACTGAGACAATTAAAACACAAACGTTGTGTCTGCGCAAATTGTCTTCTACATTCGACATTTTCCTTCATGAAGCTCTTGCAATTGGTCAATTTGTGTTTATCTGAACAGAATAAACACGTGATAGCGGTAGTTGTGGTTGAGTTTGATGTTTTTGTGATGGTATGCATTTGACTCTTCTCCGATATCTTGTACTCTAACGATCGAAACCTGGCTTCAAGAAAGGTTTCGAGTTGTTTGTATTGTGGCAATTCATTTCCAGACTCGGACATTTTGGCCTCCCATTTTGCCCTAGACTCGGGATCAAGTCTCTGGCTTACGATATAAATGAGAATCAAATCCCAAGAACTGGTGTTAACTCCCATGTTTCGTAATGCTTGTAAGCACTCGCTCGTTGTATCCAGCAACTGACGGATAGAGGTAGCTGATTCATAAGACAATGATTTTTGATTCATCAAGCGTCTAATTATTGAATTTGCCATCGATCGCTTGTTTTCATATCTTGCAAATAGTCGATCCCAACAAATTTTGTAATTGTCCGCAGTAATGGTGATGGATCTCACAAGAGTTTCAGCCTCTCCCGTAAGTGAACCCTTCAGATAATGAAGTTTTTGGACATCGTCGAGTGATTCGTTACTATCTATTAATGACTTGAACATATCTTTATAGTTGGCCCATTCCGAATAATTACCCGAAAACTTCGGCAATGCTATTTCTGGTAATTTAACAAAAATCTTTCTAGGTTCAGCCTCAGCTTTATTAGACATTTTAGACTTAAATTGAACTATAGAATCCCTCAATAATGATTTGTAGTGGAAATATTCCTCTTCAGTTTCATTATAGACATTATTTGTGCAATATTCTGTCAAAACATATTCATCCTTTTTCATGTCAAAAACTAATTTGTTGTGAGTATTCAAAAAAAGCTTCCATTGTTGTTCGAGCGTTTCGAGTCGAGCTTCGACATAAGACAAGGTAATACGCTCCTTCGGTGCCTTTTTAAAGTTAATTTTGCCTTTCACAATTTTTTCCGCAAGATCAAAATTCAATTTCAAATGGTTCTCCGCCATTTCGTACATACTGAATAAACAATGACAAAAAATAATATGTAATATGTTTTGACTTTGACAAACCAAAATTACACGTCACACAAAGTACAAAAAATAAAAACAAAAGTAACGCAATAAAATCTCGCAAGTCCCGTAGAAACAGCACAATTTTTTTCTAAGTTTTTGACTTAAATTGCACACTCGATGGAAAATCGGGCATAGGTTCCCCGTTGGTAACACTTTTGGTGAAATTACGACTAAGTTAGTATAACACTTTCAATTATTTTCTAAGTTAATGTCACTTGTTTGTTTAATTTCTCAAGTCCATGCATAAATCTGATTTTTTTTTTCAAAGTTAACGTTCTTCTAGTAATAAGGTCGAAAATGTACTCACGATTTTTATCTGCACAACCACGCATACACACACACACACACAATGATCACAATGCTGCGTCACTTCACTGAAGTTGAATGATGACGATGTCTCAGGGGTTACACCCCTCACGGTGTCCGCTGGATGTCTCAGGAGATGCTTCCCCCGCTCCGAAGCAGACCTGTGCTACGGTCAACTGGGATGGATGCTTCTCAGGGCTATTGACGGGGTGCGTCTCCCACTCCGTTAGCCGATGCCGAAGACTGGAATTCGGAACCCGATTTAGGTTCCTGACGCCGAATAGCAATCCACTATTCCTACTAGCGCCGTGGTACTCGTGTACAGTCAACTTCTCACTTATCCGGCTCGAAGGACCATGTACAAAAGTCCCAAAAAACACTACAATAGGATGAGGGTTTCAGTAATAAAACTCCAAAATCCTGATGTGGAAGATTCCAAACGCCATCTGGTTTCTTCTCGTCGCGGGCGAAGCCCGCGACGGGGAGACACCCTCGGGGCATAGCCCCTTTGGTGTGGTTGCGGTCGCCGCCCGCAAAAACGGGCGTGGCACGGGGTTGGGACACGGCGGGCGAGAACGCCCCTCCGTGTGCCCGAAGATGTTACGTCCTTGGTGCCGCCAGCGAGGTCGAGCCCACCGGGTGGTTCCCCGTTGGGGGAGGCCCAGTGAGCGCCCGTCAGCTGGCGGTGGTGTCTAGTCCGGGGAGCTGCTCCGTCGCCGGGGCAGCTGGTGTCAAGTCGGCTGGAGGGGGGGAGAGGACTGCTTCCACTGCCACTGGAGGCGTCAACTCAGACGTACTCGGACGTACTCCGGGAAGAAGCCGCGGTTGCGTAGCTCCTCCTCCAGGTCGGTGGGATTGGTGTCCATGGGCAAGCCGAGAATCGCCAGCTTAAGCGAGCGTTCCGCCGGGGGTGCATAGGCAAACCAGGAGAGTCCAGAGGCTCTCTCCAGGTTGGTAAGGAAACTCTGGTAGAGCCTGAACTCCCCCTCGGTTTTCGCCATAAAGCGGACGCCTTTTCCGTAGGGACGCGCATTCGGGACATGGCCCAGCATCTCCCGCAACTGGCGGAAGTGATGCGGCCAGTTCGGCAGATGGTCCACCACTATAGGCGGGATTTTTCTGCTCGCGGGGGCGAGCGGCGGCTGTTGGACGGTCCTCTTCGACGGCGGCGATGGCGTGGGCGTCGTCCGGAGGGACGGACGCGGTGGCGCGTGCGGCGGCGAATCGGGATTGGTATTCAACACCGCCGCGTATGATCGCGGCGGGGTCGTCTCCATGTCCAGCAGGGGCATGGAGAGTGCGGTGGGCGGCGTGGTCCTCGCCGCGGGCTGCGGTGGACGTCGTTCCGGCGGCGTCGTGGTCCTCTTTACCGCGGCTCCTGCTCCCGGAAGTTTGGGCAGGGGCAGCGGGAAAGAGGGCGGTCGGCGGGTTGCGCCAGCTAGGCATGGCGGGGGCGAAAACGGTCTTCTAGACGCTGCTGCAGTGGTGGCAGCGAGCGCGGTGTCGAGGCAGGAGCGCACGAATACGCGCGTCCTGCGTTTCGCGACTCCAGCTGTTGGGGGAGCCATGCTCACCCCGTTACGGCTGAGGCGCGATGAAGCGGCGTTGGGGCTACTTGCGTGCGAGGTTTGGCGGTCCGCCTGGCAGAGCACGCGTTATCACACCCTCCCCGGTGAGACCCGCTGGTGGGAGGCCGGGGGTGGATAGGGTGATAACGGTAATACCGTTTGGAGCCGCGGTAGGAGGGTATTTTAATAAAATACCCCCCCTGCCTCTACGTCGATGGCTGCTGAGTGTGGGTAGACGTTGAAGCTACCTCTGAGCACTTCGGCAAGCAGAGCGATCCAGATTCCAAACGAATTTATTGATCGCCGCCAGTACAGATCTCATGAACCAAATAATAGCGCGTTTTAAAATACAACTAGCGACATCTAGTGGCGTTCGGTTGGTACTAACCTTTTAAACTAAATAAAGAATGCAAACAAAGTGCAACGCGTTAACAGTGTCAATTGCAATAGTTCAAACCATAGAATGATTATTTAAGTCTGACCTGAGTTGCATTAGTTGTATATAATTGTATATTTATATAATTATAAATCTATTTTAGTTTTATATTAGTATTTTTTTTAATTTAAATAAATACTAAACGTACGTACGTACGTATGCGTGTGTACGTGTATGTAAGTATTTTAGTGTTTGTAAGTATTTATTATAGTGGAAAATGTTTGATTATTATATAATTTATTTAAATTACTTAATTTTATTTTCGTTATTAAAAAAATAGTAAAAAAAAAATAATTATACACCTTAAAATTTTATGAAATTAATTAATTAAGTATGAGATAGACATACGTCTATCTATAGTATTATACACTGCATGTCTCCTTGGCACGTAGGTCAGCTGGAAGAAATCTGTTTCTTAGAGATAAGCTTACCTGTACTGTCTGTTTCCTTTGTATGTTTCTTTTTCTATTCTGTTGTGTACAAATAAAGAATAAATGATTTGATTGCGTCAACGAAGTTTGTTGTACGATATCCATAAATATGTTAGGGTTGTTAATCGATAAATATATCTATAGGGTTAGTGGAGTCGGCCATTGTCCCACAGCACAACACGACGGAGAAAAAGTATACAGGGTGTTAGTGACATCTTAACGAAAACTTGTTTTTCTATATTAATACACTTCTCATCAAAAAAATCGAAACACCTTGCAAGTTTACGTTTTGTCAGGATTATCAGAAAAATGTGTACATTTAGGAATAAATGTTAAATGTCGTTTAATAGTGAGTAATATGAGCTTATCAAATCTTAATGTTAATGTTCTAAATTTAAATGAATTTTTCATAGGTTTCGTATTTTGTTAAATGAGTCATTTTTATTCCGTATGGAGTATAAAGGAAATGGATAAAACAACACACGTAAATGAAAAAAAAAGCTAAAAAACGTTTATTTAATAACTTGTATTCCCTCCCCGAGCTCTAATTACTGCTTCCATACGGTTCTTCATCGATCGGATGAGAGTCACGATCACATGCTGTGGTATATTGTCCCATTCCTCTTAGATTGCATCTTGCAGCTGGCTAAGTGTTTCTGGGGCAGGATCGCTTGCTCGAATTCGTCTCTTTAATTCATCCCACAGATGTTCAATGGGATTCATGTCCGGGCTTCTTGCTGGCCATTCCATAATAGAGATATCGACTTCGTTAAGATAATCTCGTACGACGCCCGCGGAGTGAGCCCTAGCATTGTCGTGCATGAATATGAAGCCGTTGCCAATAAAATGTGCATAGGGCATCACATGAGGCTCGAGACACTCTTCGACGTACCGATGACAGTTTAGTGCAGGCAGACGTGGCCCAGACACGAAAGCAAGCTCTGTCTTACCGTCGGCGCTGATTCCTCCCCAAACCGTCCACGAACCGCCACCATAGCTGACCTTTTCTTCAATGCAGCATTGTGCATAGCGTTCTCCGTCTCTTCTGTAGACCTTGTTCCTTCCGTCGTT
Source organism: Pectinophora gossypiella (assembly GCF_024362695.1). Lineage (NCBI taxonomy): Eukaryota > Metazoa > Arthropoda > Insecta > Lepidoptera > Gelechiidae > Pectinophora > Pectinophora gossypiella. Next base: position 4,260,695 of record NC_065407.1, on the reverse strand, counting down.
ACCATACAGCATAATTTTACACTCATCAGAAAAGAGAACTTTGTTCCACTGTAGGTATGACCAATTTAGGTGCTCACGTGCAAAGTTAAGGCGCGCTCTTCGATGGTTTGCAGTTAATTTCGGCCCATTTGCTGGCTTATGCGGTACCAGTCCACGATCCTTCAACCTTCTTCTAATTGTAGAGTCACTTACAGCCACCCTTCGTACAACACGAAGCCGCTGCTGCAGTTGAAAAGCGTTAAGGCGTCGATTTCTTAAAGAAGTTGTTATAATAAATCGATCATCTCGCTCAGAAGTGACCCGATTCCTGCCAGATCCTGAACGGCGCGTGAACAAACCAGTCTCCCGATAACGTTTATAGACTCTATGAACAGATGACAGGCTTAGATGCAGTCTTGCAGCCACAACACGCTGACTAAGGCCAGAATCTAGCAATGCCACAACTTGGGCGGCTTCTGTGGGCGAAGTATCCATAAGTTTTAGAAAAAAAATCTATTTTCAGACGTCCCAAAGTCACAGTATGGAAATAAAAAACAAAAAGTTTAAGGATAGGCGCCAATTTTTAAACGCTAAATGTACTCCAACCCTAAACACACATTTGTCTCAAAACAGTGATTCATTTCGTTTATAAGATAAACAAATGAAATTCTAATTTTGAATTTAGAATTTTCGCTTATTACTGTAATGGCCAAACTGCCAGCTATACATTTATGTATTTTTTTTCATCGTATGAATTCTTTTTTGTGTTAAATTCGGACAGAAACAATGAAAACGGAAGTGTTTCGATTTTTTTGATGAGAAGTGTATATTAACTCAGAATCATAGCCGTTACGATGTCACTAACACACTGTATTATAGTAGCCATTTAACAGATGACATGACGCTTAACTCTAAATTCCTGACGCTCACCAAAATCTGTACTTTACTTTTGTATCTTTTTGCTTGTACCTACTCTTCTTTTTGTACTATGACCATAGTGTGATTTAATGGCTGTAACGATGCGTGAAGCCACACGTGTTGATGTCAGATAAAGCGAATATACGACGTATATTGAGTAGATCATTATTCAATGAAATTGCCTGAGCTGTCACTTGAGCAATTCATAATTTCCGTGATTCCGATTATCAAGGTATTCTATTCATCTTCTCCCTAGCATTATCTCGGTTTTCACAGGGTCCGCTTACCTAACCTGAAGATTTGTCAGGTCCGGTTTTTTACAGAAGCCACTGCCTGTCTGACCGTCCAACCCGCGAAGGGAAAACCTGCCCAATACAAGTTAGGTCACATATCTCCGAAAATACATTTCTCGGGAATGTAAGTTGTGAAAGTAACCCTGTGAAAAACGGGATAATGCTAGGGAGATGATATGACATAAAAATATAAAAAGGTGGTAAAATAATTTATATTTATTAAATTTATATAATAGTGTTGTGAAATAATATACATATATTATATATAATATATTATTATTTATATTGCTGTAAAAGTCACAATGTGTAAAGGGCCTTAGTGCAATAACTGTACCATTGAATTCGCAACATTTCCAAGCTCACGGAATTTTAGTACGTGAGTTAAGTGCATTCTCTAATATTACACAAGGTGAATTACTTAACTACACCATTACAGTTTATGAACAAGCTTAAATAATGTAGTAGTTGACAACTCTATTACCTTAATAACCCCTATATCAACCTATATTATACAGGTTGCTAGTGACACTGTAACGAAAACTTTTGGGGATAATCAAACCATTATTCTGAGTTGATATCAAGTGGAATTTCCTTTTGGAAATTTAATGGACATGTTAGTGTTTCTTTTTTAAATTATTTTCAGTCCCATAGTGTGCTTTAAGCTGCACAGAACCTAAAAAAAATAAAACAATAAAAATGATAAATTATTGAAAATCATCAATGTACAATAACATTGCAGGTAAATAAGTAGGTACCTACCTATGTATGTAGTGAAGCGACTGTTCGCGTTGTTCGATTTACATTGCAGCGCAGTAAAAACTCCATATCTTAATTAAACATTTCCGGCAAGGAAAAAAAATCAAGTAGACGTGGTAAATATTTTTCCATTACGGTGTTACTAACACCCTATATGTACACGACTCCATTTTCAATTGGATACATAGATGTATTACTCAGTAAGGTTGCTTAGTTGGTTGCAATTAATTGATATCATCTAATGGAGATTGGATGCCGAGTTGATTACGTTTCCATTAATTGAATCTTGTGTCTTAGACCTCCAATATTTCGTCTTAATTAATATATTGGAATATGACGTTCTTCATATCCTATAAAGAGTGTGCCCTTTGAACTGAACACGTTCTAAAAGCGACAAGGCGAAGGAATATTAAAGTTCTGTCCATGGTAGAGCGCGAATGTAATATTATAAAGGTGCTGATTCCTGTAGACAACATCTAATTTTATTTTAAATTATACCTGTCATTTTCTTATACGCCGAAAAGGAAAGTGACGCATAACTGACAGGAATAAAATTTATGGAACACACGTCAATTTTAGGCAGGGATTTTAAAAACAGTCCCAAAATATATTGGCCAATATCCCGACAGAGTTAAGTGGACAGCAGACGTCAAACGGGTTGCATACCAGCGAGATGCCTATTTATTTTGTCCGGGTTATTCGTTCATTTTAAAATTAACAGTTGTCAATCATCCGTCCGTTCGTTTTCGGCGGTTATAAAAAAATAACGGGAATAACTTAAAATAAAATTGGGGGTAAGTAATAAAAATCGGGGCCATTAGCGTCAAATCTTGATGTCAAGATTGCGGCACCTCAGTTTAACGTGTAAATCGTTTGAACGAGAAAGGTACCTACTAGATTTTTTGTTTTAAGTACCAAATAGTACTAAATGAGTACTATATCTAATAATATGCATTTTCAACATTAAGCAATTGGTTCCGCCATTCTGACGCTAATAATATAATATCACAGCCGCCGTGGTCTAGTGGTTTCAGCGCTAGGCTCACGATCTGGAGGTCCGGGTTCGATTCCCGGTGGGGACATTGTCGAAATCACTTTGTGAGACTGTCCTTTGTTTGGTAAGGACTTTCAGGCTTGAATCACCTGATTGTCTGAAAAAGCAAGATGATTCCGTGCTTCGGAGGGCACGTTAAGCCGTTGGTCCCGGATATTAGCCGTAAAAACACCTCCACCAACCCGCATTGGAGCAGCGTGGTGGAGTATGCTCCATACCCCCTCCGGTTGATGGAGGGGAGGCCTGTGCCCAGCAGTGAAACGTATATAGGCTATTTATGTAATATAATATAGCCCGCCTGTAATCCCGAAGGGGTAGGTAGGCAAAGGTGTATAGTATACACACCCACTGTTCGCCAGCTATGTTTAGGCGAGCCTATTGACATTAATCGGGCACAAATTCTGGACCCACGTGAAATCGATTATTATCTATAAATGATCCAAACCTGAATTCAAAGTTATACTAAAGTAGAACTGAATTCAGTGGTTTAGAGCCTTGTTCTGTTCTGTTTATACGCAACAAAGTGGTTTTGATTGATCGATAATTTTTTTTTTTTAATTGAGTACCTGAGTTCCACAAAAACGAAAACATTTAAAATTATGTCTTTGCCTGAATTGGCACTGTTAGGAACTTTTAAAACGGGAACTGTGTTAAAACCTCACTTTTATACCCACGTTTTCACTTAACACTTACAGTCCGTGGTCCAGGGTCTATACGATACTATGGGACGTGACGGGAAGATCTTGTGATTATGTGCCTACGTGCGAACATGGAAGGTTGACGTATTTTAGAAATGTAAATAAAAGAGTCATTCCACATTATGTGTGTTGTCGTTTTCCAATTCAATGGACAGTAAATGAGTATTTTAGGTACAGAAAAAGTAATAGGTATAAAGTCGTATACCGAATGTTCTTTTAGAGTCCGAACTATTGTGTCTGGAAATCTCGCGTTTACGAGGATAATATTAACCATAATATTGCTCTTCATTTCGGTGTACAAAATTTAATTAGCAAAGTAAATTTCGACGGCTTGTTCGGTCTAGTATTTAGAACATTCGGCTCTTGATACGGAGGTTTTGGGTTAGATTTCTGGCGAGGAAACTGCCATTTTACGTTGCGAAACTGTTAATTGTTAATTTTAATGGTTTATATTCTTTTGTTTGTGTCAGTTGTTGTATTTTATTTTTTTAGTGTATGTTATGTTTCATGTTGTTACTGTGGCGTCCTCGCATAATAAATATACAAGGTGTTAATGACATCGTAACGAAAACTTTGAAGGATGATTCATACCATTCGGAGTTGATATTAAATGAAACTTTCTGTCCCAAACAACACGAAAAGAAAAAACATTTTGCGACGGAAAATTCCACTTGATATTAACTCAGAATCATGATCTGAATTATCCTTCTCAGTATTCGTTACGATGTCATTAACACTCGCCAGCTCACAGCTAAATTAAGATGTTTGTTGTGTTTTAAAAGTCGTGTTAAGCCGTTGGTCTTGGGTTTAGCTAAAATTTATTTAATTAAGTATCTAAGTAGTAGGTTACCAGCGATGGTTTATGTATTTCATGCATAAGATAAGCACAGCTATTTAGAATCCCTGAACGCAACTGTTGGTAGACATAATTGATGTTGTAAGTTTCCGAATATACTGCTATTGCTACCTGTAAATTTGCAGCACACCGCAACTTATCTGTGTAGTTTGGTGCTTCCAATACTATTAAACAGGTAGTGTTTCAATATGCGGTGAATACTAAGATTTAGAGTTGTAGCATAGTTATAGGTGATAAGCGTCGCGGGCCAAAAACTACAGACAACTTTTATTTTTTTACGTGATTTATAGTAGATTTGTGGCAGATTACTTGGCCGGAGGATAAAGGTATTTGACTGGGTCAAAGATAAATTATGAAATGCTAATCTAGAAATAGAAGCCAGTCTAAGATGATCATAAATCAATCTCATTTTACTTATCGACTTATTTTCGAATTTTATTTATGAAATATGCAACAATGAGTACGACATTTGATCGCTTTTATTGATGACGTCACAGGACAATACTTACATACGAACTCCAAAGAAAACTTTCGTTTTGACGTTTCGTAAAAAGTATCTCATTTGACTAGATTTTCTCTTTGTTCTCTCTGACTTTGTTTGTCATAATAGGCTACTTGACAACCTAGTCAAATGAGATATGTTTTACGAAACGTCAAAACAAAAGTTTTGAAGTTTGTATGGAAACACTGTCCTGTAACGTAATCAATAAAATCCGTCAAACGTCGAAATAAAATTCGAAAATAAGACGAAAAGTAAAATGAGATTGATTATTGATCATCTTAGACTGACTTCTACTTCTAGATGAGCAGATACCCAATTGGCGATAGCGATGGCGACAATAAACAAACGGAGCACCGCAATCTCTTAGTCGCTATCCGTTGTCGCTCATACCGCGTCATACCAATCGGAATTGATGGAATTCAAGCTCGGTCATCGCAAGTATTTGAGGCCACAAACTGCGCGATAATAAACTTGTATTGGAGCCGCCTGATTAGAAATCGCTCGGCCATTGTGATTGTAACTAGAAGAAACTTAAATATGGAGGGAAAGCCTCTGTGGTCCAGCGGTTGAGCTTTGGGCTCACGATTCGGAGGTTTCGAGTGCGAATCCCGATAGGGACATATATTATATATAGGTACAAAAATCACTTTGTAAGTCCTAGTTTGGTTAGGACAATGCGGAATAATCACCCGATCATTCGCAAGTAAGATGATCCGCGCTTCGGAAGGCACGTTAATCCGTTAGTCCGGGTTACTGACTGACTCTGTCAAGGACGTTTGGCGGCTCAATAATAACCTTGACACTAGTTGCTGAGGTTGGTAACCACCTCACAACCGACACGATAGAAGAAAGTCGCTTGGCCTCTTTAACTTAACGCCTGAGGCTGTCGTTGCAGCCTGGCTGTAGATTGGTAAAGCCTAGTATACGTAATTTATATACCTTGCGTTGAATTAATAATAAACTCATATTCACAAGTTGCGCTTAGAATCTGTCTACCCTGGCTTCACTGGCGGTCAACATAACCAAGCCTAGTGAAGTTACTCGCTGTTTTCGACTTGGTTACTTGTGTTTACTTTACGGAAAATATCGCGCCGTCTCAGTTTGAAAACAAGCTTCGTGTTAAGTAAAGTTGTTTAAGTCTGAACTTGAAATATTGTTCCGCACACAATACACATCATATCTCCAGCGTTATCCTGTTTTCCACATGGTCTGCTTACCTAACCTGAAGATTTGACAGGTCCTGTTTGTTATAGAAGCAACTGCCTGTCTGACCTTACAACTTGAAGGCAAAATCCAGCCCAGTACAGGTTAGGTCACATACCTCCGAAACGCATTTCTCGGGAATGTGGGTATCATTCCATGATGTTTTCCTTCATCGCTGAGCACATATAGGCCTGTGCTGGGATTCGTACCTGCGACCTCATTGTGAAAGTCAAGTGTGGGTATGGGATACAAGGGTTTTTGTAGTTCCGCAAACAATCCACGATAAACGTAAAAGGGCATGTGGACAGAAAACGTAATGAAACCAAACCGAAGACACTTATCCAAAAATAAGTTTGCCGAGTAAAATCTACGTATACCGGATAACGCTTCTTGTCCCTTTTCATCCGAAACGACCCGGCATAGCACTTGTGAAACCTTCAAAGGTCCAAGTAGAATGGTAAATAAATCAATAACTGCCATTATTCTTCACGACAATACTTTGACCCTCGGCATTGAATCTAGAGGAGTATTCGAGGAATTCGCGTAATATTTGAAAACGTCCCGCAAGGCTCTGTGGGTATCGGTTTTGAGAGTTCTTTTAGTGCCAATGCTCAGGAATTTATGTGAAATATCAAGTGGATGCGGGTAAGGCTCTGTCTAACACATGTTCGTTCAATATTTACATGATGTATGAGAGGGGTGTTGGCAAATAAACCAGCTTTGTTGGTGAGGATTGGTTTTCCAATAGCATATTCATATTCATTTATTGCATGTCACAAACATAAATTAAGGTGGAACATAGTAAAAAGGTACATGTGACGCCCTGCAAGGGCACGGCAATTTAAAAGAGGCGACACTAGGTGCCTTATTATAATAATATTATAACAACTAACTAAATATTATTATTAAGTAATTAGGTAAGTACAAAATTATATCATACAGTTGTTTAGTGTGTGTACCGCACCACGCGTGTAAAACTTAATAACAAGATTAGAAAAAAAAAAACAACTTCAGAAAAAAGAGACTTTTAGCATTCGTATTATAGTACCGGCTTGTGCACATACAGGCTCACGCGTGTACCCGTATTGTGGTTTCAGGTAATATATCTTCATATTCCGAAGCTATTTTAAGATTTTCATTTTACTTACGTCAGAATTTAGCAAGCATCAATCACGTGTCTGGAGTGAATTTGAAATAAATTGTGTTCGTTATAACGTTGATTGAGGGGAGGCCTGTGCCCATCAGTGGGACGTATATAGGCTGTTTATGTTATAACGTAAGCTGATTCTCATTTCTTTCTATTGGAAAATGATGGACTTGAAAATGATCTCACTAAGACACAGATTCAGACATCAGATTTGCCGAAACTAGGATACCATGGTTGTGCAATCTTGGTACCAACAAAGTTTTTGCAGTTGTTTAAACGCTATCTCCCTTGGTAGAGACCAAGGTTTTGTTGATTGCGCAACCAACAAGACCTAAGTATTTTTGTAGGCGGCTGACTGTAGACTGTCCTGGTGTCATATAGATATAGGGTGACGTTAAATGGGTGACGGACTTTCGTGCCCATTATATACATCTTCCGAGTTCATATTATAAAAACTAGCAAGTTATTCGTTTGAAAATGGACCTGAGTTTATGTGTGTATTCTTATGATTTTCCCTGAAGAAAATGTCACAGTGGCACAGGAGATTTTGTATTTTATTCACTAGCTACGCCGTTTGATATTCGAGCTCCTTATGCTGTTTTATTCATGTACTTGCAATGTCGGTGTCAGATGGTATATTTTATCTGTGTAACCTTAGTTTAGTTCAGCTTGCAGCTATACACAGGCAAACATAAAATCACTTCCGTATCCCTAATTATCGACGCAACATCGACGCTATTTTGTATTTATTTATTAATTATTATTAAGGCCTTAAATAAATTGGTATAAATACAATGTCCTGCAAAATTGCATAAGCAATTTGACTGCAGGATCAGTCTCACTAAGACATGGTTAAATTAGAAAAACTAAGAAATAGGTACCTGCTAAATTAATTCTAATTAATATTGAACTTATTTTTACACATTTTTGTCTCATTTTTAATGTTCTCAGGCAAACTGATGATGAGATAAGGTGCAAGAGATACCTACTTGCTTATGTATAGAGTCATACACGCGAACCACACATTTAACTCAAGACACTCAACCGACATCCAGCTAATATTATTAAATAACGAATAATTACGAATTAAAACCACATATCTAAATCAAGAAGAATGTCTTTACTTCCCTAGTTCGTACTGTACCTTATGCGGACGCAAGGTATGTGTAAGTAGGTATTTCCTCCTTCTTACAAAAAGAAGCCTAAAGATAATACCGGCTTTAAAATATAGTCCGCGCCACTTAAGAAGTCTTGCGGCCCGCGGCGTTATTATTCCAAATTCTGCGTAGAACTATTATAATAGGGCTAGCTACTCTGGTATACATTTTTGATTGACATATGTAAATAAATGCATGTGTTAATATTTAGGTTCCATCATAATTCCTTTACATCTGATTGTTACCTAATTCTATAAGAATTCGTAAGGTCCAGATTTTAAATGTAGGTATTTAGCTCGAAGTAGGTTTATCATAAGCTTTGAAACATGTTTTAATTTATTTTCATTGTCGTCTTAGCCACAGTCCACAATAATAATTTTATCTAGTACAGTATAGCCGTCCCGGGTTCTCTCAGGTAGTGTTTTATGTGAGTTTGTGATTTAACAGTTTCACTTCGATAGATTATAATCTGACGAATAATAATAAGTTAAATTGTAAGCAGTATGTTATGGTTCACAATTTTTCGACAGTTCACAATCTCGCGAGATAGATTATAATCTAACGTTATTTACAATTTTACGGTGACATATATGCTTGTATATAGACCAACGCCTACACCAACACCAAAACATCAACCATCGCTTACCAACCGCGCATATACTATATTATATAATTATACTGTCACTAAGCGTTGGTTAAGCCGCCGATAGACCTTAACCTAGTCTTGGATAATAAGTCGGGACTATTATATTAGGAGTTGATGTAGGCGTGTGACAAATTTAATTTATCAAATTTTGCTGAACTGGCTAGTGTACCTAATTTATTATATTTGGACATGGAGCTTGCTAGTTTGCTAGATCTTAAAGTTTTTGAATAACGCTGATTAATTACGTTGCTAACTACGTTACGTTGGCAGCCATGGTAGCCCAGTTGGTAGAAAGCTTGCCTCTTAGTTGGTAGAACGCTTGATTTGAGGTCGTAGGTTCGAATAGCATAGGCCTAAACAAATGATTTTCGAATTGGTTTTCGAATTCATGTTTGGATCATAAATTACTATTACGTGCACAGCGGTAAAGGAAAACATCGTGAGAAAACCCACATTTCAAGAGAAATGTATTTCGGAGGTATGTGACCTAACCTGTATTGGGCTGGTTTTCCCTTCGCAGTTTGGAAGGTCAGACAAGCAGTCGCTTCTGTAAACAACCGGACTTGTAAAATCTTCAAGTTAGGTAAGCGAACCCTGTGGATAACAGGATAATGCTAGGGAGATGACTATCGATTGACATAATCGTTTGCAACTTGGCCAAGGCCGTTGAGCTCCAAGCAGGATTCACGACATCACTAATATCGCAATGCATGTCAAAATTATCGTTACGTAAGTTAGAAGTACTTAGTACGTAAGAAGCAACATCGTCATCATTTTTGATTTATGATGGTTAAGAAAACCGTTTGTTTTAATGGACCAGTTTTATCGGCGTTGCCCTCTGATATTTTATTACCGGGCTGTAAGTTTCCTTTTTCTACTGATTCATGCCTTTAACATGATGTTCTTTGAGCAAACACTAAATTTTTTTATAGGCCATTTCGTTGACGCAAAGCATTTTTTGGCACGACTTCTTTTAATATTGAATAAAAAAGCGATGGAGTCGCAGAGAGAAAAAGAAATGCTAAAGTAAATTCATACACAAATTCACGTTCATGAGCCCTATAAGGTTGGATAGAGCAACCAGTCGTCAGGTGCCGAGTGCAAATATAATTGCACTCTTTATTCGATTTTCTTTTATTTATTTATTTATTTATTTATTTTAATCAGGTAGTCAACAGCTTACAATTATAAATGAGGTATTAACAGTGTTTAGTTTACATCGTTAAGGCAAAAACAGACTACCACAGTATTAATCTGTTCAGAGTGTAACAATCAGTAAGTAACTGGATGGACAAAATAACTTCAAAGAATGAAAGAAAAGGAGAAAAAGAGAACATCGGTTAGACTAGGATAGAATATTTATACAGAATCTAGTAGGTACAATGAAAAGGCCAGCATGCTGGTGAACGCACTTCAATTATTTTTACTTCATTAGTTAGATACTTACCTATAATAATAACATGCCACGCATCTACGACACTCATGTCATACGGTGTGCTACACGAATTTGCGGGTGTCAGCTATGAAAATAATACGATAATTCGCTACATATATTATTTACAAGTAATCATAATCATTTATTGCAAGTCACAGTTTTACATAGGTGGTATACAGGATGTGGTAGGTACATTGTGACGCCCCGTTGGGGCACAGCAACTTAAGCATAACATTTGTTACGTGGTCAGAATTTACATTTATACAATAAGCTTTAAGCAATTATCTACTTAACAATTTATTTAACATATTATATATAAGTATTCTAGTTTAAATTATATAAGTACCTATTATTAACATTTTATCAACAAATAACTTTTAATAAAATTATAACAACAACTTTTAATAGAATTATACGAGTTTTCTAATAGTAATAATTAATATTCGTTCAACTTATCAGAAAAAAATTCTTTCACATCATAGTAGGCTTTCTGAATGAGGAACTTAAGAGTATTAAAAGTATATATTATGGACAAAGTTGTAAAAAAGATTTATTTAACTATAAACTCTACTCAAAACAAGTTAATGCGGTTTTCTTCAATAGACAAAAACTGATTGGTTGTTATATTCTTTGGTTGATTCAGAGCGTCGATTTATCCTAAAACATCCTTATAGCAAGTGCTACGTGAGAGCCTACTGCGCTCGCCGTTTGTCGGTTAAGTAGTGAATGCCATCCGAAGCAATTTTAAAAATATTCTGTTCTAATGTCTAACGGCTTGTTTACCATGATAGCGAATACAAATTTTTGCTATGTTAATGAGAAAAGTTAATTTAACTGCGGGGTAACATTTCCTACCAAAAATAAACCAAAAACCGGAAAAAAATAACATGGTTGCCGACTGTGCTCCGACAGACGTCACCGTCACACATATTACTTTTATCGCGGAAACATTTTTCATTTCCTACATTGTTCTTAAAACTTTGAATTTGTGGGAAACCTCGGAAAACAAGCACTGATATGAGAATTTTAGAGTTCTGTTGACGAAATATAGTAACTTGACCAAAAGAGCATAGAATAAATACTACGTGTAGAACGGTTACTCTCCGCCCCGCACCGACCTCACCCCTCTGGGTCTTATTTTAGTCTTAAATAGCCGTACGGGATGAGTGTCAAGTGAAGAGTAACATTTAAGTATTAGCAGACTCAGGGTAAGAATGTGATTTTTGAATGGAGTGTCTGGGGTGTGATAAAAAGGGAAGTATTATAACTAATTGTAGCTTGTATTGGACGTTTACATATCTCCAAAGATATGAAGTTAGAGAATTAATATAAAACGCCTCAATGACACACAATTGAATGTTTATTAACGAAATTCAAAAAAGGTGAAGATTCTATATTCTACTATATATTTTTATTATCATCATCATTATTAATATTTTTATGTAAATAATTCATTGTAATAAAAAATAATCAATGTTGTCGCAATTTTGCACTCGTAGATTACGTTGTTAAACGTGCGGAACTCTCGGTACGCGACGTAGACTTACACTTGGCCTGTTTTTATTTTGTTACTCGGTTCCATTATTTAAGTAATTTTGTATTCATTTAAAGTTAGCTTGCGAAAGGGGTTACACAAATTGGATTTGCATACTTATTAAAGGGCCTTTTGAGGCTAATGTTTTGCTTTGATCGTGTAGCGATTAAAGTAAAAAACGGGCCTAGTTTAATTAAGTTTTTCTTGGAAGGGAGATACAGTAAAATGGATTATCCAGGCAGCTCATTAGATACCTTATTCAATTTTAGAGAAGTTCCTAACTACCAGAGTAATATTCGTAGAGTTTATATCGTAGCACTCTGCTACGACCTTCGCCGTAGCAAATTTTTGTAGCTTATTCTACGCTACTACGTAGTCTCATATTATTATTTTTGTCTTATAGATATAGGGGTACAGTCTAGGTTGTAATATTTATAGTACATTATTACACCAATAAAAAGCGAACACCATCATCCTCCTGCCCTTACTCCACTTTAGATGGGGTCGGCACAACATGCATTCCTCTTCCATTTATTTCTGCCAGTCGTCATTCTGTACTCACACCTTTCACACACATATTCTTCTCCCCTACCCCTATATCCATCCACATAGCCAATAACAAGCGGCCGTAGATATATGTTAACTATAAATTCAGCCGCTTAAAACATTTTATGAAATAATGGTGCTAATTCCTGTAAACACCATCTAATTTTATTTTAAAATATTTCCTGTCATTTTCTATCCGCCGAAAAGAAAAGAGACGGGTAATCGACAAGCATAAAATTTATGGAACACACGTCAATTTTAAGCAGAAATCTAAAACAACCGTCTTAAAATTTTGCGTTGGCTAATAACCCGACAGAATTATGTTGACACACTCGTCAAACGATTTGCATACCAGCGAGATACCTTTTTGATTAGCCCGGATTATTCATTAATCTACTCATTCTTCCTAAAATTAAGAGCTGTCAATCATTCGTCCCTTTCCTTTTCGCCGGATAAGAAAATGACAGGTATAACTTAAAGTAAAATTAGGAGGTGTCTGCAGGAATCGGGACCAATATATTACTATGATAGATAAAAATATTATGAAGAAACTTATTTCATTGATACCGCTGAATTAATAAATAATGCTCATAAGCGTGGGTTTAGTTTCATTTGTAAATTAATTAAATGCTACCTAGGATGAACACAATAAACGTAGTCATATTGTGTTTACGAGGCGTGGATTAATTATGTGTTCCGATTTTACATTGTTCGAAACATGTTTTAGTAATTATAACATTTGTTTCAATCCTCTCTCGTGTGTGTTGTACGGCATTGAACGTCCACATCTAGTCGCCAGATTCCCCAGACATGGCTCAAGCAATACACTATGAACAGGAATAAATCGGGATTAAGAAGAAAAACGATGTTGATTGTTGACAGTTTAGCTTATTATAGCGGCGCGAAATATATTGAGACCTTAGACCAATAGCCGATTGACGTCCATCTACGTAAATAGAATTCGTATCGTTTATTGGTTGAAGCGCTCAATATAATTCGCGCCGCGCGCGGCGCGGTTGTCTTGCAGACCCAATTAGTTCAGGCGTTTAATAAAACTTAACTAAAATAATATATTTTTTGTGATTTTCAAAACACTACATACTCAAGTCTCCTCTCTAATATAAGCGATATAAGCAGTTATAATTTTTCATAGTGCTCTGTATTCTGTCCGTGTGTCCATTTTGTAAATCCTGACAGGAAATCGTACTCTGGCCCCTGCGATACAAGCTGAGCTTAGTGCAGGGACCGCCGCATATCTAGAGTAATTGGTCTTATTATAGTTGTCTATATTTTTATTAATGTAAAATTGTAAGCCTATGTTCAATAAAGATTATTATTTATTATTAATAATAAAATTGTGTAATTTTGTACTCAAATATTACATTTTTGATTTTTTTTAATATTAATACATTTTTCATTCAAAATTATCATCTTTTTGTCGATGACCCATCTCACCTTTTTTATACTTACTAGCCTCTCGATCCAGCTTCGCTTGGGTACAATTTTTACTCCGACGTATTCTTATTCGTGCTTCAGAAGTCGGAAGGCACGAAGTTGTTGGTCCCGGGCTACTGGTCCAAACGCCTCCACCGCATTGGTCAATCGTGGTGATGTTCCATACCCTTTCCGGTTGATTGAGGGGATGCTTGTCTGTCATATGTGTGTATTTTATTGCAGAGCATAATAGTAAAATCCGCATACAAATGCATTGAGTGCTTCTCAAAATTAGACTGAACATACAGGTTAATTTATCTTTTACACTCTGTATATATTGACATATTTATATACTTACAATACGTAATAACAACGAATTACACTTCGCGCGCGATAGTCGGTATCTACTGTTTTATCAGTCTTGTTTTATTATATTTACTAAAATATAGGAATTACGAACGGGCGTTTGAATTTATCTAATTTATCGAGAAAGTTTTTCCAATTCATAGTTGCCGATATGTAAACTGATAATATTACTGTTGTAAGGCTGAATTTTCCAGGAACGATAAATTTGAGTACTGTTTATTTAGGAAGTTTCAGAATCCATATATTAATATTATTCGTGGAAGAAAATTCGAGAGTCGTGGGAAACATATTTACATATACATAAACTCACGCCTATTTCCGACCGGGGTTAGCAGAGATTATAGAAATCCATTTGCTTCGATCCTGATATACTTCTCTTGTTTCCTCGACATTCATCAATCGTTTCAAACTCGCAAGTCGGTTTAGAGTTCAGAGTGTATCGTACTGAACCTTTTTAAGGACATCTTCAATTTGGTCAATGTACGTCCTTCTAAGTCTTCCTCTGTCAGCCCTACCACCAAACTTCGCGGGAAAACTAACTTTTTATTGTCTGTTCATAGATTTTGGATCATAAATGATACTATCACGTGCTCAGCGGTGAAGGAAAACATCGTGAGGAAATCCTTATTCCCGAGAACAGCATTTTCGGAGGTTTGTGACCTAACCTGTACTGGGCTGGTTCTCCCTTCTTTGGTTGGAGGGTCAGACAAGCCGTGGCTTCTGTAAAAACCAGGATCTGTCAAATCTTCAGGTTAGTTGCGGAGCCCGTGAAAAAGGGATAACGCTAGGCAGATGATACTTTCTTGGAAATCTTAATTTATTTACCGTCCGAAAATTAGTAAAACTTGAAATAGATACTTACATCGAAGATTTACCTTTAAGAAATCAAAGTTTAAGCCGAAATTTACAGTAATTTAGACAGTTCAACCACATTAAGAGAATTCAATGATAAATTGCTTACAATAAAATTTTCCTGATTAATGAAACGATTTATCAAAGTGAAACAAGTTTAACGTTTTGGCCTTAACTTTTAATAAGTTGTCTAAGTTACCCCTTGTTAGCATCTTTTTATTTGCAGTTGCTGGAAGTTACTTTATTATATCTAAAAAATAATTGTAATATTTGGAGCAGACAGATATTTTCTTACTGGTTCCCGTTTTTCACAGGGCCGCTTACCTAACCTAAAAATTTGACAGGTCCGGTTTTTTACAGAAGCGACTGCCTGTCTGACCTTCCAACCTGCGAAGGGAAAACCAGCCCAAAACCGGTTAGGTTAAATACCTCCGAAAATACATTTCTTGGGAATGTGGATTTCCTCACAATGTTTTTCTTCACCGCTGAGCACGTGATAATCATTTATGATCCAAATATGAATTCGATAATAAATTCGACAATCATTGGTTTAGGCCTGTGCTGGATTCGAACCTGCGACTTCAAAGTGAGAGGCAAGCGTTCCACCAACTGGGCTACTACGGCTTACCGTATTCCTTGTAATATTAACTGTAAAGACAGCCAAATTAATGAATTGTATTTAACTATATATACTTCATCAGCCGTACGACGCCCACTGCTGGGCATAGGCCTACTTACTTATATTTTTTTAACAACGTCTAGCACCATGTCTCGAGGATTTTCTTGCAGCTTCTTTTCCTCGACTCTAAGGTTGTGAGAAGCTGCAGTAGGTTTAAGACGTTCGTTTTGTAAAAATTCACGATTCAAAGCGTAACTATGTTAGTTGTTAGTGTAATATTTTTGAATTTGAATTCGACCACAGTCTCGAATCGAAGCCTCACTCAATATTATTATGATAATGTAAGTATGTTAGTAACTCTATTAAATAGTTACTCTATGGCATAATATATGTGGTTGCCGATTTGTGCTGTTCTAATATAGCGAATATATTTCGTAACAGATTTAGAAAAAAATACATTCGTAACTATTCTGAAAAGAATATCAGTTTACTGGCTACCTACGCCCTTAATTCCATAGGATAGCTTATTATAGATTCTTAGAATTCGTACGTCTTATCCTATTTAATATGTTATAACAGGAAAATTGAATAATAGGATACAAATGTTTATTGAAATAAAATAAATCATCTCAACACAGCGAGAGGATTTTATAATAGATTTAGTAGATCGGCATTTTTTTTACCTTTGATGGGTTTGCTCTTGGCCCCAGACTTGCCTGAAGGCAGTGATGAGGCCTAAGATGGAGCTCGCCCAGAAGGTACTGTTCACTCTGGCTTTGAAAGCACTAGGGCTATATGCATTCGGAAATACAGAAGACGGCAAAGAATTCCACTTCCTGAATTGATTGATACCGATGTTTGTAAGGTAAAATTTATGGCCTTTATTGTTTTATTTTTTCCATACTTACTTACCTAGACAAGATGATGTGATGACCCAGTCAAAATTAGAGCAGAGAGCAGCAAGGTGGAGTATGCTCCACACCCCTTTCGGTTGATTGAAGGGAGGCCTGTGCCCAGCAGTGGGACATATTATTATAGGCTGTTTATGTTATGTCTATTTTTAAAGTTACCGGACTGTTCTTATTTAAAAAAAAAACCGTTTAAATACGGTACCCTGAAAAAGAATTTTAAAAAATACGAGTTCATTATCGGTTTGTTCAACAATTTACGAGGAACGAAATGATTATAAAAGTTTATAATGGAGTCACGAACCCTGCAAGTACATGCGTAGCAACTTTCATAATTACCAGGGCCTTTTATAAAATCGTTTATCTACCCAGTGTGTTTATTTAGCTATCTGGTTATTTACAAAAAAAGCGTTTGTTTTCTCTCGGTGGCATAGAATAAGGAATAATTATACTACGTATAGAACGGCAACGCTCCGCTCCCCACCAGCGTAGGTTTACCTCACCCCCTCTCGGACATAGTTTAGTCTTCAATCGTAAGGGCAGTCAGACGTCACTTGCTATTGGAATACCATTGTATTTACATACATACGTAAACTCACGCCTATTTCCCACCGGGGTAAGTAGAGACTATAGAATTCCATTTACCATTGTATTTAAGTTTATTAATTATGTAATACAAACTGGATTAAAAAAAAGAAAGGAAAACATGAAAAAGTAGGACTAGGACCCTGTGCTGGGAGATTTTCTAGCCACGTCTTTCCCTCAGCGTTACAGATTCCGATGTGGTAGTTAGTTTTACAGCTAGTTACATAATATGTAATTTAATTTTTGACGTTCAAAAAGCTGTGACTATGTAAGCCAATTAAAAAAAAAGTATTTTTTAATTATGAATTTCACACACACAGATAGGTACTCGTGTAAAACGAGGTGTTTTGTATGAAGTGTCCGGGTGTGCCGATGGTATAACTAAACATAACATAACATAAACTCACGCCCGTAATCCCTAATGGGGTGGGCAGAGCCACAAGTAATCAAAGACAACTTGCAGCCACTGTTGATACGATGTCGTAAGCTGGATATGATGAACCTTATGGTGATAAGGGCCCATAAGCCCATAACATTAGTCCATCATGTTAGAGGACACAATCCCTCTGTTGGATTTTACGACAAGCAGCTGAACGTGTTCTATGTTTTTTATTTGCTCCCAAAACAGCATTTCTTTTTATAACTTTAGATAATATATTGTAGCCTAAGGTCCGACTTGTTATGTCCGATGGCTTGTATCTACCAGCAATTTTTGAATTAATAAAATAAGAACTGACAAATTCTTGTCGGTTTAGCACTTGTGAAGGTTATAATATAATTTATGGGTCATTCTTCTTTTTTATCGACAATAAGAAGTCATTTTCTCGTTATGTCGGAATTAACATCTTTCATTATAACGGCAATAAATATTTAAAAAACATCATATAGAGATGTGTCTGTAGAGGAGTATTTAGTGTTTCTCTTTATCTTGGTAATATACTGTTCCTTGCAGGCGCATTGCAAAATATATTGTGACAGAGTGGCCCTTTTCATCGGAGACAGCATTTCGATTTACCACTCTGTCACAGAATTTTGTGAAAAACAACCAAGCTACGTTAATCACTAATCGAGGAACCGATTAGTATTTCGCTAGTATGTTAAGTATAATAAGATAACTATATTTTCGGACAATGGAAAGATTAAATAAAATTCTAAAACATGCTATGTTATAGCAGAGCGAAGGACAGATCATTGTCGATAAAAAAGAAGAACGACCCTTATACGTTTTGTTACTTGAACTTGGCTTGACACGCTTCCGCGTGTCTTGATACTTGTTTTACGTTGCTCGTCCGAAGCACTGAATCATAGCCGATGTCACGTTTACACATACTAAAACTTAGTTCGAGCGGAGCGAATGGCGTGTAAACAGAAGTGTCCCTATTTTATTGAGGGGCGTTAAGGGACGTTCCTCATCATCACGTACTGCGGCAAATGGACCGAGCCTTTTTTACCAGGGTTGCAAGTAACAACCGATCTGTCGATGCCCAGAGCGGTTCTATTGATATACAATGTGGATCTTCTTCTATTTTGTGGGTTGTGAGGTGGGTTACCAACCCCATCAACCCCAGTGTCAGGGTTATTATGGAGCCGCCATAGGCTCCTGACATGACGACTCCATTCCATTCCATTCTCATTTAACGACTACGTACATACGTCAGTAAGTCATAACCAGGACCAACGGCTTAATGTGCCCTTCGAAGCACGGATCATCTTACTTTTTGGACAATCAGGATATAATAAGACCGAGAGTAGACTAGCGATCCATTCTAGTTTTTATTCAGGGGTCAATGCTGGCAATATAGGGACTAACTCAAAGGGGTCTGAATATTTCACATTGGCTCGGCACAGTTTGAGTGAAAACTAAGTCAGTAACTCAATTGCGTAGTGATTGGAAAGTCGGGGCGAATTGGAATTTCAAATGAGTAATAGTGGGGTGAAGTAGATTGGAACGTGATTTGGTGTTCTAGCTTAAATGCCTTATTACACTATCCAATCTATCGTGTGTAGATATACCAAAAATGTGTGGCGAAATCGTGGCCCCACCCACTTGATGTACTGTTACACTGCCCGACCCCGACGCATCGGGCCCGATGGATTGGGTAGTGATAGGAGCCTTAAAGAGATGATGCTCACACGATGTGTCGTACATTCTTTGCAACATCACCCATCCATCATCGATCAACATTGTCCATCAGCGTGAGGCTCTAAAACCAAAGTTTCTCCCCCTCCCGTGCCTACCTAGAAGGAACCTCGCGGCAACCGGACTAATTCAGATCAAAATACCCTCAGAAACACCTGTTTCAAACAGTTGGTTTTGTTTAAAAAATATAAGATGGTGGACCTGGGGGGTTAGAAAAAGACAAAAAGTAGCTTATGTCACTCTCCATCGCTTCAACTATCTCCACTTACAAAATCACGTCAATTTATTGTTCCGTTTTGCCGTGAAAGACGGACAAACAAACAGACAGGCACACACATACACTTTCACATTCGTAATATTAGTATGGATAGATTCACAGCTGATAACGTAGTGCCTCGCTCCACTGTTTTCTCCATGAACTATCACTATTCAGACGCATCCACCAACCCGCAGTGGAGCAGAGTGGTGGACATAGATTTCCGGTTGACCGAGGGAAGGCCTATCCATAATAGTGGGACGTATAAAGGCTGTTTATATTATGAATATTTATATGAACGACCTCCGTGGCCCAGTTGTTGAGCGTTGGGCTCACGATCCGGAGGTCCCGGGATCGAATTCCGGTGGGGATATATCACAAAAAATACTTTGTGATCCCTAGTTTGGTTAGGACATTACAGGCTGATTACCTTATTGACCGAAAGTAAGATGATCCGTGCTTCGGAAGTTAAGCAATTGGTCCCGGTTACTACTTACTGATGTAGTACGTAGTCGTTACATGAGTCATGTCAGGGGCCATTGGCGGCTCAATAATAACCCTGAAACTGGTGTCAATGAAGTTGGTAATCCACTTCACAACCCACACGATAGAAGAAGAAGTATATTTACTTATACGAATTTGCACAGAACACGAAAAACGTAACATAGGTCGACGGAAGCCTGAAGGGATGAATAACTAATAAGCCGAAACCGAGTTTCGAAAATGTTAATTAATTGAAAACAAACTTTTAAATTTAGCTGTTCGAACTTGGAGTTGTGTGTAATTCGAAAAAGGTGTATGTTTGCAAAGGTTTACTTTCAGAAGTTGGAATCTGTTCTCACATGATAGAAGAGATCGGTCGACTTTTTTGACCTGTTATTTTACACGATACATTTGTCGATATAATCATCGTGTAAAAATATAATCAAAACATAAGTTTCATCATCATCTCCCAAGCATTATCCCGTTTATTACAGGGACCGCTTACCTAACTTGAAGATTTGGCGGTTTTTTCAGAAGCGACTGCCTGTTTGACCATCCAACCCGCGAAGAGAAAACCAGCCATTGAACAGAAGACGAAGACGGCGTGGAAAAGAGAAGTCACTCCTTATATAGAAACTGCTCAAGAGAGAAAGTGACAGACTACTCTACACGTACATATACGATTATTTTTTGGTAATAATCTAGTTCATCCTAAATCTATGATACATCTCAAACAGATCTACATCTGAGCTGTGTCTTCCAAGTAAACTTGGCACATAGATATTCAAAGTGTGCAGTTTGATATCTTCGCACAGGTTAAGACAAGTTATGCAAGCAAAATGAGCATCGCAGCTTCCTTGTAACTTCAACTATGAATATAATACTAATGCCTCATTTACGAAATGCGATGCCTGGTAGGACGAATTCAAAAGTAATTCTCGTAAAATCCATACACCATTGTTTTACTTTTATATTTGGAAATCTCGGCCTTAGGAGGTTGTGACGAATTAGTACAGCAATTGGTTATTTTTATTAGATTAATACGAGTATAATGAACTCCTGCACTGGATCGGCGTGGTGGAGTATGTACCATAGAAATCAGAAATCACAATCATTTATTAAACGTAATTAACATGGATAAAATTGTTGAAGGTCAATGTAACATTTTTGAATTTACGTTTTTTCGTGCTTCGGAGGGCACGTTAAGCCGTTGGTCCCGGCTATTAGCCGTAAAAACACCTCCACCAATCCGCAGTGGAGCAGTGCGGTGGAGTATGCTCCATACCCTCTCCGGTTGATTGAGAGGAGGCCTTTGCCCAGCAGTGGGACGTATATAGGCTATTTACGTATGTATGTTATGTATGTCATTTCGCAAGGTGTTATGGCTGAGGAGACGAAATGATAAGAAACTGCAACACTGATCGTTTTCGTATACCCGTTTTAAATGGCTAGAACAAACCCCCCTCTTCACAATTGGCGCCCAACGTGGGGCCCCCTTCAGAATTGGCGCCCAACGTGGGCCCCCTTCACAAAATTCTTTAAAAAAACATACGAGTACTAACGACAGGAAAAGTCCTCCGCATCGTCTTCCATCTCGAAACGTCGTCAAATAATAACTGACACCATTATCGTTACCCCTTCGATGCCTGTCCCGATTAGACGTACTTCTACATAGAAACATACTAAACCCGAACATTACACTAAGAGAGTTAAAAATACAAGGCTCTTTTCATGGATGACTTTGAAAACTGGCGTATTTATTACAATTTTCTTTTGTAATAACAAAAGGTGCAAATCAGATGAGCTAAAATTTCAGATACGTCAGTTAGCGACTTCAGCCACGTTTTAACTCCCTCAGTCTTCGGATAGTCAAGAAAACAACTGGGTAAGTGCGATTCGGACTCGCGCACTGATGGTCTGGTTCCCAAAAATTTCACATCTGTGTACTATACAAAACAACCTGCTGAGAAATAAAAGGAAATTCTAATATTGAAATCCATTTAACACGAGGAAACATTTGAGTAGGTAGGTATAGAAAAAACAACTTCGTGGTCTAGTGGTTAGAGCGTTAGGCTCACGATCTGGAGGTCCGGGTTCGATCCCCGATGGGGACATTGTCTAAACCACTTTGTAAGACTATCCTTTGTTTGGTAAGGATATTGTAGGCTTGAATCACCTGATTGTCCGGAAAATTATGATGATTCCGTGTTTCGGACAGCACATTAGGCGTTGATTCCCGCTACTAGCCGGAAAAAACACCTCCACCAACCCGCAGTGGAGCAGCGTGGTGAAGTATGCTCTACACCCTCCGGTTGATTGAGGGGTGGCCTGCGCCCAGCAGTGGGACGTATATAGTTTGTTTATATTTTATGTTAGGTATAGAAAGCGTTTAAGGTACCTACAGAATTACGCTACCGGTAATCATGTACCACCAGAACGTAGAATAAGGAATAATATACGTATAGAACGGCAACTCTCCGCTCTCCACCAGCAACTGAGCTTAGTTTACCTCACCCCCCATTTGGCCTTACTTCAAATTTTCAATCGTATGGGCGTCAGGCGTTACACACACAGATGCACGTGTGCGATAACGTGTAGTCGAAAACAATTATGTTAGTGTCTGTGTAAAACGACGTGTTTTGTATGAAATGTCCAGGGTGTGTTCCCATATGTAGTGGTGCGGATCCCTTCTTTTCCTTAGATTGCACTAACTACTTAATCGTGCAGCAACTTTCTTTCTAACGACTTGTGAGTTATTCCACCCCTTTGTTGTTATGTCCGTCTGTTTGTATTTAATTAAATAATAATAATATCTTTATTTCAGGCTCATACCCATAAAAATACAATTAAAATGCAAACACATAAGAAAAAAAAGATTGTAAACTTAAAATTGTACACATAAAATTAAAATTGCAAATCTAAAACTAAAATACTTAATTGTCATCATCATGATCAATTTAAGAGCCACGCTCTAGTCGCTCTAGACGCGAGTGGGATGGCGCCCAGAGTAGTCTATTACAAAGCCATACTAGGACTCCTGTCCTCCGCCTCTGAATAGTACTGAAAATTGCCCTC
Source organism: Pectinophora gossypiella (assembly GCF_024362695.1). Lineage (NCBI taxonomy): Eukaryota > Metazoa > Arthropoda > Insecta > Lepidoptera > Gelechiidae > Pectinophora > Pectinophora gossypiella. The sequence continues at coordinate 4,237,253 of NC_065407.1, read as the reverse complement.
TATCAGGTTCCAGGTTACAGTCCCTGTGACTTGCCCCTTCCGTCCTGCATTGCCGTAGCGATCGTTGAGGTCTTCACCCGTATCCCTGGGCAAGTGAACTTAATTGTAAATTTAAAAAATGTTACGCTTCGGTGTGAAATGTAGCCAGAACATTAAATCCAGCAGACGTGTGTGGCGTTGGAATAGACTTAAATGTTTTCCGATAACTACGATTGTAGGCCATGGAAGAAGCTGGCCCGGCCTTTTCAATGTTTATGCCAAGGATTCCCCGCCATTCCCATGCTAGCTGGACAAAATCTTCAGCTTAAGGTGAGGAAGATCTTTTGGAAATTGTTTTAGATGGTCATTTTTCTTTCCTACATGAGCGTGGGGTATTGAAGGTTTGTAATAAGGACACCAGGTCCGGTGGAACACCTACCTTACATATAGCAGTATATGCATACTATTAGCATAAGGCCTGCTATTCGTTAACCGGTAGTTACACAATAAATGCATAATAATAATAATAATAATAACGTTTATTGCATCAATTATATATTTCGTTTATTTGCATTTGATTTGATTTGTGATATGATTAAAGTTTTTTTAAGTTACGACGGAGTTTAGAGTTAATGATATTAATCGAACTATGCATATACATATATTATAATAATAGTAATAATTACTCGGGGGCTGATATTGTTCAGCACTCATAAAGGAATATTGAATTCTAAGCGAAATTGTATAGGAAAATATGTAGCTTTAGACTTTCCAAGCTACGTTCCCCAAAAACAATATAGATGACGTTATAAAAAAAGTGGCCAAGTGCGAGTCGGACTCGCACATGAAGGGTTCCGTAGCAGCAAGTAACATACTATAAAAGTCCCTGTAGTTCGTTGTAACTTTGATCGATGTTTTAATGTAAATTGCGGTTTGCGATTTATGACGTATTAAAAAAAAACTACTAATAAATCTCGTTAAAACCAATTTTCGGTGGAAGTTTGCATGGTAATGTATATTTGTTTTGTATGTTGTGTGCAATAAAGTATATTTGATTGATTGATTGATTAATCATATACTTTTTTTAGTTTTATAATTCTTCAATGACTAATCTTATTTCTTTTTTTATGACTTTGGAAGAATCTCTCGTGCAAACTATTCGGTTTAGAAAAAATGATATTAGAAACCTCATTTTTGCCATTTGGCTACGGAACCCTAGAAATGCCATCGTTTTACCTTCTAATTTCATGGATAACAGACACAGTCATGCATCTTATCAACCGGAAGGGTTGATAATTAAGGGAACTGGAAAGAAACCAAGAAAATGAACCATTTTTAACTTGTTTCTCGGCTTGTCTTGGGAGATTTTGTTTTTTATTAAAAATTCATTTGCATTCGTTCACAATCTCACCTAATGAATAACCCGGGCGAATACACCAGGCATCTCGCTCATATGTAATTCATTTGACGGGTGCTGTCAATATAAAATTTTAGAAGGGCTTTTTAAACTTCTGCCTAAAATTGACATACATACATAAACGGCCTATATACGTCCCACTGCTGGGCACAGGCCTCCCCTCAATCAACCGGAGGGGGTACGGAGCATACTCCACCACGGTGCTCCAATGCGGGTTGGTGGAGGTGTTTTTACGGCTAATAGCCGGGACCAACGGCTTAACGTGCCCTCCGAAGCACGGAATCATCTTACTTTTTCGGACAATCAGGTGATTCAAGCCTGAAAAGTCCTTACCAAACAAAGGACAGTCTCACAAAGTGATTTCGACAATGTCCCCATCGGGAATCGAACCCGGACCTCCAGATCGTGAGTAAAATTGACATGTGTTCCATAAATTTTATACCTGACGATTACCCGTCCCTTTCCTTTTCGGCGGATAAGAAAATGACAGGTATACTTAACTTAAAATAAATTTAGATGGTGTTTACTAAAATCAGCACCAATGTGTCACTAATATTATACGAGTTGTGTTTTCGTAGCTTGGTTTTGCTACTCCTAATCCTATTGTACATATTGTGGGCTCTCACAAACACATGTAGACTGTTCAAATAAGCTTACCAGATTATTTGAGACTTACGAGGACAAGGTAAACATTATATTTACGTTCAAGATTTTCTATTCTTTTTCTGTGGCCAGGGTTTTTTTGAGCCGCTTTCTATTGTGTGGGTTGTGAGGGCAATCCTCCTCATCATCCTGCTGTCAGAGTTAAGAGCCCACCGGCAATCGAACCCAGGACTTATAAATCGAGAGGCAAACCCTCATACCACTAGATCATGGAGGCCTTTTACTCACGAGAAAAAAGTAAACAATGTATGTTCACGATTTTCTATTATTTTTTGTTGCTCGGGAAATTATTTCAGCCGACAAGAGTCCCCTGATCTGACCTTTTACTTAAGTAAATATAAATAATACCCGGTTACCTACTGCTTAATTTGCCTTCAAAACATTAAATCATCTTACTTTTGGACAATTAAATCAAATGTGATTATTACCAAGTAAGTAGATACATATACCTCGTACTATTATATTGTCAATCCAGAGTACTTTTAGATAAGTACAGAAATTGATCCTGGTTTCGGGCTATTCGCGAGTATCTCCTTCTCTTCAGAGTCTAGATTAAATCATCATCAGCATTTGTCAAATGCTTCAAATGTTTTTTAGATTCGAATCCAACACAGGCTTAAACCAATGATTGTCGAATTTGTTTTAGAATTCATGTTTGGATCACAAATGATTATCACGTGCTCTGCGGTAAAAGAAAACATTGTAAGGAAACCCACATTCCCGAGAAGTGCATTCGGAGGTAGGTGACCTAATCTGTATTAGGCTGGTTGTCCCTTCGCGGGTTGGAAGGTCAGACAGGCAGTCGCTTCTGTAAAAAACGGGACCTGTCAAATCTTCAGGTTAGGTAAGCGGACACTGTGAAAAAGGGAATAGTGCTAGGGAGATAAGTCTTCGTCAAATGCTTAGTAAACCAAATTATAGACTTAGGTATGTAATGTATCAAGAACCAGTAATTATTGTCTTCCGTTTGCATTTTATGAAACAAAAGAAACTTGTAAGAGAATTGCGTCATCTCGGACCTGCTTAATACTACATAAAAGCAAAAAAGTCCTGAAAAAAGAAGCATGGAATCGGAAATGTACATTTTCTTCAGGAATAAAAGCAGTGTCGTGCACTCGCATTTCTGATGCGTGAATGAGGCGAGGTTGACTTTTTAATATTACTAATGGACCGGGCCCTACCCTTGTTATTCTGACTACTATTAAAGGTGAGTGGGTATAAGTATTATGCTGAACTGTGGATGGAATATTCAAGGTGATTTATAGGACTACTAGCAAACCGGTAGCTTTGCACGGGTGAGTTGTCAGTTTGGAGCGTTATAAATGAAATATTTTACATACCTACTAACTTACACCCCATATTTCACTCCTTTGTAAGGGTTGCTTAGAAAAAAACAATCAAATATATTTTTTTAAATAATGAGTATTTTCTATAGGTAGACCGTCTAAATCAGACTTTCCCCTGCTTAAAAACCACTATAACGTTACATATCTTCAGAACTTTTTAATACGCATTTTACCTAAAATGTGTGTCACGCTTGGCGCGCCCGCCCCCGCACCTCTCTCGGTCCCCGCTGTCGCCATACCCCCGCGCCCGTGCACCGCACAGGCGAAGTCTGATTTAGACGGTCTACCTATAGTAATTTGTAACCCTTAGAACTATAGAAGTTTCATACAAAATTTTCCCCTTTTGAGCATCTACGTTCTAAAAGGTACCACCATGAAAAATTCGAGACTCCTGTTTGAGATTTCGTGATGAGTGAGTGAGTCAGTCAGTGAGTGAGTGGTTCTTAATTATATGAATTACTCATATTTTCTTCATATATAGAAGATATGAGTCGTCGTCGTGTGAAGGTATGAGTGTGTGTGTGAGTGGTGTGGTGTGAGTGTGGTGAGTGGTGTGAGTCAACTCGGTGTAATAAAATAATAAGTTTTACAGGACGACGTATCGTCAATAATATAAAAACGCAATTTCCTTAGTAGTTTGAAAGGAAAGTTTCTTTATGATATCGTGATGTATTAGAATGAGGGATTTTCCAGACTACGTTCCCGAAAAAGACTATTAGATGGCGCTGTCCACATTTAACGTGGTGAATTGTGACAATAAAGTTAATTCAACGCTTCATTTTAGGAATGGAAGACATTTCATCTGAATTTTAAGTAAGTATAAGTACTTTATGGAAAGGTTTATTACAATTATAACTTGTGTAACTCAATAAATGTTAGTAATTCGGGATACCAATGCTAACAGTCCTAACTGTCTTTCTAAGATTACGGGCAAACTATTTTATCAGTAGAATAATTCAAAAACAAGGCTTATAACTAAGTAGTCTACTTTAGGCAAATTGGTAACTTTTAATACCGTCCAAAAGTTATCTGAGAAACTTAGTTGCCATAGTTAGAGTTATCTTCTGTGTGTCCTAGGCAGAGTTAGTACCAATTAATACGAAAGTTTGTTGTCAGCAACAATCTCGAATGAGTTCGGAACATGTTGTCATGCTGACATGATCTTTGTCGTAGTCATTTTGTAGATAACGACGCTTGTGCTTAACTAAACTTTTTCTTTGCTTTAGGTCACAATCCGGACATTCCAAACAAAATTCTTATTCTTACCCTGTGCCGCCTAAACAATAAGTGCGAGTGAAACGGACAGTTCGCTCGGTCTCCCTCACTCCTTAGGGGCTTACGGCCATTTAAGACTCAGAGGGCATGAGGTCGGCATCCGAACGAATTGGTGCGGGCGGATGGTTACCGTTCTATAAGCAGTATTATTCTTTATTCTGTAGTCTCAGAAAAATATTATTTATCTGACATGAAATCAAATTCAAATTTAGTGTTATCGGGCTACCTTTAAATTGTTCGAGAATAAAATAGAATTTAGTGGTTTAGAGTTCGACCGAGATTCGACTCGTGACTGAGTAGGTAAGTTCTTTCAACTGGACTGTTACACATAAGGTGATCGCCGCCACCACCACCATTTTATGAGTATATTCTACGTATATAATCATGTAATTTTGTGTAATTGTATTGTTGGTGTATGTAGAGCTCTTTCAAAAAATAATTCTAATTCTTATTTGTTCTTAAAAAAAAAAACGGAAACCCTTGAGACGCCTACCAGGCCGGTATTAGTTTCCGTAGTAAAGCCTTGGGCAAACCTTGCGTGTGTGTACAGTACAAGGTCGCCCTTACATAACTGTTCGTTGTTATCGCAGCACCATCGACAAATATCACTGATTTGTTCAGATTCGGCGCCGGCGCGACCGTGAACATTTGCGTAGTTTCACAAGGTACTAATTATGTTTTTTTTAATCGCACATTACTTTGTGTTGCCGGAAAAGAACTATAGATAAGCGATATAGGTAAATAGCTAGATTCTATGTGAATTGTTTTATTAAGGCGGTTATCACATGACGCAGTTGCGGTCGCGGTTAAGCGATTTTGTTGGGATTAATTGCGTGGCGAGGCGGAGCCACCGCGCGGTCGCTCGGTTGGCTAGTGTACGTACACTACTGTGCGGACCCAACTATTTGACAAGCTAGTTCCGCCCACATGCAACAGATGGCGCTAGCAGTCAATAACGCAGGCCTGAAACGCGCTATCGAAGTTTACACAGCGCGACGCATATATACAACTTGCAACATGAAACTAGCGCATCGTCGATCCCTATACATCACCAACATGTGTCTAGCGGGGTAATGCGTTAAGAATGAAATTAATAAAAAAATGTGTTAAGAATCGATGGCTTACATACAACTTCATACTATTTTGCCGAAGCTTCATCGCCAAACCAGGACCGCGACCGCGTCCTGTGTTCACCACCTAACTTGTAAAATAAGTTTTAACAATGACATGATGCGGATTGCTTAAAACGGATCATCTTACTTTCGGACGATCGGGTGATCAAGCATATATCACAAAGTGATCTTTTTGTACCCCCCCGGTTGATTGAGGGGAGGCCTGTGTTCAGCAGTAGGACGTATGTAGGCAGTTTATGTTTATGATATTTTTGTAATATTCACACAGGAAATCGAACATGGGACCTCCAGATCCAGAGACAAACGCTCCAACTTCTAGACGACGGAGTGTATTATGTCCCTACTACACATATATACGTACTGCATTAGAGTCCCTACATTAATACCGATAGTTCAACCTCCGCACTAAGAATATTGTTTTATATGGCACTTCGGTTCAGTGATATAGTGTAACAGGCCCATCGACCCTCGTAAGGGCTCTATGTTTCACCATTCTCCGTTCACCTTCGTCAGTCTTCTAGTTATTTATGTGGAGGTACGATTGATAGAGACTATTATAGGCAGGGCTCAGATCAGATGGTCTAGGCAAGGTGCATTCTGAATAAAATCGACGACAGAAAATTAATGACGTCATACATGACATTTCGATAGATAGATAGATTTTTTTAGCTATACGTTGTGTTTTTACAAGACCATTCCGTACAAAATATAAGTAAAAAAAATCCAATGTACATTGCACCGACCCCAATTCCAATATTGTAGAAAGTTCTTTCACACATAAGTTGCGGGGAAGAATAAGAATCATACTCCGAAAAGGACACTTGACATTTTTCCACATCGTGCCAAGGTTGCACCAAAATAAACCGAAGTGATAGTCTATTTTGTATTCAGTCTGGGAAACGGCAAGGCGTGGGTAAATGCTGAAAAAGGGTACTTAATTTGTAATTCAGGTAGGGAAACGTATTAAAGACTACCTGTGGAAATCGGAGTCTAATAATAAATTGGGTGTAAGTACGCACTTTTAGTTTGTTGAGTCAAGAACAGGGACTGACACCTTAGCTATAATAGTTTGTCATAATCGTTGCAACTCGGCGAACCCGCTAGTAAAGGGTTTTAACCCTTTAATGTCGCTTTTAGAAGATAATGGTTTTAAAATATAACAACCCATCATAACACATGCAGCCTCATTCATATACCCCTGTCTAGGGAGTCATAAAGGCGTATACAGTAGATTCACCCACTCTTCGCCTGCCACGTTTAAGTCGCTTGTAATAGATGCGATCCCACAAAACCTGGAAATGACGTGATATCAATTATATATGATCCAAACATGAATTTAAATTCAAACAGGGTTCGGATCAAGGCAATGTCTTTTAAAATATAGTTGTAATAATTAGCTTTTGAGTAAAATATACTTCAACATTTTGTGAAGGGGCTTTTGACGGTTCAATAATAACACCAGGGTTGATGAGGTTGGTAATTCACATCACAACCCACATGATAGAAGAAGAACTGAAGGTTAAAGTAAGTATTAGATAATTAAGAAACTATTTACTATTTGAGAGAAGGAAATTAGAAACTATTAAATAAGCATTTTGTCGGACGATGCTCAGTGGGTAGGCCCGCTACAAGGTGGACCGACGATCTGGTAAAGGTCGTGGGAAGCCGTTGGATGCGGGCAGCGTAGGACCGAACGTCGTGGAGATCCTTGGGGGAGGCCCATGCCCAGCAGTGGGCGTCGTACGGCTGATAATGATGATTTTGAAATAAGCATTACACTTAATAGCCGGTAATTATTATTTAATTTTAATAAAAAAAAACATGACTGTGCAACAGCATGACAGACAGCACGTCATAGATATAATGTCAATGTCAATTCCTATCTTGTTGCCTCCGAAAAAACAACGAACAGTGACGTAAGTAATTGAAATTATTTCCATATTACAACATTATAACATGGTTTTTGTCTTTATAATTATTTCAATGTTTAACTTGTCTAACCTTGACACAGCTTAATTTTCACAGTAATATGTTTTACTTTATCGTGGTTAAGTCGTGAAAAATAAAATAAGAAAAATGTATAAATTGTCGAAAGGAAAAAGCGCAGTGGTGCCTTACGGACTGAATACTGCAGATAATAAAACTGTCATCACTATCAGACGCGATTCCACACGAACGATAACCAGATCTGGCTGGTGGATGTCTAAAGAAACTTTACATAATGTAGTCGACAGGGATTTCTATGAACTGTTGCAACCTCTTTCCATATTACAATTTTTACAAGGCCAGCCGAAGTTCAAAATACGTTACAATTTTATAACTCCTCCGACAAAAATGTCTTATGCTGTATCATTTTTAGTCGTAATCTTGTGCCTTTCTGGTCATTTGAGTCTAATACTGAATGCGCCGTTCATAGTAATGAGTGTTTGGCTCACCATCATCGCATGTGTCTATTCCTCATTTAATTTCATTTCTCTCTTTTTATTTTTCACTTTCAACATTCTACATAACTTGTATAATGTAGAAATCATGTTGAAGGTACAAAACGCTCACAGAGTGATCCAAATGTCTAAAAAAGATAAAAGGAGTTACAAGATCTGGAATTGGGTGTATATATTAATGATGATTCCTGCATACATGCTTTTAGTGATCGGAGTGTCATTGTTTTCTCCGCTCACTGATTATCAACAGTTCTTTTATGTACCGACGATGATACATTTCGATTTGAACGTCATTTACGCGTTTCATTTATTAAGGCTGTTGAACACTGAGCTAAAGTTTTGGCTGCAAGAAGTGAAGCGTTCAGCGATATATTCTAATAAATCTGCGAGCAAAAGTGTGGAGAACGAAGATTTTCGTTGGAAGACTTTTGTCGATGCTTACGTAAACTTACTTGCTTCATTCAATATTTACAAGAAAGTGTCTCAATATGCGGTAAGTATATTCTAAGTACCTACTTGTGCAGCGAAGATTAAAATATACCGTGAGGAACTAGTAGTAAAGAAATTGGGTTTATTTTCATCAATCTACTCAAGTGAACATTCTGAAGATCCATATCTTGTCTGCTGGAGATATTAATAAGTAGTCAGTGGTGGGGAAATGTTCATTATCTAGCAAAACGATATTTGTAAGTACCTAGCTGATTGTAGCTTATATGTCACTAGGAACATGTGACGTCACGAGTTCCTACTGCCATTTTTCTGATTCCCTGAATTCAGATGACATTTGGCTATAAATTTAAGTATGTTTTTCAACTATATAATTTAAATTTTTGCTACTTATCTGCTAGGTACCCTATTAAATAATACGTTTTCAGCTTTTTCTCCGTCATGTCGTAAATTCCGATGAATGGGTTGTCAAGCTAAACGTTACCAAGGGTGGTATAAATGAACTAATCTCAGCTGAGACTCCCCTCAAGATCATGCTCAAGTCCCTGTTTTTTATATAAGAACTGTCACATTGACATGATCTTGAGGGCAGTCTCAAAGCTCAGATTAGTTTATTAAAACAACCCCTGGACTGGTGACCTGTCATCATCATATTTCATCATATCCACCTTAGGACTTCAATAGGACCCTAGTGTATCTGCAACTCTGACGTGACGTCATGTCATCTGTTCGACTTGACCTAATGTGTCTCTCTTCGGATATAATAATTTCTTTGAAAATCAGAAATAAAAATTATTTCTTATTTTTAAGGTTCTATTTATTGTAATGGACACATTCTGGCATACAATGCTCTACATTCAATACTGTATCGATAATAGCTTCATCGATATTCTTCTTCGGTATTCAGTAAGTATTTCTGTTAAGTAATTTAACTTTATCTCCTTAGTTGTCATTATATTCGACGCATGGAATCATCAGAAAAAGAATTCAGTCTGCAACGTCCTAACCAAACGAAGAACTGTTAAACAAGGCGATTTCGACGTTGAAGTCCTTGGATCTAACATAGACCACGAAATCTCGTTCTTACTTATGGCTTAAATATTGGTACGGGGCCATAGAATAAGGAATTAATCTAAAAAACTACGTATAGAACTGCAATTCTCCGTTCCCCACCAGCAGCGCCTTAGCTAGGTTTACCTTACCCTTCCTCGGTCTCGGTCTTCAATCGTATAGACGTCATACATTACACACACACAGATGCGCGTGTACGATGACGTCAATGTGTAGTGTCTGTGTAAAACGACGTTTTCTGTATGAAGTGTTTGGGGTGAAGCCGGGCGGAGAGTATCGCTTCTTTACGTAGATTGTTTGATGTCTATGCCCGGAGCTCTACATCGTGGGCCGAATGCTCAAACCATTTAGATACATACTCTTTCTATGCGAAGGTGGTGTGTCAAGATTATATTAAGTGGAATTCGGTGGTATCTGCCTACCCCAACGGGTAATAGGCGTGATTTTATGTATGTATTATTACTTTTCAGGTATTGAAATTCCTGTCGAAGTTGATGATAGTGGTGTTTGTGTTGAAGAACCTTTTCCTCCTGGGCGTGCTGGTGGCACAGTGTGAGAAGTTTTATATAAACATCAACACAGTCAACTGTCTCTGTGTCAGGCTGCAACGCAACAGGAATTGTACAGGTGAACAAGTAAAAAAGCATTAAAAATACTGTTTTAAGCCCAATACACACAGAGGTGATGCCGTGAGCGTTCCGACCCAGCGGACCGGTTTCTTTACATAAAAACGCCGTAGATCTGTTATGGATCCTGCTAGAGCACAGCAAAGTTAACTATAAACAACTATCCTGTAACTGTTATGACTGTAATTTACACTTGATAAATAATAGAATTCATATTAATTTTAAAAATAAAAAGTTCTAGGAACCTATTTATATGAATTATTAAAGTATCCAATTGGGCAGAGGGCAAGAGGGAAACCCCTGCCCTATTTTCCCCTAAAAAGTAGTGTGGAGAGGAATGCTTCACCTACAAGAGCGTGGCTCTTAAATTAGTGATGATGAAAGTAGTCAATAAAATAATAAATTATTAGGTTATTTGTCTAAACCCCTCTAAACAAATATGGACACTTCCAATAATGTAATCCTGGAAGAAATGGAGGGAGGCCTTTGCCCAGCAGTGGGACACTTTAGGCTAGATAAGATAGGATAAGAATAAATTATTGCTATTTAGCAATACCTAAGGCCGCCGATTGTGCTTCACTTGTCACTTATGTAATTGTTTCTAGTGTTGTGTTTATATGTGCAATAAAGCGTTTTTGTATTGTATTGTAGTCTTGTATTTAATGAAATCTCTTTTGTATGGTTCTTTAATCTTGTTTTCATTGCAGTGGAAGCGAAACGTGGCTACAAGAACATTCGACGCATCAACAGTGTCGTCTTCTGCAAGATGACGTCATACAGTATGTTTACAGTCGAGGCCACACTACCCTTCAGTCTATGCGACGCTGTTTCTTCCTATACCACTGTACTGTTACTGTTTGCACTGAGCGGTTAAACTTTTAAATAACAGTCGACCTTATCATCACTGTTCTGTGGCTTAAACAGTCCCTCCCTGAAAAGTATACTCTAAGTCCATCCCTATCTCCGTTTCTAGATTTAAATCTGATCTATGATATTGATGCCGACTTTCATCTAAAGAGGTTCAGTTCAGAAAGGAGAACGTATTTTATTTTTATTCGCTTTTATAATTACAGTATCAATATTTTTTGCGTGAACCCCAGCAACTTGGAATAAAATATCCTAAAATATTTCAATCTCTAGTGAATTCAATTAATTAAATTCATTTCTGGGGCTACGGTTTAATTTATTTATTTTTTAAAGGAATATTGAAAATATCTGGCGTTCAGAGTCGCTGGGGACTGTTTGCAATGCGCTTTGGGATTCGCAGGAAAAGGAGTGAGGTATTTAATCATTTACGGACGGATTACAATCTTAGTAATTTTTTACCAATACAATTTCAACTGTAGATTTTATTTATACCTATTTTTTAAAAAATAAATCCCATAGAATGCTACAAAGCATAGTATCTACTACATAGGTATGTATAGTATATGTTTAGTTGCTTCATACAAAACATGCCTACCTACGTGTTTTGTCATATACCTACCTTTGTAGTACGTGACAAAAAACAAGTCTAATCTTAGTTACTATTTTTAAAATAGTTAAGAAATAGATACACCACACATTACATACTTCATATTATTTGCCGTGGTACCATCGACGAAATGGAACGACGACAAAAAAAACATTGTACGTTTGAGTATATTATTTGTGACGACCTAATTAAGGCGGATACAAATATTGTGAGGCATATGCTCCACACGCCATGTTTATGTGAAACACGTGCGTAGCAATCACAAGTCTTGCCGCGAGTATTATTCTGCTTTTACTCACACGCATTGCGAGGCGTGCGGCGCATGACATGCAAGGCATATGCATCGCAATGTTTGTTTTTATCCGGCTTGATGTTAATTGAATATAAACTATTATGTGTAATGGTTATGGAACCTTTTTTTTTCTATTCTATCAGGTATAATAGTAAAAACTCCTATATTAAAATGTAATATAGCAAGTTATTCCGTGACAGAAGACATTAATGGATTCGACCTTTTCCCATATCGTGTCCATTAATGAATAATGGACGTCAACCGAAAATATTGCGACCGCATATAAATAAATTATGTCCTCAGATAGTCGTGAAAAAAGTCAGTTCAGTATTTCCACATTCTATTATGGTATAAAGTGACTTGAAAGAAAACAAAGGTAGAACTTATACGAGTAGTTGGAATAAATAAAATAAGAAAGGTATCTGTTTCGGTTCGGGGTACGGTCGGCCAAATAGATTGCTGAACACTTTTAAACCTCTCTCATAGTTAGTGTACCTATGTGATGACTCTTTAGTATTTTATAGGTACACTGTATATATGTCGGTGTTAGTGGCATCGTAACGAAAACTCTGATGGGTGATTCAGACCATGATTCTGGGTTGATATCAAGCGAAATTTTCCGTCGCAAAATTCATGATTTTTGTGTTTTTTTTTTTAGATTATTTTCAGTGAAAATCTTGTAAGCGTCATTTTGAAAAATCACAATGTGGTTTTTGTTTTCATTACGAGGCGAAGACATATTGCCGCCATGTATAAATAAAAAAAAAATACATAAATAAAGAGATTTTTACTGTAGTATTTTCAGCTTTTTATCGTGAAAAACATAATTAAGTATGTATGTCTAAATAATGCTAAGAAAGCCTATCCACGTAAGGATTTAGACAATTGTGTCACTGCTCCACCAACGACGCAGCCTGTCGGTAAGCCCCTTTATCCAAGTTATCCCGTTTCCAATTTCGCGTACAAACAGTAGACGTGACAGGCGTTACAAAAATAAACGTTGCTCTCTTTATAAAAATGGAAAGTATAAGCCTGTGGACAAATAACTGTGACTGTGTGCACTTGAGTCGGTCGTTTTTCCGAAATTTCTGTTTTGGCTATGTCAATTTCTGGGTGCGTCAATGATAAGTCAAGACGGCGGCGGCGGCGACACAATATTTGTCGCCTATTATTCGTAACGTTCTTATAGTCAAGTTACTACACTATAGTAAAATATTACATATCAATGGTTATCAATGGTCAAACGTGACTTATTATGGGTATGTAGACAGACCGCTCCCCTGCGTTTTAACAAAGTAAAAAAAAAATACTTCGTTATTTGTCTTACCATTTAAGCCATAGCGCAACAAGGACCTCCGGCAGCCCGCAGATTATTGTGACTATTATTATAGTTCTTATGGAGTTTGTATGAAAACAAACGTCATCAATGAACGTGTTCAAACGTTGAACTTATCGCTGAATTCTGAATTCAAATTCGTCGGGATAGTTGAATTTTAATATTCATTAAACTTCATGCTTAATAGTTTAAGATTAGCATTCTACAGTTATGTTTATCTGTAAGCCAGTCATCATTACCCTATTTTCGTGGCAGTATTTACGACACGCAAATTCCGCTCGAGTTCTTCATAAACGAGGCCTAATCCTGCTGAGCTGCGAAATGCAGAGCCAAGGTCGTTGATTACGAGAATAGCCAAAAGTAGTTATGGCTCGGAGCGCAAAGAACAAAGTTGCTTACCGTTGTAGGCGGAAGGTAAAGTTTAGTTGTAAAATAAATGTTTTAGTCAGAAATGCCCATTTAGCCTTTCTACGGATGTTCAAAGGTGCTGACAATTGTTTTGCAGTTGCCTGTGTTTCGAAGCTACCCGGATAGTAGTACTTAACTTTGATTGACGGGCACGCCGTCGTTCTAAATTTACACTATATCTATCTAAATATATAAAAGGACTCACTGACTGACATATCAACGCACAGCCTAAACGGCTAAACGTAGGCACTTAAAATTTGGAAGGGACGTAGCTCAGGTCCCGTAGAGGTGCGAAAGAAATTCCCGAAATTCTCACGGGAACGGGAATTAGCGGGAAAATCCTTTTGTATGAAAAATCGAAACCACTTAAGTTAGACGCTTGAAATTTGACATGCAGGTACTTTAGTAAACTTAAAGTTTAGTTGCAACAGGATATTGCAAAATTCCCATGGGAACGGGAGTTAGCGGCAAAAAACATTTGTATGAAAAAATCTAAATCACGTACGATACGAGTACCTAGATGTTTTCAATCTAGCATGCATGCATACCTTAGTAAATATAAAGTTTAGTTGTGGCTGTATTTTGAAAAATGGGAGTTAGCGGGAAAAAATGTTGTATCAAAAAATCTAAACTGCATAAGTTAGATGCTATAAATTTGACATGCAGTCCCACACACAAAGATCTCTCTTTTATAACACGCCACGCGGACGAAGTCGCGGGCAAAAGCTAGTAAAATTATAAAGTGGTATTTTCCTGTTGAGGTTTGGAACCCTACAAATGGTGAAATTTTCCACGAAACAAAGCGGGTGCAACTAGACAAATGTTTTTGTATTATGTTCGGTCATTTAGTGCTGAAAGAGTATTTTCACGAGTCTTAACTGTCATCGATCGCTCAACGAAAGGAAACCGAGGATGGCCATTTGTTACAACTTTTTTGATCAAGTACAAAATGATATACGGATACTTGTGTTAAGTTTAACATTTGTCTGAAAATATGTTCGAATGAAATCTCCGAATAATCTTGACGCTGAAGGTTATTGTGTTGGAATATTTACAGTTTGTGAGATAACTAACTTTGAAAAACTCACTAAAATAACTCTTTTATAGTCTTTAATTAACATAACATAACATAAACTGCCTATATACGTCCCACTGTTGGGCACAGGCCTCCCCTCAATCAACCGGAGGGGGTATGGAGCATACTCCACCACGCTGCTCCACTGCGGGTTAGTGGAGGTGTTTTTACGGCTAATAGCCGGGACCAACGGCTTAACGTGCCTTCCGAAGCACGGAATCATCTTACTTTTTCGGACAATCAGGTGATTCAAGCCTGAAAAGTCCTTACCAAACAAAGGACAGTCTCACAAAGTGATTTCGACAATGTCCCCATCGGGAATCGAACCCGGACCTCCAGATCGTGAGCCTAACGCTCTAACCACTAGACCACGGAGGTTGTTAGTCTTTAATTAGTTACTTAAAATATCCTAGATCTGATCGCGGTATTTACACTAACATAAGTACACATTTATTAGGGCCCTGCTAATACTCACTAGTATTAGCAGCGCCACTAGTATCAGTGTTGATTATTGTCTGTTCAAAATACTAGCATAAAATAGACAGCTAAAAGTTATCAATCCGTGGGTAGCACAAAACGTCCAAATGTTTTAAGGTTCCGCTAATGGTAAATGCTTTATAATATCCTTTCGTGAGTTTGAATTCGACCTCTTTGGGGACTCTCTTATTTCACAAGGTCCTTTGGTCCGTTTACTTTTCACAGTGAAGGATACAAAACATAGTATGAATTATTCAGAGGTAGCGTCAACGCTTTGTGGCGGTAATTCATTTAGTGCAAGCGACAGAACTAGCCTTTTGTGTAGTACGAGAAAAAAAATTTGCAGTTTGAAAAATGTGTTGCTTTTGTGGAATTTACTTTCATTTAATAAAATAACTCGAGCTCGGTGGCGCAGCGGTAAACGCGCTCGGTCTGCGATTGTTGAAGTTAAGCAACTTTCGCAAAGGCCGGTCATAGGATGGGTGACCACAAAAAAAGGTTTTCATCTCGAGCTCCTCCGTGCTTCGGAAAGCACGTTAAGCCGTTAGTCCCGGCTGCATTAGCAGTCGTTAATAACCACCAATCCGCACTGGGCCCGCGTGGTGGTTTAAGGCCCGATCTCCCTATCCATCCATAGGGAAGGCCCGTGCCCCAGCAGTGGGGTCGTTAATGGGCTGATGATGATGATGATGATGATGAATAAAATAACGACAGAAAAAGTCACGAGAGAAGTCATTTTTGATGTTTTTTACGTTTTCCATACCATGTTCCGTTTTACTATGTGACATTAGAGGCTAAACTACAATAAGTAACGTCAAAAAAGAGCCTGACTGTCAAAATGGACTTCTCTCTCATTATTTTTATTCATAGATATATCATCTTGCATATTTTATTCAGGCATCTCACCTATATAACTTATAACTTTGATTCATTTTGAAGAAGTAAAGATTTTCATATGGAAAGTTACTTTAAATTATTAGTTCATTGACAGTATATTTGTGTGAAATCTCCCAAGTTGATTTCCTTTTGACTTACTACTAAATCTCTTCAGATTTTTCTACCCAAATGTGACAGCACATTTAACTTTTCTATTGATATAATTACTTGTAAGTACTCCATAAAAGCTAGCTGAGTTTGATTTGAAACTTTACTACCTACTGTTTGAAATATCCTCAATGACAAAGGCGGAATTCGAGCACGATAGTACCGACACATGACTCATTATGAAATATGATCTACTCATCGCCGAGAGTGCAGAGGGGACAAATTCGGTGGATATTAATTTTCACGGGCAAATTGATGACCTGACAAATGTTCCGCTTAAGCATAAGCTCACGTTTTCATAAGTCGAGGAACCGCCGCTGTGAGATGTCAGGGAGGGATTGAATAGATAAAATGGTACCCCTTTATATATTTTTTTAATTTTTCGCGTTTGTAACAAGATAAGTAAGTCAGTTATTATAAATTTCTGAAAATACAGATGTTGGTGCTTATTCTTGTAGATTCCATCTATTTTTATTTTAAGTTATACCAGTTATCCGCCGAAAAAAAAAGGACGGTGATTAATGTGATTGAAAGCTGCTAATTTTAAAATCAATGAATGGTTAACCCGGGCGAATCAAATAGGTATCTCGCTGGTATGCAACCCAGTTCATTCTAGGTACATTGCCTTCAAGTTCTTTTTCTCCAGGGTCGCTGCCATAACCAAGTTCACATCTGTATCCCGCTTTAAACAGTGGCAAAGATTACAGAGCGCTCAACGGCAGTGAATAATGCATGAACCGTCGCGGCCCGCCGAATAATTTTAATGTAGACAACGCGGCTTAACCCTTAATCTGCTTACTGAATTCACAGAATTTGTAGTATTTCCTCCCTCGTTTATTAGCTTAATAGATATGGAATAACTAATAAAGCTGGAAGCAGAATACACCAGTGTGGGGCAGGCATCAGGGTCTTTACATTCGGTTTTTCCTATCGTGTTTACAAGGATAGAAAATAGGAATAATATATAAAACGCAGAACAGGCGGCCTTATTGCCCGTATTGAGTAATCTAGCTGTTATAACATCTTACAAAGGTAAAGGTTTAGTTATAAATTAATAATTAAATAAACTAAAATATTTACAATAAAAAATAAAAATAAAGTAATAAAAAAACGTTTTTTTTTCGGTGTGACTTATTGTACTTCGATCAAAGAGCAACACGAGAAATGAGTAGACAGACATACGCAGGCGTCCCTCTCTCCGAATTGATATGTGCCCGGGACAGGTAGTTCCATAAAAACTAGTAATAGTCTGCGCTTGTTTCAACTGTCATTAATCACATAAATAATATTCATCATTATTCATCATCATCAATTTAAGAGCCTCGCTCTTGTCGGTATAGCATTTTCTATTCCAGTCTATCAAAGGCCAATTCCTTGACTTCCCTTTTAAGATACGACGTTAACCTTTTCTTTAAAATGTTCCATGTAAGCTCTTCTTGGTCTTCCCCTTCCTCTCTTTCCTTCTAACTTCCGTTTGATGTTTCATCATCATTATTATTTTTCATTATTTTTTATTTCATTTATGTGTGTCATTGTTCATTAATAATATTTCCTCCACTTGTCATATTATAAACCTGAACACATTTTTGAATTTATCGATAGTACTTTAATCGACAAAAATTGGTACACACATTGGTGGTAGAAATATTGACAAATTGGGTCGTGTACTAGGGTCAAGATAATTTATGAAATTCTGATTACTAAATAAAGACAAATCTAAGGCCAGACACGCACTACGAGATTTTCGCCGCGCGGCAGAAAAGAGCAGCGGCATAATTTCGCACTGTAATACTGCACCGCTACGGTGGCTCTGCCGTTTACCGGGTGAGAGTCTTCAGCGCTCCCCATTTGTCCGGCCAAGTAGTTAATGCCATCTGCGGCAAATCTACAATAAGTCACGTCAAAAAAAAAGCTCTGCCGTCAAGTGCGCGCAATACAATTTAAAACTGTTTGGTACAGTATTACAGTGCAACATTATGCCGCTGCTTTTTCTGCCGCGCGGGGAAAAACTCGTAGTGCGCGCCTGGCCTAAAACTAACGAAAAAGTTTTTCTATTCAACTTAATTATGCATTTTAATCAAGAAGTAAGTAGTAAGTCCGACATTTTATCACGGTTTTCTATGACGTCACAGTGAGCTTTTTCATATAAATTCCATAGTAATTACTTGTTTTGACGTTTAGTAAAAAGTAAGTGATTTGACTAGTTGGAAACTAGCCTACTGTATCGCGGAGGGTCGTGTTGCTCTATGACTTAGACGAATGCTTGTCTATTATTATTATTTGATTGTGAAAGGGTTCGAGCTACCTGTCTGTCTAACATAAGTACCTAGTAGTTAATAACTTCGCACGTGTGGACGGTTTCATGTAATATTGCGTAAGCGAGTTGCTTTACTGTTGGAACGAGTGCGTGGCAGCTCCAACAGAACCCTGAATGCGATTCTGCTAAATACGATTCGCTCCTAATGTGCCTCCTGGTTGGGATAGTGGGCAGATTGAAATCCGAATATCGTCCACCTTATTTTAGACTAACTTAGTATGTAAGTTTTTGTTACCAACCCTATGGATCTTATGTTGTCCGAATAAAGAATTTTTGAATTTGAATTTTGCACCACAGACAATAAAAAAAAAGTGTTACGTCCTTACTGCATTCTTTTTAGTAACTCATGGCCCAATTGATACTTTTGTATTCCGTTCACACGACATGCTTTAGAACAAAATGTCATTGCGAACGTATTTCAGAGTTGAGACTAAAAACATTTACGTGAAGTGGAACGCTCCGGTTAAATGGAGTCGAAGATCGGGTTCAATGGCGCCTCAGGAAATTGTGCTCAGCTATGGCACGGGACTAACTGAATTATGTATTACAGATACATTAGGTATTCTCGTTCCTTATAAGAATACGAACAGCCTCCGTAGTCTAGTGGTTAAGGCGTTGTGCTCATGATCCGGGTTCGATTCCCGATGGCGAAATCACGTTGTGAGACTGTATTCTTAGTTTTACAGGGCCCGATTACCTTACCTGAAGATTAGACAGGTCCGCTTTTTTACAAGAGCGACTGCTTGCCTGACCCTCCAACCCGCGAAGGGAAAACCAGCCCAATACAGGTTAGGTCACATACCTCTAAAAACGCATTTCTCGGAAATGTAGGTTTCCTCATGATTTTTTCCTTCACTGTTGAGCACGTGATAATAATTTATGATT
This sequence comes from Pectinophora gossypiella, assembly GCF_024362695.1. Classification (NCBI taxonomy): domain Eukaryota; kingdom Metazoa; phylum Arthropoda; class Insecta; order Lepidoptera; family Gelechiidae; genus Pectinophora; species Pectinophora gossypiella. Next base: position 4,217,547 of record NC_065407.1, on the reverse strand, counting down.
CGAATATGAATTCAAAAACAAAGACGATCATTGGTTTAGGCCTGTGCTTGATCCGAACCTGCAACCTCAAAGTGAGAGGCAAGCGTTCTACCAACTGGGCTACCACGGCTCCCACGGCTCCCACGGCACGGGTCTTTGTTACCTGATATAAATAAATAAATAAAACAAATTCCGGGATTCTAGGCGACCCGGTACTGCGAATGCTAATTTGACGAGTTCCGTTGCAAATTAAATTATGCAGCTCCGCTTGCTAATCCTAGGACGGTCACTGGCAGACTGAATGCTAACTAACTTATTCAATTCTAAAAGAAATTCCTGAATAACAAGAAACCGTGATTGATTAAAAGAAAAATCCTGCGCTCTAGGTACGTAATCTATTTTAAACTTATCATAGAACTAGTAATAACAGTTTAATACAGAGTGCTTAGTGACACCGTAACGAAAACTTTAAAGGATGATTCAGATCATTATTCTGAGTTGATGTCAAGTGGAATTTCCTGTCGGAATATTAATGGTTTTTTTTTTTGTGTTTTTAAATTAAATCAGACTCATATTGTGCTTTTAGCTGCAGTAGGACAGTATTTGAACCACTTATGCCTGTTAGTTCTGTTATATAATATGTTTTATTTTATGTGTTTTATATATTATGTGGAAACTTGTTTGTAACGGTATGGATTTCTGTTATGTTGCAAATGTAATAAATGAATAAATAAATAAATAGAACCCATTTTTAAAATTTTAAATAAATATTTAAAGACAAATTATTATTGTATAACAACACGTAGGTAAAATATATAGGTATTCAAATACCTCCTAGGTTGCTTGGAAATTATTGATATTTCTATCTTGTTTTGTATTTCCTGTTTGTTCAATAAAGTATTTGTTATGTTATGTTAAAATATCTCTACCAACCCACAGTGCAGCGAAGTGGTGGAGTATATTCCATGCTCTCCCCGGTTGATTGAGGGGAGGCGTGGGCCTAACAGTGGGATGTATACGGGCTCTTTATGATATTTATGTATGCTGTGTATTGTAACGTGAGGTCAAGAACCTCAAGTTATTACTAAGACGACCCTTATTTATGTACCCTTATTTATGTCGGTGGGTTCTGTCACCTGAGAGATCCCACAGACATAAATTTCCCTCTATTATAGTCATTCACTGGGTTTAGTTAGACGACGAGAGCGTTGCTAATATCCAAGTATTTTATTGCTTGAAGAACATTTGGGAATCCACAAATTCTTTCAGTATTTATGTACTTGACAATTTGGCAGTGCAGTTTTCACTAGCACAGTTGGCTCGACCAAGACGGCCACAAAGCTCACCACCTGTCACCGATCTGTTTAACATTCTGTCTGTTGACATACTTCAGGAGTGCAATAGAAGTAAATTATGTAAATCATAAAAAAATCACGAAACGTTCCGAGAAAAGGTGAGTAGTGCGCCTGCCCTTGCGCGTCTTGACGGGGACACTCCCGTGCCCCCAGATTTAAACATCTTATGCAAAAGATCTCGTAGCTAGCAAATTAACTGTATTTTAATAAGTACATAATATTTCAAAGCGAACTCCACTCCCACAGACAAACCGAGGAATTGGTTTTGTGGGGTCTTTATTTTATCCTTATGAAACAATAAACATTATACTTACTTACCTTGGTTTATTAGAAAGCTCGGTGAGGTGTGGGTACCTGATTCATCTTACTATGTATGTACCTCTGACTACCCCAATTGGGATACAGACGTGTGCATATGTGTTGTGCTCAATATGTTGTTGTACAAGGAAATACGAAGAGGGAAATATGTTCCCGAATAGTATCCCTAATGTTGGCCACCTATAGCCATTTTGGATTTTATTACGTAAACGGACCCACTCGAGGTACTAATTAAACCCTTAATATTTCGACTGGTACATAATTAAAGAAATAAATAAAGAAGGTTACCTTGTAAAGACCTTTATTAGTCTACAGTGTTATTTACTTTGCTTTTATATTTTTAGTTCAAACAGTTCTAAGATTCTCACGTAAAAGGAAATAATTAAACAACAACATAACGTCACGCGAGTACCTCCATAGGTGTAGGCAGGAGTGTATAATATTTACTATACCCCACTCCTCACCAGCTATGTTTAAATGCCATCTAATAGACTGATTTACCTTACCGTATCGGGATTTGAATCGGTGGCACTACGGTTATCACAGATTAAATGATTTTGTATTTTTTATTATTGTCTATTACAAATTATGCTTTTAAATGGTGTATTAGGTTCTATGGTATAGGTGTGCTTATACTTCACACAAATATAGGTAATGGTGAAAAAGAAAATACTGTAATCCAAACCTGAGTTATGAGGGTTCAAAAAATCGGCGAAACATTTTGAGAAAAGATAGATAGTGCTTGCCCTTGCGCTTCGCTTTGCTCGACTTGGCGGGGGCACTGACGTGCCCCCAGATATAGAAGTAACTGCTAAAGTTACTTTGTGAAAACCATTTTAGTTCAAAATGAAATGAAACGAACAAACTTGGAAGACAAGAAAAGTATTGTTTTAAGAAATAGTGTAGATCCATTTAAAAAGTTTTCCACTGAATGATAGTGGTTATATTTCAAAGCATTTGAAGCCTTAGGTACTCGTAGGAACACGTACTCAGTTCTCAGTTATCGGAATCGAACTAATCAAAAGTCGGAACGTGCTGGAAATATGGCAACACTTGGCTTGCAAGCCGTTGCATTACGAACGTGGAACGGATTTCAAATGGGATACTCTCGATTTATGGAATATTTTCTGTTTTCGTTTTCATACATATTATATTTGACATAGTTTTGATGTGTCTCTGAAAAGCTAACTGTACTTACACTGATCGACCGATCGACGCATATAAAACTAAATGCGTAGTGTCAAAACATCAAAGAGAAATTTTTCATCAGTAAATATTGTTTTTTTTTCTAGATGAATTGCTTGCATTTCGTAAGCAATTTTTCAATTTGGCATTTGGAATAAATGCGGCGTTTTTAAGCCCCCTGTTCATAGATAGAATTCTGAGAACTCTAAGGTTCGTCGCCGAAATGTTAACTTTAGCTGGAATGGTAACTTTATGCTACATACATACATACATACATAAACTCACGCCCGTAATCCCTAATGGGGACTTACTAACGTAACGTAACTTTATGCTAACTTTCACCAAAATCTGTCCAACGGTCGAGGCGTAAAAATGGAACAAACGGAGTTAGTAGGACTTTCGCACTTATAATATGGGACCGGAGAAAACAAAAAGAATGCCTTTGACAAAGTCAAGCGTTTTTAACGCTGCTGTCAATGAGAGACTTTCCGGGGACGTTCACCAAAAACAATAAAGATGGCGGTGTACGATTTAAGGTCATAGCTCATTAGAGCCACCCGGCACCCACCCGGCACCGCCTCGTCGCACGGCGTCCACTCGTTATCGACAGGTGGTCCACGGGTGGACACCGTGTTATCACCAATAAACGTCGCGCGGTCAACCAATGGACCTCGCATCGTCAACCAGTGGATCCCGCGCTGGCCGCTGGTATATTTACGAACTTCTTCGATAAGTTTTTCTTTATTCATTTTGAAAGTAAAAACCAAACGTCCACCTCGTTCGAAAGAAAGGCTGGGAATGAATGAAGGGAGAGAGGGAGCGGCGCATCGCCACCGTACCGTCCTCACGTGAACCACTCGCGGGCAGCGCGCATTCAACGCAAGGCAAGCGTGCGAGCAGCATGTTTTCACCGAGTGGTCCACCCGCCGTCCGCACGTGGAGGGCATGCGACTGAGGCGATGCGGTGATGCTACGAAGTTGATGTAGTGAGCGTATACCCATACAAGTTCATATAAAGAATACTAACCGCACGAGGCGAGGCGGTGCGGAGTTGGTGTCGGGTGGCTCCAATGAGCTATGACCTTTATCCTTCATTTAACCTTCTAATTTCATGGAAACTATATGCATCTTTTATCTTTGTTTTTGGGTATAAATGATGATCCTTTTTATTACACCTAGGCACCGAAGTTCCTCATTAGAAGAAAAGTGATAGTCTTCTTCTTCTATCGTGTGGGTTGTGAGGTGGAATACCAACCTCATCAACCCTGGTGTCAGGGATATTACTGAGCCGCCCAAGGCCCCTGACATGGCTCATGTAACGACTACATACTTACATCAGTAAGTAGTAACCGACATCAGTCAGTAAGTAGTAGTAAAGTGATAGTTAGCGGTGTTAACTGGTACTGAAATAAGTGGGTACTTCAACGGGCTCTTAAACTTATCCTCCTACTCTATCTCCTTATCCTTTTCTTGTCTAGCTTCTTGATTATTTTCTGTTGTTGTGTGTGTTTGTTTTCTGGACTGCTGTTATGGGCGATAGGCTGATCCCTTATCACCATAAGGTTCATCATATCCATCTTAGGACTTCGTATCAACAGTGGCTGCAAGTTGTCTTTGATTACTTGTGGCTCTGCCCACCCCATTTGAGATTACGGGCGTGAGTTTATGTATGTATGTATGTAGTATAGTTTTAATCCTTATTTTTGCGTTTTTTCCAGTAGCTTTGTAATAAAATATAAAATAATCGACTTATTTCAAACGCGGTAAGTTAGGTATTATAAAAATATCGAGAAATTCGTAAAATTCTTTCATCCGCAAGAAAGTTCATAGTGGAATTTTATTTGGAACCTTCTTGAATATGGATTCAAAATATACGACAATATTGTTGGAAGCGTTTAGAAGCAGGACGTACATGTAGCACCAGTTTCAATATCCGGCTTAAGGCATCAAGCCGGCTTCAACTTATTCATGTCAGCTTCAAATATAAAATCCAATATTGCGACATTTTCTCGGCAAACACGTGTTGTTTATGTCACGAAGTCAAACGGTTCCATTTTCAAAAGTTGGGCTTTATTTTCCTTCTTTGAATGGCCAAAATAACGGAGCGTGTGTATTGTAGCGTGTGTAACGTCGCGTGTGTAACGTAGTGTGTGTAACGTAGTGTGTGTCCAGATGCTTGTCTAAAAGCTAAGCTAGCATATTGTAAAAGTCGATTAGGAGATTACGCGATGAGATTACGAGCCGTGGTAGCCCTGTTGGTAGAACGCTTGCCTCTCACTTTGAGTTCACAGGTTCGATTCCAGCATAGGCCCTTACCAATGATTGTCGAATTTGTTTTCGAATACACAGAGCAATAAGGCTGCCCATTTGTACTGTTGCTAAATATTTTTTTTTACGTTTTGTTTGTGTGCAAAAAAGTATATTTGATTTGATTTTATTTGAATTCCTTCGTACTCATTAAGTCGAACTTAGTGGTAACTTAGTGACTCAAGGTATAACTTTAATCAAGGAACCTCGTATCAACTTCAAAATCTTGGGCCTGACGAAAAGACGCTTATAGACTACCAAAAAAATTTAATAACAAATCAATATACCTTTACTTCGTTTCGACCCCATAAACGAATTTCACTTCGGCAGGATATGAACCCAAATCTCGTTTTCCTGCCACAAATAGCTTTCGTTACACAAAGCTGAAGAGAGAAGAGTATTTTAAACTTAAATTCAAAGAAATCTTTGATCTTACGGTGAGAGCCTACAGCGTAGTCCGGCCAAGTAGTTAATACCATTTGCGGCAAATTCAAAATAAGTCACGTCAAAAATATAAAAACAATAAATACAGGGTGTTAGTGACATCGTAACGAATACTGAGGGGGATGATTCAGACCATGATTCTGAGTTAATATCAAGTGGAATTTTCCGTCGCAAAATTCATGACTTTTTTTAGTTTTTTTTTAATTATCTTCAATTCTATACTTTTGCGATTGAAAATTCTTTTTGATATTAACTCAGAATAATGAGGTAAATCAGCCCCTTCAGTATTCGTTACGATGTCACTTACACCCCTTACCAGTACATACAGGTAGCCATACAAGTAGGTATGGGTGTTAGTGACACCGTAACGAATACTGAGGGGGATGATTCAAACCATGATTCTGAGTTGATATTAAGTGGAATTTCCAGCCAGAAAATTTATGATTTTTTTATGTTTTTTTAAATTATTTTCCGTTCCATACTTTTGCGACGGAAAATTCCACTTGATATCAACTCAGAATCATGGCCTGAATCATCCCTCAAAGTTTTCGTTACGATGTCACTAACACCCTGTATATTATATAAAATAACTGTACCATAGAATGAAAAATAATACTACGTTTAGAACGGTCTTCTCTATCTCGGATAGTACTGTTCTCAATACCTCTGACTACCCCTTTGGGGATACAGGCGTGATGCTATGTTATGTCATAACAATCGAATCGAAAGGCTGACCAGCCTTGCACCAGCTCTGGGTGATAACTTATGGGTCTCACCATTGTCTTAAATGGCATTCATTTACGACTACCGTAGATACAGCGCTTGATACAAAAATGCGGCGAAAACTTGGCGCTTGTTTAACTATACACCCGGACACAGCGGTAAACACAATGCAATAAAATCGTGTCAAATCAAAAAAGTACGCATCGTCTTATTACGTATATTACTGCGTGGTGCTTTGTAACGTGGTCGGCTTATAAAGCGACTCGGATTGACCGGGAGTACTTGTTTTAGAATATTGTTCCATCCCTCTTTTTTCGCATTGAGCTTCTATTTTTGCAAGTTTTACCACGCACTTCCCCGTGTTGCCAGTTCGGCGCCTAATCGCGCACTGAGGTAAAGTACTGTCAACGTCGCTATATTAACAGTAACTTTGCGTCCCACTTTTTTGATCGCTGATGTTCAATCTACGGTAGTAGTAAATCTATGTTAAATGGCCGTAAGCCGCTTAAGAGTACGGGGGAGAGTGCGCAGACTGTGTCTCGTTCGCACTTACGGGTTAACGCGCATGGTAAGAATGAGATTTTTGTATGGAGTGTCCTGTACAGAGCAGTAAAATGACGTTACATCATAGTGTAGGCGGCGCTGGTTAATTATAATAAAACCGCATACAAATCTGAACTGTATTACTTTTAAGGATATTTACGTCCACACTGTAACTGAAAATTTGATGTCAACCCCTCAATATTATTTTTCGATAAGCACTATGGCAAGAAAAAATTGGGACATGCACGTATGAGTTTCAAATTTATTGCCCCATATGTCGTTCATACACAGTGAACGTGTTAAATTGCATGATACAGATGTTGAGACGTGTTAGTTTGCTCGCGGTAGAGATGTGGCTGACCATAGATGGTAGATGTGGCGGACCCAACTAGTTGGCCACCTAGTTCCGCCCTCATGCAACAGATGGCGCCACATTCAATAATGCAGTCTTCAAGCAGTCGTGAAACGCGATATCGAAGTTTACACATCAAGACGCATATATACAACTTCCAACATGACACCGTTGGATCGTCGATCCCTAGTCACACTACCAACTTGTGGAAGCTCAAATGTAGGTGACAGCAGTGTTGAGTGTTCGTAAATTTTAGCTAAAATTCGTGATAAATTGTTATAAAATGTGGAGCAACGTGTTGGAAAAAGGCAGTTTTGATTGATAATAAGTTTTTAATTTTTCTTCTTTCCGATCTTTAGGGAACAAATAAAACACTATGATTTTGCAGGTAAAAGCTGCGCAAAGAGTTATAGTGGAAAAATATAACCAAAACGATATGTTTGTTTACCGAAATAAGTAGTATGATTGTCCAAAAAGTAAGATGATCCGTGCTTCGGAAGGCACGTTAAGCCGTTGGTCCCGGTTACTACTTACTGATGTAAGTACGTAGTCGTGACATGAGTCATGTCAGGGGCCTATGGCGGCTCAATAATAACCCGGACACCAGGGTTGATGCGGTTGGTAATCCACCTCACAACCCACACGATAGAAGAAGAAGAAGAAGTAGTATGGGGAACTGTCAAAATTTTACAACAGTAGCGACAACTTGTGGGAGAAACAGGCACTTTTTATCCTCATTATCTGAATTCGTTCGTTTTATTAACTAACTTAATGTAATAAAATTGCATTAAATAAAAAAAGAGGCTATTCACAGGCGGAGAACAGGAGTCATAGTATGGCTGTGTAATAAGACTACTCTGGGCGCCATCTCACTTGCGTCAGACAGAGTACCTACTGCGGGACGGAAGGCAAGAGGGAAACCACTGCCCCATTTTTCCCTAAAAAAGTAGCATGGAAAATGCTGCACCGACAAGAGCGTGGCTCTTAAATTGATGATGATGATGAAATAAAAAAAAAATACATGAAATTGGATTTACTTATTTAGCACACGGCTGCCCGTGAGTTATAATATATACTGAATAATAATATTAATATTCGTCTCTCTACTTGAAAATTAATTTTAATATTCATTTATGCCGCAAAACAAAATATGTAAATTGTTAGGCGACGTGGTATCAATGACCAAAGAGAATGGTTAAGTGTAGAGTTACCATCTTTATCGTCTTGAGAGTGGAGAAACAAATACCTACCTACAAAGTCGCGCTGGTGGATGATATATAACTGCATCTCGAGAGAATATGAAGATAAGAACATTTCTTTTTTTTCGCTGCTGTCGGGTAATATTGGTTGTAGATATAATCCAATCCAATCTTGAGTACTGGGGGTTAAAATGGCCATACCGGAGCAATTCATCTAAAAAAGCAATATTGCAATTTGATATTTGCGCGTATAAACTTTTATACGTAAGTGCGTTATGCAAACAAATGTCAAACAGCAATACTGTTTTTTTAGATGAATTAAAAAAATAATAATAATAAAAAAAATAAAAATAAAAATGTTTATTACTCTCACCACAAAAATGCTGTCTAAAACTTCGTGCTGTCTTAGCTTAGAACATAAAATTTTGTGGGAGCTGGTTCTTGTTAAAGGCTTTACGCCTGTGCTACAAGTAACCAGGCCCCATGCCTTGGATATAAATGATGACTACAAAAAGAAATTGCATACTATGGTGAAAATTGAGAAAAAAATAAGTGAAAATAAAGTAAAAACTGTTGAATCAGTTTTAGTTAAACTAGACTTAAAATTAAATTAAAAACTAAAACTAAAACAGTATCATTGTGTGTGTGTGTTTGTGTATGTTATATGAGTGAGTGTAAATATCTTTATATTGAGTGAATTGCTTCGATGTGACCATTTTAACCCCCCTGAAAATTAAATATGCAATCTGCATGACTGTATCCTATTTTGCTTCGGAACTAAGTGTACTCTTGTTTGTTTATATATTTATTAAGTAAGTACTACTACATCATAAATATAAAACATTAACAACAAAAACAATTACTAAAATTAAAGCTTTATTTATATGACAATTACAGTGTACATAGCATCTACAAATTAGTAATTAAATTAACAAAGCAGTCTCTATTTACCCTGAACTGACAAATATGAATAAAATATGAAATTAAAGTAGAATAAAAAAAAAGAATATGTATTTACTTATTGCTATATAGTTTAGAATTTGGATTTAAGTATTTCAGGACATTTCTCACAAAATTTGAATGAGTGTCATGGAATACATCAAGGTTTTCAGCGCACTAAGTTTGTGAATACTTAGTGCAATATTTTTGTATATTTCCCTCAATATTCACAACTTCGCTAGTTGATGGTCGACATTAGCTGTTACCGACTCGACGTTTGCCGTCAACACGTCAACTGCAGCTGTCGACATTGGTCGAGAGCAAAGTACCGCTTATATATATGGACCCTATTTCACTGCGACATTATGGTGGCGTAAAATTTTATTGATGGTTTCCCGGGTGACGAGGTGCGCGCGAAATGTGAGTAAGACTATGCAGGAGATAACCTTCGGAGAAGAAGAATATCAACTCCGCACATCACTAATTTAAGAGCCACGCGATTGTCGGAAGGAATGGTGTCAGGGTTGATGTAAGATGATCCGTGCTTCGGAAGGCACGTTAAGCTGTTGCTCCCGGTTACTACTTAATAATGTAAGTAAGTAGTCGTTACATAAGCCATGTCAAGGGCCTTTGGTGGCTCAATAGGAACCCTGACACCAAGGTTGATGGGGTTGATAATCACCTCACAACCCATACGATAGAAGAAGAAGAATTATTTTCGTATTATTATTCTGGCAGTAGGATATGCTCGACTCCATTGATTAAAGTCCTTAAATCGAGGACGTAAATGTCAAGTTAAAATACCAAGATGCTCAGTCGAGGAGGCTCAGTCGAGTGGAGGAAGAGTAGAGTAAACATCTTATAATACGGGTATTAGGCTGTATTTTTTTATGTGACTTATTGTAAGGGAAAATAATTTTCCGTACACCAAAAATCTTTGGTTACGGTCACGAGCATTATTATGTACTTTGGTACCATGTCACATTAACTTTTTTGACAAATTGAACTGTAAGTCTCACTAAATGTCAATTATGTTAGTGCGACAGAGTCCTAAAGTGGGTACCTTATATTGCTCATGACTGTACATCTAGGCACGTCCCTCTAAAATATTAACTGTATACCCATTGCTTCTATGCTGTTCTGGGAGCAAATAAAAAACATAGAAAACGTTCAGCTGCTTGTCTTCCCGGGCATGTCGTAAAAACCGACAAAGGGATTGTGTCCTCTAACATGATGGACTAATGTTATGGGCGATAGGCTGATCCCTTATCACCATAAGGTTCGTCATATCCAGCTTACGACATCGTATCAACAGTGGCTGCAAGTTGTCTTTGATTACTTGTGGCTCTGCCCACCCCATTAGGGATTACGGGCGTGAGTTTATGTATGTATGTATATATGTATACCCATTAAACTATTTTGCTACAGATAAACAACTCTGCCAACAAATTATGTTGCACCAAACAGATCAAAACTACCACCAAAATTTAACACTTTAATATTTATACCTCGCAGAAAATATTCGAATCTTACAACAAATATATTATTCGTGCACTAAAAATACTAATCTTACACCAAATATTCCAATACTGCTCTTAAATACCTAATGTGTGTCCTAGAATTTTATATTATAATATTTTACTAGCTTTTGCCCGCGACTTCGTCCGCGTGGCGTGTTATAAAAGAGAGATCTTTGTGTGTGTGGGAGTGCATATCAAATTTCAAGCATCTAACTTTTGCAGTTTAGATTTTTTTATACAAATATTTCTTCCCGCTAACTCCCGTTTCCGTGGAAATTTTGCAATATCCTGTTGCAACTAAGCTTTAAGTTAACTAAGGTACCTGCATGCCACAAGCGTCTAACTTAAGCGGTTTAGATTTTTCATACAAAAGGATTTTCCCGCTAATTCCTGTTTCCGTGGGAATTCCGGGAATTCCTTTCTTAGTGCACCTCTACGGTACCTAAGCTACGTCCCTTCCAAATTTCAAGTGCCTACGTTTAGCCGTTTAGGCTGTGCATTGATATGTCAGTCAGTCAGTTTCTCCTTTTATATATTTAGATATAGTGCATAAGTGTAATAAATAAAAGTACATTAATATTTAATTGGTGTCCGATTAGAGTTTACTTAGAAGTACATTGTTTAATTTGAAGCTAAAATATTAGGTTTTCCTTTCATATTAAAGAATACATTTCATTTTTACAAGTATGCAGTAGTTAATGAATAGGTGCGTGTTACGAACTATTTTAGTTAGCATATTTTAGTGCACAATTAGTATTTTAGGTGGAACAAAGGTATAATTTGGTGAAGATAATGGGAATAATTTGAGGTACGGTTTTATAATATCCTATTGTACTGCGCGGGGTCTGCACGATAAACGCGCCGTGCACGCCGTGAATCGTAGTCGAGGGCTTCAACTATTCACGTGCAGCTGTTGGTCGAATACTGAATATCGTGTGAGTACTTGACCGAAATGGTTATAAGAAGTTATTTACGTTGTTGTTAAAATAGAACACTGATCAAAAACAAGGTTATATCCCTTCACGATCACGACCGTCGTGTCGTGTTAAATTGGACACAGACGTGTTAAATTGGACAGAGGAAATATTAAATTGGACAGTGATATATACCTATCACGTAAGAAACCGAAACGAGGATTTAGGGGTTGTATGTGGATGTTCTTTATAACATAACATAAATACTTTATAACACACACAGGAGATACAAAACAAAAGAGAAATATAAGCAGTACAATAGGCGGCTTTATTGCTGAGTAGCAATCTCTTCCAGGCAACCTTTGAGTATAGAAGATATTCAATATTATATAGCGGTATAGGAATACTTTTACATAGTCTTGCCATTACATTGTATTTGGAAATAATTATGTATGCGAGTCATGGAAAAATAGGTAACTATCACATTAAAGATCTATATTATTTTTGGTGAACGTGGCCTGGAATTCCCTCATTGTAGTGATATATAGAGGTATTATGTATATATCTTTATATCAACGACACGGCTGAATGTTTAAACGTTGAATATTAGTATTTGTTTAAATCTCAAGGGAAACGCTATTGCGTTTCGTTACACGTTATCACGTTATTACGTGAACACGGAAAAGGCAGACAATTAACTGACTTTAATTTTTAATAAAACTTTCCACACATATGCAAAAAGAAAACCATAAATACCTAATTACACTTCTCATCAAGAACATCGAAATATCTTGCAAGTTTGTGTTTCGTAAGGATTATGAGAAAAATATTAAATACAAATATTATGAATTAAAAATAAATGTAAGTAACTTTACTATGCGTATTATGAGGTTTTTGATTAATGTTCCAAATTTAACTCGTGTTTTGCTGAATAATAATTCGAAAGTGTTTCAATTTTTGATCAGAAGTAGGTATGTATTTTATTTTTCATATTTCACTTCGACTAGAAATAGGTAAGTAATTGAACAGTGTCCATTCAGTTATGAAGGTATGCATTTTTCATAAGTTCGCAAAGCGGAGGTAAAGTTCGATGGGAGGTTTCCGTTTAAAATTCATTGCTTTTTAAATCCCAGAAGACTACAATGAAAGAGGTCATAAGTTAGTGGTTCTACAGTCTTGCTACCGTTTAGTAAGGATTTTTAAAAAATATACGCGTATATAACATATACATACAGGTTGATGATTCAGACCATGATTCCGAGTTAATATCAAGTGGAATTTTCCATCGCAAAATTAATAAAAATTATAATGTTACATATTTATTTATTTTTTCAGTTCCATACTACGATAAAATCCACTTGATATCGATTCAGAATCATGGTCTGAATCATCCCTCAAAGTTTTCGTTACGTTATCACTAACATCCTGTATGTGTTCTAGGAATAAGGTGCCAAGTGTGATTTTAAGTTGTTTTTTAGTATACTCCTTGTAGTATACTCCAATGGACTTTTTTGTACAAAGCGATCTGTAAGTTTTACCGTAAAATAATATAAAAAAATCGACCACAATCCACCAAACTCAACCCGTCCCCGGATCGACTTTTCTAAAAGGGAATAATAAATTTTAACTGCATGAGAATCGTGGTCTGAATCATCCCCCTCAGTATTCGTTACGGTGTCACTAATACTCATAATGTACTTGCATGACTACTTGGACGTACTTGTACGAGGTGCAAATGACATCGTTAATATCGAGTGGAATTTTCCGTAGCAAAGTTCATGCCTTTTAGTTTTTTTAATTATTTTCAATTCTATAGGTACTTTTGCGATGGAAAATTATCATTAGCGACATCTATCTCCCTATGCCCCACCCAAGATACACCTAAATGTTTATATCTTGATAATATTTTTTTACTTACTTATTGTAAATTTTAAAGTAGCATGGAAAATGCTGCACCGACAAGAGCGTGGCTCTTAAGATGATGATGGTGGTGATGTAGATTTGACGCAAATGTCATTTTAACTATTTGGCCGGTCTTATGGCGAGCGCTGAAGGCTCTCACCCGGTAAACATGATATGTGACACAGACTTTGTTCACGAAACATAAATATCATAATATTATACCTCACCTACTTGATTGCCCAACAACTTAAAATGTCATTATGTAGAAACGGAGCCTTGAGAATATTAAATTCCAAGTGTTGTGCGGAAAGAGCGGTCAATCTGAAACGTTTCTAAATTTCGCCACAATAACTCGAGTTTGCACGCAGAACTGGAATTCGTTAAAAATATTTCGTCAATTTTTTTTAAAAGCTCTCTTACGCGGGATTAACTCCCAAAAATGAGAAAGGAAAATTTTGTACCTACATTTATTTATACTCCACCTTTCCTGCTACGGTCTTTCAATGACTCATCGAGATTTCATTATCGCTTTCCACTTAATCTTGTCGATTATGTTTTTCACAAGCTTTATACTTTTGTAAGGCTCTGTTATGTTGTTTTTTTCCTGTTGAAAATATTTTAATAAGGTGAATTAGAATGGATTGCTTTTGTTGTTTTTTCAAGGCCTGTGAGCAGCAGCGAACGCTTTCATATTTTTATCCAATAAGTAATGGTGCTGCTTCCAGTAAATACCATCTGATTTAATCTTAAGTTATACCTGTCATTTTCTTATCCGCTCAAACGGAAAGGGACGAGTAATGGAAAGACAAACCATTTAGGGAAGACACGTCAATTTTAAACAATTTAAAAAATCCTTTCTAAATTTTTTGTTGGCCTATAACCAAACACAATTTTACAGCACACGTGAAACCGTTTGCATATCAGCGTGATGCGTATTTTATTCGCTCGGGTTATTCATTCATTCACTCATTCATTGCAAAATTAACAATTGTTATTCAATATTAAAATAATATGAGAACCATGAGACCTAGGGAGTAATGGAATAATATGAAAGCCAATATATTGTATTGTAATAACCGATTGGAAATTGGTATTCAACACTGTTATTGCTAATAATTGCCCTCTACAGATTAGGAAAACTTTGAAATAAGTATAGAGTTAAGTCTATAAAGTCTGTCATAAGGACATTGTACCTATGTTTAGCTTGTAAATACGACAGTGAGTTTTCTCGGAACTCAACTTCAGACGTCAGGCATTTTGTCACTTTTACTTAAGTGAAACAGTAATTCCATCAAATGAACAACCCACAAGGGTCCTTATAACAATACAATATCAATTTCATTTAATTGCTACTCTCGCGAGAATTATGTAGTTTGTAAGATTGTCTAGAGTAATCGGGTCATTGAGATCGTTTATTACGTCGCTAATATAAAGGTATTAAAAAACTGCACTTAAGTTAAATTAATTGGCACAGGTTATATAATACTAACAAGTCCTGCAAGGCTGGTACCGGTGTTCGAACTAGTGCTCCCCGATTGAGAAATAGGCTGGTGTACCACAGTGACTTGTATGAAATACAAGCGTTTGAAATACTTGCAGTATAGCCGTACGACGCCCACTGCTGGGCATGGGCCTCTCTCAAGGATCTCCACGACGATCGTTCCTGCGCTGCCCGCATCCAGCGGCTTCCCGCGACCTTCACCAAATCGTCGGTCCACCTTATTCTGATTTTATTCTGTCCAGGTGCACTAATATTTTGAGTCACAATTCCGAGGTCGTGGCTAGATGAAACATACTTTACAGCACTCCCGGGACACTCGGGACCTACTGTGACAACGCTGTCTAAAGTGCTGGACAAAATAAACGAGCGAACTAAACTTAAATGCGACCAATTTATTATCTTGAAAAAGAAAAATAAATGCTGTGTTTTGTTTTCTAACCAACTGGAGAATTGATCCAATCGCTCTCTTACTTATTTTTCTCATACTATCTTGATATGCTTAGAGATACATTCATACATATATAAACTCACTCACACCTGTTTCTCGCTGGCTGGTAAACAATAAGAAAAAAGCAGATCGTAACAGTAAAAACAGAACTTCCAGTCCAGAAGAGATGGAATTTAAACATCTGGTATAAAAAAAATGAATTTTACCTATTAACAAAAATAATGCATGAGTGTGTATGTTATGAATATGAAGCATTTACGAATTAAAAATAAAGGCGTCTATTGTGAGGTTTTGGTAACAAAAATCACATCGAATGTGATTTTAAGAAAATGTGTTTTCGAGGTTTTCAGTAGGTATATAAGCACATTATTATATGTGTCAATTCCATATCTCGGGCCTATGGAGACCCGGACTTTTGGAAGGCGTGTGTGGGGCCGAAGCCAACACGTAGAGGCCCCTCAATTACTATACTATTACTATTTCTCTAAGAAGAAGGTAAACATTGCACCAAAGCGAAACAGGATCGGGTCGCTGCTATTATTAATATCTCAGGCAATTTTCCAATAGAAGTGTAACCTTAGCATTCTGTCCTTCCATGCCTGTGGATTCACGGTACTACCACTCTAATGCCAAGGGTGGTAGGGTTTAAAATAACAGGCAGTTCATAGCTTGCAGCTAGTTTCACGGTCATCGAGCTAACCTGACCCGATGGCCAGTGCAACAATCGATATTGTAAGGTAAAGGTGGATGTACAATGTCGAGCACTGGGTTCTTTTTTTATATTTTTGTTACCTTCCATGTAATACGATTCTTTCTTTCTTTCTGTAATAGGCTCGCCCCCTCTTATATGGGACTTAAACTTCACTGGCGACAAGTGGGTGTAATACATATGGACATAGGCGTGTGCTATGTGGTTATTGTTATGTTCTTCCGTATAAAAAATACATAAGTATACATAATAATAAACATAAACTGCCTATATACGTCCCACTGCTGGGCACAGACCTCCCCTCAATCAACCGGAGGGGGTATGGAGCATACTCCACCACGCTGCTCCACTGCTGGTTGGTGGAGGTGTTTTTACGGCTAATAGCCGGGACCAACGGCTTAACCTGCCCTCCGAAGCACGGAATCATCTTACTTTTTCGGACAATCAGATGATTCAAGCCTGAAAAGTCCTTACCAAACAAAGGACGGTCTCACAAAGTGATTTCGACAATGTCCCCATCGGGAATCGAACCCGGACCTCCAGATCGTGAGCCTAACGCTCTTACCACCAGACCACGGAGCCTGTTGGGCCGCCCTTCAATCGACCGGAGGGGATAGCAAGTATATTCTATTTCCCCCACGCTGTTCCTCTGCGGGTAGGTGGAGGTGTTTCGGCTGGTAGCGGCTGCAGCTTAACGTGCATTCCGGAGTACGAAATCTTACTTTTTCGAAAATTCCACTTGATATCAATTCAGAATCATGGTTGAATTATTCCTCAAAGTTTTCGTTACGATGTCACTAACACCCTGTAAGTATGTAGTTTTAGGCGGATGAGGCGTTCGTTATGTAAAAATTTACTGTGTTACCAACTGAGTAAAAATATTTTTGAATTTGGATTTTTTATAACCCCCAATATAAGCCCCATAAAAGGCGATAAGGCCTCCATTTGCCATTTTCTTTTTATTTTGGTGCAATAAAGTGGATTTATATTATTATATTGTATAATTTTTTTTGACGTGACTTATTGTAGATTTGCCGCAGATGGCCGCAGATTAACCACTTGGCCGGACAAATGGGGAGCGCTGAAGGCTCTCATCCGGTACAACATTTAAGACAACAGCCTGAGGGTGCCCAGTTGGGCGCGAACCTCGGCTCGTGGCGTCGTCTGAGAGGAACGATTATATTGTATCGTATTGCTAATTGGGAATTATAAAACGCTTTGTATAATTATTTGTTAAAAACTAATATTAATGTCTAACCGTCTTTACAATAAGGGTAGGTAGGTATTAATAGTAGCGTGAATGTTTCTCGCCGATGAGTATCACACACCAACGGAACCTCGGCCTTCATTTTCACACACCATTACTATATAACATCGGCTTTATGACTATCACCTGTTCTACTTTATTAGACAAGATAACATTAGCTCTTGACTATACCCCATTTGGGGTAGTCAGAGGTACGATAATCTGCAAAAGTCCAATCAGTTTCTTGCAAAGTAATAAATTAACTGGTTACATGTCGTTTCTGTAATAGACCAAAAACACGTAACCTAGTTAAACTTGAAGATTAATCCTCAATTGGTATTTAATTTGCTTTACAAGTGGAACAAGAAACTTGTGAATGTCATTAATATCTAGCAAAACTACTGAGGAAGTATTTAGTCACGCCATGGTGATTAATTTGAGTTACCATTACTGGCGAAGACAGCTCTGAATATATACATATCCACCTCTACATGGTAAGTCATAACATAACATCGCTTGGTCCTGGTATATGATAGAAGAAGATTCACGCCGTTGAAGATTCATCCCTAACAGAGTGGGCAGGGTCACATCAGTATCATGATAACATTGAGTGATTACCTATTAATATTAAATACAAATATACTTTATTGCATCATAATAAAAAAAAAATTACAAAAGATATTAGCTTAAAGCTATTTAAGTATTAGTACCTAATTAATAAGTGAACTCCGTTCCCAATTGGTTTTTAATAGGTTCAAGGTAAATTATGAAATTCTGATTACTACGTAAAGGCAGATCTAAAACTAACGAAAAATATTTTCTTTTTCTATTTAACTTATTTATGAATTTTAATCAAGAAAAACGCTTATCAATTTTATCACGTTTTTCTATGACGTCACAGTGTGCTTGTTCACACAAATTCAACTGTAAAAAGTAACTGATTTCACTGGTTGGAAAATAGCTTATTGTAACATGTGTCCATTTTATAAATAAACAATACAATACAAAAATGTTTATTGCACTCAAAACGAACAATAAAATAAAGAATAGCAACACAGCGCAATAAAACGTATTTGTTATTGATTTTTTGTGTTCAATAAATGACTTTGTATGCACAGACTGCTGACTAACGTAAAATTGTCCCTGCGTATTTGATTTCGTATTCGTATCTATGTTTCTTTGCGTCAGGTTGTAACAATTACCTACGCGTTCCGTTTTGCCCGGCATTTTTCACAGGGATTCGACGTACGACATTTTACGTGACGCTCACAGAGTTCCGGAACACGAAAAACAAAAACCTCCTTTACACCGGCTGTGCTATTTTAAATACTTTTTCAACACACTTGCTATTATAGTAGGTCTTATTGCACCGCTTTTAAGTGCATAAAGTAATAACTTTTCAATTTATTATTATTGTTTATTATTATATTATTTTTTTATTTTGGGTGAATCTCAAAATTTCAAGTGGCGAAATTTCATATTATTTTTTCGTGAAAAATTGGGTTCCGACATGAAAAAGATCCAAAAGGATCCTCGGTTCCGACATGAAAAAGGAAATTTTCAATTCCCAATTTCCCCAATTTTTCACGAAAAAATTATATGACAGTTCGCCACCAAACTTGACACATTTTGATATTCACCCTTTTAATTTTATTATGTATGTGTGTGTATTGTGTATCTATTTAATACTAAGTTAATATTAGTGAGTAAGAAATCATTGTTACTAAAATCCTGGGTCCAAGTTACCCGTAGTTTTTTTTTATCTTTTTTTATTAAACACGTGAGCTGTAATGACATTATCGCATCAGTGCTGTTTTATTATTATTTAATGCAAGAACTCTATGGAAGACATAGAGTAGGAGAAGCAGGGATCATCTTTCGGATAATTGAGTAATCAGTCTGCAATATCCTAATCAAATTAGGGATCGCAAAATGATTTCAGTGAAATAGTCCCACCGGGTATCGAACCTAAGACCTCTATACCGGGAGACTAACGCTCTAACTTCTAAACCACCGATGCCGTTCCGCGTTTACTGTGTTCTATTTGCTTTTTTCCTCTCAGTCCACCACGTTTACGTTTAGATAATTATATCCACATCGTATGTGAAGATACTCCATTGCCAAATCTCCTGTAATGACCGCATGGTAACTGGTGACCCGTTTCAATTTCAAATCAAATGATTGCGTTTTTATTGCAATTTACCGATGTCAACACTGTAAGTTGACCGGAAAAACGTTTAATTATTTTTTTTGATGGAATTCCTGTTTAAAGGGATTTTTTTTTTGGTAAATGTTATTTCACTCATAGAAAGAGGTGATTGTAATTAATTTACCTTTGTAATTGAGGAAAATAAATAACTTTACCATTATAACACTTTAATTGCAGAGCCACCAGTAATTTATTTATTTATTTGCATTTCACGACATTACAGAGCAGCGCCAATGCGCTTTAGAACTTTCAAAATATATAAGTGAAACATAAATGCGTGTTGGGTAGATTAACTACATATAGGATGTCAGTGAAAGCGTAACGATAACTTTAGGGGATGACTCCGACCATGATTCTGAGTTGTCATCAAATGGAAGTTTCCGACGCAAATCCATGGTTTTTTTTTGTGTTTTTTCAATTATTTTCAATTCCATACTACTGCGAAGGACTTAAAATGATATGCTCGGGATAAAAAGCAGATGAATGAATTTGCTCTTTGTTCAGCAGAAAAGTGTATTACATCACAAATATCCATTAGACGCCTCCTGCACTTCGGCGTGATAAATGTGCCACACTCTTTGTAATATTATTGTCATTTATTTACACAAGTACGTAATATGTTCTCTTTTATACGGAGAGTTGTAAACCAGTACGATACATCCTAATCTTGTATTGTATGCAGCGATAGGCAAAAGCACATACATTCAAGTTCTAGTACAGAACGTACGCTTCTCTTCATCGAGACAACTGGGCACCCTTAGATCAAATCAAATCAAATCAAATATACTTTATTGCACACAACATACAAAACAAATTAACACAGATGATGATAGATACAGTACAATCTGGCGGCCTTATTGCTAAGCAGCAATTTCTTCCAGGCAACCAGTGGATAGGAAACATTATTACAATTTGGTCTGATTAGATCTGTTGTCTTAAATCATAGTACCGGGTGAGAGCCTTCAGCGCTCCCTCATTTGTTCGGCCAAGTAGTTAATGCCATACACTAAGTCACGTCACAGGAAACCTTCATCGATTAGAAGAGAAATAAGCGTAGACTAGCAGTTGCTAAAGTTTTAAGTCACCTGTAGAGTTTCTAACTTGATTTCATTACTACAGATACCTTACTAAGTTAATTTTATCTGCTTATTTTTTATTATCTTTCTAATATTAAATACATATATTTCAAACAAAAAGAAAGTGTATTTGGAATTTTCCAAAAATTTTAAAACTTCGTAATTATGTATAATTACGAAATGGAAACTAATGACATCACAAAAACGGACAAGTTGCGCTGTAGAATTTCACCTAGAAATTAAGGCGGGCACTCAATTTACGCAATATAACATTAATGTACTTAAACTATAACACCAAGCTGTATATATATGTTTACTGAATAAATAAGTCATTTCACAGTTCAAATTTGAGCATTACATTAGTGAAGTGAGCATACCAGTGCTTGAACCTCTAATATACAATTTGTAGCATTGCAGCAGTGTGTGTAGAAAACTTGAATTTGAATTTAATTCAGTGTAAAATAACAAAAGCTTTAGAGCCGATGAGTTGAACTGAAACAGTATTGTAATAAAATAAAGGCTCAAAATCAAATCTAGCAAAACTAACTACCTACCTACATTACACACGCTGGATGAGTGGTCCGACCAATTAATGTTATCTACGGCAAATGTACAGTAAGTCACGTTAAAAAAAAGCTGGGTGAGTAGCGCCCTTTACAAGTCCTATTCAAATATTTGGCCTTCAAAAATGGCACAGCCTAAATGAGCAAAGATTCAATATTGGCAGATACGGTTTTTAGGAAAGAATATCTTTTATTTCAAACTGAAGCTCAGGTGCTCATTTATATTGAAATCGTTACTAGAATCCAAAGACGTTAATGAAAATAAAAAAAGAAACCTCAATTCTAAGCTTCTATTTTTCTTTTCATCTTGTTGAATATAAAATATTCGTATAAAAGAGAAATTAAGTGAAAATAAAAATATGCCGAGAGCGTTTATATTTATCTCAAGTGTTATGATAAAAAAGTGTTTATTTTTGTTGTAAGTATTTAGTTTATTTTTATTTCATTAGTTTTTAAGTGGAAGCAGTGCTGGAGACTAAAAATGGAATTTATTATTTAAATATGCTTAATTAGGTATTCACAGACATTCCACCACATACAATTATTATGATGCTTTTAGTACCTATTGGGGTTGAAAATCTGTCAATAAAATTAAATAGTACTGGAAGGTTAAAATGGCCAAATTAATCAATTCATTCAAAACGGCAATATTGATATTTGTCATTTTTTTTTCATTGCGCATTTACTTTTATATGCGTAAATGTCAAATTGTAATATTGCTTTCTTAGATGAATTGCCTCTCGCTCACGTCGACTTTGCTATGGCGATGGCTGAATATTGCTACTATAGCGCTTTAGACGCATTTGCAGTGCTCCGGAAGCGACACTAACGCGCTCCATACCGACTGTATCGATGCAAACGCACGACAATGTCAGACAACATCGGGGGAGAATAGAGGGATTGTGGCACGTGAGTGGAGAACTATGTCGTAGTTGTCTGACTATGTTATAGTGCCCTTACGCGGTTTCTGTTTGTACTTTCCTCTACTCTATAAAACATCAGGAAAGCAATAAATATCTTAACTGCGTTACTGAAGCTTGTATCGCGTATCGCGTTTGTAATGAGACTGAATTAAGGTTATGTGGGTGAGAGCACACAGCTAGCAGTCGAATCGCGTCTATATCAATGCGAACGCGCGATATAGCCCCCTATGGGTCCCAACTCCCTGTTGCGGCCCGCAACGCCGACCACTGCGGTGTACCAGTCTCGTCTGCATTACATCACCCGAGTGCAAGACGTCACGGAGTACATCAAGACGAAGACCAACCTCCTCTTGAAGGTGAAGCCGCTGGAGTCGCGTCACAACACAAGCTTCAATGCTTTCGTGGTGTACAGTCATGAGCAATATAATATACCCACTTTAGGACTCTGTCGCACTAACATATTTGACATTTAGTGAGACTTACAGTTCAATTTGTCAAAAAAGTTAATGTTGAGACTTACAAGTTCACTTTGTCAAAAAAGTTAATGTGACATGGTACCAAAGTGTATACATATTAATGCTCCCATATTAAAGGTCCCTTCCGAAGCACGGATCATTTGACTTTTTAGTAGTTTATATAATTCCACGTATTGTGACTTTTTACCAATTAGGGTAAACTAAACTGCTGTTATACGACGCAATAGTGTTAATTATGCCGAAAATACCTTGTTATACACTGCAGGGACTGTTTACATTAATAACCAAAAACTGGTCATCAGTTTTGTTATAATTACCTTAAAACACGTAATTCACAACACTTTTTTACTTAATTGTTATGTTGACAGGAATAATAATTATGTAGTAAATATGCAAAATATGTTAAGGTAACATACACAATTAATTAATTACATAACTCGCGGCTTTGTTTGAATACAAAAATATAATAATTTACTTAAATGTTAATTAAATAAACAATTTCAAATACCATTCCCAGTTGCATGTTTAATGTAATATTGACTAACATTGTTATTACTAATTATAATTGTTTATTTTAAGTGTAATAAAGAGTTTAGTATTTAATAATATTTTGTAAATGAATTTTTGCCGTTAAGCCGTTAGTCCCGATTATTACTTACTGATATAAATACAATACAAAAACGCTTTACTTCACATATAAACACAACACTAAAAAAAATACAAATGTGACAAGAGATTTATAATCGGCGGCCTTATTGCTAAATAGCAATTTCTTCCAGGCAACCTTAGGGTGAATGAATTTTCTACACTACTACACACTACACTACTGATTTAAGTAAGTAGTCATTACATCAGTTATGTCAGGGGCCTATTGCGGCTAAATAATAACCCTGATACCAGGGTTGATGGGGTTGGTATCTAGTCTGTGTTTAAAGGTGTTCACTGATGGTGCACTAATTATTGTTTCTGGGAGCTTATTCCAAGAGTCCACAACGCGATTTGGCAGGAAATTATGTTTTGGATTACTAGCGCACAAAGGCTTATATTTCCAATTGGGGTATATCGTCGTATACCAAAAGTTATTACGGATTTGAGATATAGATACCAATGCAAGCGTAATCGCAGGCAGAAAATGGTATTGCTATTATAATAGTCCTCGTTCATCTAACTCCATATATAACATACACATAAGTACGTAAAGTTAGCATGAGAACACAGGCATATTATACGCGTAGTGCCTAATCAGCCGATTCTGTTGTGGTAAAGCTAATCAGAATAATTTTCCATTAATTTGGGGATATTCAACACTAGTAGTTGAAGTACGTTTGGCTGATGCAGAATTTGAAGGGAAATATTTGACTTTGTTTAGCCAGTATCAAACGTATAAATTAACGTATATCTTTTTCTTTCGTGTGACATTATGCTTGCGACTATATCCCAATGGGGTTGTCAGAGGTACATCCAGCACAAGATGGACTAAGTACCGATACTTCACCAAGCTTTCTGTTAGACCAACGTGTAAGCAGGTGAGTCATATAGCCGTCTATAGTGTTTGTTGGCATTCCCAACAGATTTAATATTTAATTATGGCAACATTTGTCTTCTTCTACAATCTGCAATACTTAGCGTGTATCGTGTGTTAAAAAAAAAGAAAAAAAATCGTGTATTATTCTATACATCCGGGTTATGAGCTGACAAGGCCGACCTGGAAATCTTTAAATAGACTCCCGCACACAGGTTGGCCGAAATAAAGATAACCTGTCCAGGTGGGGTTTTCTCAACGGATCGGTTCTGAGCTGCGTGTGTGGTGCCCCAGACTATTGCTCCAGACTATTCACCCCCCCCCCCAGACTATTGTTCCCATGACATCTTGCCCCGCGTGCCCTGATACCTGTACGCGGGAGGAGCTGTTGGATGCCGCCGAAAATGCTGTCCGGGTGGCAAAATACTGAGGTGAAAAAATCTGAATGCCATCGAAACGACAAAAAGAAGAAGAAGAAGATTCTATACATCGTGACAACGATCGCCAACACCTACATGCCCACAATGCTCGAGCCAAATTTGATAGTGAAAACTGTACTGCCAAATTGTCATGTGCACAAACAACTAAAGAATTTGTGGATTCCCAAATGTTCTTCAAGCAATAAAATACTTGGATATTAGCAACGCTCTTCGTCGTCTAACTAAACCCTGTGAATAACAATGATAGAGGGAAAGTTATGTCTGTGGGTTCCCTCACCTTTCCCGAGTACTGTTGTACAGGGTGTGTTCGGTTCTTCTAATGGACTATGTTGCTGTTGGTGGTGTTTGGGGTGAGGGGAGTTTCTTCTTCCAACCAATTGCAAACAACAGTCAGTCTTGTTCTTAATCACTATTTAATAATTGTTAATTTATAATTACTATACAACAAAATAGCGAGAGGCGGCGGCCGTTCAATCTCGATTATTATTGCCATGTGCAAAAATATTCCAAGTCAATATTTTATAATTGTGTTGCCAGCAACAGGATGGATGAAGTTTAGGTGACTTTTTAAAATTAATCATAACGTGAATTCTCTGTTACAGCTTTTGCAATTAATTTTCCGTGCAACGTCCTTTACACAAATGTAATTATAGAATTTTAATACATATTTGTTATTTATTTGTTATTAATACTATACTAGCCTTATTTCGTTTTTCACAGGCTCCGCTTACCTAACCTGAAAATTCAACCCGCGAAGGGAAAACCAGCCCAATACAGATTAGGTCACATACCTCCGAAAATGCATATTTTTTACTAATTAACGCATTACAATTTTATTTTGAACTTGGATATTTTAATATAGATTTTACGTAATTACTAGGCCTTCTCTCCCCAATCAACCGGAGGAGGTATGGAGCAAATTCCACTACTCTGTAGGTTACTATGACTCTGAATGCTTTAAAATTAATGTTACTATATATTCCGACACCCTATAGATATTACATGGTGTGGACTTAAATACGTACCTACAGTGTTTGTCGTAGAAATTGCCAAGTATTTTCAAGTATTCGACAATTGGCAGTAAACTGTCTAGTCAGGGTAACAACCTACTCGGGCACTCATGTTCCCTTCACTTTTCGGGTTCGCCATTCACAGCTCACGTTACTTTTATTAGTCTGCCCTTATGGTGCACTTTATTAGGGAGAAATATTGCGACTAAAAGTACTTCTTTGTGAGAGAAAATTAAATGTAGGTGTCACTTATAGGTATTTAGTTTACTTATTTATTATTTTAAATATTAGTGCTAATTCCTGCAGACGCTATCTAATTTTATTTTAAGTTATACCTGTCATTTTCCGTTGAAAAAGAAAGCAACGGGTAATCGACATGCATAAAATTTATGGAATACACGTCAATTTTAAGCAGAAATCTAAAACAACCGTCTTAAAAAAATTACATCGGCCAATAACCCGACAGAGTTAAGTAGACAGCACGTCAAACGGATCACATACTAGCGAGATGCCTATTTTATTCGCCCGGGTTCCTTCTACTTAAAATAAGATTAGAAGGTATCTGCAGGAATCGGGGCCATTGTGTGATATCATTTTAACGTGACATGTTGCATATTTTCCAGAAATCATCATGTCAATCATGGGTGTTAGTGACACCGTAACGAAAACTTTAAGGGATGATTCAGACTATGATTTTGAGTTGATATCAAGTAGAATTTTCCGTTGCAAAACAACGTGCAATTTTCATTTTCTGACAGAAAATTCTACTTAACATCAACTCGGAATCATGAGCTGAATCAGAATCAGAATCATTTATTCAACGTAATTATCATGGATAAACTTGTTGAAGGTCAATGTAACATTTTTGAATTTACGTCATTTCGCAAGGTGTTATGGCTGAGGAGAAGAAATGACAAGAAACTGCAACAGCAACACATCTTTTAAATCAATGAGGGTACATTACAAGTTATTTAATAACTAGAGGAACACATTCAATACCAGACATTTTTATCATTTAGGTAATCATTAATCTTATAATAGGCTTTTTTACATAAAGTAAGCTTCACGTGAGCTTTAAATTTGTTCTCTGACAAATTTAAAATATTATCTGGTATTTTATTGTAAAAACGTATACATAACCCCAAAAAAGATGAATTTAATTTACTTAATCTAGAATTTTGAACAACAATTTTATTTTTATTCCTTGTATTGTAAGTATGCCTTTCACAGTTTCTCGGAAGGAGAGATACATTTTTACGCACATACATAATGTTTTCATAAATATATTGACTTGCGACCGTCAGTATATTTATTTCTTTAAACAGTTCCCTTAAAGAGTCCCGACAACGCAGATTATAAATAGCGCGAACTGCCCTTTTTTGAATAATGAAAATAGTTTCTACATCAGCGGCTCGACCCCAATATCAATATCAATATTTAGTGTGGTGTCACTAACATTCTGTATATTAAACATGCACTTAAGCAGACTAAAGTTTGTAAGTTTAGGGTTTCAGGAGAACACAATGAAACACATCCGTTCGATACGACATTTCGATATATATTCGGAGAGAACAAGTGAAGCAAGGCCTCCGTGGTCCAGTGGTTGAGCGTTGTGCTCACGATCCGGAGGTTCCTGGTTCGAATCCCTGTGGGGACAAATTACAAAAATCACTTTGTGATCCCCAGTTTGGTTAGGACATTACAGGATGATCGCCTGCTTGTCTAAAAAGTAAGATGATCCGTGCTTTGGAAGGTACGTTAAGCCGTTGGTCCCGGTTACTACTTACTGATGTGAATAAGTTGTCACGCCATGGCAGACCTTTGGCGGCTCAATAATAACCCTGGTGGGTTGATAAGGTTGGTAATGCACCTCACAATCCACACGATAGAAGAAGAAGTGAAGCAACTACCCTCATGACAATCATAATAATGAACAACAGAAAGATACCCATATACATTACACATACAAGTAAATATATTTATATCTATCCAGATAGGTATTCCATAAACGCTGTAATTTTCTACCCAAGTCTATTGTATCACGGCTCAAGTGTCGGCCATTTTCCTCCTGATTATGACACGCTAAACGACCCCCATCAGTGGCTATGGGAGTTATTCATGAGGTCTATTATTACGACCTTTGTGGGAAATGCTATGGAAAGTGCCTCGATCGATTTTAATGCATGCATGGGTGAATGAACAGGAAAACTAAGAATGTTCATGTCGCTTAGGTGATTGATAAGTGTTCTAACGACCGCAGTCCAGTGGTTGATCGTTGCGCTCACGCTTCGGAGGTCTCGGGTTCCAATCCCGGTGGGGACATATCACAAAAATTTCGTTGTGATCCCTAGTTTGGTAAGAAAATTTCACGAACTTTTCTGTTTTTTTACTTAGTTCTGTAATGTGTATACGAGTACAATTTCAAAAATGAGGTGAACTCCTATAATTTCCGTGCGTGTCAAAATTGTAAACGCAAAAAAAAAAAATTGTCATGTAAGAAATGTACTGTGTTGGAGTTTAATGAATAAATAAAATAAAAATAAAAGAAAATAAACATTGCAGACTGATCATCCGATTGTCGTTTGTGTCCGAGTGACGTCAAGCTGTTGGTCCCGGTTACCTCCTACTTAGTGATGTATATTTTTTTGTGTATCACGGCAGAAACAAAACACCTGAATCACCAAACAAGAAAACCTGAAGAAGAAAATACACGTACACCTAATACAAGTAGACAGATGAGTATGTTATAACATGCGTCGAGTTATTGGGCGTTTCACACCACAAACTCTTCGGACCTAGGAATTAATGCCTAAGAGCACATTTAGAAAAGGTTGATAGAAAAAGCACCCAAATTCCCCTTAAATTCTAAGGCTGCATAAAAAAAACGCACCTGGGCGCTTCACCTTTTCGGACCATCGCATCGTGTAAATATATTTAACTTTAACATTTACGCCTATACGCCGAGGGGGTAGACAGGGGTATTTAATACAGTCACTCCTCGCCAGCTATGTTTGTTGAAAGTGTATACATTGAATTGGAATATCGAAAGCAAAAAAAACAATTCGTATTGATTTTTTATTGAAAAACTGACAAAGACATTAAAATAACAATAGAACGTAATAAAAAAAGACATAATATATATAAAAAAAACCAAGGAGGCCGTCGCTAACGTTCCCCAGCCCCAGGGACCGGGTAGATGTTATGCTATATCTTTGATTTTTTAATAGAATAGAGCACTTGCTATTTCACTCTGTAGTCCGAACCGTGGTGTGAAACACCCTATGACCCACCATACCTACCTATCGGATAATTACATTCAAGCGAGGCCCATTTTCCTCCCGATTATGGCCCAGTAAATTTGCCTCCATCACTGGCTATGGAACGAATTATTCATAACGTTCGGCACATTATTATTATTATTGTCATTACGGCTATTACAATGAATGACTCATATCGTGGCTGACCTTGCAAACTGGCGTATCTGCAATGTTTTGCTAAAATAATTTGTGTCTTACTGACAATAACAAAAGGTGCAAATCAGATTCGTTAGAAAAATCGGATACGTCAGTTAGCGACGATATTACGGAGAATATTACGTACGGTTATTGGTGTAAATAGCTCTTGTTATTCTGCTTTGTTTGGAAAAAAATATAGCTACTTATCTAGTTGTAGGAGAGCAATCAGTGCGATAAATTAGTAGTGAGTAGTGTATCTTTGTGCTATGTTGAAGGACCTCACTGGTTCAGAAATCACAATCATTCATTCAACGTAGGTAATTATCATAGATATACTTGTTTAAGGTCAATGTAACATTTTTGAATTTACGTCATTTGGCATGGTGTTATGACTGAGGAGAAGAAATGACAAGAAACTGCAACAGCAACACATCTTTTAAATCAATGAAGGTATATATTACAAGTTCAGAATCAGAAATGAGGAGATCCGCAGGAGAACTAAAGTCACCGACATAGCTCGGAGAATTGCAAAGCTGAAGTGGCAGTGGGCAGGACACATAGCGAGGAGAACCGATGGCCGATGGGGCGGAAAGGTTCTGGAGTGGCGACCACGTGTCGGACGACGCTCAGTGGGTAGGCCCGCTACAAGGTGGACCGACGATCTGGTGAAGGTCGCGGGAAGCCGCTGGATGCGGGCAGCGCAGGACCGATCGTCGTGGAGATCCTTGGGGGAGGCCTATGCCCAGCAGTGGGCGTCATACGGCTGATGATGATGATATATTACAAGTTATTTAATAACTACTGGAACACATTAAATACCAGACAATTTAACATGTAGGCAGTCATTAATGTTATAATAAGCTTTTTTATATAAAGTAAGCTTCGCATGAGCTTTAAATTTATTTTCTGACAAATTTAAAATATTATCACCAGATAATATATCCTAATGCTATTATTAAAGTGTAAAAATAGCTAAATACGAACTTTGCCGCTTTGGACTCAATGGAGCGTAGAGCCAAGAGGATGATCAGTGTCACGCGGCTAATAGCTAAGCTTCACTCCTTAGCACATCGGCAAAAAGTCGCCAGTATGTCGGTATTCTACAAACTGCACTGCGGACAGTGTGCCCGCGATCTACACGAGCTCATTCCACTATCCCCTTTTATCTTCGGATTTCCAGACGTACGGCTTCCATCCCTATTTGGTGGATATCCCAACTATTCGCACAAAGCGCTTCGCATCGTCCTTCATTATGCGCACTGCTAAGGAGTGGAGTTCTCTACCGTCTTCTGTATTTCTGAATGCATATAACCCGGATGCTTTCAAGGCCAAAGTGAACAGGTACCTTTTGGGCGAACTCGCTCCATCTTAGGCCGCGTCAATGCCTTCGGGCAAGTCTGGGGCCAAGAGCAAACCCATCAAAGGTAAAAAAAAGTGTAGGACACTATGGTGGTGCCACCAATAAAATGTATATACAGTTGACACCAGGGTTGATGAGGTTGCTATTCCACCTCACAACCCACACGATAAGAAGAAGTTGACACCTGGAATCGTAACAAAAGGACTACTCATTGAATAATGTCAGGTTACAAATAAAGTCCGCGCAACGAAACTTTGGTATGGATTGGTGGAGTATGCTCCATAGCCCCCTCCAGTTGATTGAAGAGAGTCCTGTGGCCAGCAGTGGCACGTATATAGGCTGCTTATGTATTTTGTGTACGAGTTATTATATACTTCGTCATATTTTATTCAATATAAAATTTTCAATATCGTGACTAACTTTACTACGACATGCTACGGCTTCCGTAGCATTCGACTACGGTGCCTCCGTACTATATTGCTACAGCGGAATTTTCCAAGTAACGTAGTAAGTTCTCTGTCACAGACTTGAATGCACATTTCTTATACTCTATGTAGATATCCTTTGTGAAGTATGCAGAGATGATTGCTTCAACGCATAAACATTATCCATATAGTATACAGTGTTACCGTAATGAAAACTTTGAGGATTGATTCAAACGAAAATTCTGAGTTAATATCAAAACGGAAACCCAAGATTATACGTATTTAAGTGTTTTTTTTAATTATTTTCAGTTTTATATTTTTGCGACGGGGATGATTCACCCTTCAGTATTCGATACGGTGTCACTAACACTCTGTACATACCTCTGGGCATTTCCCATCTACTATTTTGTTGATTATTGTGTACTTAGCGTTAAAAAAATGCAATACGTTATTCTTTTAAAAATAACCCAATTTCAGAATTAATTTGGAGAGCCCTATAACTCGAGACTCGCGATAAAGTCGTTACGACGTAATCGGCCCGCAAATGCTTTCGAAAATGACGTCACGTGCAACATAAATATACTTTCGTTGTGTGCTTATATTCGACTGCTAGCGAGAAGCGCAAAATTCAAATTCAATTCAAATTCAAAATATTTATTTCGGAAACTAGTCCATATTTAGTTAGTAACAAAAGGCTTAACCTAGTATTAGTAACAGATTCGAAAGACGAACATAAAAACAAAACACAAGAGACCGGCCCGAATCACCGAAGCCGCGGGCAGCTATGTAACAGCGTGAAATCGCACCCAGCGGTTCAGCAGCGGCGAGTCGTACCGGTCCACCAATGCGCTCATGATGGTGTTGAAAAGCGGGACAGGGATTAAGTTATTTACGACATCATATACTGGAAAAAACTGAATGAATCGTCTGAAACAGACTTAGGCCTATGATAATGATGATAGAGCGTAAATCTAGTATTATAATTGGTTAAGTGTATTGTGTATTCTTGCTAAATTGCGCATTCAATCAATTTTTTTCTTATATTTTTTCTATATCTCCGCTCTCTTGTCTTGTTGTATAACTCTTTTTCTTTTATTTGTGGTAGCTTGTAATTAGCCTTTATTTACTACTAAGTGTAACATTGTGTGAATTAAGCTGTAAGCTCCCCAAACAAAATAAAATAAATAAATAAGTCAACATACATACAGACATACATAACTCACGCTTATTTCCACTGGGGTAAGTAGAGACTATGGAATTCCATTTGCTTCAATCCTGACATACTTCTCTCGCTTTCTCCACATTCATCAATCGTTTCATACAAACACACCGATTCAGAGTAGATCTTACTGAATATTTATTTATTTAATAAACACACGTAACAGGTTACAGACATTAATATTATGAAATAATACAGTTTTTGAGGTTCAGACTGAAACCCAACTAAACGTATGCAAGTTATACAATACTATGGTGAGAAAAGATGACGCAAAACTGAAGGGAGGAATTTTTTCTTAAATTTTTTTTTATTTTTTTCTATGGACATCTCCAATTTGGTCAACTAGTAAGTGTAATAAAACGGTTAAGGAGTAAGGGAGCCCGCGCGGAGGGTTTGTCTCACTCGCACACGCACGCGGAAATACAGTACCCGATAAGAACGAGGTTTTCGTATTTAGCGGCGTGGGTGTGCTGCTGCCAAAGTATGTTTTCGGGGTACCGAACTGAGCATTGTACCCCGCTAGCCACAAGTTGGTAGTGTGACTAGGGATCAACGATCCAACGGTGTCATGTTGGAAGCTGTATATATGCGTCTTGCTGTGTAAACTTCGATATCGCGTTTCACGACTGCTTGTGGGTGGGACTAGTTGGGTGCCTGCATCCAAAGCGGGCCACAATGATGATAAACATAGTTATCTGTAAGCATATATTTTGTTTTGCTGCTCGAAGTCACACCGGACCCTCAGTTTCGGTGTCGTTACGACGGCGAAACGAGTAAAGAATACGGCGAAATTATTATTTTATGCGAGCTTTACAATATTACAAGCCGAATCCGCGTCGCGTGTCATTCGCATGTCAACGTGTGCCTTACGAGTTTTCGTTGTGACAAAAATTCTGTTGTTTGTGATTTTTATTACTTCAGGGACTAGACTCGGTGTGTTGAAATAACATAAATTTGTTCAGCTGCTGTTCACTTTGGGTATGGACATAGAATAAAGAAGAAATACTACGTATAGAGCGGAGTCTCCGCCCCGCACTAATTCGTATCGGTGCCGAACTAAATTTACCTCACCCCTCCAATGGAAGTCACTGTAGTCTATTAAGCGGTAAGCTGTTAAAGTGTTTATTATAGTTGCCAATACATCGGGCGTAAAGATCACGGGCTTGGGTCTCGAGATCGTTAAGTTCAATGTAATATCTCATCGAGCTTATTACAAGATTAATGACTACCTAAATGATAAAAATGTCTGGTATTGAATGTGTTCCTCTAGTTATTAAATAACTTGTAATGTATATCCTCATTGGTTTTTAAAAGATGTGTTGCTGTTGCAGTTTCTTGTCGTTTCTTCTCCTCAGCCATAACACCTTGCGAAATGACGTAAATTCAAAAATGTTACATTGACCTTCAACAAGTTTATCCATGATAATTACGTTGAATAAATGATTCTGATTTCTGATTTCTGATGGGCGGGCCACGTTTTCGCCATGATTTTATAGTTATACATTCACCCGAAAAGCAAGCTCGCGATCTTAAGGCACCGGGCCAGATCGATTGGCAAGTATACATACAAACACACATAAACTCACGCCTATTTCCCACCGGGGTAAGCAGAGACTATGGAATTCCATTTGCTTCGATCCTGACACTTCTCTTGGTTCCTCCACATTCATCAATCGCACACACACACAGTCGCACACGCACGCACGCGCATTCATACACGCACGCCGATTCAGAGTAGATCTTACTCAATTTTTTGTAAGGACGTTTAAAATTTGGTCAATTGGCAAGTGTAATGAAACACTTAAGGAGGAAGAGAGCGCGCGCGGAGTGTTTGTGTCACTCTCACGCACTCGGAAAGGCGGTATACGGTAAGAAGGAGGTTTTTGTATGGATGGCTTTAGACGTGACTTATTGTAAAGCCGCAGATGGCATTCACTAGCCAAAAACATAAAAGTATCATAGACTAAATAATATATAAAATACACTATGGGAAACATAAAACAAAAGAAGGCCACTGCAAGAAATTAGTCGAGAAATGAGGTCACATTATCATTAGAACTGCTTGGAAGGGAACATAAGCATTCATGAGATTCTCTTGAATAATAAGCACATTCTGGGTGGACAGGCAAGTAGGGATAAGAGTCCTATTTACCAAGGGCTTCCTTGCAAACGTATAAATATGAACAACAGAATATTGTTAAATAAAAGTTGCAAACGATTATGAAATCGACAGTGATAAAAATGTATAGGATTGACATGTCACCTTAATATTTTACATTTTCATCACTGTCACTGTCAGTTGCCATAATCTTTTGCAACTTGACTAACCCCCAAGGCACAAATCATTACCCAAGGCAAGTAAATATGTTTGAAGAAAATAAATAAATAAAATAAATTTTATTACGGGTAACTTGGAGTCAGGATGTTAGTAACAATGATTTCTTACTCACTAATATTAGTATTACACAGATACACAATACACAATAAAAATAAGACATTTATTTACTGCTCCTGTACAAGTGACTCATGGACGTGTACGGACCGTCCAAAAAAAAAGTAAAATGCGTTGGTAAAAATCCCACAAAAAGCACTCTTGTGATTCTACAAAATATTCCATCATAATTAAACTTTCCATTATCCAAACATATTTCAAAAAAATAAGAGTTTTGAAAAGAATGTATTTTTTAATCCAATTTGAGTCACTGAACAAGTAAATTGACATCTAAAAAGTTGTCACAAACAGTTGGCTGAGGCCTTACCATCACAGACTAAATACAATTAGATACCGTAAGCAACTATAATATATATTCGCGTAAATTGATATCAGAATCAGAATCATTTATACAACGTAATTATCATGGATAAACTTGTTGAAGGTCAATGTAACATTTTTGAATTTACGTTATTTCGCAAGGCGTGATGGCCGAGAAGAAGAAATGACAAGAAACTGCAACAGCAACCCATCTTTTAAATCAATGAGAATAACATAACTACGTAGATTATATTATAACTAGAGGAACACACTTAATACCAGACATTTTTATCATTTAGGTAATCGATTAATCTTGTAATAAGCTTTTTGTATTGAAAATTTTCTATGTAAGTAATTTATTTATAAATTTCAAATAATATTTATTACACAAAAGTCGTTATAAGCTTTTTTATATAAAATATTTTCCTTTATTTTGCTTTGTTGCTTGGTTTTGTACTTGCTTGCTTCTTGCTTGTAAAGTACATGAACGCGTTAAAGTTAAGGTTATTAAGGGTATTATTGAGCCGCCTTCCTCTCTCGTGTGTGTTGTGACGTCAATAACCGAACTCATCAACTCTGGTGTCAGGGTTACTATTGAGCCGCCATAGGCCCTTGACATGGCGCATGTCCCGATTACATACTGACGTGTCACAGACAGATTAACGTGCCCTCAAAAGTAGAGATCAGCTAGCAACCAAACTATATCACGTAGTTCATCATCTCCCTAGCATTTAGCAATTTCGCAATTTCTCGTTATTCACAGGGTCCGCCTACCTAACCTGAAGATTTTGATAGGTCCGGTATTTTACAGAAGCGACTGCCTGTCTGGCCTTCCGACTCGCGAAGGGAAAACCAGCCTAGCACAGGTTAGGTCACATACATCCAAAAATGCATTTCTCGGGAATGTGGGTTTCCTCACGATGTTTCCTTTCACCGCTGCGCACGTAATATAATCATTTATGATCCAAACATGAATTCGTAAACAAATTCGACAATCATTGGTTTCATTGGTTTAGGCCTGTGCTGGAAACGAACCTATGAGCTCAAAATGAGTGGTAGTCGGACTACCACGGCTCTTGCCACTATATTACATAGTTATTTTTGTGATTTGTCGATTTAAACCCGGGATTTCCGGATTGTG
This sequence comes from Pectinophora gossypiella, assembly GCF_024362695.1. Classification (NCBI taxonomy): domain Eukaryota; kingdom Metazoa; phylum Arthropoda; class Insecta; order Lepidoptera; family Gelechiidae; genus Pectinophora; species Pectinophora gossypiella. The sequence goes on along the minus strand of NC_065407.1, from coordinate 4,181,392 downwards.
AGCCCAACGCTCAACCTCTAGACCACAGAGGCCGTTACGCGCTTGTTATAATCATCATCATCAATTTAAGAGCCACGCTCTTGTCGGTGTAGCATTTTCCATTCCAGTCTATCAAAGGCCAATTCCTTGACTTCCCTATAAGACACGATGTTAACCTTTTCTTTAATCTGTTCCATGTAAGCTCTTCTTGTTTTTCTGCTTGTTATAATAGCTCGGTATATTTCATATGATGTAGTACTGAAGTTTTACATACTTACATACATACATACATAAACTCACGCCTATTTCCCACCGGGATAAGCAGAGACTATAATTATAATTCCATTTGCTTCGATCCTGACTCACTTCTCAAGAACTGAAGATACTGAAGTTTTAAAGAAACTTCTGAATTGTTTCAGGGCCTGCTTCAAGTGGTTTTCTCTAATATCAAATAAGATCCGAACAAAACTCTCTTAATGCAGTATCTATATAGAAGTATTCTGTGACCGTGAGCATTTTCAAATTGATGGAAACCTCATTTATACTTCTTCAGTTCTCCTCTCCTATGAATTAGTTGCGAACTTCGAGCAAAGCATTTCAACTTAGTTATTAGATAACTAATTGAGTATTTGAACGTACACGAACGTAGATTTTAATTAGACAATGTTTCGAAACATTAGTTCATATCACAAGTTAAAGTGAAACATATTGACTCAGAATGAGACAAAACTGTGTTTGTTTGAAATTCTCTGAATTTTGTTAGGGATTAGGTATATTTTGGTGAAACTATTGTAATGTAATGCCATTTATATTTCTGATATAGAAAAATGTAAGCCATTCACTTTACAAAAATAACGTGCACGTCGTGTGCAATATCTTATACCCACTTTAGGACGCTGTTCGTACTAACACATTTGATATTTTGTGAGAAAATCTACCACCAACTTAGCGATGGAAAATTCCACTTGATATTAACTCAAAATCATCAATCATCCTCCTCAGTATTTGGCACAGTGTCACTAACACTCTGTATGAATATGTGTTTCCTCACGATAAATAACTAAACTACTCAAAATATCTTTATCATAATAAGTTATCATAAAGATGTGTTGAGCAAATATATAACTGTCTGTAGGTAATATAATATTTTGTTTGACGAAGTAATCTCTGTTAGTTTTGGGATAAGTAAATAGTAAAAAGTTATTTTTCGAGTAATAGGTATTATATACGGTACCTGTTTACTATTTTTTTTATGAAACCTGTAACAAAACACGTGTGAGTTTACCTGTGTATGGAATTCGCTTTCATAGAATTCTAACAAAAGTCCGATTGAAATCAGAGGAACACAGAAATCCTCTAGCAAAGCCAAAGCTTATTTCAGTATAAATCAGTTGAGTAACCCCTCAAAGCTGCGTCCGTTTCAACAGGAGCCTATTACGGACTAGACTCTAGTTCTCAAAGTGTGGGCTGCTGCGCCCACGGCGGGGGGTTATTAGCCATATTGCGAGGCTTTTAGAATACCTACAATTAAAGAAAATAAATTGTAGCGGCGCGCTCCGCGCACGTCCGCACTCTTCGACGCCGCGACGAGCAAAACCGAGACGCGGTCAGGCCGGTCGTATTTATCGCTCGCGCAAAGTTTCCGGGGTGGAAAGCGACGCGCGGGCGCAGAGGAACGATTGCGCCGCGCATGCGCGTACTGCAAATTTTGATTTAAATTATACTTATTTTAATTGGGAGATAATAATTTTATACTGAGCAAACCTACGACTAGTTGCGTACACATTTTGTACATATAATTAGGTATTTCGAAAATAAAAAGACAATTCATTTCACTACGCGAATGGAGTCTTTAATTTGCTAGGTGTAAGACCCCATTACACCTACAAAATTAATTCTTATAAAATAACGCCACACAAGAACAAGACAATAACGTTATTAACAATATTCACAAAATAACAGTTAATTAAAAGGAGATGTTTTTTTTCGATTGCGATTCCTTGACATAGTAAACGAGACGCCTCGCTGGCTCACTTTCCCTGTAATATGCTTTTCATCCCTCCTCATTATATTTATAACAATTCGTTTGTGTGTGTGTGTGTGTGTGTATAGCTAGAGCGCGAAGTCGAAATATTGAACCTATTTTACGTATATGATACACATTAATGCAGAGTGTAAAATAAGAAAAACCAAATATGAAAAAGAAAAAGATGTAGGAAAGGAAGAATCTTAACTACTTGCGCTGTCCCTATATAACTTAAAAAAGCCCATCTTAAAGAAAAAGGGAAACATTAACGTAATAAGCTTTCTGTATTATTCTTACCTATCAAAATTCAAATTTAAAAATATATTTATTTACTCTTTATTACCTATGGTTTTAAATACGTGTACCACAGACTGAAATAGTTTGGGAACCCTTGGATGCTTTTGCAGACCTTAAAGGACCCTTCGTCGTCGTTATCAATTTGACCGTGCAAATCCGTTTGTCTTGCCTTGTATCGGCTTTACGACTGGTCTGATTCGTTCAATGGCTGCTGTTAACTGCACACGGCCATTGTTCAACATCAAGGGTTACCTGACAGGACCCTTGTTAGCTGTTACATAGTATAAAAATATCAGTATGTCTGTAAACATTTTGTCTTTACGCTTCAGAATGTTTTAATGTGTTCTGTAAACGCAATTATATTAATTACGTTTGTATTATTTTCACTTGAAAAAAATCTTTTTGATGTGACCTATCATACATCCTTCCGCTTTCTCTGGCTGGATGGATAGGCAATCAACCTACCCATGCGTTTGTAAGAGAAAAACCTCTTACCTACCGTTACTTTTTTACTATGCCCCTGTCGTCGTAAGACGAACTTTGTAAGCGCTTGTTGTATAGTCTGTATTTGACAGTTTAACTGGAAAATACTTGTTTTAGAATTATATTAATGTGGAATCAAAATAAAAGCTTTATTATATTTTTTATTTTTATTATATTATTACATTAACAATTATAATCCTTTCACCATTCCAGGGACCCTCATTCAGCGCTTATCGCTATCGACCCGCTAGGGTCGATTAATTCTTTCAAATATTTTTCCTCTCAGACGACGCCCTGAGCCGAGGTTCTCAGGCCTGTTGTCTTAAACGTTGTACCGGGTGAGAGCCTTCAGCGCTCCCCATTTGTCCGGCCAAGTAGTTAATGCCATCTGCGGCAAATCTACAATAAGTCACGTCAAAAACAAAAAACCATTCCGGGAAAAAGTCAAAGTCACACCACTCATAGACCAATCTAGAGTATTCCATAGACAAAAAATAATAGTTTTACCTCTTTCTTCAGGTATACATTCGTTTCGTGGAATTTTAATATCCTACATTAATGTTGTCATCATTATTAACTTATTACTTTCTTCTGAGGATAAACGATGTGGTTGAAAATTACCGGCGTCGGCTTAATGACCATACATAGATTGAAAGAATTTCGCATCGACAGAAAGAGGACTCGGTGGTGTAATGGTTAACACGCTCGTCCCGGCTTGCCAAGAGCTGCCGGTTCAAGTACCGTCGGAGCCAGAATTTTTGGTCGATTTGAATGTTCTCTTTGAGCAAATTACCTTTCTAAAACAAGACTATCAATCTTAGCAATCCTTTCTCTCGTATGGGTTGTGAGGTCAATGACCGACGTTATCGACCCTGATGGCTGTGTTGCTTTTGAGCCGCCAAATACCTCTGACGTATTTAAACGACTACATAATTACTTAGGCTTAAAGTCCCTTCCGAAGCAGGGAATTATCTCTTTCCGTGAATCAGGTGATTTCATCCTGTTATGTGCTGACCAAACTAGATTAGTATTTATTGTTAGATGTGTAAAATAGAAAGAATATAAGTCATCTATTTTATATATAAGTAGGTATAGGTACACAGTAAGAGCGCAAAAAATAATAAACCTTATTTCTAAAAAGACATTGAGGGAGTGCCACAACGCTGATTTTCAGCTGAACCCAAAAATGTGTCCAGTAAAGTAACTACTTACGATCACTTATTAATAATATTATTAAAAACAAAAAAAGTACATAATCATCATGTCGTCCAAACTGTATCCGGCGACGGTGACTACTAAAATATCTATCCCGGGTCATTGGTAGGCTCTGTCGAACGTACATAAACATAGACAGCCCATATACGTCCCACTGCTGGGCACAGACCATACCATTAAAACTCTAAGTAAATTATACAACTATTTTGTAAGTCTACATCATAGTACATTATAAATATTTATGTCTTCCAGCATAATATATATTTTACTTTTTTTAATTATCTGTATAATTGTATTTGTATAATTTAGTTATCTACCTAAACGATTACGTTGTCTTACACTGCAAATGTAGTGTGCACCTGTAATTGGCTTATCATCGTCATCATCACTTTATGAGCCACGCTCTTGTCAGTGTAGCATTTTCCATTCCAGTCTATCAAAGGCCAATTCCTTGACTTCCCTATAAGACACGACGTTAACCTTTTCTTTAATCTGTTCCATGTAAGCTTTTCTTGGTCTTCCCATTCCTCTCTTTCCTTTTAGCTTTCCTTCTATGATTGAATTGGCTTATGTAACAGTGTAAGTATTCCTGATGTAACTTTTATTTAATTTAATGTTTTATTATATAAGCTGTTGGTGTACCTTTTTATAAATAAATAAATACATCCATTATCTCTGCATGTCCAAGCCAGCATATTTTTTTCAATTCTCGTTACTTTATGTTCTCCTTTTTCTTTCCCACAACAACACTCCGTTGTCACACTAATTAATGAATATCAATCTATTATTATTCGTACTTCGTTTCCATATTCTTTGAAAGCCCGGAGGGCATATATGCTGCAGCCAACAAGTAGATAGAAAATATTATTAATAATATCACTAGTATTAAATGCACGGTACCAACATTATTACACTATGGTATAGTATTATAAAGCCTTCTCTGGAGGTGCACCAAGTAATGAATCTTACCTCACGCTGGTTTATTACTAAGGAAAAGTTACTTTGTAATCCCTGTCTGACACAAGCGAGATGAAACTATACTACGCTCAAAGTCAACTGTTCCTTACGGAGAATGCAACAGACGAGAAAAGGTGTGAAAGCGAAAAAAATATCTGAGGAGCGAGAAATTAAAAACATGCCTGGTCATCCTAGGTTTTATTTGGATTACATTATGAGTTATTAATTTATCTTAAGCGAAGTTTTTTATTAACACAGATGACTCAACCATTATTGACGGCGATACGGTTTACCACCGGCTTATGTACAAAAGTTATTATAATTTAAAGGAATATTTTGAACATAAAAATAATTTAAATTTGTAATAATAAGTAAATATAATTTTCAATAAACTTATTATCAATGTACCATTTCTTTATCATTTTTACAAATATTTGCACACCTGCATGCAGGCCTAACACATCAAAACATTGTTATTTAAATTATTTTACCACCTTTTTGATTTTTATGTGTTCTCGCAAATAAATTGATTCTCAAACAAATGCCAATCACAAGCTCCCACATAATTTAATAAATGCCCAAGTGTAAAGTAACATTGACAATTATATTGAAATTCTTTAAGGTGAACTCAAGTTAATACAATGTGTAAATCAACATAATCTTGAGTAAAAGCTAATCTAAAAATAGAAGCCAATCTAAAACGTGAGTTTAGATTGGATTATTTAGCCAAAGGCCTCTGACAAGGCTCATGATTATGCCTTTGGTGGCTCAATATTTCAATGTGCGGCTTGCTAGTTGTATAATCACCTGATTGTCCGAAAAATAAGATGATTCCCAGTTGGTCTAGGCTACTACGTATTTAAGTAAGTATGAAGTCGTTACTTGAGCCATGTCAGGGCCCTTGGCGGCTCAATAATAACCCTGACTCCAAGGTTGATGAGGTCGATTATTGATGGCACAAGCAACACGAGAAGAAGCTGGCCAAATATTTAATAATAACAAAGGCCATAAAGTAAAATTGGCTCGATAAATAATTATGTAAAGGTAGAAGATTGCTTCGATAAACTTCCAAGAATTATCTTACAAACTTTTTGGAACAATTTCTCGACTGGATAGACATGTAGCCGAATACCGCGAATCGATAGATTTACCAAAGTTAATTAGCTACAGGAATAAGTTATATTTTATCGATTCGTTTATCGTATCGCGCTCAACATGGGGGTTCCATGCTACAGCTTCAGTTTATGTTATACATTCCGTTATGCTCGGCTACCCTCCTTCAATTACCTGGAGGCATATAGCACGCCTGATCGGTTTCACAGACCGTCGGCCGTTGCCGCCGGTGTGGAAAACCGGCCTGATCAAATTCATCCCTGGTTACGCCAACGAATTTCCTTATATCGCTGGGTGGCACAAATGAGGTATGTACTGGATGTAAATGGAAGGCAGCAGGTCGGCGGAAATAAAAAAGAAAATGAAACGAATATCACTGTTTACTAAATAAGTACATTAAAGGAAAAGGAAAATACATAAAATAAAAGCGAAAATAAAAATATCTTACAGATGACAACGTTTCTTAATGAGAGCAAAAATTTGAAGAGAAAACAAAAGACAATCGAGACATATGGAAGAATAAAATATAGGAATTATAAATAAAAAACAAAACATACAAAAAAACTAGGAAATTGTATACAGGGTATTAGTGACATCGTAACGAAAACTTTGAGGGGTGATTGAGGCCATGATTCTGAGACGATATCAAGTGGAATTTTCCGTCGCAAAAGTATGGAACTGAAAATAATAAAAAAAAACACAAAAATTTTCATGAATATTCAGACTGAAAATTCCACTTGATATCAACTCAGAATCATTGTCTGAACCATCCCCCTCAGTATTCGTTACGGTGTCACTAACACCCATACCTACTTGTATGGCTACCGTATGTACTTGTGCGGGGTGTAAGTGACATCGTAACGAATACTGAGGGGGATGATTCAGCTGATTATTCTGAGTTAATATCAAGTGGAATTTTCCATCGCAAAATTATAGAATTGAAAATAATTTAAAAAAACTAAAAAAAAAACATGATGAAATATTATCAAATCTTTCTACTCAGTCTGTATCGAAACATTGCTGGGTAAAGGCCTATATTACATGCCGTCCTTTCTGGTCCTGTGCAAGTCTCATCCAACCAAATGTCATCGGACCATCGGGCTCTATCGTGTGGGTTGTGAGGTGGATTACCAACATCAACCCTGTTGTCAGGGTTACTTTTGAGCCGCCAAAGGCCTCTGACATGACTCATGTAACAAATACGTACTTATATCAGTAAGTAGTAACCGGGACCAACGAGTTAACGTGTCTTCCGAAGCACGGACCGTTTTACTTTCGGACAATCAGGTGATCAGCATGTAATATTCTAACCAAACTAGGGATCACAAAGTGATTTTTGTCATCCCCACCGGGACTCGAAACCAGGACCCTTAACGCTCAACCACTGGGCCACGGAGGCTGTTATCGGGCTGGTGGTCTGCCTCGATATCGTATACCATCCCTTGGCTACCATTCCGTAACCGCCTTATTCCATCTAACCATTTTTGAATCTTTATTCTGTCATTACCTACAAAAAGATACGCAAATAAAACTCCCTGAGGCCCTACAAAAGGCCTGAAACATCGTTGCCGCGCGTAAATCGCCCTAAAAACTGTAGACATTGGAAATATATCTTTACGGAGGCTCATAAATCTAGTGGATGTCCCTAGGTGCACTTAGGTGGTACTCAAGGGATATCTTAGCAAATATTTACTGGGGCGTCACTGACATACTATAAATATTTTAATCAGAAATCCGAAATCAGAAATGCGAATCATTTATTCAACGTAATTACCATGGATAAACTTGTTGAAGGTCAATGTAACATTGTTGAATTTACGTCATTTCGCAAGGTGCTATGGCTGAGGAGAAGAAATGACAAGAAACTACAACAGCAACACATCTTTTAAATCAATGAGGGTACATTACAAGTTATTTAATAACTAGAGGAACACATTCAATACCAGATATTTTTATCATTTAGGTAATCATTAATCATATAATAAGCTTTTTTACATAAAATAAGCTTCACGTGAGCTTTAAATTTATTGTCTGACAAATTTAAAATAATATTGTAAATGTATTATAATATAATGTGTCGAAGTTTTTACCTAAATAAACTTTTTATTTTTAATATCTTTGTATATTTATAATTGTCTCCGATGCGGTTCAATAAAATTTTCGTGTATAAATTTTCATTATTACATGAACGTATTTATCAAAACTACACGTGTAAATTACTTGTTACATGTGTCAATATTTATTTCATAAGTATATTAATAATAAACTCACGATAGCTAAGGATTTTTTTCTAAAAAAACGTCCGAATCTTATCGTAAATACATATATATTAAGTTATGTAAATAATATAAGTTCGTTCCCGCAAATTATGATGTTATGTTTGTTTATATAAAGAAGAATATCGGTTATACAGTGTCGTCATTATGCCCATTGCGACTAAATTCGATCTTGACACGCTTAGTGGCAAGATACGCCGCAGACGCTTTTTTAGAGAGATTGGTAGTCTATTTGTTTATATACGAGGTCAATGTGGGGCATCGAAGAATCGTGGGTAATGGCGGCTACGTCTGCCCTCATTAGCACCACTCAGCGAAAAACACTTCCCCGAAAATCTTGCCTCTCTGTTTTCACCAGGTGATATAAGTATAGAACTATGTGGTAGTCGGTCTCCCATACAAATTACTGCGTATAAAATGGATGTGTTTTAGTAAGTTAAGGCAGATTTAGGTTATAGATAGCTTAATAGCTAGATAATTTATCCATTTCTAATCTAATCTAATCTAGCCTACAAGATGTGTGATGCTCTGTCGCGGGGCCACCACCTCCAATTCAGTTGAAATCGATATAGATTACTGTACGTACCATGTACATAGTGTACGTGAAAAGATTTTATGTGTACGTGCTATAATTAGAAAGAAAACAACAAATTAAAGTGGCTTCGCTGGAGAGCATACTCCCCAGCGGAGCCACTCAGTTTGCATACTTCGAGATGTTTTCTTCCTGTAAATTGAAGTATAGTTTGATGTACGTACTACGTACATAGTGTACGTGAAAAGATTTTATGTGTACGTGCTATAATTAGAAAGAAAACAACAAATTAAAGTGGCTTCGCTGGAGAGCATACTCCCCAGCGGAGCCACTCAGTTTGCACACTTCGAGATGTTTTCTTCCTGTAAATTGTAGTATAGTTTGATGTACGTACTACGTACATAGTGTACGTGAAAAGATTTTATGTGTACGTGCTATAATTAGAAAGAAAACAACAAATTAAAGTGTATATGACGGCATGAACAAAACGTGAAGCGCTGAAGATTTTAAGAAACAATCTCCTTGCGAGAACTTTTTATCTATGCACAAACTACTAAGAGAACCTATTTCAGACGAACGTCTCTCATACAAAACAAAGAGCCTCAGAATTTAGAGTATGACACTTGATTTGACATATAAAATTATATTGCCACACGCAAAAATAATTGTGGGGTTGCCATAGTAATGATATGGCACGGCGTGGCAGTAGTGATAGCTTTAAATTATTTAGATTACTTTAAATTTTGATGACAACGTTTATAAAAAAAGACTGCAGTTTACTTGTATAACATTTTATTTTTTAATTTTGTTTTATATTTTATGGATTTTTTTTCTGAAATAGAGCTTTATTATTATTATTTTAAATATGCCTTTTTGCATTAATGGCAAACTTTCCTCTAAACTCTCTAATCTAGAGACATCTGTACCCTTTAATATTTTGTTTATAATAACACTGCTAATCTTGAGAGACCCGGAAAGTTTTTAATAAAAATGTCTTTGTGCAATCCGCATGGCAAACACAATTGTTCCCAGTAGTCCTAAGCCTTCGCAAATTGTCATCACACAAACACTGTAACTTCTGCACTTCTAGAGTTCTTCCTAGCTCACTTTTAGGAAACTGGTGAAATATAGCGTCTTTTCGTCTTTTCGCTTACTTATCTTACACTCATACTGTATGGATATCACAGTTTTCTAGTTGAGAGGCTAACTACGGAATTTATTCAACGCAAATTTCACTCGATCACTTACATTTATAAAACTACAATGAAACAATGATTGATTTTGGATTTTGTTTGGTTAGGACGCCGGGCGGGCAGCACTTGCCCTTGTGTCTATGTTTATATCCTAACCTAAGATTGTCCCAAGATGGCGGAAGATCGCAGAGGGGTGAAATGAAGTAGGAGAGGGGTAAAGTAGCTGTCATTTTCTAAACTCGGTACATTTGCGCTATGGTACAATTTTTTTGTATGAACATTTCCGGCCGTGTATCTATGACAGATTTGACATAAATTGTCAGTGCCGTACCGATCCGTCACCAAACCTTGTTATAAAAATTTAAAGTAATCTAAATAATTTAAAGCTATCACTACTGCCACGCCGTCCCATATCATTACTATGGCAACCCCACAATTATTTTTGCGTGTGGCAATATAATTTTATATGTCAAATCAAGTGTCATACTCTAAATTCTGAGGCTCTTTGTTTTGTATGAGAGACGTTCGTCTGAAATAAGTTCTCTTAGTAGTTTGTGCATAGATAAAAAGTTCTCGCAAGGAGATTGTTTCTTAAAATCTTCAGCGCTTCACGTTTTGTTCATGCCGTCATATACACTTTAATTTGTTGTTTTCTTTCTAATTATAGCACGTACACATAAAATCTTTTCACGTACACTATGTACGTAGTACGTACATCAAACTATACTACAATTTACAGGAAGAAAACATCTCGAAGTATGCAAACTGAGTGGCTCCGCTGGGGAGTATGCTCTCCAGCGAAGCCACTTTAATTTGTTGTTTTCTTTCTAATTATAGCACGTACACATAAAATCTTTTCACGTACACTATGTACATGGTACGTACAGTAATCTATATCGTTTTCAACTGAATTGGAGGTGGTGGCTCCGCGACAGAGCATCACACTACAAGATCCCACTGCTGGGCAAAGGCCGCCCCCTCCATCCGTTATCCATTTCATAAAGTAATAAATTTAAGCTTTTTATAATAATAATAAATTCGCCTACAAAATAAAAACATGAACTACAAAACAAACACGACCAAGCGTATTAGAAAAACACGCAGAAACTATTAAGCTTAATTTAATTTTACATTTACATAATATGATAAAACAAAACACTTTTACTTAATTCAATTTCTGAAACAATTTTCAGAAAATAAAGGATTTTTTATTTATGTACAAAATATAACTAAGTATATATTTATATAACCTAATTTAAATATTTACAATAATCAATTGTTTTTGGAGTCGGTTTCGTAGTAATTAATAGTTTAGCTGGCACCGACGACTGCCTGTTTAATTTAATAGTGAACTTGAGTGGGTTTTGTACACTTTTTTATAATAACATCAAAACACGCCTGTATCCCCCAAAAGTGTGGGCAAAGATTTGTGGTGTGAGGCGTTTTTGGTGTATTAGGTGTAGCTAGGTTCTTGCTTTCTGCCCGTGACTTCATTCGCGTGTATTTCTGCTATCAAATATATCTTTATCTTAAAAATGTAGCTTTCTATTGGTGAAAGAATTTCAAAAATCGAATTAGTAGTTCCAAAATCACTTCCTACAAATACACTCACAAGTTTACATTACATTGTTGCACTATTGTGTCTGGGAGGATAAACATTAGTGCAGATTTCAGACTATTCCCCTTCATCTTATTTCAAGTACTACCTACACTTATGAAAAACACATACATACAACTAGGTACAACAGTACATACTATCCGTTGTTCCACATTAGGCTGTCTTCACACCGATTAGCGCAGTCGGCACAACTCCGCAACCTACTTACTTGCAACTGGCAACTTGTCTCATGCGGGTATATGGAAACTTTCTCATACAACTTCCTCGTACGATTGTGTGGTGTGGTGGTTACAGTGACAAGTGTAGAGCTAGGGTTGTAGAATGGTAGATAGTGACCTCCGTGGCCCAGTGGCTGAGCGCTGGGCTCACGATCTAGAGGCCCTGGGTTCGATTCCCGGTTCAAAAAGCGCTAACTTTGTAAGCCAATTCTGATTTTTTTTTAAGGATGTATCAAACAAAATACCAGTTAATTATTGTCAGAAAAGCTGAATGTTGCTTGCAGACTTGATACTCTGCTTATAATATTTTGTATAAACCGTTAAAGGTACCGATTTAAATGTATTGAACTGAAAATAAAGTTGAGAATAATTTAATTAATTTCATAGCGAGCGAATCAGATACCTACAATACGTCCTTTTAATTATGAACTCGGATGCAGTGCCCGATTTCAATTGTAACATCACATCAAATGTAGTTACAAGCTAAAGGAGGTAATGACCTGTTATAATACGACACTTTGATAAATAATTTGAGGGTACGAACTTATATTATTTATATTTTCTGTATGTATTTATGTCGCTTATGTAAAAAACCGGACCTGTCAAATCATTAGGTTAGGTAAGCGAACCGTGTGAAAAACGGGATAGTGTTAGGGAGATGACGATGAATGTATATGTATTTACAAAAATATTTGGACGTTATTTTAGGAAAAAATCCTTGAAAAATTAGTGATTGTGAGTCTATTTGTTTTTGAACGAAATGATGAAACTTAGTGCTTTTATTTTGTTCTATTTTAAAATTCAAACGAAATTCCATTGTATAGTGGTATAATTATAATTTCCATTTTATCGTGTTATCATTTGAATTCGGAACTAAGTTAGTACTTTATTGTTGTTTTGTTCAATCAAAACAATTGCCGAGGGATATTTAGAAAATGAATTATTAAGCATTTTTTTTCGTCCCATCTATAATACAATAACTTATGTTTATTTCGGCAATTCTTTACCGGGTGAGAAATTTAGCATTCCCTATTTGTGCGGCCAAGTATTTAATGCCATCTGCGGCAAATCTACAATAAATAACGTTACTTAAACAAAAAAATCGGCAATTCTTTAAAGTAATATAAGGATAATATATTTTACAAAGCAGTGCAAATTAATCTTCTAAGTTGAGGAATTGTGTTATATATAATGCAGAGAGATTAAAGTCTGAAATCTGAAGGAAAAATATATCTTGTTCATCACTCATTAAGATTTACGCAAGCTATTAATTTTACAAATGAGAGCGTTCCGGATGAAATAATTTTACTGCTGCTACCAGAATAAAACGTTTCAGTCGCTATTTGTATGCGTACATTTAGAGAATGATTACCTACCTGAATAGCAGGCGTTTTGAACTTTCATTAGGTACCCTTGCTGTCTCCGTCGTCAAGTGGCTGAGCGTAGCTCCAGAAGGAGGTCCCGGGTTCGAATCTCGGTGAGGATATACCACCATAATCACTCTGTAATCCCTAGCCTAGTTAGGACTTTATAGGTTGATAACCCGATTGTTCGAAAGTAAGATGTTTCGTGCTTCGGAAAGCATGTTACATCATCATGTGTGTGTATGTTATGTGTGTGTGTGTGTGTGTCGTACTTACATCAGTAAGTATTAACTTACTGAACTTACTGATGTAAGTACGAAGTCGTTACATGAGCGATGTCAGGGGCCTTTGGCGGCTCAATAATAACCCTGACACCGGGGTTGCTGAGGTTGGTTATCCACCTCACAACCCACGCAATAGAAGAAGACTACTTACTGCTAAGCGGTCTGATAACTAATCTCTCAGATAAGTTTTGGATAATAGAGATAGATACTTTATATCCATATACGAGTATATAATATTATACATATAAACTGTTAAAATCTTAACCCTTCCTTTTGACTTCGCATTAGTCGGGGGATTTGAATAATCCCATTTAAGTATTTTTAATCAAAGGAAAATTAGCTAAGAGAAAATAAAACAATTTCGAATAAATTTCAACATTTATTATACGTTTATTACAATATTCACTGTAACATTATAATAATTAATAATGCTTTATGTATGAATAATATATTTTTTACAATTCTGTTATTGAGTAAGTACCTATTTTGCTTATGTTACTGGATACTTTAATTGCGACGGTAGAAATTGGAGAATAAAATGTAATGGGTTCATATTTCCTAATCAAATTGGTAAAAAGGCACGTTTACAATGTGCGAATCTGTCCATCTGTCAAATATATTATAATTATAATGGCCCCGATTCCTGCAGACACCTTCTAATCTCATTTTAAGTTATACCCGTCATTTTCTTATCCGCCGAAAAGGAAAGGGACGGATGATTGTCAACAAGTTTTAAAACGAATGAATAACCCGGTCAAATGAAATAGACATCTCGCTGGTATGCAATCCGTTTGACGTGCTGTCTACTTAACTCCGTCGGGTTATTGTCTGATGTAAAATTTTTAGACAGTTGTTTTAGATTTCTCCTTAAAATTGACGTGTGTTCCATTTTTATGCCTGTCGATTACCCGTCCCTTTCTTTTTCAGCGTATAAAAAAATGACAGATATAACTTAAAATAAAATTAGATGGCGTCTGCAGGAATTAGCTCCATTATATACTTTTTCTACTCCTCTACTTTAATCTGGCATTTAAATAACCAAAAAGTCTAATATAAGTACATACATAATTAAACTCTTTGAAAAAGTGTACGCTCTATGGCCTATAAAAGCATTGTTTACAAAGTGTAACTGTACTATAATGTCGCCAAAAAAGCATTGTTGTTGTTTTTTTTTTTGACCTGGAAACTGGCACCTTTACTTTGTTTGGTGTCATAGATATACTATAAAAAAAAGTATACATTTGCCGCCATTTTCCCGCGCGTTGGAAAATAATTTTTATAAATAAAATTTTTCTTTGTATAATTTTTGTTTCATTCAAAATTACGTCGTCGTAGAAAAAGTATTGTATGCAACGTTGTATAACTAGGTCAAAAAATGCTCGTGGCGTCTCTTATTGCGATGTTCGCCAAGGCTCACATCGCAACTCACGCCACTCGCATTTTTTGACCCTTCTTATACAACTGTTGCATAAAATACTATTATTGCATAGATATTAATTTGAATAGAAGAAGATTATCTCGGAACGTGATAGCGTATATTATGTTAAAGGTATTATTTGTTATTAATAACCATCGCAAATAAAGTTCCCGTAAACATCTCTTTTTTACACGTCAATAAGCATTCACTCTTTGTCTTTGCCAATAAAATACCTACACATCTACAATATTTGATTTTATATACAATACTTTCCATTAAATCTTTCTCTACATAGCTATGTACACTATAATATGCTATAGAAATAAAACAAACTTTACAAATAACAATAGAAGAGTTCTGTAAGGTCTGTTGTATTTGCCAGAACCTAAATTATTTGTTTTCAGTTTGTTTGAAATGTTTTGCACCTTTCATGATTTGTGTTTTTGATATGTAAGTAAGTTTTCTAAGGCGTCTTTATCGATAATTGTTTATATTCATTTGCCAAATATATTAAGTTAAGCTGACGTTGCTATAAATTCGATAGCTGATGTTAGATGTAAGCGCTCTACCTATCTATGACACCATGGTTGAGCGCTATCGGCGGGAAATTATTCGCAACAAATAGGTTGCGCTTCCAGGGCGGTTAAAAAGGCCATATCGAAGCGATGCATACATTTTATTGGCATTGCGCACATACTTTTATACGCGCAAATGTGAAATTGCAATAATGATTTTTAGATGAATTGTTTCAATGTGGCATTTTTTTGGGTGAGATATTGCTTGACTACATACATTTTGTTGGTGGCACACCCATAGTGACGCCACCATAGTGTCCTGAGATAGGGCCCTAAAGACTGGTTAGAGGAATCGGAGCGGAGCGGAGAATAGCTGCAAGGAGGTACAGAAATCGACCAACCACGTGCAACAGAGCGTGCGAGAAAAGGACAGCCTCTCCTTTCTTCCTCCTTCTCCTCATTCTCTCAGTTCGTGTCATTGATCAATAAATTCGACACATCTCCGCTCCGCTTCGATGGATAGACTAGACATCCTAACACTTTAAAGCAGCGAGATGTCGTAACATAACATAGCATCACGGCTTAATGCCCGAAGGGGTAGGCAGAGGTGTATAATAATTTTTGTCTCGCTCCCAATCCAGTCACAACAAACAAAACGAATATTTCGTGATGTATATAGTGTGTTAGTGACATCGTAACGAAAACTTTGAGGGATGATTCAGACCATGATTTTGAGTTGATATCAAGTGGAATTTTCCGTCGCAAAAGTATGGAACGGAAAATAATAAAAAATACACTAAAATTTTCATGAATTTTCCGACAGGAAATTCCATTTGATATCAACTCAGAATCAGAACCTACTTGTATGGTTACCGTAGGTACTTGTACGGGGTGTAAGTGACATCGTACCGAATATTGACAGGGAAGATTCAGCTGATTATTCTGAGTTAATATCAAGTGGAATATTCTATCGCAAAAGTATAGAATTTAAAATATTTAAAATGTCTAAAAAAACTCATTCAGTTCCACTTGATATTAACTCAGAATCATGGCCTGCATCATCCTCCTTAGTATTCGTTACGATGTTACTAACACCCTGTAAGTATATATACATTATCAATAGGTAACTAGGTAGTGACCAACCTGTCTTCAATAGTCGACTACCAAGGGACAATATCAAGCGTATCTACTCATGCTCGTAGACTGGTTTCAGAAGTTAATTAGAAACAATCGATTCATTAGCCATCGGTCAGTGATTGGATTACACATTAAATGCCAGTTTGTCTAAGCCGGTCTAAGCTAAGTTTCGAACAAGTGAAACCTTCAGCCTCGGCTATTTACTCCATAGTCGTTAAAGCTAATTAGGCTTTGGGGATATGAACATTGGTTGTTAATACATTTTTATATAGGATAGGATAGTGTTAGGTTTTCTGTAATTTTGTGCGAATTTGTGTTGCCTTCATATGGCAACACTAGGAGAAAGGGTATAAAAAGGCGTGTTTGTCTTTCATTGGGGCTTTTTTTGATTCGAGCACGCATCGAAGGCAGACGTACCATTTTGAACACGTGTACACTTGTGTTTGAGCACGCGTGCGTCTTGGAATTAGAGTAAGTAACCAATATACTTATTATTTATTATTTCAATGGTTGTTTTATTTATAGAGCATGTACCTGAGGCAGCTTTATGTATATCCAGGTATCCGTATGTTAGTTATTGATCATGTTACCGTGGTCTTATTACATTTCAGAAGTGGGATCGTATCCATATTTGTTAATCAGGATACACCGTTTTTGAGATATTTTACTTTGGAAATATATCTGTATAAATATATACATATAGGGTTATCTGAAGAATATTTACATGTTCCAATGTTTTCGAGTTCCAGATTATGCCTCTTGAAGACGAGATCGTTCCACGAAGACGACTGACGAGCCGAGACGAGCCGAGCCGAGCCGAGCCGAGCCGAGCCGAGCCGAGCCGAGCCGAGCCGAGCCGAGCCGAGACGAGCCGAGACGAGCCGAGACGAGCCGAGACGAGCCGAGCCGAGCCGAGACGAGCCGAGACGAGCCGAGATGAGCCGAGACGAGCCGAGACGAGCCGAGCCGAGCCGAGACGAGCCGAGACGAGCCGAAACGAGCCGAGACGAGCCGAGCCGAGCCGAGCCGAGCCGAGCCGAGCCGAGCCGAGCCGAGCCGGGAGCGCAGCCGGAGAGAGAGCCGGGAGTGCAGCCGGAGAGAGACGTCGCTTCACGCGTCGGCACAACGAGCGACACAGCCAACGACGTCGCGGCGAAGGGCAGGAGGTGCGACGTTCGTCGGCAGCTAAGGGAATAGAAAGGTCAGATAGCCCTACATTTTCATCTAAAGATGTTCTTAATATTGTTGAATCATTAGTTAACTTAAGATCTTAACCTAATCCGACAGCAGTCGCCACATCACATCCTTCCAGTAGTATTATGAACCATGTTACCCGAATTTGGACCCTCGTCGAAAAGTCAAAAGATTGATACTTGGTTAAAGAAAGTTAATGAGTGTGCCACTGTTTACGGATGGGATGAGAACAACCGTTATCCACTTCGCAATGCAGAAACTGCAGGAGTTGGCCAAAGTTTGGTATGAAAGCTTCAATTCTATTTTGTACAGCTGGGCAGAATGGCAGCAAAAGTGGTTAGACGCATTTCCTTTTGAACATGATTATGGCCAATCCCTGGAGGATACGCTTAGGCGAAAGAGTAGGTTTGGTGAACCGCTAGAGGTTTATTATTATGAAGAATTAGCCATCGTGAACCGGTGTGACATCGAAGGGAAACGAGCCGTGGACTGCATTATCCACGGATTAAGTGACAAGACAATTAGATCCAGCGATAAGCGTTACGATGTACGCAGCCTGATCAACTCCATTTTCCGATGAGTAATAAGGAGAACCAACCGCCGCCCGATCGCTTTCATTTTAATAAAACAAAGTAGTCGACTGAATCCACAGCGGGAAGTAATAATGACAATAGGGATAAATCAGTTAAGACTTCAAAAAAAAAAATTCAAGTTACAAATTATTTTGTTTTAACTGTAGGGAAAAAGGTTACCCGTATCTTAAATGTCCCAAACCTCTGGTCCAATGTACAGGATGTCGTAGGTTCGGTCATAAAATGGAAACTTGCAGAGTCCCTTTTTTTTTGAAAACCGTGATAATCTAGGTAACATTCCTAAAATCATGCGCATACTTACCTCTAAGTCGGGCTCAAAATATTTCAATACAGTTAGGGTAAATGACACCTCTATGATATCGTTTATAGATTTCGGTAGCGAAGTTTCGCTCATAAAACAAACAACGACACTGATTTTGGGGTAGACTTGTGATCAATCCCCGACTCCACTAAAAGTTTTGGTAGTGATTTTATTTTGTCCATGGGCAGGTTAATTTATGCATCGACGGTGTTAGTGCGGATGTTTTGTGTCACGTGGTTGACAGTAATCTGCTCAATTGTCCGATATTAGTAGGACAGTCCTTCACCGAACAGAATCAGGTGCTGGTATTCAAGAATGCCAACGAATTGAGGTTTTATTATGATGATGAATTCCCTTTTGCTAACAGTGGTAGTGGTGATACTGCGAGTGTAAAGGTCGTCTCCGCTTCATGCGCAAGATTGAGTGGAGAGGCGATTATCAGAGCTCGTACTGATGTTGTGATTAATTGATATGTTAGGCTTAGCGGAAGAGTCGTGGGGAAGCCAAACCGAGAATTCACGTTAGCCGGCGGGTTATACAAAGTAGAGGAAGGTCAGCTCTTTGTTCATATTACCCCATTGTCAGCTTTTGTTATATTGATGAAGGTGATATTATGGGTGGATGAAATAGAGTTCAGATTGTCAATCATATTTGTACATCACCCACAGACCTCGTTGGCGAGCATTTAGGTATAGAGCCTAAAGATGTTAACTTTAGCAAAAACGCTTGAAGAGCCACATAAACGACGTCTATTTTAACATTTTGAACGAATACAAGCATTGCTTCGCGCAATCATTAGAGGAGTTGGGATGTACAAATATGACTGAAATGAAAATTGAATTGAATATTGAGCGTCCTGTGGTTTACCGGCCTTACATATTGTCGCACAAGGAACGACAACAAGTAAGAGAAATGGTTGGTGAGATGATGAATGCGGGGATTGTACGAGAAATTGTATCGGAATATGCGAGTCCAATTATGTTGGTTCGTAAGAAGGACGGTAAACAAAGGCTCTGTGTTGATTATAGGTTTCTGAATTCAATGACAGTTAAGATAAGGTACCTGATGGCAGTGATTGAAGACGAGATTGCTCGATTAGTGGGGCAGGCCTACTTTATAACTTTGGATCTGGCATCTGGATACTACCAGGTGCCTATTACAGAAGAATCGAAACCCTTAACTCCCTTTATCACCCCAGACGACCAATATGAATTTAATCGTATGCCGTTTGGGTTGGCTAACGAACCAGCTGTATTTCAAAGGCTGATGAATAAGGTATTGGTTTCCGCTAGGTTCTCAGAAGCTACTGCTTACATCGATGACGTATTAACTCACGAAAAGGATGTAGAAGAGTGTTTGGATAGGTAAGAAAGGGCTTTACAGTTGATAGAAAAGGCAAGCCTAACTCTGAATTTGGCAAAATGTAATTACTTACAGCAGAATTATTAACTATTTGGGTTATGATATTAGCGCTGCTGGGGTGCGGCCGGCTGACAAAAAGACACAGTCGGTGTTTGATGTTCCTCGTCCCACCAGTCCACATTCCGTCCGCCAATTTCTGGGACTAGTAGGATATTTTCGGAAAATTTATAAGGAATTACGCGTCTTTATCACATCCGTTGAATAAGTTGCTCAAGAAGGATGTGGAATGGTGTTGGACTGAGGAACAAGAAGCCGCATTTGTTGATCTCAAGAGTAGTCTGATAGATAGGCCAATCTTAGCCATTTACGACCCGACCGCCGAAACACAGTTGCACACTGACGCCAGTGAAGTGGGCGTCAGTGGAATATTGATGCAGCGACGTAATAGAAACGACACCTACCATCCCGTAGCGTACTATAGTCGCCAGACATCTCCAGAAGAGAAAAGGTTTATAAACTTGAGACTCTTGCTATAGTAAGTTCGCTCAAAAGTTTCGGGTGTATCTTCTGGGTCAGAATTTCAAAATCATGACCGATTGTATTGCGTTGCGCTCCATGCTTTCCATACGCGATTTGGTTAGATGTATTGCCCGCTGGTGGCTGTTTTTGCTTTTTGAATATCGTGCTGGCACGAAAATGACGCACGTGGACCTTCTATTTCGGAACCCAATTGAGGATCTTAGTTCAATGGAAATTGACGCTGGTCTTTACCCGACGGTTATGTCAATCAATGAGGGGGACAGGTTGTAGACTCTTCAATTAGGTGATAGTGAACTGGGTCGCATTCGGGAATTTCTTACCACTGATATTGATGCAGATGGGTTAAAGTACATAACAGAAAACTAATTCAAATGAGGGCCTATTCCACGTAAACGAAAAGTCGAGGTGCCTTTTCACACCCTGTACATCAATCACCTTGGACCTTTTTGTGCGATCAAAGAGAGGAAAACTCTTACCTATTGGTAGTCGTAGATGCCTTTACGAAATTTAAATTTATCAGGCCAGTCAGAAATACCAAAAACAGTTACAACAACGCGAGAATTAGAAGATATTTTCTATACGTTCAGAAACCCAGATCGAATTATTAGCGACCGCGGTACTTTCTTCACATCGTACGTGTTCAAACGTTTTGCTCGGATAAAGGTATTAGACACGTGTTGAACGCAGTTGCAAGTCCTAGGTCCAATGGACAAGTAGAGCAGTGTAATCGCACGATGTTAGGGTCGTTAACTGCGCAAAATCTTAATTTTGACAAGAACGTCTGGGATGACAAGATAGGTAGAGTCCAATGGGGCATGAACAACACCCGTCGGAAGACAACGGGACGGACTGAGGTAATGTTTGGACTTCAGATGGATGCGGAAATTAATCCTATGTTGAACGAAATAGTATGCGAAACGCAAAATTATACTTTATTGTCAGTTCGGGAATCCCTTAAAGATGTAAAAATTGACGATTCAAAGTGTAACAATGTTACCTACTGAATAAACATATTTTTGAGTTTGAATTTGTTGGGATTGATGACTACTTCATTTAACAAATCGAATGTCACCCTGGATTCACGTTAATGATGATAAAGAAAGTAGTGATGAAGATGACTGATTGTGTCATTATTATATACAATCAAAAGAAAGTAAGTAGAGGTACTGTTTGTTGGATGAAACTGTAAGATGTGTATTTAGTAATAGCTTGAGAAGGAGGGCTCATAGATATTTAGTTAAGGTGACTTTCAATTTTGTGAGGAGGGTTCAAAATTATTTTAATTATCGTATATAAGAAGGAAGGGTTTGTATACGATAGTTACAAGTGTGAGAAAGAAGGTTCACACTCAATTGCTTTGCAATAGTTCGTGAGAAAGAAGGGTTTGCGAACTATTGCCAACTTGAATAGCTTTATAATGTTATGATTATTTTAATTATCGTATATAAGAAGGAAGGGTTTGTATACGATAGTTACAAGTGTGAGAAAGAAGGTTCACACTCAATTGCTTTGCAATAGTTCGTGAGAAAGAAGGGTTTGCGAACTATTGCCAACTTGAATAGCTTTATAATATTATGATTATTTTAATTATCGTATATAAGAAGGAAGGGTTTGTATACGATAGTTACAAGTGTGAGAAAGAAGGTTCACACTCAATTGCTTTGCAATAGTTCGTGAGAAAGAAAGGTTTGCGAACTATTGCCAACTTGAATAGCTTTGTAATATTATGATTATTTTAATTATCGTATATAAGAAGGAAAGGTTTGTATACGATAGTTACAAGTGTGAGAAAGAAGGTTCACACTCAATTGCTTTGCAATGGTTCGTGAGAAGGAAGGGTTTGCGAACTATTGACAACTTGAGTAGCTTTATATTATGATTATTTTAATTATCGTATATAAGAAGGAAGGTTTGTATACGATAATTACAAGTGTGAGAAAGAAGGTTCACACTCAATTGCTTTGCAATAGTTCGTGAGAAGGAAGGGTTTGCGAACTATTGACAACTTGAATAGCTTTATATTATGATTAGAAAGAAGAGCTGATGTTTCACCCCGTAAATGTGATTATATGTCGTTGTACTTTTAGATTTTAAGTGAAGCTTTGTAACTGTTCTCGATGAGTGTGGAATCACTTGGCCCGCCGAATGTTAGGTTTGAACATTAGACGTTTTGTCTACGTGCATGAGGACATGCACGACGTCAGGATGGTCGAATGTTAGGTTTTCTGTAATTTTGTGCGAATTTGTGTTGCCTTCATATGGCAACACTAGGAGAAAGGGTATAAAAAGGCGTGTTTGTCTTTCATTGGGGCTTTTTTTGATTCGAGCACGCATCGAAGGCAGACGTACCATTTTGAACACGTGTACACTTGTGTTTGAGCACGCGTGCGTCTTGGAATTAGAGTAAGTAACCAATATACTTATTATTTATTATTTCAATGGTTGTTTTATTTATAGAGCATGTACCTGAGGCAGCTTTATGTATATCCAGGTATCCGTATGTTAGTTATTGATCATGTTACCGTGGTCTTATTACAATAGGAGCTCGGTGGCGCAGCGGTTAACGCGCTCGGTCTGCGATTGTTGAAGTTAAGCAACTTTCGCAAAGGCCGGTCATAGGATGGGTGACCACAAAAAAAAGGAGTTTTCATCTCGAGCTCCTCCGTGCTTCGGAAAGCACGTTAAGCCGTTGGTCCCGGCTGCATTAGCAGTCGTTAATAACCACCAATCTGTACTGGGCCCGCGTGGTGGTTTAAGGCCCGATCTCCCTATCCATCCATAGGGAAGGCCCGTACCCCAGCAGTGGGGACGTTAATGGGCTGGTGATGATGACTGTTTTACAAGCTTTTATTAATTAGCGAGCAGAAGTAGTTAAGTATGGTTCAACCATTAATTTATATCTTGTCTTAGGAGACAAGATACAAGAGCCGACAAAGGCCCCTGACTTGACGCAAGTAATGACTACGTACTAACATCAGTAAGTAGTAACCGGGACCAACGACTTAACGTGCCTTCCGAAGCACGGATCATCTTACTTCTAGACAATCAGATGATCAGCCTGCAATGTCCTAACCAAACTAGGGATCACAAGGTGTGATTTGGTCCGGCCAAGTAGTTAATACCATTTGCGGCAAATCTACAATAAGTCGCGTCAAAAAAAAAAGAGCGAAACAATCCGCGAGCACACCCTTACTCCTTAACGGCAAACTCTCTCTAACCTCATATTGGTGCGGAGGGGATCATGTCCCTTCTATTCATCATCATCACCACCCCCACCAACCCTTCTATTACGTAATATTCCTTATTCTTTGCTATAAGCCGTGAGAGCCGTGGTAACCCAATTGGTAGAACGCTTGCCTCTCACATTGAGGTCGCAGGTTCGAATCCAGCACATGCCTAAACCAATGATTGTGGAATTTGTTTTCGAACTCATGTTTGAATCATAAATTATTATCACGTGCTCAGCGGTAAAGGAAAACATCGTGAGGAATCAATCCCCGAAAAAATGCATTTTTCGTATGTGACTTAACCTTTATTGGGCTGGTTTCCCCTTGGCGGGTTGGAAGGTCAGACAGGCTGTAAAAACCAGACCTGTCAAATCTTCATGTTAGGTAAGCGGACCCTGCAAAACGCTGGTAACCTCCTGTCATGTTTCATCATCATCAGGATTTCAATATCAAGGGTGAATTGAAATTGGTCGTCTATAGCGACATGTCGTTGGCAGGTACGATGTTAAGGATGTAAGGAGTATACCAAATACATCCATACATATATACATACATCAAGAAACTCAAGCCCGTAATCCCTAAAGGGATGGGTAGAGACACAATTTTTTTTTACCTATGAAGGGTTTGCTCGTGGCCTCAGACTTGCCCGAAGGCATTAACGAGGCCTAAGATAGAGCGAGCTCGTCCAGAAGGTGCCTGTTTAATCTGGCTTTGAAAGCAACCGAGATATATGCATTCGGAAATACAGAAGACGGCAAAGAATTCCACTCTCACAAGTATCAAAATGCAGCCACTGTTGATACGAAGTCCCTAGATGGATATGATGAACCCTATAGTGAGAAGGGATCGGTCTATCGCCCATAACAATTGTATATATCTTAATACTCACGCGATACTTCTCATACAAGAATGTGGATAACAGATTTCCATATTCGAATTTATTCAATATTTTCAATAGATTTACGGGTATTTGCATATGCCTGGAGTGGCTTAAAATTATCAATCACTGGATCGTACGCGGAGACATCGTAAATCCGGTTTCTTATTGAACGTCATCCGGATATCCTATTCACTCAGGGAAACCTCACAAGTGTGACGATGGGATTTATATAATCTAGCAACATAAGCACACGACTATATCTCAATTGGCTACTTGACAGTTGTAACAATAAAATACGAAATATTATATCGAATATGGTATTTTATAATTTAATAAATAAATAAAAATAAAATAAAAATTCTTTATTATCAGACAAAGAAGTCCATAGTTTGACAGAAAAAATAATTAAAAAAAAAAATTGATAATTATCCAATAGCTATTTTTTATTAAGATCATTTAAAAAATATATTTTTGCAAAATAAGAATGAAATTTTTTATCTGTGTATTACAACACTCGAAACACGGGCGGCCATGATTGAGCTTCGTGTGACGTCATATTGCACAAAATAAACAAAAACTATCTGTCTTTCTTTCTTCTTTGCTTTCTTTGCTTATTGAAATGTGACGTCACTGGGCAAAATGTCACGTGGCCAACCGTTTCGCGCGAAATTTGAAATTAATGAAAAAAAATACGTTTTTTTTTTCTATCACTTATATGAAACATTTTCGAGAAAATAAAATAGGTATTTTAAGAGGTATAAAATAAGCGTCTGTATTTTTTAAAATACTTATCCGGAAACTGTCAAGTAGGCAATTGGGGTAATCCAAGATGTCCATCGCAAGATAAACTAAGTACCCACACCTCACTAAGTTTTCCAGACTAGCAGACTATATATTTTTATGTCATTCAACTAGTACATAACATCTGTTACTCCGGGTGGGAAGGTCAGACGCTTCTGTAAAATCTTCTCTGTCTGTCTATCTGAAAAACGGGATAACGCTAGATTCGATAATTATGTTCATCTATTTATTTAACAAAATACATATTATCTACCTAATATCGACATCTTCGCTGCTTCAATCGTTTTATAAACAAACCTCAATCAATCCGCTATCACTGTCTATAGAATGCTATTAATTACCAATATTCATTGTTTAAAAGCACAATACTGACAACCAAACAATGAAATAAGACTAATTACTCGGCAGTTTTCACAGTGTTGTTCTTATATCTTGTACGAAATAGTTAATGTTTAATTATCAGTTATTAGACATAATTACCAAAGTCGCCTCGCTTGTCTATAGGTACTTGTACACTTGACATGCACCATGTTCTTTCACACATTATCATACACAAAAATTGGCACCGAGTCGCCAAGCCCACGTGATGCCGGCAACGTCGCTAAACAATTTGTAATGAAATGGCTTCGTCGCCAAAACGTCGCCAAGTTAGTTACTTACCATACGTTTCAATATGAATTGTTTGGCGACGTGGCCATGGCCGTCGTTCAGTTACGGCCCTAACTGTAGAACATGTAGTATTATGATAATTACTCTAAAATATGAGTCTTCAGGACAGGAGAGTCTTTGGGTTACATGAGTGGGAGTCATAATAGCATTGCATCATGTTGTACTAAGTTATTTCCTATTCGTGTTTTAAAAAGCTGTAGTTTTTGTTTCGAATGAACGTATTATTTATTTGTCTTATATGTAAGTAGGTATATTTCTTACACTTTCATTTAAACACGTAATACGATAATGTTTCTCATAAAATAAATGCAAGATATATCACACAATGCACTCTCGTTTACTAAATTTACAATTCTTAACTTTACACATAATAATTTATTGTACTCTTTACTATAATATTTATGGAAGATTGGAATGGAAAGTCGCTTTGTCCGCACTCCGCAAGTTTGAAGACGTAGAGTTACGTTACACTTTGTAGAGCTTCATGGAACTTCATTTTTCAACAGTTAAAAATCACATTTAAGTATTGGAGCCTAAACAAAACTACTCGATTCATTGCGAGGCATGTGCGCCACATGCTATGATTTGTGAAATACGCGCGTAGCAAGCTCATGCCTCGCCACGGCGTGTGGCGCATGGCGTGCGGGCACATGCTTCGCAATGTTTATATCTATGTTTCATCACTGATAATTCATTCAAAACTTCTATGGTAAACAGTTTCTCTCTGGTTGTCAACAGGTTATTTGGGCCTTTATTTTTAAGGCCTTAAATATTGCAGTATTAAGTCGAAAAACGCATATTGATACTTCAAATAGTAATCTGAGAAGAACTTGCACTTAATCAGAAATCAGAATGGAGAAAACATGGGAAAGAAATACGAAAGTCAAAAGTCAAGATTTACTTTGGGATGGTAAATATGTGTGCAATATCAGGAAATGGAAATCATGGCGTTAGAATACTGACTTTACATAATAATGTCAGTTTTATACTTTTCAAAACTTCGGCGAAACTAAGTTTGGTTTTGAACACAAACAAGTGTCAGTGAATAGTTCTAGAGAGTTGTTTAAATTGGAAAATGCACGTCTACTTATTATGTTTCCGGGCTAGAAGTTTCGAGAATGAACTCGAGAGTTTGTAACTTTGCACAGCCTACGAGTATGTAACTATACGAATATACGAACGCAAGCAACCGAAATTTGAATCTTCTGACGCGAGTTCCAATTTTGTCGTACAGTCATACATTATGTTATACATAGTTTTGCTCGTATGGATAGCAGATACAGCAAAATGCAATCTCTCTCTGTATCGTAATAGCATTTGCAAAACTAACCTTATTCGGCTTTCAGTAAATGTTTTTCATACACCAATAGTTTTACACAAAGGTTTGCAAATAGTTGGCAAATAAACCAATCAAAACGGTACTCGTGGGTATGTGTTTTTTGTTTCGTTGCACGAACTGTTTTCAAAAACACTGTAGAAAGTGATATTTATTAGAATTAAAAAATGAAAGTGGTTCTCAAAACCTCTTTAGATGGCGCTTAACCAACTATGTTACTGGGCCATTGCCAAGATACCACGAACTAATAAGTGATTGATTTATTTTTTCCTTGTAATTTGTTTATTTTCAGAACATAATTATTGTGATATAAACGTTTTGTTTTCGCTCGGTCTGCGATTGTTAAAGTTAAACAACTTTCGCAAAGGCCGGTCATAGGATGGGTGACCAAAAAAAAAGTTTTTATCTCGAGCTCCTCCGTGCTTCGGAAGGCACGTTAAGCCGTTGGTCCCGGCTGCATTGGCAGTCGTTAATAACCATCAATCCGCACTGGGCCCGCGTGATGGTTTAAGGCCCGATCTCTATCCATCCATAGGGAAGGCCCGTGCCCGTTTTGTTTTATGTTTTCAAAATGTAATCCAAGAAAATCAGAAATAATTAACATTTCTTTCCTTGCAGTACTCAAAGTTCAGCGCCATTTATGCAGCAGCTAGGAAAAAAAGAAAAAGAAATGCCCTCATTATTAATTACACTACAATCTTTTACAAGTATGCAGCACAGTATGCAGATGTATATAACTTTAGAGATCAAATCTGAGGAGGAAATAGTTATGTGACAAAAGAAAAATAGATAAACTGTTTAACTTTTGGATATCTACGTCGGGAAAAATACACTAGCCTGCAAAACTAAGTACTTACTACACTTTTAAATTATAATAACTTAAGTACATTAAACTTTCGAAATACAAAGGACTCTGAATGTTACTAATGTATAGTTTGATAGCTAAACAATAGCTGATAAAATTATTTATAAAGCGTTTTAAGTGCTTTAAATATCTAACCTTTATAGTTTAGAAAAAATTAAATTAAATGTAGTACTTAGTTTTGAAGACAAGTGTATATTTGTAAGAAACCTTGATCACTTCCTTAATGAAAATAAAGTCTGGCGTCGAGGTCCCTCAATTTTAGAGTAGAAGAAAAGTATCAAATGACTGTAGCGCTTTAGGCAGTAATTATTTCGGTGGGAAACACTTTCAGGATTTGTTTTTAATGCGTCGTTTAGGCTCGCGTCAGTGTAGCTCTCAGCATTGCCTAGCTTAAGGCATTTAGCTTTATAAAGGTCTGGTTCATTACTGATAATTTATCAATTACTTCTATGGTAAACAGTTGCTACTATTATAAAGCACTTGTTTGGCAGATTACCTGGCTGTCTATTAGCAACTGGTTTTCACCAGTTTCTTTGGGCCGTGGCATCTAAGGCCTTAAGTATTGCAGCATTAAGTTGAAAAACGACGTTTTAGAAGACTTGTGGAGAAAATAAAAATAACATCTTGGTGGGAAAATTGAGGACTTGTTTTTTATGCGTCGTCAAAGCGAATGCAAGCTCGCGTCCGTGTCGCTCTCAGCATTGCCCAGCAGTAGCGTGGACTCGCAAGGGAGCGAGTGGCTGGACGGCGTGTGCCGGGTGTCGGAGTGGTCTTCAGGTGGCAAGCGGGCGGCGGGCGGTAATAGTCACAGCTCGATCGCCGCCGCGCCCTTCCACGTGATCCCGGCGCGGAGGAGGTGGTAGAGTCGCAGGACGCACCATATGCACAGACACTGTACAGAGAGAAAACATAATGTTATATGTATCTTGTTAATTCAAAAAAAAATCGTAAGTGTATATACTTACGAGTGTTAGAGACCCCCCACACTAGCGTCTTTCAGCGTCTTTTAGCGTCACGACGACGACGCTCAAAAGACGCTAGTGAGGTGTGGGTACTTATAGAAGTCATACTTGTTATTACTTTTCTTATCTCACAAACTGTACCTACCCCTAGGGAATTGCGAGAAATTCCCGCCACAAGTATCCTATGATTACTTAATGGGAAGTCTCGGCCACCATGTAACTAAAACAATTGTGAAATAAAGAATATTTTATTTTATTATTTGTTTTTACTTAGTTCATCTTGCGATGGATGTACTTCTGAATACCACAGTGGGATATATTCGTTAGCTTATGCCACGTTAAGTATATATGTACATTGTGTGTGTTGGTAGCTTGCCATAAAAAAAAATAGTATTTGAGCATAACATTTTGATTGGTATTTTATTTGAGCATTGGTATTGGTAGGTATTTAATTGTTTAATTGTAAATGTTCTTTAAAAGTAATATCTAAGTGTTAGAAAAGCAATATTACAATTTTCGCAAATAACGCGTTGCAGCGACTTTGGCCACGGGACTGGGGAGGCGAGTGCTTGTCATTGCGAAGGTGTTGTAGGTGTTGCATCATGGTTCTCCCCGATACCGACCCCGCCGACGTGGTCGACGATTTCCTTCGTCGATTAATTCTTTCAAATATTTTTCCTCACAGACGACGCCCTGAGCCGAGGTTCGCCCTCAGGCCTGTTGTCTTAAACGTTGTACTGGGTGAGAGGCCCAATTCCCCAATTGTCTGACCAAGTAGTTAATGCCATCTGCGGCAAATCTGCAATAAGTAACGTCAAAAAAAAGGATCGTCATCGTTCTCGTTAACTTTGTACAAACAAGGGGTTAAAAAGGCAATAATCAACCAACCAAATCATCTGAAAAAGCAATATTGCAATTTGACGTTTGCGCATATATATACAGGGTGTTAGGGACATCGTAACGAAAAAAAAATGGAACGCCTATTTGATTGTACTAAAAACGATGGTGGGTGTTTTTCTTGTCGCAAACGTTTAATTAAGATTTTGAATTTTTACTGTGCCGCAATGTAAGTCGAACAACGCGGCACACAGACGTTAAACCTACGCGCGGCTACGTTACGCGTGCGTGCGTGATACGATGTTGTATCTAGGTAGGAGTTTTCATTCTCTTGTATTTAGATGCTTAGTGGTGCAACGTTTAAAAATGTTGAGTTTGTTGAAGTAGAACACCTACTGCCACGATTTTTCACGCACGGTACCTACCTACCAGTTATTAAAACGTTCCTAACTTATTAACAATAAAAACCCTACTCTTGCCTTACCTTAATTGTTATTCCTTCGGATGAAGTACCTAGGTAGGTACCCTAGAACATGTCACGTCACGTAGGTATGCAACATCGCGTTTCCTCCGCGGTAGGTAGGTATCACACGCACTCACAAACACACAACACCTTGCTCTTTAATAAACATCAACAATCTTCCATACTTTTGCGCAGTAAATGGTCTATGATCTATCATCATAGTCGACACTACTCATTTACAGAATGAAACAAACACTCACAAACACGAAAAAAATATCCTCGAAAAACATCACGCGATTCGGGTCAAGCTTAGTATTCGACTGAGCGGAAGCGCGCTGCGGCGTTAGCGCAAAGCATCAAAGGCGCCGACTAAGGGCGCCGACGACGCATCGGCCGCGGCCGAGTCGAGCCGACGACTAGAGAGAGAGAGAGAAGTATGTTTATGGTGCAAGTGACAGAGAAAGAAATAGTATCTGTTCGTATGCCTACTTTATTGGCGAGCGTTGCCCTTGACCCGTGCGCCGGCTATTCACCTGCGCATAGCTGAAGTTGTAGATACGTTATTATTATTATTGATGACATTGATAAAATTTAATAATTAGTAATTTTTATTTGTTTATTTTAAATGTGCGTTCTATGCAGCTTAAAACACAATATGGGACTGAAAAAAATCTAATTTTTATATGAATTTTGCGACAGGAAACTTCACTTGATACCTATCAACTCAAAGAAATACCTAGTATCTGTTCGTAATGCCTATTTTATTGGCGCGCGTTGCCCTTGATCCGTGAGGCTATTCACGTCCGAGTATCCATCAAGACAGATCAAACAAGCCCTAACTCGGAGGTCTTGCGTCCCAGGATCCTTTAATTATGTCTTAGAACCTTCTTGGCCTATGTGGTCCAGTGGTTGAGCGATGGGATGCGGAGGGTCCGGGTTCGTATTCCGGTGGGGACATATCACAAAAATCTGTTTATAAGGCTTTTGGTTGGGACGTTACAGGCTGATCACCTGATTGTCCGAAAGTAAAATGATCCGTGCTTCGGAACGTACGTTAAGTCGTTGCTCCCGTCTACTAGGTACTTATGTAAGCACGTAGCCGTTACATGAATATTGTACACAGAACAGGATAGGTTTAATTAGTTCTTTACTGATGATTTAACAATGAGATTTAAAACCACGAATAACTTAGTACTTAGTACCTCGGTACCAACATGTAACAAGAAAAATAAGATCACTCCTCTCGAACATTTTTTTTCTTTGAACATGCCGACATTGCCTACGCGGCGGAGTTGCCGAACTATCGATAGGTAGATTATCAATTGTTGAACTTGAAAATTGTCTAAACTATCGAAAGTAGTGATAGTACATTTAGATCGATACTAGCGATAGTACCGATAGGTCTTGCTTTGTAACAATAATGGGTATTGATCTAAAAGATCTATCGATAGGTACCTACTATTGGTTTTTTTAACTAGGTATCGATAGAATATCGATAGGCAACACTCTGGCGGTGTCCGCCCAATTCTAGACGCGGTCTCGCTCGATTTTTGTGTAGCGTAGCGAGGTTTTGCGTAGGTACTTACATACTAAGTTGGTGGATGGTTGACATAGTAGGTAACTAATTACCTAATCTGTGGTAGTTGTGTTAGTTGGTTGTTAGTTATTCTAATGACAACAAAGAATACAATCATTTACTGTTTCAACTGTTTTAGGTAGATAATGGCCCCGATTCCTATGAGTAAATGAATGAATAACCCGGTCGAATCAAAAAGGTATCTCGCTGGTATGCAAACCGTTTGACGTGAGCTGTCAACTTAATTCTGTCGGTTGTTTTAGATTTCTGCTTAAAATTGACGTGTATTCCATAAATTTTATGCCTGTTGATTATCCGTCCATTTAAGAATAAGAATAAAATAAATTTATAATTTACGATAGACAGAGAAAGAAATAGGATCGGTTCGTAGTGCGTACTTTGTAGGCCGCGCCGCCGCCGCGCACCGCCGCCGCGCCGCCGCCGGCGTGCGGCGCGGGGCGCGCGGAGCCGGGCGTGCGGCGCGCGGTGCGTGTGGCCGTTGACCCGTTCGAGCAGCTGTTGTCTCCATTACATCGAAAATTTTCGATAATTTGTCATTATTGTTTTTTTTATTGAAATTTGGGTTCTATGCAGCTAAAAGCACAATATGGAATTGAAAATAATTAAAAGCAAAACTCAAAATTTCATGAATTTTGCGACGGAAAATTCCACTAGATATTAACTCAGAATCATGGTCTGAATCATCCCTCTCAGTATTCGTTACGATGTCACTGACACCCAGTATATATATATATATATATATATATATATATATATATATATATATAAAACTAAGTGCGCAATGTCACCAAATGTCAAATAGCAATATTGCTTTTTTAGATGAATAGCTCCGATGTGGCCTTTTAACCTTCGCAATGACAAGCACTTGCCTCTTTAGTCCCGTGACCAAGGTCGCTGCAACGCGGTCAAAACGTCGGAAAAAACAAAACTAAAAAGATTTATAATGTTTACCTACTTTGCCATTAAATCGCGTGTCGGCTGTTAAAAATAGTTTATTTACTAAGAGTAAAACAACTAAAATACCGTTTCCCTCTAAATTTAGCTGCCTACTATTTTTTTATTTAATTCATAAATTTTTGTTATTAATTTTGTAAAAAATAAGTACTTAAATAAATAAATAGTGTAGCTTGTAATTCTATATGCCTCGTCAATTTTGTTTTCCCTACAATTACTTTATTATTTATTTATTCATTTATATCAGACAACACAATAGTCCATAGATGGTTAGTTAAGAGTGTGAGTAACAATTCAACTTATAGCTATGTTAGTATTTATTAGTAGCTAAAACAAATTACGTTATTATGAATATTTATTTAACATTATTTATTATTTCCTATCGCCACCTGTATCCAGTGATGCTGGATGGGACAATCAAACCGAGCCGCTATCATTTTCAAAATGCCGTTGCAGCTGTTTCGCAAACGCTGCAGCAGAGAAGCTGCTTTTATTACCGTATTATTGCCGGCTTTATTGCCGTATCATTTTATTTTCATATTGTATTGTTTCCATGAACAATTCAATTTCGAATCCATAGTAGTTATAATTGTATTGTGCTTTTTTCGCTATTGTATGTATTGTAAGGGCTTTTGTGTTCGAAATACTAATAATCAACTTTAGGTTCAAGGTAAAAGAGAACTACCTACTAAGGTAATAATGATTTGTTTCCTATATAAGCTATTGTATTTCAAATCAAATCGAATACACTTTATTGTACAGAACTTAATTTTAAAACAGACATAATATTAGGTAAAGTACAATTGGGCGGCTTTATTGCTCTAGAGTATAGATTGTATTTCCTCTGTTAAGTTTCGATTTTATCGATCACTGTGGTCGTATGTCACCAGCCTGCTTTTCAAACAAGGATCGCCGTTTCGCTCCCAGGAACCGGACTTGCACCAATGAGTTATTAATTTATCTCAAGTGCCATTTTTTTATTTAACAAATGGCTCGACCATTGTAGACACGCTATACTGCTTACCAACGTGGGTCTAACAGAAAGCTCGGTGAAGCGTGGGTACTTAGTTCATATCCTCTAACTACCCCAATTGTCGGGAGCTTACTTATGTTCATAATTCATAATCATCATCATCAGCCCATTAACGTCCCCACTGCTGAAGCACGGGCCTTCCCTATGGATGGGTAGGGAGATCGGGCCTTAAACCATCACGCGGGCCCAGTGCGGATTGATGGTTATTAACGACTGCTACTGCAGCCGGGACCAACGGATTAAAGTGCCTTCCGAAGCACGGAGGAGCTCGAGATGAAAACTTTATTTTTGTGGTCACCCATCCTATGACCGGCCTTTGCGAAAATTGCTTAACTTCAATAATCGCAGACCGAGCGCGTTTACCGCTGCGCCACCGAGCTCCTCTATATACACTTCTCATCAAAAAAATCGAAACACCTTGCAAGTTTACGTTTTGTCAGGATTATCAGAAAAATGTGTACATTTAGGAATAAATGTTAAATGTCGTTTAATAGTGAATAATATGAGCTTATCAAATCTTAATGTTAATGTTCTAAATTTAAATGAATTTTTCATAGGTTTCGTATTTTGTTAAATGAGTCATTTTTATTCCGTATGGAGTATAAAGGAAATGGATAAAACAACACACGTAAATGAAAAAAAAAGCTAAAAAACGTTTATTTAATAACTTGTATTCCCTCCCCGAGCTCTAATTACTGCTTCCATACGGTTCTTCATCGATCGGATGAGAGTCACGATCACATGCAGTGGTATATTGTCCCATTCCTCTTGGATTGCATCTTGCAGCTGGCTAAGTGTTTCTGGGGCAGGATCTCTTGCTCGAATTCGTCTCTTTAATTCATCCCACAGATGTTCAATGGGATTCATGTCCGGGCTTCTTGCTGGCCATTCCATAATAGAGATATCGACTTCGTTAAGATAATCTCGTACGACGCCCGCGGTGTGAGCCCTAGCATTGTCGTGCATGAATATGAAGCCGTTGCCAATAAAATGTGCATAGGGCATCACATGAGGCTCGAGACACTCTTCGACGTACCGATGACAGTTTAGTGCAGGCAGACGTGGCCCAGACACGAAAGCAAGCTCTGTCTTACCGTCGGCGCTGATTCCTCCCCAAACCGTCCACGAACCGCCACCATAGCTGACCTTTTCTTCAATGCAGCATTGTGCATAGCGTTCTCCGTCTCTTCTGGTAGACCTTGTTCCTTCCGTCGTTACCATACAGCATAATTTTACACTCATCAGAAAAGAGAACTTTGCTCCACTGTAGGTATGACCAATTTAGGTGCTCACGTGCAAAGTTAAGGCGCGCTCTTCGATGGTCTGCAGTTAATTTCGGCCCATTTGCTGGCTTATGCGGTACCAGTCCACGATCCTTCAACCTTCTTCTAATTGTAGAGTCACTTACAGCCACCCTTCGTACAACACGAAGCCGCTGCTGCAGTTGAAAAGCGTTAAGGCGTCGATTTCTTAAAGAAGTTGTTACAATAAATCGATCATCTCGCTCAGAAGTGACCCGATTCCTGCCAGATCCTGAACGGCGCGTGAACAAACCAGTCTCCCGATAACGTTTATAGACTCTATGAACAGATGACAGGCTTAGATGCAGTCTTGCAGCCACAACACGCTGACTAAGGCCAGAATCCAGCAATGCCACAACTTGGGCGGCTTCTGTGGGCGAAGTATCCATACGTTTTAGAAAAAAAAACCTTTTTTCAGACGTCCCAAAGTCACAGTATTGAAATAAAAAACAAAAAGTTTAAGGATAGGCGCCAATTTTTAGTTTTTAAACGCTAAATGTACTCCAACCCTAAACACACATTTGTCTCAAAACAGTGATTCATTTCGTTTATAAGATAAACAAATGAAATTCTAATTTTGAATTTAGAATTTTCGCTTATTACTGTAATGGCCAAACTGCCAGCTATACATTTATGTATTTTTTTTCATCGTATGAATTCTTTTTTGTGTTAAATTCGGACAGAAACAATGAAAACGGAAGTGTTTCGATTTTTTTGATGAGAAGTGTATATTTTTCTTATTCGTAGGTATTTGGTTTCGTTTAATATTAACACGTATCAATATTCAATTGAAATTTACGTACTTCTATAAACTACTTATCCAACCTTATCATCATCACTAATTTAAGAGCCACGCCCTAGTCGGTGTAGTATTCTTCATTTATGTCACTTCTTTATAAGACACTACGTTCGCTTTCTCTTTAATCTGTTTCATGTAAGCTCTTCTTGGTCTTCCCCTTCTTCTCTTTCCTTGTAACTTCTCTTCTATGCTTTTTCTATACTCAATAACTCTCAATATTTACCTGTTTTCCTTTACTTTTGCTCATAATCATTTATTTGAAATAAAATGTTATCTTTATCAAAGACGCAGAAGTCTGCAACACGATTTACACTACTTTTACTATGTCACAGTAAAGTAGTAGTAGTATGTAGTGTTGTGTGTGTGTGTGTGTTTCAGGGTGTTAGTGACATTGTAACGACAACTTTGAGGGATGATTCAGACTATGTTAGTTAGTAAGTGGACTCTATTTTCAGCATTTAGACACTAAGATGGCCCATTATGAATTAACCGACAGCAAATTCCACTTGATATCAACTCAGAACCATGGTCTGACTCATCCCTCTTAGTATTTGTTACGGTTTCACTAACACCCATAACTACTTGTATGGCTACCTGTATGTATATGTACGGTGTGTAAGTGACATCGTAACGAATACTGAGAGGGATGGTTCAGCTCTTTATTCCGAGTTAATATAACGTGGTAATTTCGCAAAAGTATAGAATTGAAAATAATTTAAGAAAAACTAAAAAAATGAATGAATTGAATGAATTTTGCGACGGAAAATTCCACTTGATATTAACTCAGAATCATGGTCTGAATCATCCCCCTTAGTATTCGTTACCACGTCACTAATACCCTTTATTTATTTAATGTTTTTTTATTTACAAAAAAAAATGCCCTAATAGGCCATATTGTAATGCGCGGTTGGTCGGGATCGGGCGGTGTTATAATATGATACTTACTTATCTATCACAAAGTAATAAGTATCTAGTATGTGTGTAATACTTATCATTAGTCTCGGACAATTCCATAAATTTAACATTCAAACAACATCTATAGATAACACTTGCATTGTCCTAGCTTCAACGAAGAAAATTGTACTTATTTTCAAAACGAACCAGTAGGAAATTGGTTTTACAAATTGAGATCGCTAGAGGTCCCACGACACGTTCCAACGCTTTGTCGACACAGGTTCTAATTCCA
Organism: Pectinophora gossypiella; assembly: GCF_024362695.1. Lineage (NCBI taxonomy): Eukaryota > Metazoa > Arthropoda > Insecta > Lepidoptera > Gelechiidae > Pectinophora > Pectinophora gossypiella. The sequence goes on along the minus strand of NC_065407.1, from coordinate 4,143,868 downwards.
TAAACTTGTTTTTTTTACGAGAAAACAAAAACTCGATAAAGTCTTGAGGGAAACGTAATAATATGAAGTTTGTTGTGAAAAAGTTTCGGTAATCGAGTCTCTTTGGCTGATCAATCACTGTCGCATTACTAACGAAAGAAGGAAAAAATAGATGAATGATTATGGCTTGAAAAATCTACGAAAGATACGTCACGTCACTATTTTAAAAAAGAAGCGTTTTGGCGGGAGATACGTCTAGGACTTCGAAAGATATAAAAAACAAGTGAAGACGTAATCGAAATTGCATTTAAATAACCCGACAAACTCGCGGCAGAATAACTACTAAATTTACGAACAAACAAACTCCCAGCATAGCCGTTGTGTACAATGCATGAGCTTGTTGAATAGAAATTCTTATTATTATTCAAGGATAAAAACATTTTATTTTCTCATCCTCTAGAATATATCATGACATATAGTACAATGCAGTGCCAGGGAGCAAATACATGAATTTGTAACATGAACCTTCAGATAACATCTAGAAAATAGGTATCTAATAGATAAGTTAGTACCTATTTATTCTAGATGTTATCTGAAGGTCAGGGCATCTAGTGATGCCCTAGGTACAAGACTCGACAGTGAACTAAGGTCACCTGTTTCGTTGAAATTCAATATTATCATGCTAATAGTATAATTAATATACAACGATTTTAAAGAATGTCGAAGATATTTTCTATCTCTTTGTTAAAAAAATACCTTACTTATTGTAAATTGTCTTATTACAGGCAATTTAAATTTTTTAAGATCTAAAGCCAATAGGCCCTGATTCCTGCAGCTAGCTCTTAATTTTATTTTAAGTTCTTATTCGCGGAAAAGGAAAGGGACGGATGATTGACTACTGTTAACTATGAAATGAATCAGTGAATGAATGAATAACCCGGGCGAATAAAATAGGAATCTCCCTGATATGCAACCCCTTTGACATGTGCTGTCAACTTAATTCTGTCAGGTTATCGGCCAATATCATAATTTTGGATGGGCTTCTTAAATTTCTGGCTAAAATTTACGTGTGTTCCATAAATTTTATGCCTGTCGATTACCCGTCCCTTTCCTTTTCGGCGGATAAGAAAATGACAGGTATATTAAAATAAACATAGATGGTGTGTACTGGAATAAGAACCATTAATTTGGTCAATGCTACATGTATAACACGATGTTTCTCTTTTCTGCCCATCTGTCTATACTTAAGTGAGTACGCTAATTTTCTTCCAAAACAGCACTAACTAACACTAACAAATAAACACACAAACTTTCTTTAGCGCTCGTAATAAGTAAATTATGTTAATACTCACATTGAAAAATAATCTCGGTATTAGAAAAAATACCTCCGCCTTGCACATGGCATCGAATTGCTGAAACAAAAAAATAATAATTGTGAATAAAATGAATATAGGTAGGCTTTATAACGATTTGAATTTGTCTATCGGTAGAGGCGAGAAAACGATAGACAAGACTTAATTTCACACTTATAATAAATACTATGGATTAGTAATGACATTTATTATGCCATACCCTCGTAAGACCCGGTTTTTTAAACACAATAGTTAAACAATAGAGATTGAATTTAAAAAAGGCTATCACATTCCAGACACTTCATACAAAACACCTCGTTTTACACTCACTACACATTGACGTTAAATGATTAAGTATATGGGTAAATACACTTCTCATCAAAAAAATCGAAACACTTCCGTTTTCATTGTTTCTGTCCGAATTTAACACAAAAAAGAATTCATACGATGAAAAAAAATACATAAATGTATAGCTGGCAGTTTGGCCATTACAGTAATAAGCGAAAATTCTAAATTCAAAATTAGAATTTCATTTGTTTATCTTATAAACGAAATGAATCACTGTTTTGAGACAAATGTGTGTTTAGGGTTGGAGTACATTTAGCGTTTAAAAACTAAAACTTGGCGCCTATCCTTAAACTTTTTGTTTTTTATTTCAATACTGTGACTTTGGGACGTCTGAAAAAAGGTTTTTTTTCTAAAACGTATGGATACTTCGCCCACAGAAGCCGCCCAAGTTGTGGCATTGCTGGATTCTGGCCTTAGTCAGCGTGTTGCGGCTGCAAGACTGCATCTAAGCCTGTCATCTGTTCATAGAGTCTATAAACGTTATCGGGAGACTGGTTTGTTCACGCGCCGTTCAGGATCTGGCAGGAATCGGGTCACTTCTGAGCGAGATGATCGATTTATTGTAACAACTTCTTTAAGAAATCGACGCCTTAACGCTTTTCAACTGCAGCAGCGGCTTCGTGTTGTACGAAGGGTGGCTGTAAGTGACTCTACAATTAGAAGAAGGTTGAAGGATCGTGGACTGGTACCGCATAAGCCAGCAAATGGGCCGAAATTAACTGCAGACCATCGAAGAGCGCGCCTTAACTTTGCACGTGAGCACCTAAATTGGTCATACCTACAGTGGAGCAAAGTTCTCTTTTCTGATGAGTGTAAAATTATGCTGTATGGTAACGACGGAAAGAACAAGGTCTACAGAAGAGACGGAGAATGCTATGCACAATGCTGCATTGAAGAAAAGGTCAGCTATGGTGGCGGTTCGTGGACGGTTTGGGGAGGAATCAGCGCCGACGGTAAGACAGAGCTTGCTTTCGTGTCTGGGCCACGTCTGCCTGCACTAAACTGTCATCGGTACGTCGAAGAGTGTCTCGAGCCTCATGTGATGCCCTATGCACATTTTATTGGCAACGGCTTCATATTCATGCACGACAATGCTAGGGCTCACACCGCGGGCGTCGTACGAGATTATCTTAACGAAGTCGATATCTCTATTATGGAATGGCCAGCAAGAAGCCCGGACATGAATCCCATTGAACATCTGTGGGATGAATTAAAGAGACGAATTCGAGCAAGAGATCCTGCCCCAGAAACACTTAGCCAGCTGCAAGATGCAATCCAAGAGGAATGGGACAATATACCACAGCATGTGATCGTGACTCTCATCCGATCGATGAAGAACCGTATGGAAGCAGTAATTAGAGCTCGGGGAGGGAATACAAGTTATTAAATAAACGTTTTTTAGCTTTTTTTTTTCATTTACGTGTGTTGTTTTATCCATTTCCTTTATACTCCATACGGAATAAAAATGACTCATTTAACAAAATACGAAACCTATGAAAAATTCATTTAAATTTAGAACATTAACATTAAGATTTGATAAGCTCATATTACTCACTATTAAACGACATTTAACATTTATTCCTAAATGTACACATTTTTCTGATAATCCTGACAAAACGTAAACTTGCAAGGTGTTTCGATTTTTTTGATGAGAAGTGTATTTATCACGTGCTAAGCGATGAAGGAAAACATCGCGAGCAAACTCACATTTTTCGGAGGTATGTGACCTAAGCTGTATTGGGCTGGTTATCCCTTCGCGGGTTAAAAGGTTGTTTCTGTAAAAAACTGGACCTGACAAATCTTCAGGTTAGGTAAGCGGACCCTGTGGAAAACGTGATAACTTACTTGTGTGACGAGTATGTATGTATGTATGGTTTAGTATTTTGACACTGCTATTTTAACGGAATACAATTTTGACCATATGCGACGAAAGTCTTGTTATTGGCCAATATAATTTTGGAAGAGATTTTTTAAAATTTCTGATGTTGTGTACTGGAACCAGCCCCATTAAGCTTCTATGCTAGAGTGGGACGGCATAAAAACCATAATGACATGTGCAGCTGCTTGATTTCCCGGAAAACCTAGCAGGTTCGGTTTTTAAAATCTCATCTCTCCGGAACCTGCTTACCATTATAGGAAATAATTTGTGTAGGTAATTAGTACGTTTAACGAACACAAATCAAGGACTTTTAATACAAATATCGTGGCGCCATATTTTTTGCGTCTACACTCATGTGCAAGTAGCAACTACACACTAAGTAAGTTTCAAGGGCGGCAAATCATTAATCAATACGCCTCACTTACAAGTGGGTAATTTTGTTAATAATATATATGATACACAGTAGCGTCTTGTATGTAACTCAAATTTCGTAGATTGAATGTTGGGCTCTCTTCATTTACTGTAATAGCACACTGATTAAATATATACATACATACACAGCCTATATACGTCCCACTGCTGGGCACAGGCCTCCCCTCAATCAACCGGAGGGGGTATGGAGTATACTCCACCACGCTGCTCCACTGCGGGTTGGTGGAGGTGTTTTTACGGCTAATAGCCGGGACCAACGGCTTAACGTGCCCTCCGAAGCACGGAATCATCTTACTTTTTCGGACAATCAGGTGATTCAAGCCTGAAAAGTCCTTACCAAACAAAGGACAGTCTCACAAAGTGATTTCGATAATGTCCCCATCGGGAATCGAACCCGGACATCCATATCGTGAGCCTAATGCTCTAACCACTAGACCACGGAGGCTGTTAAATATATATACATACATAATTATATTTTCCACCGGGGTAAGCAGATACTATGGAATTCCTTTTGCAACGCTCCTGACACTCTTCTTTGGCTTCCTCCACATTTATCAACAACAACAAACTCAAACTGCTTAAATGAAAAGTATCTTTGCAAATACAGTCCAATAAAATCGTTTCATATGTATACGTTTTGTTTTCAACGGTTAGTTGAATGAAATCCGAACCTTTATACAAAGGTTGTGAATTAATCGAACAACACAGTTTGTGATGGTTGAGGATTTATGTCTGGAAAAGATAACAGGCTTTTGTTCAAATAGAGCATTTGATGGAAATAAAATACACATAGTGACACTGTTCATTTCAATAAATATCTATTTGTTTTACAATTCACTTGATTTTGAGGCCTGAACGGTATATTTATAATGATCTGCCTAGCATTATCAATCTATGCAGCTTCGTTAAAATACGAATACCAAAAGTGACTGCAAGTTTTGTATTCGGACTGTTGCTATGTCTACCCTATTAGCGATTATAAGCGTGATTTTCTTTTAATGAAAATGTGTCTTTCAGCACCATTAACAACGTTAGAAAGAAGCAGCTACATTGTATGAAAATGTAAAATTTTCCTTCCAATCTGTCTGTCTTGCAATCTTTGAGGGCTAATTACATAGTTTTTTGCCCCTATTAAGGGTACTTTTTTGTTTGTTTATGAAAGCCTATTAAATTGAGCAATTTTTGAAAATACTTTCAAGGTCCATAACTCCTTTAATATTTTTTTTCTTTGATAAAGTTCTAAGAACAGTAGAACTTTTGACCAAATTCTCACTTTAACTTCCAATAACTTTTATCTATAATTTAACTGTTTTTATTTTTTCCCCTAGAGGTACATATTCTAAGGAATAGTTATGAAGTAAAATAAAAGAATTATTAAGAAAGAGATAGTGACAAAATGATGATTTCTGAAGTAAAGTAGAAAATCTGGAAAAGGATAAGAAAAAGAAATCTCCTAAACCGCTAATATTCCTGAATATACATGAGGGTGTTACTGGTAGCCAATGAGCCCCTCTATCTAATTTTGAACCTGAACTACTGGGCCACCCTGTATCCCCCTAGTAACATCTAACGGCTCGAGTTCTTATTGACATTTGTCTCTGACTCCGTGATTATGAGTGTGATGTTATTGTCTTGTCTTTGTGTGTGGCGTCCTTTTATAATAAACAATTTCTATTCTATTCCATTCCATTCCATTCCATTCCATTCCATTCCATTCCATTCCATTCCATTCCATTCCATTCCATTCCATTCCATTCCATTCCATTCCATTCCATTCCATTCCATTCCATTCCATTCCATTCCATTCCATTCCATTCCATTCCATTCCATTCCATTCCATTCCATTCCATTCCATTCCATTCCATTCCATTCCATTCCATTCCATTCCAGTCCATTCCATTCCATTCCATTCCATTCCATTCCATTCCATTCCATTCCATTCCATTCCATTCCATTCCATTCCATTCCATTCCATTCCATTCCATTCCATTCCATTCCATTCCATTCCATTCCATTCCATTCCATTCCATTCCATTCCATTCCATTCCATTCCATTCTATTCTATTCTATTCTATTATAAGGTAGCAGTACTTATCTATTTAATTTTCCAACGAATTTCGATTCTGTTATCAGAATTAGCTATAAATATAATATATTTTGCATCTGTAATGAATAACGCATACTTTTTATACTTGTCGATCACCTAATTGCAAAGTTTCAAGGTACAGCACATAAGGTTTAGTTAGTAATCGATATTACCTCGATTATAATACTAAAATGCCTATGCTTAACGAGCTCTAACCACGGTAATTTCTCTATGCAGCCCGGGATTCGAACTAGAGACCGCGGTTTCCGCAAGCTCGCTTCAGCGGTTATACCTCGGTAGCAAGTTTGGCATGGTATACTGATTCATCGAATTCAGAATTAATTTGATTTTAACGTATTTGATGACTTGAAACTGTGAAACTAACCTTACCTAATCTAAAGTACTAGGTACTGAGATAAACATTATATTTTAAGACTCTACCGACTCGACTTTACGAGTTCAAATTGGGTATTTCACTGGGTCAAACATAAATTATAATATGCTAATCAAGATATAGAAGCCAGTCTAAGATAGCCAAAAAACAATCTTATTTTACTTTTCGCCTTGTTTTCGATTTTTTTATGAATTAAGTAACAATGAGTACGACGATTGACCGGTTTTATTTATGGCGTCACAAGAAAGTATTTCCATACAAACTCCAAAGAAAACTAACGTTTTGTCATTTGACTAAGTTGTCAAGTAGCCTAATGTTTGGACCATAGATAATAAGGATTTATCCCGGATTAATGGTAGGTATTAGGCTAATTTGGTATAGGTATACTAGATCTCCTACAAATATTATAGCGAAAAAAAGTATTAAAAGTAATAATATATACATACATACATAAACTCACGCCCGTAATCCCTAGTGGAGTGGACAGAGCCACAAGCAATCAAAGACAACTTGCAGCCACTGTTGATACGATGTCGTAAGCTGGATATGATAAACCTTATGGTGATAAGGAATCAGCCTATCGCCCATAACATTAGTCCATCATGTTAGGACACAATCCCTCTGTCCGTTTTTACGATATGCCCGGGAAGAGAAACAGCTGAACTTTAATAATATATAATGATAAAGAAGTTAATAATATTGACCGTACAACGTAATTTTTTATAGGAACGGAAATTAAAGTTGTTATCGGAACCTCGCAGGTCCTATTTTGAAATTGTTTGTTGAAAAATAAACTTCGTTTATTTCCACAACTGAGTTAATAAAGACCCATGTTTTTACTGTTTTCTGATACCTATATATTATTATTATTTCTCTGCTAGACTACAAGCAAGATAAAATAACATAACAAATATTTTGTTGCACACAGAGAAAATACAAAACAAAAGATAAATAGAAGAGTACAATACAGCAACTACTTAATAGAGGGGTGTCGTCCCATATTCCAATATCGTGGGTTTTATACCCTACATTCACTCAGGTATGGGCACGTTGCCCCATTTGTGGGTATTTTACCCCATACGTATTCATATAACTATAACACATTTCAGTTTTGGAATGTTATTCAGTATTCAGATAATTCGTGACCGTACATGATTATGTATGAACCAAACCTCTCTCGTATAGTCTTTGAAATACAACAGGTTCGTTGATTTCCTGGCTTCAAAATAAGTGCTTTTAACCCCGTCAAAACGAAGAGTTCTTTGAGGGGTAACTTTTAAATGCTCCTCAAATAAATTTCACAGGGGCAAAGAATTTCCGGATTCCGAAACCCCGGTGAACTGAAAAGGGTTCGCCTTAAAGTTTTACTGACTCAATATTTTATGTTTTCTAGTTTTCGTAGAACTGTCAAACGTAAAATGAATAACTTACCTTATTTATATAAGGTAGATAGGTAAATCATTCGTTTGAAATTGCAAACTTTTCCGATATAAATAAAAGTTAAGTAAGTAGTTTTATTAGGAATCTGTATAAATAATTCTGTATAAATAAATAAAAATACCTTTGTATACCTGATGAAATAACCTCTAAGCGAAGCACTTATCTTTCAAAAACAACAGTATATGAAGTTTGCTTTGTAAGAAAGCCCCGAATATCAACAACTCTTGACTCCATTACAGGAAGTCTCATATTTGTGCTTATAATGAGGTCAAAGAAAAAATAATTGGAATCTTTTTTTCAGAGGACGGTACGGAACACACTCTACTATACTGTTCCACTTGAATGGGTGCTCCTTTGTTCCTGATTTTTTATCCCATTATTTGAGTCCATAACACGTTGCCCATAAGAAAATCTACATAGGTAATAAATACTATTAATAAACAACCATCGATACTAACGCCTTTATTAATAATTCACATTGACCGTGGTTTAGGTCACACATTTTCGCGTCTCCTTTTATATTTATTTGATGAGTTGTTTATAACTTTTTATTGACAGCATATTTAAACAACATTTTTTGACAGCCAATATGGACTTGGATTAGTAGAGAAACAACCGAGACAATTATTAAAAGTTCTGTTATTTAGAAACAAATTTCCTAAATTGATAGGTTGATAGATTTTAGTTTGGCCCGGGTATCATATCCGGGACCTCTGGTTTGGCGGTCTATGTGGTTTAGCCGTTAGGCTATTACACAAAAGAGGCCTATCATGAGCCTACACTTCGTGGCTGTCTTTGCTAACTGACGTATCTGTATTTTTCGTTAAAATGATTTGTCTTTGGAACAATATAAGACATGGCTTCGGCCTTATTTCTGAAATCAAACCAAGACTAGGCCTTCTATGAATTTTATAACTAAAAATTAATAAATAAATATAATACATGACTTGGCATTATGGGCTATGATCCCTTTCCCTGTCCTACGGACAAAATAACCAAAATAAAAAAGTGATTTGTCTTTGGATTTGACAATTACAAAAGGTGCAAATCGGTTCCGCCAAAAATTGAAATACGTCAATTCGCGATATCAGAGACAATATGTACTTATTTATTTATTTAAAGTGTGTTTGTATATTCAGTGTAGAATAATAAATATTAAACCTATAACAAACCAAAACACTGTGGTTGAAACATAAACAAAATAGTTTTGATACTACAGCTGGCTAGAGTAGGTAACTGATCCACTAAGCTATTTTCAACTCACACGCACACCTTTTGGTTAACATAATATGGAATTGCCACCTGGTTCGACTTCTATAAAAGTCACGACAGAAACGAAAAGGTTTGCGAAGTTCCAAACATGACTTTAACCACTATTAAACAGACATCGATCGTTCAAAGCCACACTAATAGAGAACATACATACTTAAACTAATGGGGTGGACAGTGCTAAATGTAATCAAAGGCACCTTGCAGCCATTCATCATCTCCCTAGCGTTATCCCGTTTTTCACAGGGTCCGGTTACCTAACCTGAAGATTTGACAGGTCCGGTTATTTACAGAAGCGACTGCCTGTCTGACCCGCCCGCGAAGGCTAACTCAACAGAAGGTCTGAGATGGATATGATGAACCTTATGGAAACATTAGCAATTGCATATCGTGTTGGAAAGAACATAATCCCTCTATCGTTAAAAAAAGAAAATAAAATAAAAAGGGAAGTTAAACTAATAAGCCTGTGATTCAAACTCATACCATTGAAATAATATTCAAGAAACTTTCTTTTGTCACTTTGAATTATTCGGTTTCATGAATATGAATAGCTAATCTCAATTTACAATGCAAAACGATTTCATATTTTATGAACTTTGGCATCGTTTGAACCTTATTTTAGCAATTTCGCTCGTATCAAACGTTACTGTTGAAACTTGTAATGAAATCTATGATGAGGTCGTAAAGCCCAAATGTCTTTTAAAATTGCAGTTTAGTTTTAAAAACCAAATATAGCTATTATGTCTGCAAATCCGGGTGTTATGACGATAGTAACAATAGAACATGCTTTTACAGTTGTACAGAACTAGAGCTCAGCTTTTGAAATAGAACATGCATTAAAATACATATTCATATTCAAATCATTATCACCAGCCCATTAACGTCCCCACTGCTGGGGCACGGGCCTTCCCAATGGATGGATAGGGAAGATCGGGCCTTAAACCACCACATGGGCCCAGTGCGGATTGGTGGTTATTAAAGACTGCTAATGCAGCCGGGACCAACGGCTTAACGTGCCTTCCGAAGCACGGACGAGCTTGAGATGAAAACTTTTTTTTGTGGTCACACATCCTATGACCGGCCTTTGCGAAAGTTACTTAACTTCAACAATCGCAGACCGAGCGCGTTAACCGCTGCGCCACCGAGCTCCTCCCATATTCACATATTTATTTGTATTTATCATACATTGTCATTATTTATTCAAAATATTTTGTGTATCCATGGTATAAATTAAAATAACAATAAGTCGTTAATTTGAATTAGATGAAAACATTTTTACTATTAATTCATCAATGAACGCCTTAACGATATAGTAAGCTCTTTGTGTGATTAGCACTTTTAATTTACCAATGAAACAATTACTACCTATCGAAATAGGCAGACACGCAAGCCCCCGGCGCGTTCCGCCAGACTATGGGGGTCAGCGGCGCCTGGGCTGACACTCAGATGATGTGTGACACAACAGTGGTGGATGTAAACCTATCGGGTATGGACAATAAGGTGCATAGTATTAAAGCGCGTTCTATACACGAGTTGAATTTGCCTACACAAAACATGGAGCATACTCCATCACGCTGCTCCAATGTGGGTTGGTGGTGTTTTACAGCTACTAGCCGGGACCAACGGCTTAACGTGCCCTCCGAAGCACGGAATCATCTTACTTTTTCGGACAATCAGGTAATTCAAGCCTGAAAAGTCCTTACCAAACAAAGCACAGTCTCACAAAGTGATTTCGACAATGTCCCCATCGGGAATCGAACCCGGACTTCCAGATCGTGAGCCTTACGCTCTAGCAAATAGACCAAGGAGGCTATTCCATCGCAATCAAAGTAATTTAATAAAACATACATTTTGCCATGGAAAATTCCAGTTGATATTATCTCAGAATCGTGAGCTGAATCATCCCCTTTAGTATTCGATACGGTGTCACTGATACCCATTTGTATGGGCCTGTGCCCAGCAGTGGGACGTATATAGATTCTATTTCCAGAATCATGCCCCACAGTATTCGTTACTATGTCACTTTCACCCCGTACAAGTACGTATGTGTGTTAGTGACACCGTACCGAAAACTTTGGAAAATTCCACTTGATATCAACTCAGAATCATAGTTTGAATCATCCCTCAAAGTTTTCGTTACGTCGTCACTAACGCCTGTACACATGTATTTAACATTAAAATATTATTCAATTTTATTACAATATTTTTAGACCTATTGTATGGATATTTCCGCTTATTTTAATTAATTAGAGTACTTTAATTATACAACAGGACACAATGAGCCTATAAAGGGCGGAAAATTAACGTGTTTTATTCGAACTAATTATACCGTTAACTACGGAAATAAAGCAGGGAAGTAATTAATGTAAGTAAACTGTATAAGAGATAAACCAAGCGGTTTCATCTGTCATCAAACTTTCTTTCCTTTTAATAAATATAAGATTATGGCTAGAATAGAAAGACGCAGAATTAGAATTAAAAGTAAGTAAAACAATATTTTAATTGAATTATTTAAGTAGGTGTGTGTTCTAATCACAGACGTGACATCAAGTCGACTAGTAAAGGAACTATAAAAACCCTTTTTACCACTTGAAAACTGTACGTATAAACACAAACATATTTGTGTCTGAAAGAGACGAACAATACAAACTAAGGTATCAGAGTAGGATAGATTTATTTTTGTTAGTATATGCGTATACCAACACACGGGCACTTTGTCAGACGGGCAGTCGCTTCCCGAAAAAAACCGGACCTGTCAAATCTTCAGGTTAGGTAAGTGGACCCTGTGAAAAACGGGATGGTGCTAGGGAGATGATGATGTGCGTATACCAACAATAAAATGATTAGGCGGTTAACACACGAAGCGGTCGGCAAGGTTGTATTGACTTGTATGTAAACCTTCTATTCTTAACACCCGAGGACCACTTCACCGCGCCGTTGTATGATAAACTTCTTACCATAGAATAAGGAATAATACTATGTATAAAACGGCAATTCTCTGCTTCCCACCAGCGGCTGAGGTAGGTTTGATTCCCCCCCCCCTCTTTTAGCTTACTTTACTCTTCAATCGTATGGGCAGTCAGACGTCATACACACACAGATGCACGTGTAAGATAGCGTCTATGTGTAGTGTCTGTGTAGAACGAGGTGTTTTGTTCATAGAAAACAGCTCGTTTTAGTGAACCAGGTGTGGCGTTATTAAAATATTCTCAAATGGGAATTAATATAAAAACATAGATCGCAGCGCGAATATGTTTATATTTCCGGGGTCGTTCTTTATGTGCGTATGTCACACTAGTACCAATGAGTTAATAATTTATGTAACGTATGATTTTGACTAACGATTATAGACGGCAATACGACTAACCATCTATCACGTTGGTCTAACAGAAAGCTCGGCGAGATGAGATGAATGTACCACTGACTGTCCAAATTGGGAACATTGATTTAAAAACAAAATATAATCCTGAACTCATGTTATGTTATGACGTAGTAATTCTTAGAAATCTAAAGCAAATCGCGACAAAAAAATATAAGTATAATTATCTTTCTGAAAATAACCCACAAAAGAATTTTAAAAGTCGAGCACTAAACAAAAGATAAAGATCAGCGAGAATCAGAAAAAGCTTTTAACAATAATTACCTAAGACAGTAAGTTAATTAAAACAAGGACGTCTTTGCAAAAAAAAAACACGTCATTTAATTTCGTCGGGTAACTTAATAAAAAATGTTTTACTCGGAAATGAGCGTTGATAGTTGATGTAGATTATACTCGCTCCTTGTTCGAGAGGTTTTTAACAGTGTAGTCTACGTCTTATGCTCCAGCATCGTCACAATTTTCAAAGCTCATATCCAAAGCTAAAAAAAAAAAGTTAGTTTCCCGCTTCCGAGCGCACCTGTCAACTAATGTCATTACGGTTTGTGTGCACCGGCGCGCCACTTCGCCTCCGTAAATAAACTAATTGAAAACCAATATTTAATACAAAAACATGATTGATATAGTGCGAAAAATCTGTTACTTACATAATCAAGTGCTTTTTTCTCTAAAAAAGCTAGAAACAGTACCAAAGAAAAAATGTGGATGACGACGAGCGTAAGTTCTTTTTGATAAAACAAAATGTGGATTAAACTGGTAAGTCTTAACATTATCCATCTACTAAAACAAGAGAAGATATAATTATGATCAATTCAATTTAATTCCTTTTATTGTCGAAAACAAATTACTTTTTTTGAGGTTATAATTTATAATCCTAACATTCGAAGAAGTAACTTAAGTTGGTACTTATTACTAATAAAAGTAACTAGTTTTATTAACATAAATAATAATATTAAAATTGTATCGTGTTATAACAGTGATTTAAAAGTTATACTTTATTCCGATGTTGATGTTGTTTAAATTCGCCTTATATAAGGCAGGCAAAGATCTGAGGACTATACAGTCTTGACTTTAGTAATTTAATATTCGAAAATCACGATCAAAATAGGCCTAAGCCTTGTCTTCAGTCCCTGATTGCCGCGTTTTTATTTTCATCTGTCAAAAAAAAAAAATTTTTTGTTTCTTTTTGTAATTCGTGTTCTTTGCTTATGTTGCGGTTGATAACTTACTATCAGCGAATGAAATGAGCAGTTTTATTATAAAACAAAGAGAACCAGTGAAATATAACCGCAGAATGGCATAGAAAAGTAAATAATTAACTCGGAAATAATTTGACAAGTTCAGATAATTAGATGACAGAAGCACTTCATGTTTACCCTGTTCATCAAGAAGTACCCATGACACAGTAGTACTCGATATCACAGAGGTCATCTACACCATTGGTAGACAAGATACATAACTTATTCAAGATAACACTTAAAACATTTAGAGAATTATAATTGGTTTACTACAGGATAACCATACTTAAAAATGATATTATATACACTTCTCATCAAAAAAATCGAAACACTTCCGTTTTCATTGTTTCTGTCCGAATTTAACACAAAAAAGAATTCATACGATGAAAAAAAATACATAAATGTATAGCTGGCAGTTTGGCCATTACAGTAATAAGCGAAAATTCTAAATTCAAAATTAGAATTTCATTTGTTTATCTTATAAACGAAATGAATCACTGTTTTGAGACAAATGTGTGTTTAGGGTTGGAGTACATTTAGCGTTTAAAAACTAAAAATTGGCGCCTATCCTTAAACTTTTTGTCTTTTATTTCAATACTGTGACTTTGGGACGTCTGAAAAAAGGTTTTTTTTCTAAAACGTATGGATACTTCGCCCACAGAAGCCGCCCAAGTTGTGGCATTGCTGGATTCTGGCCTTAGTCAGCGTGTTGTGGCTGCAAGACTGCATCTAAGCCTGTCATCTGTTCATAGAGTCTATAAACGTTATCGGGAGACTGGTTTGTTCACGCGCCGTTCAGGATCTGGCAGGAATCGGGTCACTTCTGAGCGAGATGATCGATTTATTGTAACAACTTCTTTAAGAAATCGACGCCTTAACGCTTTTCAACTGCAGCAGCGGCTTCGTGTTGTACGAAGGGTGGCTATAAGTGACTCTACAATTAGAAGAAGGTTGAAGGATCGTGGACTGGTACCGCATAAGCCAGCAAATGGGCTGAAATTAACTGCAGACCATCGAAGAGCGCGCCTTAACTTTGCACGTGAGCACCTAAATTGGTCATACCTACAGTGGAGCAAAGTTCTCTTTTCTGATGAGTGTAAAATTATGCTGTATGGTAACGACGGAAGGAACAAGGTCTACAGAAGAGACGGAGAACGCTATGCACAATGCTGCATTGAAGAAAAGGTCAGCTATGGTGGCGGTTCGTGGACGGTTTGGGGAGGAATCAGCGCCGACGGTAAGACAGAGCTTGCTTTCGTGTCTGGGCCACGTCTGCCTGCACTAAACTGTCATCGGTACGTCGAAGAGTGTCTCGAGCCTCATGTGATGCCCTATGCACATTTTATTGGCAACGGCTTCATATTCATGCACGACAATGCTAGGGCTCACACCGCGGGCGTCGTACGAGATTATCTTAACGAAGTCGATATCTCTATTATGGAATGGCCAGCAAGAAGCCCGGACATGAATCCCATTGAACATCTGTGGGATGAATTAAAGAGACGAATTCGAGCAAGAGATCCTGCCCCAGAAACACTTAGCCAGCTGCAAGATGCAATCCAAGAGGAATGGGACAATATACCACAGCATGTGATCGTGACTCTCATCCGATCGATGAAGAATACAAGTTATTAAATAAACGTTTTTTAGCTTTTTTTTTCATTTACGTGTGTTGTTTTATCCATTTCCTTTATACTCCATACGGAATAAAATGACTCATTTAACAAAATACGAAACCTATGAAAAATTCATTTAAATTTAGAACATTAACATTAAGATTTGATAAGCTCATATTACTCACTATTAAACGACATTTAACATTTATTCCTAAATGTACACATTTTTCTGATAATCCTGACAAAACGTAAACTTGCAAGGTGTTTCGATTTTTTTGATGAGAAGTGTATATTATAACAGTACATAATCCCTTCTCACAGTCTCTGTTAAGTGGTGTTAATAATGTTATCTTCTCCGAATGATACTTACAATATAAGATGATGATAATATACCCTAACAATAAAAACAGAAAGAGTGTTAAGAGAGTACAGGCAAAAGATAGCCTTATTATAGTAAGCAATTTCTTCCAAATTACTCTAAAATTATTATAATTCAAGCTTCCAACGTATGGGTGATGATTATTGGTACCAACCTAACCAACAAGAGAACACCACTTGGAGAGTCACCTAGTTAAGCACTAGTAGTGAACTGTCTGACTAGAGAATAGACAGACTATTTGTTTCCTTTTAGAGCTATCACAATAGAGGATAGACAATGGACTTGATGTATCAACCCTATTAACATAAAAATCAACCACTAAAACTGTTGCAAAGCGCAAATATACCTATGCCTTATTTTAATACCTAGAGCTATCATTTAGCGGATGGACAGTGGACTTGATGGTACCAACTTAATGTACATAAGAGCTATCACTAGGAAGTTTGCCATTGCTAAGCGCTAATATACCTATTTTACATTTCCATACCTAGAGCTATCACTTAGAGGATAGACAATGGACTTAAAGGCACAATGCTCATAAGAGCTACCATTAGGAAGGTCGCCATTGATAAGCGCTAATATACCTATTTGTCATTTCCATACCTAGAGCTATCACTTAGAGGATAGACAATATACTTGAAGGTATCAATGTAATGAACATAAGAGTTACCACTAGGAAGGTCGCCACTGACAAGCGCTAACATACCTATTTCTCATTTCCATACTTAGGGCTATCACTTAGAGGATAGACAATGGACTTGATGGTATCAACCTAATTAACAAAAGATCTAGCACCAGGAAGGTCGCCATTGCCAAGCGCTAATATACCTATTTATCATTTCCATGCCTAGAGCTATCACTTAGAGGATAGACAATGGACTTGAAGGTATCAACACAATGAATGTAAGAGCTACCACTAAGAAAGTCGCCATTGACAAGCGCTAACATACCTATTTCTCATTTCCATACTTAGAGCTATCACTTAGAGGATAGACAATGGACTTGATGGTATGAACCCTATTAACATAAGAGCTACCACGATTATGGTCGGCATTGGCAAGCGCTATATACCTATTTCTCATTTCCATACTTAGAGCTATCACTTAGAGGATAGACAATGGACTTTATGGTATGAACCCTATTAATATAAGAGCTACCACGATTATGGTCGGCATTAGCAAGCGCTATATACCTATTTCTCATTTCCATACTTAGAGCTATCACTTAGAGGATAGACAATGGACTTTATGGTATGAACCCTATTAATATAAGAGCTACCACGATTATGGTCGGTATTAGCAAGCGCTATATACCTATTTCTCATTTCCATACCTAGAGCTATCACTTAGAGGATAGACAATGGACTTGATGGTATCAACTCAAATAACATAAAGCTACCACTACAAGTATCGCCTTTTGCTAAACGCTAGTAGAAAGCAAGAACATAGACCAACTATTTTTATAGTTTTATTTCCATGTTTGGTTTGTCACTTGAGGAATCGAAGATAAACCATTGAATTGTCGGGGCTTACCTACCCATGTTGAAACTCAAGATTAGACTAATGCTGAGAAACAATAGACTATTATGTCAAATTGATTATTATAAAATAATGAGAGTACAAATTCTGAAGAAATAACCGACAATTCAAAACCTAAAAGCCTCTGTTCTATTAATCAACCTCATCATCACAGGCCTTTACATCTTTATCAGATGATTCAACTGTGCTAGAAATCAAAGTATTAATAGTATGTAATGTCAGAGATTACTTTCAAAAGAGATAACTGTACACAAGACATGGTTAGAGAATACTGCTATTAAATTCTTTCAATCAACATCATAAAATTCAAATAGCACATAAATAATAATGAATAACATTGCCCGAAGAGTGAGTAAACGAGATAGCAACAGGATCTGTGGAACAGAGACAACAGTATCAGCAGGCAGCCCCACAGCCAACAGCATGAACAGAAAGCCCACAAGGAACAGTATCAGCAGGCCGCCCCACAGCCAGCAATAAAAGCAGTGATGCAACCAGTCATGATCAGCAGTGCCATAACCAGCAGTACCAGCAGCCCTACAGCCAGCAGTAGTAGCAGAGCTACAACCAGATGTATTAGCAGTCTCACAGCCATTAGTATCAACAGTGGCCCAGGCAGCAAGGCCGTTTAAGAATAGTACCTCATGAGGAGGAAGAATTCCCTATAAAGTTATAATGGGAAAATTTGCACAAGCAAATATACCTACCTTTATGATATTTACTTTTTCAAAATTCTGGTAAAATTAATTCCGAATGTCTATCACTAAAAGTTTTAGCATTATCATTAAGACATGGGATTCAAATCCTGTCTTTGTTAATCAGGAATAACAATACTAATCTCAGTATAAATTGAGGTACCTACCTGGTAATATTATAACTTCAATGAAAATTTCCTTCAAGTATTACATTCGAAATTGTAAAATATTGATACCTAGTTCGGTTAGATAGAATAGTTCCCCTTTTTATTATTAACTCATAGGTGAAAAGGAAGGAAAAATAGTTCATTATTAACATATAACTTACATCACCATTAGCGTTTTCTCTAAATTATGTTGTTGTAGATTTATTATGTTGTTGCTGATCAGCCCAAAACACAGTTTACAATTAATATAAAAATTACAACAATAATGTCCCTCCACTTAATCAATCGGAAGCAAACTGCAGTGGAGAAGTAAGAATAATATTTTCATGATAAATATATGTTTATCCTATTTTTCCAGTAAATAATAGGACGTTACTATTACTGTCCTAAAAACAAATTCAATAATTATTACACTAAAGAGATAGCTGCGTAAACAATGTTATGTGTGTTAATGTGTTGTGTGTACGTTGTTCTATCATCTGATTGGTGGGTGAAAGGTTGCATAGAGGAATAGGAAAAAATTCCACAACAAGTTTTATTTATTATTACCACATAAAAAATTATACTAAATGTTATTACCAAGCCCATATGGTCGATATTAGGTAATACACAATAACGTGGGCTCAGGTAATCTATTTTAATAAAAACAAAATCTTAATTATTCCGAAGATAATTATCACACAAGTACATAATGTAAATGCATCTTCCTCTTTATACTTTCAGCCTCATTTAACAATATCTTATAATAAAGAGGAAAGTTTAGTTCAGTGGTTCTGAATATTTTAATGAAAAAGGTCATTTGAATAAATGTATCGAAATTCTTACTTGCACTTATATTTGTATTTTCTCTAATCAATTTGACATGTTGTCTTAGGATTCATTTAACTACTCAATGTCGACAACAATTGCCAACTTAGCACAGGATGTTACAATCAATCTTGTGTCTGGGTGCCCTCGTCATTACCCGTTCTTCTTTATGTATTTCTTCTTCTTTTATGTATGTAAACAAATAATGTGTAACTTTGATAATTATTGTAGTCCTTGGTGTGCCAATGAAAAATGAGTGTTATACTATATGATGAAGTCTCACAGTCCTTTCGACTATAACTATCGTTGTTGTTCAAGAGCTTCGGAAATGTGCTCTATGATGAGGTCCCTGTGAGGCTCTTATAGCCAATCTTGATGTTGAGCTCCATCAGAAATTTATTCTTGTGTAGTTATTTTGTTGTGAAATTGATAGTAATGTGAAATAGGTATTTAATGTACATTAAATACCTATTTCAGTGCTCAACTTCAACTTTATTATTTAGAACTATGTATCTATTCTAGTACAGTATAGTATAACCATATATAACATACATAATATCGATTCCATTCTTGAGAACTGGTGAAACTTGTTTAGCGAACAGTTATTATTCTTATTGTTTTTTACATGATAATATCAAAACGTTTGGTGGAACGCCGCGCGAGTTTATCAGGAGACGGCTGTGCCTCTGACTGCCTTTATTGGGATTAAAGTCATGGGCAGCTTAATTAGCTTTTGTGATAACAATGTATGTACTTTATTCATTAATGAATAATCATATTATTGGTACTCGTTTCAATTTAAATGTTTCATTCCCAACTAAACTTTGAACATCTACACTGTTAAAAACCTCTCGAACAAGGAGCGAGTATAATTATGAGATTAAACGAACTTACCTGTAAGTGAAGTTCTATCTCAATTATACGAAGCTCCTTGTTCGAGAGGACTCCCTCCCTTCAATTTTAATATCCCGCCCTAAAGCTTCCACAGGTGATGGAGTTGTCCATGAAACATGCTTTAAACATAATGACATTAGTTGACAGGTGCGCTCGGAAGCGGGAAACTAACTTTTTTTTTTAGCTTTGGATATGAGCTTTGAAAATTGTGACGATGCTGGAGCATAAGACGTAGACTACACTGTTAAAAACCTCTCGAACAAGGAGCTTCGTATAATTGAGATAGAACTTCACTTACAGGTAAGTTCGTTTAATCTCATAATTATCTGTGAAGTACTCCACATCGACCATATACAGGGTGTTAGTGACATCGTAACGAAAACTTTGAGTGATGATTCAGACCATGATTCTGAGTAGTTATCAAGTGGAATTTTTAGTCGCAAAAGTATGGAACTGAAAATATTAAAAAAAACCACTTACATTTTCATGCATTTTCCGACATGACATTCCGCTAAATCGACTCAGAATCATGGTCTAAATCAGCCCCCTCATTATTTGTTACGGTGTCACTAACACCCATACGCACTTGTACGTTTTTGTGCGAGGTGTAAATATCGTAACGAATACTTGATTCAGTTTATTATTTTGAGTTAATATTAGTGGAATTTTCTATCGCAAAAGTAAAGAAATAAAAAAGAAACATCATGAATTTTGCGACGGAAAATTCCACTAGTAGTTAATATCAACTCAGAATCATGGTCTGAATTATCCCCCTCAGTGATCGTTACGATGTCACTAAGACGTGGTATATTATGTTGTAGGTTACAACACATCAGCTCAAGACTAATGTATTATCTCAATTTATCCCAAACTAAGTACGTGGGTACTTAGTTCATCTTACCAGCGCATCTTACCAAGCTTACTCTCTCACACGTGCTCACTTTAACATTTGTAGTAAAAGCAAGCATAACACAGAGAAACATTTACTATCTTGTATTTATGAGGCTCCCTTAGTCCCCGTAAGAAGGTTGAGACCACAAGATGGATGGAAAGATCAAAACTGTTAGTAAATAATGGATTCTGAGTGATGGATACCCTCCTGTGTTATAAAGGTGCCTGTTAATAGAGGAAAAAGGTGAAGATTATAAAGGTTATTTCTTCGCATTTATAGCCGTAGAACGGATTGGGTCTTTTCTCACTTGATGGATGCCTTCCAGTAACATTATGCAGCCGATTACTCTAGTCATATAGGCGGCCGATCAGCTCGCGACGACAAACACTTGAGAACCCCGATAACGACCCCGTCGGCGTGGTCGCCGATTTCTCTCATTATATCGACCAGCTAGGATCGATTAATTCTTTCAAATATTATCCTCTCAGGCGACGCCCTGAGCCGAGGTTCGCGCGCAACTTGGCACCCTCAAGCCTGCTTTCTTAAATGTTGTACCGGATGAGAGCCCTCAGTGTTCCCCATTTGTCCGGTCAAGAAGTTAATGCCATTTGCGGCAAATCTACAATAAGTCACGTCAAAAAGTAACATTACACGCCTATTCCTTCAAATTATAGTCAGAATTTTTCAAATAAACAAAACCAAAATCGACCCATCTGTTCTTACCCTCTATTGGTTATTACGACAAAATCAAGCTATTTCTTTTAATTATTCGTCCTTTTTATTTGGGTTCTATGCAGATTAAAGCACAAAAAGGGACTGAAAACATAAAAAAAATATATCTTCAAGAATTTTCCAACAGGAAATACCACTTGATATCAACTCAAAATTGTAGTCTGAACCATCTCCCAAAGTTCTAGTTATGGTGGCGTTAACACCCTGTATACTATACAGATCTGCCTACGCCGGGAATAGAGGCGTGGTGTAATGGTATTTATTATGTTAATTGTAAAAAAAGAAATAAAAATCGAAAGCATTCAGTACTATGACCTTTTGCACAAAGTTTCTGCTAGTGTAAACAACAGGACACAGAAGTGCAATACGAAAGTTTCTACTTAGTTGTCCGTTTGTTTACATCACGCAAATACTAAGGCGCGACGTTCACTCGAGACTGCAATTTTACATTTACCATGGCCCAGTGGTAAATTCCACGGAAAAGAAGACAAAAGATGGAAAGGCCCTAACGCACATTTTGAATCTGTCGCCGATTCAACCCTGGTCCCGGCCGCGCGCAAAAAGATAACTGAAACGCCACTTTAGCGGCAATGTATATTTTTTGTTTAATAATATATTTTATATTTCAAGTTTTTTGATAAATAAACATGTTCTATTCTATTCTGTGATAGGCTACAATTATATCACTACTTCTCGTAAGATATTGTATAGAATATTTGATTTTGTGTCCTGCCGATAATGCACAAGACGACCTTTTAATATACTATCGCGGAGCTCCGTGTGTAGTAAAGTTTGCGGACGAGTGGAGTTGCAAAGCTGAAATATGATCTATTTGCTCACACTTGGCCCTTCCAACCTCTTTCTGCCATTCCGTGATAAATTTCATTAAACCAGGTGCCATCCGGTTAAAGTCCGAAATGAACGTATATTGAAAACCAATTCGGAATTATAACACAAATAAATCTGGGGATTTACCGTACTTGAACTTTTACATAAACTCACGCCTGTAATCCCCAATGGGGTGATCAGAGGCACAAGTAATCAAAGACAACTTGCAGCCATCGTTGATACGAAGTTCTAACATGGATATGATGAACCTTATAGTGATATGTCACCTTATGTCAACTCCATAAATTACACTTTCATCGTCACTTTTAGAAATCGTTTACAATCTGGCTTACATGGCTGGCTGGCATACATTTTGTTGTTCTATTAAGATCTCTATTTTTCTTCTTCTTTTTTTAGATATAATAATATTATATCTATAGACTGGAGAAATGCGGACGCACGCCTCTTGGGCGCCAACAAGACTCTCGATTAAGTGAGCATCGCACCTTAGAAGTTTGTAAGTTAATTTCCTTTGCAGTTTCAACTTTTAAGTCTAGTAAAACCTTAGTTACGAGACTTTTTTAACATGACTAATTGCATTTGCTTCAGGTAGCATTATTTACTTGACCGGACTGTTTATGTTGACCGGATGAGAGCCCTCAACGCTCTCCATTTGTCCAGCTCTACTTGGCCGTAATGTCGCAATGCCATATGTGACAAATGTAAAATAAATTACGTCAAAAATGGTGTGTTTGTAAGATATTTTCCTGTGACATATGAATAAATCACAGTAAGTATGTTTTATTAAGCGTCCTTAAAATAACCTTTTATATTCAATCAATTTATGTGCCAATTTTCATCTGAATTAGTCTAGCAGTTGAGATGTGAAACGAAACAAACATAGATACGGTACACTTATAACAGTTCAAATAGGTAGATAGGTACAGGTTTAGTAATAGGAATTCCAAGAGAAGACTCAGCTGAATTACATGCACTGTTTTACCTTGAGCCCTAGACAGACAAAAGATACCTCTCAGGAAGAAAAAAATGTCTTTTTTATTTGTCAGCGGCGTAATATTTTCCGGGCAGCTCGTGGCTGTAATCAACATGCGCTGCAGTTAGCGACGCGACCAGTAACGGATCTGGGGAGGTAAGAGGGGCTTGAGACTACAATATACATACATACATGCATAAACAGCCTATATACGTCCCACTGCTGGGCACAGGCCTCTCCTCAATCAACCGGAGGAGGTATGGAGCATACTCCACCACGCTGCTCCAATGTAGGTTGGTGGAGGTGTTTTTACGGTTAATAGCCGGGACCAACGGCTTAACGTGCCCTCCGAAGCACGGAATCATCTTACTTTTTCGGACAATCAGGTGATTCAAGCCTGAAAAGATCTTGCCAAACAAAGGACAGTCTCACAAAGTGATTTCGACAATGTCCCCATCGGGAATCGAACCCGGACCTCCAGATCGTGAGCCTAACGCTCTAACCACTAGACCACGGAGGCTGTTAGACTACAATATATGGTGGCGTATTCTCCATGCCTTTCTTTTTAGGCAATTCCTGATCAGCGCGTCCTTACCGCGGGGGTACGCGCCTCTTACTTCAAAAGCCGGAGTGAGATTGGTGACTGAGTTCGGATAGAAACCCAAACCTACGGGGTATAACGAAGAACCCTTGTCCAGGGATATGGAAAGACCTCAACGGTTGTAGAGGTTGAAATGGGAGCCATCGGTACGGCAATGCAGGACGGAAGGAGCAAGTCAAATGGACTGTAACCTGGAACCGTGGATTACCAATCTCATCAACCTTGGTGTCACGGTTACTATTGAGCCGCCAAAGGCCCCTGACATGCCCCATGTAACGACTACGTACATACATCAGTAAGTAGTAATCGGGTCAACGTCTTAATGTCCCTTTCGAAGCACGGATCGTCTTACTTTCAGACAATCAGGTGATCAGCCTAACTTAACCAAACTAGAGATTCGAACCCGGGACCTCCGGATCGTGAGCCCAACGCTCAACCACTGGACCACGGAGGCCGTTATTTATTAACTAGGTATTTACTAATAACTACGTTATAGGAGCAAAATGGCTGTAGGTATCATTAAGTTGTGTATTAATTTGAACTATATTGACGGAGTTACAGAGTTCGGAGCGAATTCTTATACTTCATAATGTTCAAAATGCCATTATAGCATGCCGCTCCTTTTGGTTTTCTATTAGGTTTGTATTTCATTAAAAAAAGTAGTTACTTAAATAAAATGTCAAACGAATCAAAATTCTAGATCCACCACTGGAGGGGAACAATAGATGTCGCACCACAGACGCGGCAATTTACCGATTACAATTCCTTATTGTGCGCTGTGACCTAAGCTATAAGCAAACTAGGGCTTAGCTCTATATCTGTTGTCGTAGTTATTACATCGTATTTGTAAACCCGGTCCTGTCTGGGTTCAATTCCCGATAGGGACATTGTCGAAAACACTTCGTGAGACTGGCCTTTGTTTGGTAAGGATATTGCCGGCTTCAATCACCTGATTGTGCGAAAAAGATGATTCCGTGATTCAGAGGCACGTTAAGCTGTTGGTCTTGGCTATTACCCGTAAAATACATCTACCAACCCGCAGTGGAGTAGCGTGGTGGAATATAGTCCATACGTTCTCCGGATGATTGAGTGGAGCTCCTAAAATCAAACCTCTAGATCCGCCTCTGCGTACAAGCACCAGCACCAGATGTTGAGCAACAAAATTGTTAGCGACGAAGTTTCCCTGTACGTACATGCATTAACCTTGTTTAGCACAAACAAAGCTTAGTTATCACTCTCACAGTTTGTATACTCCCAAATGAGTGTCACCATTATGAAATTGTTGACTCGGTTCCGTGAAGTAGGATAAATGAATGGAATTAACGTAACGTAACAAACACAAGTTCATATAAGAACCAAATGAATGTCTAATGGCAACAGGTAAAGTTTGAGTTTGAAAAGAAGGTTCAAAAGTGTTTCCACCAATAAGTATTTAGAGTGAAAAACGAATTTCACGCGGCGAAATGATCTGCTAATGTACATAAGATCGATACCTATATATATGTATATACACACTGTGCACTGTGTATTATTGGCCACCCTTTTTCATCCTTGCATTATTTATAACTGAATATTTAGGTATATTAAAGTCAACTCAAACCATGAAAATCTAGATGTAATTTAAAAAAACGCATTTCAACTAAAAAAAACGGGTTTTAAAAGAAACAAAAAAAAGAGAAATCACTTATAAATCTCGTTTCGGAAAAGTGATTTTCTGTTAGCTAATCGGAAATACATGAAATAAATACACTTCTCATCAAAAAAATCGAAACACTTCCGTTTTTATTGTTTCTGTCCGAATTTAACACAAAAAAGAATTCATACGATGAAAAAAATACATGAATGTATAGCTGGCAGTTTGGCCATTACAGTAATAAGCGAAAATTCAAAATTAGAATTTCATTTGTTTATCTTATAAACGAAATGAATCACTGTTTTGAGACAAATGTGTGTTTAGGGTTGGAGTACATTTAGCGTTTAAAAACTAAAAATTGGCGCCTATCCTTAAACTTTTTGTCTTTTATTTCAATACTGTGACTTTGGGACGTCTGAAAAAAGGTTTTTTTTCTAAAACGTATGGATACTTCGCCCACAGAAGCCGCCCAAGTTGTGGCATTGCTGGATTCTGGCCTTAGTCAGCGTGTTGTGGCTGCAAGACTGCATCTAAGCCTGTCATCTGTTCATAGAGTCTATAAACGTTATCGGGAGACTGGTTTGTTCACGCGCCGTTCAGGATCTGACAGGAATCGGGTCACTTCTGAGCGAGATGATCGATTTATTGTAACAACTTCTTTAAGAAATCGACGCCTTAACGCTTTTCAACTGCAGCAGCGGCTTCGTGTTGTACGAAGGGTGGCTGTAAGTGACTCTACAATTAGAAGAAGGTTGAAGGATCGTGGACTGGTACCGCATAAGCCAGCAAATGGGCCGAAATTAACTGCAGACCATCGAAGAGCGCGCCTTAACTTTGCACGTGAGCACCTAAATTGGTCATACCTACAGTGGAGCAAAGTTCTCTTTTCTGATGAGTGTAAAATTATGCTGTATGGTAACGACGGAAGGAACAAGGTCTACAGAAGAGACGGAGAACGCTATGCACAATGCTGCATTGAAGAAAAGGTCAGCTATGGTGGCGGTTCGTGGACGGTTTGGGGAGGAATCAGCGCCGACGGTAAGACAGAGCTTGCTTTCGTGTCTGGGCCACGTCTGCCTGCACTAAACTGTCATCGGTACGTCGAAGAGTGTCTCGAGCCTCATGTGATGCCCTATGCACATTTTATTGGCAACGGCTTCATATTCATGCACGACAATGCTAGGGCTCACACCGCGGGCGTCGTACGAGATTATCTTAACGAAGTCGATATCTCTATTATGGAATGGCCAGCAAGAAGCCCGGACATGAATCCCATTGAACATCTGTGGGATGAATTAAAGAGACGAATTCGAGCAAGAGATCCTGCCCCAGAAACACTTAGCCAGCTGCAAGATGCAATCCAAGAGGAATGGGACAATAAACCACAGCATGTGATCGTGACTCTCATCCGATCGATGAAGAACCGTATGGAAGCAGTAATTAGAGCTCGGGGAGGGAATACAAGTTATTAAATAAACGTTTTTTAGTTTTTTTTTTCATTTACGTGTGTTGTTTTATCCATTTCCTTTATACTCCATACGGAATAAAAATGACTCATTTAACAAAATACGAAACCTATGAAAAATTCATTTAAATTTAGAACATTAACATTAAGATTTGATAAGCTCATATTACTCACTATTAAACGACATTTAACATTTATTCCTAAATGTACACATTTTTCTGATAATCCTGACAAAACGTAAACTTGCAAGGTGTTTCGATTTTTTTGATGAGAAGTGTATAAGAACTTCTGTAGGTATTATAAATATGATATAAATATATTACATTTGTAAGTGAGTGGGTGTCCGGGGTATGGTTATCTCATAAAAATAGAATATATGAATCCGATATTACGTTTTGAGCACAAAACAATATTATACATTTATAAGAAATTGGAGATGAAAGATATCTTAAACGTCCTTTTTTCTCTGATCATTTAACATTAAAAAAATCTTTTTTTTTTACTAGATCTAAAAAAACATGTTTATTTAAACCTAGATTTAATAAAAAATATTTTTTACCTCTATAATAATCAAATATATTTTTATTATGCAACAAAGAATATTTTTATAACTGAAATATGTATTGTGAAAAATAATTGTATTTGTCACGCATTTACCGCATTTATACGAATAAAAATATTTTTATTTCATGTTATGAAATTCGTTATAAGTTCTTACCTATATTGCTTGAGACGTAAGGAAGAACATTACAAAGTTATTATCTTGAAATCTTCTCTACATAAAGGGTATTAGTGACACTGCAACGAAAACTTTGAGGGATGAGTCAGACCATGATTCTGAGTTGATATCAAGTGGAATTTCCTGTCAAAAAATTCATGTTTTTTGTGTTTTTTTTTTTAATTATTTTCCTATCCATACTTTTGCGACGGGAAATTCCACTTGAAATCAACTCAGAATCATGGTCTGAATCATCCCTCAAAGTTTTCGTTACGATGTCACTAACACCCTGTATATAATATTTTACATGAAAAGGGGGTGAAAAAAAAAAACGCAATAATACGGGGATTCGTGGGGAAAAACATAGTACATTATAAAAGATTCTTACCTTGTTGACATGATCTCTAAGTATGTTGGAGTAGACCATGGCCATCGCTTCGAGGGCCATAAAGGTCATGCAGCCTACCACCCACGGCACCAGGAATGCGACGTTTTCCTGAAATCATACGCGTATTATAATAGGGTATTTGACTAGGTCATAGATAAATTATATAATGGCCCCGATTCCTGGAGACACCGCCTAATTTTATTTTAAGTTATATCCGTCATTTTCATATCCGTCGAAAAGGAAAGGGACGGATGATTCACAGCTCTTAATTTTAGGAAGAAGGAGTAAATGAATGTGTCGGGTTATTGACTGATGTAAAATTTTTAGACGGTTGGATTAGATTTGTGCTTAAAATTGACGTGTGTTCCATAAATTTTATGCTTGTCAATTACCCGTCCCTTTCCTTTTCGGCGGATAAGAAAATGACAGATATAACTTAAAATAAAATAAAATTGTATTTACAGGAATTAGCACCAATGTAAATCTAGAAATAGAAGCCAGTCTAACATTATCAAAAATCAATTTCATTTTATTTTTCGACTTATTTTCGAATTTTGTTTATGTATTAAGTAACACTGAGTACGACAATAATAGCAATAACCCAATAATGCAATAATGGGCGGTAATAGTAATATTGACACCAGGGTTGATGAGATTGGTACTCCACCTCACAACCCACACGACAGAAGAAGAAGTACATTTGACCGCTTTTATTGATGACGTCACAGGACAGTATTTTCATACAAATTCCAAAGAAAACTTTAGTTTTGACGTTTCGTAAAAAGTACCTCATTTGACTAGGTTGTCAAGTAGCCTATTTTGATGCTTTTAAGCCACCTTTTTTATTGACGGGATTTGTTTTTGATTTGCCTTTGATGGCATGCACTGCTTGCCCTGACTAATGGAGAGCTGAACACTCATTGACTGGATGATGATTGATTATTTTCATTAAAATTTCAAAGAAAACTTTTGTTTTGACATTTCGTACAAAAGTATCTCATTTGACTAGGTTTTCAAGTAGCCTTTATTAGCTCGACTTGGCGGGGACACCGCCGAGCCCTCAGATTAGTACTTGGTACACGTTTATCAGCTTGACAGGTATGCCGTAAAATTCGATAGAGGGATTGTGTCCTTTCTAACATAATGGATAACTGTTAAGGGCAACAGGCTGATTTATTGTCATCTACGTCAACATCATCTTCATCATCAACAATGATTGAGGGTTGTCTTTGATTACTTGTGGCTCTGCTCACCTCATAAGACATTACGGGCGTCAGTTTGTGCAAGTTTTGGTACTTAGTTCAGTGGTCAAAATAAATAGCATAGATTCAAATCAAAATCAAATAATTATACTTTATTGCACAGAACTAAATTTCAACAATCAGACATAACACATGAATACAGTACTATTAGGGCGGCCTTATTGCTCTAGAGCAATTTCTTCCAGGCAACCACCAAAAGGAAACAAACATTTACAAACAACTTAGATGCGGTATGGTGCAACGAAAAAAAAATTACCTAAAAGTAAAACTAAAGTTAATATAATAATACTTTATACTATACGTACAAATATCGTACGTACGTTCAATATTGTATGAACATGAAACATTGTTTAGTTAAGAATAAGTTGTAGAAAAAAAGGACCCTTTCAGAAAAATACGGGGTCATGATTTCATAATGGTCTCCAAATATTTATTTAGGACATGGTCAGCGTCAAGATAAATATTTTGTTCTTTAGTATGTCAGTGCTGATAAAATTTCTGGAGCCAAAGTAAGGTCAAAACAATGAATTTCCGTTCCAAAGGTAAGTTTACTATATTTAATTATAGTCCCAAAAATGCAATAAAAAAACATAACATAACGTAAATAGTCTAAATACTTCCCACAGCTGGGCATAGGCCTTCTTTCAAACAACCGGAGGGAGTATGGAGCATAGTCCACCACGCTGCGCAAGTGCGGGTTGGTAAAGGTGTTTGAGCTAGTAACCCAAAACCAACGGAGACATCCTTTATTGTTTTTTGCGAGTCAGGTGATACAGCCTGCAATGTCTCAGCCAAACAAAGAACAGTTTTACAAAGTGATTACGACAATGTCATCTAAAAACTCTACCTCTATTGCCTAATTTTGGAGATTAACGCCAGACTGAATAGATCTTTACTAGGTAAGCATGTTCAATTTCAGATCGCATTAAAGTGACAATGTGGGCAGACACTAATCTATTCAGAAAGGGAAGGACACAAAACATAGTGACGAACCCTAATGTCTCATCTAGAATTCTAAAGGTGCTACCTTATCTCCTTTGCGAATTCCCTCTTGGGTTGCCTATCGGGATTACGAGTTACCGTTTAGTTTTTGTTTTTGTCCTGTCGAAGGCCTGTCTTGTTAGCTTTGTCTTGTCAAGTTGTGCAATCCGTGTTTCTTGTTGTATCTGTCCTGTGAAGTGATCAGTCTACCCTTTGACCCACATCCTATAAATAGTTTAGGATTTTTGTAAAGGCGAATCAGGAAATGAGCTAAAACAGTTGGGTTGAAAAAACCGTATTATAATATTTTATTAACTCACATGTATAAACATATATTAGTCAGAAAATAACAAGTGCTACACACAAAAATGTACCATCATTAAAAAATGAAATAAACAGTAACAATTAAATAAAATATACCTTGTGTAAAATGTTATAATAATATAATATATATAAGTGCGATAAACTTTCTTCCTTAACAGCCACTAATTATCCAAAAAACAACCATCACTCCGAGAATCATGACGAACCGTATGGTGTTAACCATCAAGCTAGAGCGGCGCGTAAATAGGTAGGCAGTTAATCATTTAGGAAAGGACATTAGCGACCACCCTTGGCACATTAAGACACTTTACTTATCATAATACCCAAAATGACATCAAATAAAAGTATCTAGGTGAAATATTTTTAGCGTACCCACTAAATTTCGCAGGTGTCATCCTTCTTCAAAAAAGAAAAATGGTTGAAAGTTTGCAACACATATTCATTCATACATAATATATTTGTAAGATACCCTTTTACGCTCAAATACTTTTGAGGATATATTTGCCTCCTTACAAAAAATAATGAAAGGAAAACTTTATAAAGTCACTACGAATGATGACAGGGTAGACTTGGATATTATAAATATGAAGATTGGGGTATGATAGGGTCAAATTATTCGTATGTTAAAACCTGCGTAAGGATTATGAAAAGAAATGAACAATAATATGATAAAGGTTTAAGAATATTAGTTTCCTGGTCACATGGAGTTACCGATATTTATCAGAAATCTGAAGTTAGTACCGAAAATAGGCAAAATTATTTATGACAAATTATAACGGCGATGCGGCTCACCACCTGTCAAGCTAATCTAACAAAACGCGTGGGTTCCCAATTCTTGCTATGGCTGTATCGGAGACTAACCCTATTACAAATACACTCGCTTATGTTGTTAGTTATTTAAGTTATTTGTAACAAAGTAGTGATCGCTTTCCGAGGTAAATCTACATGACCTGAATAGAAATCGTAACACTTCGCAAGAGTAATTAAGAACAAAAAAATAATGTCATTATAAATCTTCATTTTTATTAATGTTCCAAATTTGAATATAAATTTCATCAAACTCGTGTGTTGTTGAATAAAAATTGTGAAAAGTTTCGATTTTTTTGAACAGAAGTACAATTGTGTTAAATTGAAACATCAAAAAAGCATCTCAAAAATAAAAACACATAACTAAATGTTTTAATGCGTGCAAGAACAGAACAAAAGTAAATGAAAATACCGAAGTACATACTCACTTTATAAATCCCGTAGAAAAGGAATATGCTCAAAACGATCATGAACATTTGTGTTCCTATAATTGAAACATATGCTATCTGTACACCTGAAACAAAGGAAAAAGGTAATTTAATTTCGCGAAAAAGGGTTTGACAAACGGAAAGATTCGAGATAAAAGCCTCTGCGACCTTAGGAGATATATTGTTGCTAAGATAAGATGCTAAAAGATGCTACGTTAATATATTTTTTATTTAATAATTACAATTTTATTTTAATTTGTTCTACTTAACGTTATGTTTAGCAACACTTTTGTGGCGACAAATGATAATAATTTCAAAATTCATGAACTATACGATTACTGTTATACTCTTAATATAATAGTTTATAGAGCACATAATTGTTAGTTTGTAAACGATTTTCTGTGTATTTATTTTTGTGCAATAAATAACATATTAATATGATTACTATCTGTTCGAACGATCGATGGAATCGTATATATTGTTAATCTTGGAACTAACATCATCGGGGACTTAGCCAAGTTGCAAACGATTATGAGAACGTATAATCGAATGTATGCGATTATCATGTCACCGTATATCAATCTCATATATTGTATTCGATTACACAGTCGTTTTTCGTAATTGTTTGCAACTTGTCTAAGGTCTCAGGAGAGGCTACGTTGTTTTATTGATCACCTGTAGCTCTGGCCACCTTGGACGTGACTTTATTTATGTATGTACTCTATCTTTCTACTCAGCCTGTATCCACATACTGCTGGGCATAGGCCTTCTCTCTTTCAAACCGTCCTTTCCAGACCCATGCAAGTCTCGTCCATTGTTTTCCACAATATTTCATATTTTATTCATACCGCAGAATGTCATCCGTCCATCGGGTTGGCGGTCTGCCTCAATATCATATACCATCCTTCACCACGATTCTGTAACCGTCTTTATGTATTTTTCTTTTATTTATTCTATGTCTGTACGTAGGAATGCATGTAGCGTTTGCTTCAATAATAATATCATCGGATATTACAGAGCGACGTACACAGTGACATTTTCTACATTAAAGTATTTTTTATTGATTCGTTTATTTGAAAATCTGTTATTATTTCATTTACACTGTTCGTGACATATCCACAAAGGACGACCATAGAAGACCGTATACGCGTCAAACAGCAGCGTTTAATAATATTTACACCCTAATTGAAGAATAACATTATTGTTACAAAATCCATTTTTGCATGAATAATTTACTTGTTTTATATACGTTTCCTGTTAAAAGGGTTATTAGAACCTACAAATTTTGAAAGCATAAGGTTCATTTATGATTCGAACAATAGGCAGACTGTCTTCCGCATATTAAATCGTACCTATTATCTTCTGTCGTATGAGCTGGTGAAAGGTTTAGGAACGGCTTTGAATAACTATAATTTACTGAGCTTATTAGCCATAAAGACATTAGACAGTTTTGCAGTTTGAGCTTGACCCAATTGCGAGTTTTTGATGTCGATAAAAATAAAGCATTACCGTAGAAAATCTGCCATACTTCACTAGGACACCATGGTCGCGTCACCAACAAAACAACAGGTGCACTACTAAGACCGTGGACACGTCAACATGGTGTCCTAGTGAGATAGGAACCTTTTTCATATATATCTCATCAATAAATCCTGAAAGCCTCTCTAGAGCATACTCCATTCCATTTTTATCTCCTTAGCCACCTTGAAAAATTATGTTACTACAGGTAAATTTTCCAACTATTCCTTATGATAATTGCAAAACAATTTTATTAAGTATTCATAATTTCTCCGAATATGTTTTTTTTAAACATGGCTCAAAATTGGCGGTGAACTGACAAGAGAATTTCTATTAAAGTATTACTTACTAAAGTATTTTTGATTTCGTGAATATACATTGTTTTAAGTTTACGCGGTTATTATCATAATTAGAACACATAATAACGGGATCTACCTACTCCACTCCAATCTCATCAGTCATCCCGTGATCATGGCACTTGCAACAGTGTCGAAATATCGGGAGTCTCATATCCCTATTTTTAACGCGGTAAGAACCCGTTATTATGTGTTTCGTGAATATTCCTGAATATAACGTGACAAGTACCGTTGATTCCGACCTGACTCTGAATACATAAGTTGGTTATTGAAAAAGTTTTGCTGGAAGGGTTGACAGTGTGATGGACACGCACTTGATTGAATGCGAGCTGCTGAGATCCGAGTGTGTGTCATGCGCCGACTACGAAGCCAAGTGTCATATCAACTACGTGACGTATATTATGTCTATCTGTCAACTTCGGAGATATCACACGTCGAATATTTCGTACCCTTCTTGGAGTTTTAAATTGTAGAAAAGGTTTTTAAGATCGGAAATTGAAGTACAATCAATTCCAAAACATAATTTTCAAGCTCTATGGATTGTTTTCATCGAAAACATTTTATTTATATTTTGATGTATTTAGTTGTGTATGTTTTGTCCGTCAGCACTAAGAAAAAAATGTCTGTAACTATTATACGCATAAAACTTTAGAAAACACGTTTTCCTACACGAATTTATTACAATTTGCTGTTACATACCCTTGAAATCTTAATACAATATTGAAAAAAAAAACGAGATCCAATACCTACATAAAAAATAGGTCAGCGATATTCGCGTAACTGATTATGTGAGCAAACAAATCGTGTAAATCGATCTTTCTGATTGTCTACATAGTATATGCCTTGACGCGTAAATTTATATTCAAGGATTCGTATCCTTGTGCAAGAAACATCTTGTGTCCGTACGCTTGAGATGACCTCAATTTCACCTGGTATTAAGTGGTGTTGCGGCCCAAAACGCTTCCATTGCAAATATTTATCCACTGAAGACTTGGAAACTCCAAGATTATAGTATAGGGACGGACGTCGAGGAGGCAAGTAAATCCAGCGAATGCATGATTAATACTGATTATATTGAAAGATCATTACATAGATTATTAGACATACTTAATAGCTATACTTACTACATTACACCTTCCCCGGAGGGAAAAAATAAAATAAAATCACATGTTTATTTTATTTTATAATTAGTATCTTAATAATTATGTTTTAAATTTAATTTTTCAAATCATACTGATAATTGCTGTAATGTTAATATCTTACATTATTTTATAAACATTGTTTTTCTCCATATTTCATCTTAAAATAATTACGTTTGAAATAAATGACCAAAAAAATAAAAATTACATCTTAAAATAATTGTTATATTTTAAGTAAGCATGTTAATATGGAATTTAGTTACACACATGTCATGTTGAATTACATTATTACAATACATAATCAAATTCTGAAGGGTTTTGTGCGATTTTTGTGGACGATTTCTTCCTTACCATTTTTAAGAATTTTTACGTTAGGGCCTAAGTGATCGATTATTAAATATGGACCCAAATAAATTGTATCAATTTTATCTCCTGTTTCATTTTTTAGTAGTAATTAATTACCTTTAATATACTGAACCTCGTTAATTTTACCATCATATACCTGTTTCCTTCTGGCCTTGCTCAACTCCAAATTTCTTTTGGCATCTCGTTGTGCTGTCTGCAATCTAAACTTAAATTCTAGAGGGTAACTACTAAAATTATATAAGGGATCTACATTACCTGTATCAAAATTGTTGGGAAGCTTAAGTGACACAATGTGGCTGTAGATTTTCATCCTATTGCCAGCCAAATAGACATTTTAATATGTCGGAAAGGATATTGGATCTCATTTGCGCAACCATGGTGCCCAAGTAAGATACATAGATTTAAGTACATCTTGCATTCGATTTGCCTATAATATGTACCTCCGTGTATTAATGCGTCATACTGCTGATCATATATTATCGTGGGGATTGTGTCCATTCTAACATGATTGACCTTTATAGATTCATCATTTTGGCAACGACAAATGAAAAAAAAGGCCAGCAATAACAAATCAACAGGCATCGAAAAAGTCCGTGGCCCAAACAAAGATATACATACAATTTGCCGCGTTCGGCACGTAACCGATTCTACGTGAGCAAACAAATCGCGCGAATCGATCACGTTGATAGCCGACAGGGTATTTGCTTTGCCACCCCTGGCTTCCACGTCTGACTGTATCTGGGGAACGTGAAGTCAAGGATTGTTTTCCTGAGCACTTACCCAAATAGTTTTTGCTTTCGTCACTCCTCTGACACTACATACAAAAATCTTATTCTTACCGTGTGCTGCCTTACCGCGTAAGTGCGAGCGAGAAGTCGCTAACGAAAGAGAGAGAGGGAGGAAGAGAGGAGGAGGAGAGTTAGTCCTCAGCGCCTTACGGCCCTTTAGGCTAAAGTAAATCCGCAGAGGGTGAGATAAATCTAGGTCGACACATGATACGAATTGAACACCTGACTGTCGCGCGCTTCAATCACTTTTACAATTTCACTGAGACAGCCCCAATACTTCTTCTATCGTGTGCGTCGTGAGATGGAGTACAAACTTCATCAACCCTGGTGTCAAGGTTACTATTGAGCCGCCAAAGGCCCCTGACATGGCTCATGTAACGACTACTTACTTACATGAGTAATTAGTAACCAGGACCAACGGCTTAACGTGTCTTCCGAAGCACGGATCATCTTACTTTCGGACAATCAGGTAATATCCTAACCAAACTAGGGACCACAAAGTATTTTTTGTGACATGTTCCCACCGGGAATCGAACCCAGGACCTCCGGATCGTAAGATCACGGAGGTCGTTACTGTACTAAGTGCAATAGAAGAATGCCCCCTTTGAGGCATAGCCCTGAGTGTTAGTCGATAAACGCATTCTATGATGTTGTTTCTTTACTCCCAGTTCAGTAGGGACGTTACAAAGGGTAGAACTTGTCCAGAAACTGGTAGGTAGTTATATTTGAAAAGTTACAAACTTCCATGGCTACCCTCATCAACCGATAGGATTATGATAAGGATATACTTCATCCCCAAACTTTGGGAAATAAATAAAGTAACGAATATGTTAGATTTTGAGTATGCTGTACAAAGCCCCTAACCTAATTAATTCGAACATAAGTATAGAGTAACCTGATCAGAATAAAAACAAGGGTCTGCGCGCAGCCTTCACGATTCAGGACTAAAGTATGACTGAGGGGGGTGAGGTAAACCTAGCTCAGCCGCTGGTGGCGAGCGGAGAGTTGCCGTTCTTGTATGTAGTATTATTAATTATTTTATGCTCTATTTTAAGTGATCACTGATGACGATACCTACACGTTTACGGGACAAAGAGAGCTTACACGGACTTTGTCGCTCCATTACGTTGCATTAGTCCCAAACGTACTAAGTGTGGCTAAGTCAGTGCGTCGTCGGTGTGTCATTGTGATTTACGTATACATACATAAACTCACGCCTATTTCCCACCGGGGTAAGCAGAGACTATAGAATTCCATTTGCTTCGATCCTGACACACTTCTCTTGCTTCCTCCACATTCATCAATCGCTTCATACACGCACGCCGGTTCAGAGTAGATCGTATTGAACCTTTTCTAAGGACATCTCCAATTTGGTCATCGTAAGTCCTTCTCGGTCGGTCGGTTATTTACGTATAAATTATGTAAAATATCGGTATGAATCCGCAACACATGACGTGGGCTCGCTTTTATAGTAACCTATTATCATACATATTTTAATTATCTGATGAAACAAAAAGGAGAATGGAATGCTTTATTTTTTGATGACATCATTGTCTGCAGAATTAGATAGTTTTATATATGACAAAAATAGGCACTGGAATATCTTAATTATAGAACAAATGTTAATTGAACCTTTTACGAGGATGTGTGTTTGTAGAAAAGGACACATACAAACATCGTAAGGATTCTAAATGAGATGACGTCGCATTATGTAAACATTAAGGGGGTTATCACACGACGCGGGCGCGGTTGACAGAGAAGCGGTCGGTAGGATGGTATTGACTTGTATCATAGAATCACCAATTTTTCGTCATTCACGACTTTTAATTCAAACAAAAATCGACTTTATTATTACTGCACTGTGATCGTTATTTCTAGGCTTGTATGCTGATCGTGGAAATACCACGATCAAATAGATAAAATCATTACCGACGAAGTTTAGAAAAAATTACATTATTACGTCAGTGCGATCTTTATGTAGGGTCGTGTGCTGGTCGTGATTTTACCACGGTAAAACCAAGATCACCCATAGACAAAATTATTGCTGACGAAGTTTAGAAAAATCGACCTTATTATTACTGCACTGCAATTGTTATTTGTAAAGAGTTTTCTACATAATATAATGACTCTATAAATAACGATCACAGTGCAGTAATAATAAGGTCGATTTTCGTTTGTATAAAAAGTCGTGATTGACGATGTTGGATAGATGTAATATCCCTCTAAGGAATAATACTACGTATAGAACGGCAACTCTCCGCTCCCCACCAGCGGCTGAGCTAGGTTTTCCTTCCCCTCCCCTCTACCTTCCCTCGGTCTTACTTTAGTCTTTACTCGTATGGGCATCACACGTCACACACACCGACTCGCGTGTACGATAACGCCAATGTGTAGAGTGTCCGTGTAAAACGAAATGTTTTGTATGAAGTCCGGGGTGTGCTTAAGCACCGTCTCACGCGGTCGACCGCGTAGTGTAATAACCACCTTAATCTCTGAGAAGAATTTGTTTGCATTTTATCACGTCATCGAGTTGACCTACTTCGCGTATCTCTCAAAGGTTTATTTGAAAATAGTACTGGGAAATCCAAGCGAGAATAATAGTCTCACCAAGGAAAGAGTTACAAACTCATTTGTTTTTGGTTATTGTTGATTGGTTGGCATTGGTTGATGGGTGGAAAATTGGTTGATTGGAGATTTTCTTTATAATAATACATAGCAGACGTAACATAAACAGCCTATACACGTATGGAGCACAATCCACCACGCTGCTCCACTGCGGGTTGAGGTGTTTGGGCTAGTACACCGGGACCAACGGCTTAGCGTGCCTTCCGAAGCACGGAATCATCTTACTTTTCGGACAATCAGGCCTGCAAGGTCCTTACCAAACAAAGGACAGCCTCACAAAGTGATTTCGACAATGTCCCCATCGGGAATCGAACCCGGACCTCCAGATCGGGAGCCCAACGTTCTAACCACTAGATCACGGAGGCTGTTCTAATAACAATATTATTTTTATATGTAAGTATATTTTTTAACCTGAAATAAATCATTCTTTTACTTGAATTTTGCTTTGTTTCATCGGGCATAAATGATTTCTGATTTCTGATTTCTGATAGGCGTTTATAGGGTAACTTTTCCAAATTGACTCAAGTCTGTATGATTATCCAGGACCAGCAAAAGAGGCCTATGCTCAGCAGTGGGACGTACTTAAAATTACACATTGTTTACTTCTGTTTCATTCTGAGTTTCTTTTTTACTTGGCAATACTAAACATAACCTCACCACTCTCCCATTTAGGGTAGCCAGAAGTACACCCATCGCAAGATGAGCTAAGTACCCACACCTCACCGACCTTTCTATTGGACCAACGTGATATGTGGTGAACCGTTACCGTCTATAATGGTCGAGCCTACAACTGTGTTAGTGAAAAATGCACTCAAGATAAATTAGTAACTCCTTCGTGCAAATCCGGTAGGTACATAATAACGGGTTCTTACCGCGTTTAAATGGGGATATGAGACTCCCGATATTTCGACACTGTTGCAAGTGCCATGATCACGGGATGACTGATGAGATTGGAGTGGAGTAGGTAGATCCATAATTTTCTACGGGCAGACATATCTGTCTACCCTCTTTCTCTGCCGCTTGTTTATGTTTTTGATACCGGAATGTTCGGAACCATCTGAACTCGCACGAAACTCACTACGACAAACCGCACTCACTGTGTCCTCACGTTTTTTCACCACATTAGGCCGTTTCAAGCTTTTTACAACACCTACTACTGGATTCCACATACTCGACAACTTGAACCCGTCTTCCCTGTTGAAATTTTTATGTTTTCTGATTTCAATAGCCTCTTTTACGAGTCTGGGGATGTAATGACGTTCTGTCGATAATATTTGTGGATTGTTAAACTCGATCCAGTGGTTAGGGCCCGACTCCAGTACGTGCTCAGCTATAGCAGATTTCTGCACGTCGTTTTTCTTCATCCCCATTTAAACGCGGTAAGAACCCGTTATTATGTGCTTTAATTATGATAATAACCGCGTAAACTTAAAACAATGTATAAATCCGGTAGGTACCAAAACTACAGCTATGCAATATTTAAACTATGTAATAAATACCTAATTAGCCCGAGAGAAGATGCGAGACTACAAACCATGTAAGCAATGAAAGTCGTAAGATGTAAGTTTAACAGTTTGGAATTATGCTGCATGTTTCCAAGAAGTATCTGTCTGGCTTAGATATTTTCCTGATTTATACGAAATTGTGCTCAGTTGGTTATAGAGAAAGTCTACTTTCGTTTGAGCCAGCAAGTCTGTTGTATTACTTACAGGATAAGTAATTAGAAATAGAAATAGAAATGTTTTATTGCGACCATGTGTTCGTACAAATTGAGGTGTTATAAAAATACAGAAGTAAATATTATTAGTATAGTATCAACATGGACCCGGTAAGGGCACTGCAACTGGTAGAGAGGACAACATACTTAATTATTAGTCAGTGATACAACTTGTATTTATTATACTTACTATATTTTAACAATATTATTGCACTTATATTTTAAGTATTGTTTTATATGTTTATTATGATTTAATTTATAAAATATTATTAATCATTAATATATTATAATTAACTTCTCTGCTAGATTCAGAGTTAAGAAATACATAGAAATTGCTGTTTATAAATATGGCTACCTGTTGTACGTACACTTTTGTGACTACTTGTGAATTATTATTTTTCTTGTGTGTTTGTGAAATAAAGAGACTGCAATTTACCTATGGTATAGAATGCGATCAGCTGCTTTATCGGATCCGAAGATCGCGTGTTCGTATCCCGGAGGAGATACATTACATAAATGACTTTGTGATTCAGGCTAATAACCCGTTTGTCCGATACTAAAATGATCCCAGTTGTTGCAGACTCAGGTCATGTCAGGGGCTTTTGGCGGTTCAATAATAACCCTGGCACCAGTGTTGCTGAAGTTGGTCTTCACAATAGAAGAAGAATTAAAAACTCTTCCGTGCAAAAATGAGTTACGTTTAATTCAGATGTTTGAATGAAAAAGGGACCATTAATTCGATGAAAAGTTTAAAATTACTTTTAAGGTGGCAGTGGCGATAAAACTAAGGAAGCACCGAGGAAATGTAGTTCACCGATTTCAATGTTTCTCGGAGGCAAACTTAAACTTCGCGATGGTTATATATTGCTAAAGGCGAACGTCCATATCTACCTTTATCTTCGCTTAGGGAGCAGTCGTAGTTGGGTTGTTCTTCTTTTTTATCGACAATGATCTGTCCTTCGTTCTGCTTCTGATAAGTTATGTTTTAGATTTTTTTTTCATGTTTTGATTGTCCAAAAATATAGTTATCTTATTATACTCAAAATACAAGCAAAATACTAATCGGTTCCTCAATTAGTTATTAACGTAGCTTGATCGTTTTTCACAAAATTATGTGACAGAGTGGTAAATTGAAATGCTGTCTCCGATGAAAAGGGCCACTCTGTCACAATATTTTTTGGAATGCGCCTGCAAAGAAAAGTGTGTTACCAAGATAAAGAGAACCACTAAATAGTCCTCTACAGACACATCTTTATATGATGTTTTAAAATATTTATTGCCGTTACAATTTTAAAGATGTTAATTCCGATAAATCGAGAAAATGTCTTTTTATTGTCGATAAAAAAGAAGAACGACCCAGTTGCATTTTATTGCAAACGTTGAAAGTTTTATCCTTACGTGAATTTGTGTTTTAAATTCAATTTATTTATTCAATTTTATAACCGGAGGGCGGGCTGGAGACAAATCCTGGAAACTACGTGATATCGATTATCTATGATTCAAACATGAATTCTAACTTATACAGTCTAATTTAGTGGATACCAGTTCGGGATCATACTTTATATACAGAACATACCACCGGTACGAAAAGATTTTATTTTCACAGCCAGTCCCGACTACTATTTACTTAAAGTGAGCATGTAGTCATTACATGCACAATGTCAGGGGGTTTTGACGGCTCAGTAATAACCCTGTCACTGAGGGTTGACGAGCAGGACTCACTGTGCGCAGCGTGTTAAATTTAGCGATCGATTCAATAAATTTTGTCGAAATCAATAAGTTTCTTTTTTCCTAACATGCATGCCACGTGATTTTGTTCGTATTTTGACTGAATGAAATGACTTATTAAGGTTCACATATAAGCACCAATCGACAAAACGACATAATTGACAAACTTTATCACGTCGCGCATGTCAGCCCTGTAGGGCTGGTCAGGCAAAGATTTCTAATTCCACACGAGAAGAAAAAGAACATAGTCTGTCAGTCGTGAATTAAAAACAAAACTAAAAATAAATCTCCTCCATAATAAGTAGTTATACCCTTGATCTTCAGCAAATTGCTCAACAATACGGACCTATCACTAGCAGAAATACATTTTTATTGCAAAAGGAGGACTCGGAACAAATTAAACCACAGCCATTGGAAATGAAGGGCTTTCAAGTCTACCAATAAACAATGGCGGCATTCCTTCGTACCGCGCAGTAATGAGAATTCTTTCAGCGACATCTGTGAGTATGCGAGGGTATCTGACTTCGGCAGCTTAAGTATAGCTCCCATTGTTCAATTAAATAGTAAAAGAACCTCGGTTGAAATTGTAAAAATATACATTATTTCCGTTTCTGTTTCCCTATTTTCTGATTTTCCTTATCCATTCCAATAGTACCTACAGTCTAGTTCGGTCCTGTTTTTTCTCGGAAAAACGAACGTCCATCTCGTCATAAGGAGTATGCTATATCTCGGAATTAATGAAATAAAACTGAATAATATAGGTAACGTTCATTGCGTACGTTTGAAAGTATCAAGATACTCAACGTCAAAATATCTCATTTCAATTAATTTAACTGAATGAAGTCAGTTAAAACTGAGACTTAAGACTGAGTTGAAGGGCATAAAATTACTTACAAATGTGGTCTTGGGCTATTGCCCAAGATTTGTAAGTAATTATATAATATTTTATAATATAGGTACATAATTAACCCTACTGGCGATGGATCTCAAAGAATAAGAACCCCTTATAATAATTAAGAATTTATTTTTAAGACTACAAACAGGTCATAATTAAAAAAAAACTCCTCACGACTACATTCATTCAATCAGGGTGGATTCCTAACCTCCCGTACTTAGTTTATATAGCTACTCTAAGTATAGACTAGCAAAAAAACAGATACTAACTACTTGATACGTAGGTATCGACTTAAATATAAAGGTAAAAAAATATTTTCAATCACTCTGTTATCAAAGTCGAACTCTACGAACAAATTAATTTGAAAGTATAATGTTACCTTCGGAATCAATGACCCGGTTTTGAAGGGTTAATTAAGTTAGTATTTTCAATAGGCCAATCGGCCATTCATTATGAGGAACTCTTTTCAATTCTTAAGCGATTCTTGAAACTTTTCTTTGCTTTATAATCTTGTTAAATCTTAACCCTTTCACGGACAGAGACCATGGGTCATTGATGGTTTATAATAGGTAGTATGAGAGTATGACAACATGGAATTGGAACTTCATTAGACGTTCTGTCCTTGCAAGTGTTAATATATTCTTGTTTTGTTCATAGCTGATACCTGGTCTAAATAACTGAGCTTAATTGAAATGAGTAAACTCAAACACGTGTAACTGTACGTGGTGGAATTACTTAGTACCTACGAAAATGGAAATGTTTAATCACTTTTATTGTTAAAAAAAATGCCGACATTCTGTTATGATTTCACGTAGTTCAGACGCCTGACGGTAAGTTAAATTGTACAATTTTCAACTTTCATTGTCCTCATCCACATCCTATATTAATAAGCATTTTGCAATTTAAGTACATAAAATAAACATAATTTACAATTTTTATTCCATGTTGATTCCGAAAAAGATTGAAAACGGGAAGAACAAAAGCTCTCATGGGGCCATCGAGACGGGAAAAATCATTTCCGTGTCGCCCACGGGGATTATGGGCAAAGTTAAATCATTATTGACACGACAGAGACTTAACAAAGTAAAATGAAGATTTAAAATGATTACAAAAATACATACTAACTTTATTTACTTTGTGACATATTTTCGAATTTT
Organism: Pectinophora gossypiella; assembly: GCF_024362695.1. Lineage (NCBI taxonomy): Eukaryota > Metazoa > Arthropoda > Insecta > Lepidoptera > Gelechiidae > Pectinophora > Pectinophora gossypiella. The sequence goes on along the minus strand of NC_065407.1, from coordinate 4,099,637 downwards.
ATTTATGAATTAAGTAAGAATGAACACCTACGACGTATGACCGCTTTTATTGATGACGTCACAGGACAGTATTTCCATACAAACTCCAAAGATAACTTTTATTTAGATGTTTCGTAAAAAGTATCTCATTTGATTAGGTTGTCAAGTAGCCTATTTGGTGCCTATTTTTGATTTGCCTTTGATCACTACTTGACCTGACTAATGGAGAGCTTTTATGAATTAGCTGATTCTTACGCGACGCGGATTCTGTAGCAGTGCACAGCGTGGTGAACCGGTGTTTATGTGTCAGTATACAATAGAAATCATCAATCATCACCAGCACATTGACGTCCCCACTGCTGGGGCATGGGCCTTCCCTATGGATGGATAGGGATCGGGCCCGGGCCCAGTGCGGATTGGTGGTTATAAATGCAGCCGGGACCAACGTTTTAACGTGCCTTCCGAAGCACAGAGGAGCTCGAGATGAAAACTTTTTTTTTGTGATCACCCATCCTATGACCGGCCTTTGCGAAAGTTGCTTAACCTCAACAATCGCAGACCGAGCGCGAATACCGCTGCGCCACCGAGCTCCTCGGGATAGAAATAGGTTATTATAAAAAGGACGCCACACACAAAAACAAGACAATAACATTATTTAAAATTTTCACAAAACAATGAAGTACCTACAAAAAGCAAGACGAAATGATCATAAGGTGGTGATAGACGATAAAGGGCCTCACTCAGCACAAGTCGCGGCGTGGTCCACATTTTTGAGGGTTGGGTGAGGCACGAACATTGTGTTAAGACATAAAATATGTGTTAATGGTGTACATAAATTATTATTTTTTACATACATTATTATTTACATAAAATCGTATTTTTTTTTGTTTATTTAATTTTAAGATACACCATCGGAATAAACATAAAAAATTACATGAATAAAATTCAACGGACAATGACCGTATACAACGTTCAAGTTAAAATTTAAACAAATAATAAAACAACACGTACACATGTTTGAGGTAAATTAAAGCTAGAAGTTAATAATTGGATAAAAACTATATATAAATTAAAATTATAGGAAATTGAATAACTGTATTAAATACTCGTCAAATTTTATATTTAAAGTTGAGGAGTTGAGGGTGAGGGTTTCGTGGAAGATGTCGATGTTAAATTATAAATGTTTAAATGGGTCACAATTTTATTATAATAATACAATTTGTCGCATAATAAATTATATAATAATACCAAATTACTTTAATAGAATTAGAGTGTACATAAACAAATATTATCCACAAAAATGTATAAATAAATATTTCGGTTAGAATAATAAAAGTAATTAATGTAGTAATATAAACAAATACGAATTCCATGAATGTTAGTCATCGACTCATCGGCGGATTGATTTGACTAAGTGTAGATTTGCAGCAAATGGCATTAACTACATGGCCGGCCGGAGTGTTATGTGTACTTACGTATAAGTATTTTATACTTCTTATCGTGTGGGTTACCAGGTGGATTACCAACCTCATCAACCTGCGGGGTTATTCTTGAGCCCCCAAAGGCTCCTGACATGGCTCATGTAACGACTACATACTTACATCAGTAAGTAGTAACCGGGATCAACAGCTTAACGTGCCTTCCGAAGTACAGATCGTCATACTGTCGGACAATCAGATGATCAGCCTTTTATAATGTCCTTACCAAATTAGGGATCACAAAGTGATTTTTGTGATATGTTCCCACCGGTATTCGAACCCGGGGCCTCCGGATCGTGACCAAGGCTCAATCAATGGACCACAAAGGCCGTTAGTATTTTTTTAGTATATTGTTGTTATTGCACCATTCCGCATCTAAATACAGAATAAATACATCCTGTCGTTGGTCGCCTGGAAGAAATCGCTGTAAAGAAATAAGGTCGCCAATTGTGCTGTTATCTATGATGCGTATGATCTTTTTTATGATTATGAGAGACAATATTATATAGTGTGCACTGAAGTATATTTGATTTGATTTTGAGAGCGCTGAGGGCTCTCACCCGAAAAACAGCTCGACACATTCAACTTGTCTTCACTAATTCCAAAAGAACCTTTTTCTCCCTAAAATCTATTTTGTCATTTTCCATCCACTAATACTTCTATAAAGAACCTAGAAGTTACCATTTGAAGAAATCCTTACAGTTTACATTTTTCGTAAAATATTGCCGCAGTTCTAGAATTCTGCATAGGGCCTTGCTAACGCAAACAATTCCTGAAGCAATTTGTAGCAACTTAAATCTTAGGTCCTCTAGAAATTCTGGGATAGGATTACTTTTGGAAAGATAAATGCATACACTCAAAGAAAACGGTACCATTTCTGTATCGTTTGCGAGCAAAACTGTTTCATTTACATTACCTACCAAAGAGGTTTTTATTATACGTGTAATTCAAATAGAATACCCCATTTAGGTTTAAAAGAAATTTTAAGCGTTATGTAGATGGCAAAATCCTGGTCCAATCTCCGGCTGAAAATGACGATATTTGCATAATACCTACTACATTTGTTTTTTTTTCGGTAATTTTTGTAGATTCGGGAAAAGTAGCCGGTTTTGGAACCATAGTTTTTGTTTAATAACCTTAGTTTTGGAACCATGGTTTTAGCTAGTTTTTCTCGGCTGTACAAGTAGTTTTACGCGCATTAGACGTTCGACAAAAAATATATTTAGGTGTGTGAATATTTACGGTTCAAAGTGATTATGTTACCAGCTGAATAAAGATATGTTTGTGTTTGAGTTTAATTGGCATACCTGAATTTTGAACTTAGAATCCTACAAACTCATACCTGTAATGTCTTATAAGGTAGGAAGAAGGATAAGTAATATAAAAGAAGCAAAGGACAACTTGCAGTCACTTTTGATACGATGGACTTCGGATATACTAACTTGTACGAGTATTATGTAGGTAAAATTACCCACCATATTGACAGTGGTTTGAGTTGGATATTTTTTTAGAATCAAATAACCTTCAGTAGTAACCCGTCCTTCAGCTAATGTCGAAGTACGAAGGTTACAAATAGCACTATAGGTAATAGACCCTTTCTCTTGTACTTGAAATGTCAAGACCAGCTATAGCAGAGCTTGTGACCTTTATTTATGTTGGTATCATTGCCCTTTCAAAAACAAATACATATAAACAAAAGACAAATATAATCTCACGCCGGCCATTGGGGTTGGCAGGTATGTATGTATGCTAAACTGTGGATGATATTGATAAACTAATCTCAGCGGAGACTGCACTCAAGATCATGCTCAAGTCCTTTTATATAAGAACTGTCGCATTGACATGATCTTGAGGGCAGTCTCGAAGCTGAGATTAGTTTATTAATACCACCCTACGAATGTGCACTGGAGAAAGGTATCGTGATGATGATGGTGATGTTTTTTAACAGGTGTTTATTGATAAATAGGGGCGGTTCGGTTGCAAACACTCCCCTTTTTGTGAAAACCCAGTAAGTGCCTACTAGCAACTGACCATCTCTTTTACAACGCATATGATGTATTTGTGGCGAATATCTGCGATTCCGATATTAATATCGGAATTCCGATATTGAGGTCCAATATCGGAAATGCCTCTACTCGTATCCTTTGAAAAAGTTTGCGTTACTAATGAAAAATATCAATTCGCCCAATTGTGATCTGTGTGGCACCATAGTTGATGTTCAGCATATTCTGGAAATGAGTGGAAAAAGATTAAAGATGAAAGAAAGATTGTTCAGAATATGCTGCAAATCATTAGACATGGGTATACAAGCATTCTAGCAGACCCTTCTTCGAACTCCCTTGGAAAACTCTCTTTAAATATGTAATAGACATATTTGTTAAGGTTTGACGGAGCTGGCATGTTTTGTAAATAAATCTTTCTGTTATATTGTGATATAGTCTTTGATAAAAACATGCAGCTACTGTTTTTAAACGTCTCTTCTTGGTGCTACTATTATTGCGTATGGCAGACAAAAATAAAATATCCTGCGTGGATCATATATCCAGCTGAAGCACCAGGTGCTACTATTGATAATGGCGTTATACGATAAATATTAATAATAACATAAACCATTATAAAGTAACATCCAACTAACAAAAAGTAATATTATACGAATATACGACTCCCATTTAGTATGGATGAAACAGTAGAACCAATAAAACAGTTTCTTTGAATAACTTTCGCAAAGCCATAAACTATGCTGAAAGTATTATATTTTTGGCGTAAGTTCTCTCGAAGAGTTCTTTACGGCTTGAAAAGAATATCCATCCATCATAGGATGAAGTCTTTATGCTCGCAGTTGAACGTTATCACACTTCGGCATCCATTACTATTAGCATAACAGGTTTTCCATTCCTCTCTAACCGAAGTTCGAGCACATCTTTACTAATGTTACCTTCGAGGTAAATATTATGATTTCTGGTTGAAGAAATATCTCGTAATATTCGAATAGTGAAATGAAATGTTCGATACGTGTTTTGATTTGATGAAAACGAAAATTTTCATGTCTTTGCGTCAAAATGAGTAATAGTTCAGCATAAGAACAGCTGGTCTCTGCTTTGTACAATTTTCTAGAAACATCAATAAAGATTACGGTAAAATATAATACGACAATTGTCTTTTTGACTAGACCTAACTGCTAAGGTCAATTTCAAAACTGTGACAGATTTTTACAAAAAACTGGTTCGACGTATTTTTAGAGAGAGCTGTAAACAGCTGCGATGACAGGACATGGCCAAACGTGTGGTGAAAAATGTGGTAAAATACCTACAAAATTTCGGTCTGAACTAGACTTTTTTACAAAGTTGGACCTTGTAAAGGGGTACCGACGTCCTTTTGATTCTGTTGGGGTTGAAATGTTAGTCTTCTTGAAATTTTAATAGCTTGCTTAATGAGAGCCGGTATAGTAGGTAATTTGAAAAATAATGAAAAGAGTTAGCTACTGCTAGGTAAGAGAAAGTTGCTAAAAAAAGTACGGAGATTTTGGCAAGGAAATTATTAGGGACAAGGCCTTTTAGTTAAATAAACGACTTCTGAACTAAAAAGTCGTAATGATACAAACACACACACACAAATATGCAGAACTTGAGTAAAACCATTCAAAAGCGAATTGTACAATTTATTTTCTAATATAAATATTTAATATTATATTATATAGTGTACGGGACTGTAAACCGCACGCTATGTTCTATGGGATGCTGGTTCTAAATAAAAACAACTATTTAAGATTCATTTCTGTACAGTTGTGTCTGTACCTAAGCTATGTTGTGTAAGGTCCTATTGCGACCTTCCTAAAAATAAACCTCGAGTTGCGAGGTGTGCGAATTGTGTGTGTTTTCGACGCCGTCTCGCCCTAGTCATATACGATTTTACGGTTCGCAACTAGTGGGCCTTGCGCGCGTTAAGACGAGACGGCGCCGCGAATGAGGTGAGTGTAATTTATTGGAACAAAAATAATAATATCACATACAATCGTTATCACAATATTTTCTTAACTATACTTATTTAACTATCTATATCTTTATTTCAAAATCTAAGTTATTTACAATAATTTGTTAAACTATGAGATCGTTCTGGGCGTCGTCCGGCACATTCCTCCCGCCGTATGTTGACGGCGCTGGAGTCTACGTCGACATACTCCTTCTTCTGTTGTGCGGGCGGCGTCCCTCTACTCCTTCTTCAAGCTCCCATGTGCATGGAGGGTGGCATTTGCGAGCCTCTGCTCCGAATTTCTTGTGGTAGTAGCAGATTGTCGCGTCGGAAGTGAAGTAGTCCCGAGAATATGGAGAGCCTCGAAGTTGGCTCGCTCTCAGGTAGATGATCTCCCTCTCCAATTGTTCTATTTTCCGTTGGAGATCGCGTAGAAAATTCGTCGATTCTGTTTGCGTCGCGCGGGAGCGGACGCGAGGGCCGAGGTAGCGGCGCGGCGGCGGGGGGGCGGAGCAAATTCGGACGGCCTCTTCTGTTGTTTTCTTGGCCGCTTCGATTGTTTTCCCCAGCGTCTTCATGTTTTGCTCCACCACTCGCGCCGCCTCTTCGAAGGTTGTATCAGGCTCCATGCTGTGATTGGTTGAAGCGGTTACTTGTTGAGCGGAGATGTTACTCGTGCCGTGGCTGAGCGAGTTGTGTGGCGGCTCGGCGCCATTTTTTTTCTTATATAGAGAATTATTGGTTCGCGATTGGTGGGGGTTGCGGGGAGTAGAGAACCAATAATTTCTTGACGGGTCTTCTAAGTGTCCCCCCCTTCGTCTTGACATCGACGACTCGTACTATGTTGTCCGTTCCAGGGTAGGTAGCGGTGATTATTCCGCGGGGCCATACGTTTCGTGGTAGCGTGTTGTCGGTAATGAGCACGACGTCACCCATTTTTACTGTTCCTTCGCCGTGTGGCTCCCGCCGGTTTTGGAGCTCGGGGAGGTACTCTCGCATCCAACGAGTCCAGAATAGGTCGGCGAGTCGTTGAGAGGCTCTCCACTGGGTTCTGTTGGATAAGTCGCTGTCATCGAAAGTGCCCGGCGGGCCCTCGCGGGCAGTGCCGCCGAGCAAAAAATGGTTCGGAGTGAGTGCTTCTGGGTCCGCGGGGTCCACGGAGACGTGTGTGAGTGGACGGCTGTTGACCGTGTATTCCACTTCGGCGAGTAAGGTGTGTAGGACCTCTTCGGACGGGCTCGTTCGTTCTAGTACGGTGTATAGAGCCGTTTTCACACTCCGCACGAGACGTTCCCATGCTCCGCCCATGAAGGGGGGGGCGGGGGGTATGAAACGCCAGCTGATTTTTCTGTGTGTGGCTTCTTCTTCTGTCGCTCTGTCTATAGTTTTGCGAAGCTCCTTGTCGGCGCCTTGTAGATTCGTCCCATTGTCGGACCAAATTTCTGTAGGGCACCCACGGCGCGCGATCATGCGTCGTAGTGCCATAATCGCCGAATCTGTCGTTAGTGAGGCGGCGATTTCTAGGTGTACGGCGCGTGTTGTGAGGCACGTGAACAGTGCGACGTACCTCTTTTGTGTCCCTCTGCCCACTGTGACCGTGAGGGGGCCGAAGTAATCAAGCCCAGTGTATGTGAAAGGGCGTTGATGGTGCGCTAGTCGGGTCGGCGGGTGGTTACCCGTCGGTGGTCGCGGTGGTGTCGACCGTCGTATGCGGCAGGGCAGACATCTATGTATGAGCATGCGTGCGATTGGACGCAAGCGTAGGATCCAATAGTACTGGCGGCATTCGTTGATCGTAGCTTCGACGCTCGCGTGATGTAGGCGTCGATGTATGTACTCCACGTATAGTTTTGTTACGTGGTTGTCGCCGTCGATGACCGCCGGCGCTCGTGTCTGTGGTGTTATGTCCGTCGCCGCGTTTATACGTGATTTAAGTTGAATCACGCCGTTGACTAGTTCGACCGCGATAGGACGTAGTCGGCTCGAATGGGGTATGTTGCCCCCTTTCTGCAGAGTGTCTATTTCGCTCTTGAACGACTGTTGTTGACTGGCGCGCACTAGGAGGGCTTCGGCCTCCTTGCTATATCGGGCATCTAGTGGGATGAATTTTCTGTAGCTGTCGTCCCTCTGTTTTGTAGGCCGGGGCGTGGCGGTTCTATATTTTCGCCCCCATGTGCTGTCTGTTTCTCTGACTTTCGCCGTACGTTTGTAGTTGACTTTCTCGTCAGCGCTGCGGCGGCATAGAGCTATAAACTGAAGGACGCGAGCGGTGGCTCGCAGTAGGCGTTCCCATTTCGAAAATCTATTACTGTCCGGGAGCGCTGTTGTTAGTGTCGTTGTGGTGACACTTCTGTGTGTTGTATAGTGCAGTCTCTCTTCGCCGGTGTTTTCTATATGTGGTGGCTTCTCCGCAGGCCACGTAGTTGGGTCGTCACGTAAGAATTCCGGGCCTCTGAACCATCTGTGTTGTACATCGAAGTCACTTGGTACATCGCGGGTCGCGTCGTCGGCGACGTTGAGTTTAGTTGGAACCCAACGCCACTCGTTTAGCTTGCTGACCTCCTCTATTGCCGCGATTCGATGTGCGACATACGGTTTGTACGAGCGAGCGCCCGTTTTTAGCCAGGTGAGTACTGTGCGGCTATCGGACCAATACGTGACTGACGATGGTTTTCGATCGTGTTCTTCTATTACAGTCGCGGCCATACGACTGCCCATGACGGCCGCTTGTAGTTCGAGGCGTGGGATTGACGTGACTTTGAGCGGTGCGACTTTGGCCTTCCCCAAGACCAGTGATGTAGTCACGTGTCCCTCCGGCGACTGTATGCGCCAGTATAACGCGGCGGCGAAGGCTGTTTCACTAGCGTCGACGAAAACATGTAGTTGCATGTTACTAGCGTCGCTGTAATGTAAGTGACATCTGGGTATCGCGACGTGGGTTAGCTTCTTGAGATGTTCTATCCACTCCGTCCATTGTGCGGCGAGGTCAGTGTCGATCGGCTGGTCCCATTCGATGTTTCTTCTCCATACTTCTTGAAGGAGTTGTTTCGCCTTAGATGTGACAGGCGAAGCGAGACCGAGAGGGTCGAACAATGACATGACTATTTTGAGCGCCTCACGCTTGGTGGGTTGTTTTCTGTTTAGCACGTCTTGTGGCAGACGTGCTAGGTCGAGGTTGAAGGCTAACTCGTCGCTGTACGGCTTCCAGATGAGACCTAGTATCCGTTCGGTCTTCGTGTTTTCGTCGAGTGAGACTGACTGAGTTGTCGTCGATGGCTCCGAGAGTGCTGTGAGAACCTCCTGCGAGTTTGAGGTCCATTGTCGTAGCTCGTAGTGTGCTTCGCTGTGTATCTCGCGTACTCTGTTCGACGTAGCTACGGCCTGTTCTATTGTCTCGAAGCTCTGTAGATAGTCATCGACGTAGTGATTGCGGACTATTGCGTCGTACGCGTCCGGGTCTGTGACTTTGTACCGCTCGGCGTTGCTATTCTTTATGTAGATTGCTGTCGCAGGTGATGACTTTGCTCCGAAGATGAGTGATGTCATGCGATACTCTCGGGGAGTCGTGTCGCCTCTATTGTCGCCTCGCCAGAGGTAGCGGAGGGCGTCCCGATCTTGTTCACGTATCTTGACTTGCATGAACATTTCCTTGATGTCGGCGGACACGGCGTACTTGTGCTGGCGGAGGCGCATGAGTACCCCCGGTAGAGACTGTAGTAAGTCGGGACCGGTGAGCAGGTAGTCGTTGAGTGATACACCTTGCGTTTTAGCTGCGGCATCGTGTACGACGCGTACTTTTCCCGGTTTCATTGCGTTGAGAACGGGGAAATGAGGTAAGTACCAAGTTCTATTGGCTGTTTTGGTACTCGGAGCGGGCTCGGCATAGCCCTTTTCTATAAGCGCTTCCATCTGTTCGTTGTATTTCTGTTTAAGTAGTGGATCTTTATCTATCTTTTTTTCTGTAGACAGTAGGCGGTTGTACGCGTTATTGTAGTTGTCGGGCATAGACGCGTTGTCTGTGTGCCACAGTAGCGACGTTATGTAACGACCGTCGTCGCTACGTGTAGTGCGTTCGGCGAGTATGTTGAGCGCACGCTGTTCGGGGTCGCTTTGTGGCCTTTTCTGTTCTATAGCGAGAGACTCGATGGCGAAGTACTGACGAAGTTGTTCGTCCATACTATCTTCGGGTGTGGGTGCGGTAATGTAGTTGATTCGATGTCCTATAGTGCGCGTGTGTGCGCCGTGTAGCACCCAGCCGAGAGGGGTGAGGGAGGCGACCGGTTGATGCCGCGCCCCTCTTCTTGTTTCGGTTGCGAGGAGTAGCTCCCAGTTGTCCTGTCCTATTAGTATCTTCGGTGTCGCCTCGTAGACTAGTTGTAGAGCGATGTCGGACAAGTGGTGGCACTCGGTGAGGTCGTCGTTTTCGATGCGTTGCGGTGAGAGCTGTAGGTTTTCTATCGTCCGGGCATGCGTGTCGAAGGTGTTAGTCGCCCCGTGTAGCGTGAGTGTTACACGCTGTGATTTCCTGACTCCTATGTCGGTTGAGAGGGCTTCTATGCGTAGCGGGTCGCTCGGTCCCTTTATGCCGACTTGGTTGGTGATGTCGGCGTCGACTAGGGTGACTGTGGACCCGTCGTCGAGTAAGGCGAAGGTGTCGACATCGCCTTGTGGACCGGAGACTTTGACAGGGAGGATTTTTAAGAAGGTGTGAGTTCTTCTCGTCGTCCATGCCGTGCTGACTGTTTCTGTTTTCTCTTCGGGGACCTCTCTTTTCAGGAAATGTAGCATAGGGTGATGAGTGCGGTTGCACTGGTTGGTGTTGCATGTTCGGGCTTTGCACTCATGTTTGAGAGTGCGTCGAGTGAGGCATCGAAAACATAGTGACTTGTTTTTTGCCATTTCCCATCGTTTGTCTGTGTTCGCGTCGGTGAATTGTTGACATTTTACCGCCGTGTGTCCCGTCTTGTCGCATACGGGGCACGCTGTCTTATCCTTTTCCGTCGTGGAGTAAGTACGCTGTTGTGTCTGTTTTCGAATTTGGACGGCGCCGGGTGCTGTCCGCTGTGTTTGTGATGAAGCTGTGTCGCGCTCTGGTTGCGCGTACGGTCCACAGCGTTCAGCCTCGCGTTCGAGGAACCTTGCGAGTTTCAGTAGGTCGGCGTCGTCTTCTGATTGCTCAGCCGCGAAGTCGTACCATCTATAGCGTATTGTCGGTGTCAGTTTGTCTATAGTGAGCTTAGTTATCTCGGGGTTATACAGGTACTGTTGTTTTCGGAGGGCGCGTAGTGTGGCCACAATGTTGTTTACCCTCGTCGCAAATACGCATACTTCTTTGGCTGAGTCGCTGAGGCGCGGTAGAGCTCGGAGGCGGTCGAGCTCGGTGTGAGCTATAGCGTCGGGGCGGCCGAATCGAAGCTGTAGTGTCTTCATTACGTCGGTGGGGTTCGCGTTGTACATGAGAAGACTTTCAACCGTTTCTTTCGCCATTCCCTTCAGGCTCTTCCGCAGGCGTACTAAGTTCTCCTGGTCGGAGTAGGATGGAGCTGTCGCTGTGTAGGCTGCGTAGAAAGACAGCCATTCTGTGTGAGATCCACTGTATGTTGGAAGCTCGAAGGTGCTGCGCGGTGTGGGACACGCTGATCGCGCAGCTAACGTGATCGCTTGTGCTAACTGTGTAATTTCTATCGATGGTTGTTTGGCGATCACATGTTCTCCCGCCGTGACGGGAGTTGAGATGCATCCACCTTGTGTAGTGGGTGCCGCTATGCTGTGTTTTGCCCCCTTGTTTATAGGTGTCGCGTGACTGTGTTGAGTTTGCGACGGTTTTTCTTCTACTGTGGTTCTGTATTCACCCGTTATAGTTAAGGGTGCTATGTTGGTGGGCAGCGGGGGGGCCAGCGTTGAGTGCTGGTCCACCCACGTCTTTGTGCGTGTGCGTACGTCGCTCACACTTGCTATCTCTATGTCTGTGTCGTCGTCGGATTCTTCAGCTAACGTAGCGATGCGTGCTGCTGCCAGTTCGACTTCTTTTTTCAGGAGTTCCTCTTTTGCTTTAAGTAAGGCTAGGCGTCGTTTCTTTGAAGCTGTAGAGTGTGGCGCTGATGGGGCTCTGACCACCGATCCAGGTCGTAACGTCTCGTTCTGTACGCTATCTTCTGTGTTGGATTCCCCCGTAGTCCTATCTGTATCGTCTGTTGTGCCCGTCGTCGTCGTTGTGGTGCCCGAGCTGGTCCCAGTGGTAGTAGATGTTTCGGTACTACCACCACCAGGCTGTTCTGTAACCAGCGGGGCTGCTGTATCTATTCTATCTGTGACGGCGGCGGCCGCGACTGCGGGAGTTGCTGTGTTGGTGACCGGTGGGTCTTCTGTTGATGGCCGTTCCATCTCTGTCGACTTCATACTCCTGGTTTTCATACTGTGTCGTGTCTGGCTGTTGTCCAGACACTCCTGTATCCCGGCTGTTACCCGGGATTTAACTATACCCGGCTGTTATCCGAGTTGTACTATAGGTTTTCCGACTGTTGTTCGGAACTATGTTTTCGATATCCGACTGTTATTCGGAATCTTCTATGTTCTATCCGGCTGTTATCCGGCTCGAAGGACCAATGTACGGGACTGTAAACCGCACGCTATGTTCTATGGGATGCTGGTTCTAAATAAAAACAACTATTTAAGATTCATTTCTGTACAGTTGTGTCTGTACCTAAGCTATGTTGTGTAAGGTCCTATTGCGACCTTCCTAAAAATAAACCTCGAGTTGCGAGGTGTGCGAATTGTGTGTGTTTTCGACGCCGTCTCGCCCTAGTCATATACGATTTTACGGTTCGCAACTAGTGGGCCTTGCGCGCGTTAAGACGAGACGGCGCCGCGAATGAGGTGAGTGTAATTTATTGGAACAAAAATAATAATATCACATACAATCGTTATCACAATATTTTCTTAACTATACTTATTTAACTATCTATATCTTTATTTCAAAATCTAAGTTATTTACAATAATTTGTTAAACTATGAGATCGTTCTGGGCGTCGTCCGGCACATATAGTATCTAATATACATAGGATGTTAGTGACAAGGCAACGAAAACATTGAGAGATAATTCAGACCATGATTCTGAGTTGATACCAAGTGAAATTTTCCGTCGCAAAAGTGTGAAACTGAAAATAATTTGAAAATACTTAAATTTTCTCATGAATTTTCCGACTGGAAATTCCACTTGATATCAACTCAGAATCATGGTCCGACTCAACCCCTCAGTATTCGTTACGATGTCACTAACACCTCTGTATTTAGCTTTTTTATTGACTGCTGTGTACAGACATAACTCATGATTTGCGCAACTTGGGCTGAGGTTGTGTGTAGTCGCGATAAACGTATCCACATAATTTTGATATTCTTTTTTCATTTTTTATAAGAGAGAGCGCATAATATGTAACAAGCCCGAAGTCGTACCCTAAACCCTTAATTATGACGTGAAGCCAACAGCAACCAAACATATTTTGATATAATATTCTACACCACTATAATAAACCAGGCCGAAAATGTGGACCTAATAATATTTCTTCCACGAAGAACTTATAAAAGTAGGTACTGGTTCATATTTCTAGCACGTCTTGCTATGTGGCTATACAGGATGTATAAAGCGAGAAGTTTGCTGCGTATTTCAGAACCCAGAACCAACCGAATTTCAAAAGAATTTCCCGAGGCAAAGTGAATATTTAAATAAAATTTTATTTCTTCTAACAGATATTTTTTTTTTAACATGTTCCACAAAATAATAATTAAATACACGTTATAACAACAATATATAATTTACTTGATTAAATAATTATATAATTGTACCGAATTGACTATGCAGCTTCTGTAAAAAACGGGACCTGTCAAATCTTCAGGTTAGGGAAACGGACCTTGTGAAAACGGGATAACGCTAGAAAGATGATGACCAAATTGACGTTTCTGGGTGTTGTCAGTTGACTGGTGGGTGATTAGTTTGCCTTTATGTATGTATGTACTACATGCAATAAGCTTTTAAGAATGAATACCTTCACTTTTTTCTGCTAAAAACCTGGGGGGTTAAAATGCACATCGAAACAATTCATCTAAGAATGCAATGTATACCAAAATGTTACTTCTGCAGATCCATTTTCGATATGTAAAACAAATTTCGTTGAAAGCATGGGATAAGCAAACTTACCTTTTCGATTACTTCGCAGTGAGTTCCGTACCACGAACTTAGTTTCTTACTAAAATATTATTAATTCCTCAAAAACTTTCGAATTCATGAAGTTTGTTTTACTTAGTTTTCTGGCAAAGTTTTGATGGATACCTAAGCTTCATAAACATACATTATTATTAACTCTTGTTTTCGTCATAATTTTGATGGTAAGCATTATAATAATTAGAGTAAAATCTCAACTACTTCTCTTTAGATACATACATACACAAACTCATGCCTGTAATCCCCAATCGGGTGGCCAGAACTACAAATAATCGAAGACAACTTGCTAGCACTGTTGATGTGAAGGCGAATATGCGAATATTATGGATATGATGAAACCACAGGATGATTATGGTGATAAAGGGATAAAATAAGTTTGTATTTAATACTTACGTACAAACGAACTTTGGTATAAAATTATTATATATCAAGGATTCCTGCGCGTCATCTTAGGTATGAATTGATAAAATACGGTCCCTCGTGTCAGGCAAAACGTTTTAATATTCAAACAATGTGGTGACTTATTTCAACACGCATTTAGATCCCTTTCAAAATGTAGGAGTGGAAAATATTTCAAATGACTTCCTCGCGTAAACAAGTGATAAATTATACAGGCACAATGGGAGTCTGCTCAAAGCAAAGTTGAAATGTTTATTTTCTATCCGACGCCTTATTGACGAGTGGTTCTCGATTCAAATTCGAAGAATTCTTAATAATGCTGCCAGTAGGTATTGAATAAAGAAAATGATCCGCGTTATTCTGGAAATTTTCTAATAAATGTTGTTGACGCCTCTATATTCATAATTATCAATCTGCAAAAAATCTACTAAAGATCTTAGTTTCCTTTTTAATTTGGCTTTTAACGATTTTGTAATATGTAATTGCTTTTTGGATTTACGGAAGACTGTTTTTTTAATTTTACTCTAAAGTGACGTGAGTGTGTTTAAGTGTAAGTGAGTGAGTAAGTGGTTGCCTGGAAGAGATTGCTACTTACCAATAAGGCCGCCTATTGTACTAATTCAATTTCTCTTTTGTTTTGTATTTTGTTTTTTCCTGTTTGTGCAATAAAGTATTTGTTATGTTATGTTATGTGATATGGGGGTAAGGAGCTTACTACACGTTGCCGCTTTTATTCATAAAAAAATAAATTGTCAAAATTAATGCATGCTTACTAGATATACCTATTTAAAAATGGTTTAATTTTATTAATCCCGTGCAAGAGGTAAAAAGCAAAGAATAAGTATAAAACGACAACTCTCCGCTCCCCACCAGCGGCTGAGCTAGAATTACCTCACCCCCTCTCCCGGTCTTACTTTAGTCATAGGATAAAGAATAGGTCATAGAATAAAGAATAATACTACGTATAGAAGGGACACTCTCCGCCCCGCACCAAATCGTTTCGCGCGCTAAGTTACATTTACCCGCCCCTCTGCGTCTCACTTTAGTCTAAGTGGGCGTAAGTTGCTAAGCAGTAAGTGGGATCGCGCGCAGATTGTCTCGTTCTCACGCGGTAAGGCAGCACGCGATTAGAATGAGATTTTTCTATGGAGTGTCCGGTGTGTGGTTTAGTCTACAACCGTATGGGCGTCAGACATCACACACACAGATACGTGTACGATAACGTCAATGTGTAGTGTCTGTGTGAAACAAGGTTTTTTGTATGAAGTACCTTTTAGACCTTTTACTGGCATGATGTCAAAACAATGGCGCCAAGTGAGCGTACTATCCTACAAGGTTAGTTATTGTCTTGTTACAATGCCATTAATGACGAAACCCTTCCTCTGCGCTTGTATAGGGTTATCTGATGAGTAAGCTTACATTGTCATGAGCTTGCATAATGCGTTAATTTACCAAGGGAACACACATTCGATCATCAAGTGCCGATATAAGTTCGTTGAATTCTATTCTACTAACATTAAGAATATGACATTACTATGTACCTACGCTAACAGCCTCCGTGGTTTAGTGGTAAGTAAGAGCGTTAGGCTCACGATCTGGAAGTCCGGGTTCGATTCCCGGTGGGGACATTGTCGAAATAATTTTACGAGACTGTCCATTGATTGTCTGAAAAACTAAGATAATTCCGTGCACCTAGAAGGAAAGAGAGGAAAGGGCAAACGAAGACAAGCTTACATAGAACAAATCAAAGATCGAACGTAGTGTCTTATAAGGAAGTGTAAAGTTGGCCGTTGATAGACAATAATGCAAAATGCTACACTGACTTGGCTCTTAAATTAATGATGATGATTGTCAAACTCTTGTTGATAACCAACCTGCAGAGGAGCAGCGTGGTGGAGTATGGTCCATACGCCCTCCGGTTGATTGAGGGATGTAACAGTAGGACGTGTATATAATATATATATATTTGTTGTGAGGTGGTGTACCAACCTCATCAACCCACACGATAGAAGAAGAAGAAGAAGAGGTCAAAATTATCAACCTGTTTCTTACGCAGTAGTATATAATTTCAGCAACTGTCTTCCTGTTATACAAAATATACCACCCATCCATACACGGTACGTATATTTTCTCACCACACACCCCACTTATACATATTATAAGTACTGTTTCATTATTCAATCAAACTCCACAACTTCACTCCACTCGCCTAAAGCTTCCATTTAACCTTTTCACTGCGGATATTAAACGCTAGTCGAATATCAAATGTTAAATTAAAACAAACTTTACACAACTGAAATGAGGTTTGAATTAGTTCCAACGGATACAGTTAAAGGTGGTCGCTTTTTTATCAGTGAAATACATAAGAAAGTATACAGGCTGTTAGTGACATTGTAACGAATACTCAGGGGGATGATTCAGACCATGATTCTGAGTTAATATTAAATGGAATTTCCCGTCACAAAATTCATGACATTTTTGTGTTTTTTTTTTTAATTTATGTTCTTTACCTTGGCAATGGAAAATTCCACTTGATATCAAGTGGGATTTCCTGTCGAAAAATTCATGAAAATTTTATTGTTTTTTTTTAATTGTTTTCAGTTCCACACTTTTGCGACGGAAAATTCCACTTGATAACTACTCAGAATAAAGGTGTGAATCATCCCTCAAAGTTTTCGTTACGATGTCACTAAAACCTTGTATAAAGAACCTTGTGTATCCCTATTAGGGTGGCCAGAACGACATGGAATTGGAAAAAAATTGTAGACGCACGTGGTATGTAGTCATAACATAAAAACTAATACTACATAAACTCTTCTTCTATCGTGTCGGTTGTGAGATGGATTACCAACCACATCAACCTTGGTGTCAGGATTATTATTGAACCGCCAAAGGCCCCTGTGAAGGCTCATGTAACGACTACTTACTAACATGCCTTCGGAAGCACGGATCATCTTACTTTTTGGATGATCACATCAACCTGTAATGTCCAAACTGATTTTTGTGATTTGTCCCCACCGGGATTCGAACCCGGAACCTCCGGATCGTGAGCACTAAGCTCAACCACTGGACCACGGAGACCGCATAAATTAAAATTCAGTTAAAAACACTGTCCGCCCCGCATCAATACGAGCTTAGAGCGAGCTTGATCTTGATTTTGAGACCGAGCACAAATCCTGGAAACTACTTGATATCAATTAGGTATCGTCGAAGCAAATATGAATTCGAATCGTTGAACTCAATGTTTAAAATTATTCCGCCAAAAAGCCATTAACATAACAAAGCATTTGTATTTTACTCAACGGTGTCGAAAAGCAACAATAGTGAGCTAAATGGGAAGATCGAGCCTTTTTATATGGAATTCATTACATCGTAATTGCCTCTTTCACCGTACCTATCTAAACACAAGAGAAATTGTTTTCTTTGTGTTTCTTGACAGTGTGTTTTTTATTATTTTCATCACGGTTTCTTTATACGCAAACGCTTTTGTCGAAGTCTTTGATTAGCTCTTTCAAATTGCCATCGTAATTGGAAGGCTACGCTGAACAGCGGATTAGGAAACAATAATATTATATTATCTTTTGTTGTTACGTACAAATATATGTAAATAGCTTCAGTGCTAGTCTGGGAGTGAACAAAAGACTGAATGCGATTATCTGCATTTCTTTCAGGGTATGTCGTCAAAACAGACGGAGAGATTGCGTTATTTATGTCTGCTGCAGCAACTTAATTCTGTCGGGTTATTAGCCAATGTAAAATTTTGAGACGGGTGTTTAAATTTCTGCCTAAATTGACGTGTTCCATTAACTTTATGCCTGTCGATTACCCGTCCCTTTCGTTTTCGGCGGATAAGAAAATAACAGGTATATAAAATAAAATTAAATAGTGTGTACTCTGGAATCAGAATCAATGATTATTTTAGTTATTTACAGTATGAAATTTGTTGTTAACTCAATAATATCCTGCAAATTGTCTTCTGTTTAGGTATTTGTGACTCTGCCCACCTCATTAGAAATCACAGGGGCGTGTGTGTAAAGTGGGTAAAAAAACAGCAACTTAATATATTCAAATGAAAAATTTCGTAGCTTTTTTGCATCATCATCTTAGCATTTTTCTGTATATTTTATTATGACAAATTGTGAGAAATAGGCGTGAGTAAATGAATGTTATATTTTTGTATGTTATTTTTATTACAAGACTCCTGAAAGTGACGTGGGGGCCAACAGCAACGCTTAAAACATGCAAATAGAACTCCGCTTTATATTTGAGTTCAGAATTTGTCACGGTTTTTATTTTTTTGGTAATTTAATTTTCGAACATAATGTTTGCGGAATAAGGTGATGTCAACAAACAAGAAGTACGTTTTGACCTTTTACCTTTGAGCTTAGAGGTCTGTGTGTAATATGCGCGTAAAGTGCTCTGCTTGGTAACCTTTGACTTGCCAACGGCAATGGTCTTCTATGATTTCCATATTATTTATTACCTAAGTGCTGGTTGTTTTTGTTTGCATTGCGCACTTACTTTTATATGCGCAAATGTCAAAATGCAACATTGCTTTCTTAGATGAATTGCTTCGATGTGGCCATTTTAACCCACCTGTTGTAATTTATAGGTAATATCACTAAGTGTTGACTTTGAAATTGCATTGTTTTTCATTTGTTTAAAAAAGCTTAGTATCTTCGTCGCTTCTAAGTATGTTTTATAATCTAGAGAGTTTTTTGGGCGGACGTCTACTTTATGCGGAACCCGTGTTACTATAGTACATTTTAGACACAATGCCTTGAAAAATAACTTATAAAAATGCTCTGTCAAAAATTCTACAAAAAAGAAAAGGACCGCCTTCGTTTTTTTTTATACTACACGTTGCACATCAACTTCACATAGCTTTAAATCACTCGTCTCTTTTCTTTTCGACTAATTTGAAATTGACAGAAATTTTAATAAAAGTCAGATAAAAGTTTTGATAAAAATCACAGTCTCATCTACACCGGCATTTAATAACTTCGGCCAATTAGTTAATACTGTTTGCGGCAAATCTACAATATGTTATGTCGAAAAAAACGTTTTATAAAGACAATCCAGTCTTTTCCGCTATCTGCACACGGGTGCTTTTAAGGCCAAATGAACAGGCACTTTCCGGGCGAGCGAGCTCCGTCTTAGGTCTCATCAATACCTTCGGGCAAGTCTAGGGCAAAGAACATACCCATTAAAAGTATAAAAAAACTGCCTGATTATATTCAAACTCTGCTTTTCAAATGCAGAACGAACTCTAAAATACAGTTTAAATCAAAATTACTTTGGCTAAAGCTAAACAGCTGTACTAAACGCTGGTCTAGGGATAAATTATTTATAGTGGCTGTACTAATCCTTCGCAAACTCCTAATCTCCATTTAAGACATTAATTTTGTGTAGAGTTGAGATTCATTTGTACGAGCACTAGAATAGGGTAGTTTCCAACTAGTCAAATCAAATACTTTTTAACTAAACGTCAAAACACGAAATTACTGTAGAATTTATATAAAAAAGCAACATGTGACGTCGTATAAAACGTGACAGAATGTCGCACTTATTAATGCATTTTTCTTTATTAAAATTCATCATCATCAGCCCATTAATGTCCCCACTGCTGGGGCACGGGGGTTCCCTATGGATGGATAGGGAGATCGGGCCTTAAGCCATCACGCGGGCCCAGTGCGGATTGGTGGTTATTAACGACTGCTAATGCAGCCGGGACCAACGGCTTAACGTGCCTTCAGAAGCACGAAGTCACCCATCTAATGACCGGCCTTTGCGAAAGTTGTTTAACTTCAACAATCGCAGACCGAGCGCGTTAACCGCTGCGCCAACGAGCTCTTCATTAAAATCCATAAAGAATTTAAATAGAAAAAAAAAAACGGTTTTTGTCACCTTAAGATCTGTCTTTAATTACTTATCAGAATGTAATAACTTATCTTTGACCTAGGAAACTATACCCATTTGTGTATAGCGCTCTGATAAATTGTTTACTATAATGGAAGCCTTAGAAATCTAGTGCCTTAAGCGGGCCAATTATTGGTCAGCAAAAATTTAGTATCGATCGCCATCGTCTCGCAAAGAAGAAAATTTTAATGTTTTATTATATTACCTACTATATCAACCTAGTACTACTACTACTACTGTTACTTTTTAATGTTGATGGTAGGACTGGTAGAGGAAGACCTAGAAGGACGTACATTGACCAAATAGGAGATATCGTTAGAAAAGTTTTAGTACAACTTTAAAACGGCGCGCGTGTATAAAACGATTGATGAATATAGAGAAAGCAAGAAAAGTGGAGCATCGTAACAAATTAAATTTCATAGTCTCTGCTTACCCAGATGGGAAATAGGCGTGAGTTTATGTATGTGTGTATATTATATCAGTTATAGGTTTACAGACACTCACAAAGAGAGAAGATCAATATTGTCTGGAATCCTTCCGACGAGAGAATTATCTACTCGATATTTTCTCATTCGAAGTTACCTACTCGCATCAGTTTACTGCCACCACCACAGTCCTGGGGGGTTAAAATGGCCACATCAAAGCAATTCATCTAAGAAAGCAATATTGCTATTTGACATTTGTTTGCGCACTTACCTACTTTTATATGCGCAAATGACAAATTGTGGCCATTTTAACGCCCCAGATACTAAAAATCTCGTTCTTACCATGTGCCGCCGATTTTCCGCGTAAATGTGAGCGAGAAAGAAAATCGGCGCGCGCTCTCTTTACTTATATCGGTTTACGGCTACTTAGAGTAAAGTGTAATAATATTACACTTCTATCTCGCTCGCTCGCTATCGTAAGAATATGTGAGGGACGGAGAGTGTCCGATCTCGACGTATTATTATTATTTATTCTATGCGGCAATTTAGAACGATTACTTATTTTTTAAATATATGAACTTTACATATAAGTAAGCAGGTCTGCCTGCCTATCTGGCAGTCGCTTATGTACAAAATCGGACCTGTTAAATCTTCAGGTCAGGTAAGCGGACTGTGTGAAAACGTGATAACGCTAGAGACATGGTGAAGTAAGTAGGTACGTATCAAGCGGAGTAAAATTTATTTATACGGTATGCAACCAAACCCGATCAGCATTTCCGATGCTGAATGCAAAATTGCAAATCCTCGGGTTTTTATTCACACATTCCATCCCGTTGCGGCGTCCGATGGAACTCAGTCCAATTGAAATTGTGGGTACGTTACATAGATTTCCTGTATTTTAATCTCACCCTCTTGAATAAAACAGGGGTTTAATTTACAATTCAGTTCCTTTTTCAATTATATCTTTCAATCCGCATTCAATTGACTTCATTAACTTCCAGTTCAATTATTAAGCAATCACCTTGTTTGTGTTAATCGAATTATTTTCATTTTGCGGTTTACTACTTCATTGAGTCGCACATTTGCTTTGTTTTCTGGGCACCTTTGGCCTGTTGTCTTAAATTGTGTACCAGGTGAGAGCCTACAGCGCTCCCTACTAAGTAGTTAATGCCATTTGAGGCAAATCTACAATAAGTCACGTCAAAAAAATGCTTTATTTTATAATATTTGACGCTCAGATTTTCTCAGATTTCCACATCGTTTACTTCAGAAAGGTAGGTACTAAGTAATAGGTTGTATAAGGTGGAACTTTTATAATACGTGACATAAAACACTATTTTAGCGATAACAAAAAAACTTATAGATGGTAATTCCAGTACACACTATCTACCTTCAATTTAAGTTATATCTGTCATTTCCTTATTCACCAAAAAGGAAACAAAAAGGGACAGGCATAAAATTTAAGGAACACACGTCAATTTTAGGCGGAAATTAAAAAAAAAATACCCTCGTACACAGTCATAACATCTTAATTTAAGGGAAGAAAGTAATACTATCTGCTTACATAACTTAATGTAAACGTAATTACAACACGCTTTTTAAAAAAAAACTCCTTAGTAAATGTTTATAGTTACATACATACATAAACTCACGCCTATTTCCCACCGGGGTAAGCAGAGACTATAGAATTCCATTTATTTGCTTCGATCCTGGCACACTTCTGTTGCTTCCTCCACATTCATGTATCGCTTCATACACGCACGCCGAATCAGAGTAGATCGTATTAAACCTTTTTATTTTTTATTTGTTTATAGTAAACATTGATTAAAAGTGATCTAATTTCAAAATTGGTTGCAATTACAAATAATACAAGGTACTATCATCGGAATAAAACACGACGAAACTACACTAAACAGGAAGTAAATCTTATTTCCCTACTTCCTCACAATCTAGCTTATATTTAAAGCCAGTTTAAACTGGATATCGGCTGACCCGAGGCTCTACATTCGTCCACCACATCTGTCGCCTCTGAGCGGCCAGTGAAACCCACCCATCTGTCACTAAAGCAATCTCCGGGATGAGAATTAAACCGTGGCGCAACAAACCTTCACGCAGACTATGCGAATGTTCAATTATGTCAGTGTGTTCGGTGTGGAGAGCCTCCCAGGGTTCCTAGGTTCGAAACCCGGTCAAGGCACATCACGAAAATCACTTTGTGATATCTAGTTTGGTTAGAACATTGCCAGCAGTTTTTGGACCTGCTTTCTCTGGACCTCATCAACCTTGGCGTGAGAGTTATTATTGAATCGCCAAATGCCCCTGTCATGGCTCATGTAACGAATACATACTTACATCAATAAGTGGTTACAGGAACCAACGGCTTGACGTGCCTTCCGATGCACGGATCATTTTACTTTCGGACAATCAGATGATCAGCCTGCAATTTCCTAAGCAAAGCAGTGATCACAAAGTGATTTTTGTGACATGTCCCCACCGGGATTCGAACCCGGGGCGAGATCGGGAGCTTACGGGATCACAGAGGTGGTTTCCATTGGACCACTGGAATTTCATCGAAGTATGTTCACATAGTTGACGTAGACCTTACAAGATAATTCACAAATGTCGCATCTGGGTGGTCATCTAAGCCGGGTCATTCGTCTTTAAAGCAATTGTATGGATACAAATGTGACCACGACGCCACATTGTACTGACCGTACCCACATCCCTGCATATATTAACATACTTTTGTAACTATCAAAGTCGGTAGGGATAGTACTTGATAGGAATCCATCTCCTTAGCGTTAACCCGTTTACACAGGCTCATTCTTACGTAATCTGAAGATTTGACAGGTCCGGCTTTTTACAGAAACGACTGCCAGTCTGACCTTCCAATCCAAAGGAGGAAGGAAGGTATCATAGACGGAAGGTAGAAGGAAGGTATTATTTTTGTTTCACATATGGATTGAATATGATATCATTAATGAAAAAAAGGCTGGCAGAGGAAGTCCTAGCAGGATGTACAGTGACCAAATTGGAGATGTCCTTAGGAAAGGTTCAGTACGATCTACTATGAATCGGCGCGCGTGTATGAAACGATTGATGAATGTGGAGGAAGCAAAATAAGTATGTCAGGATCGAAACAAATGAATTACATAGTCTCTGCCTAACCCGGTGAAAAATAGGCGTGAGTTTATGTATGTAAGTTTGGGAGTACACATACAACATACATACACAAACTCTTTCCCACTGGGGTAAGCAGAGATTATGGAATTCCATTTGCTTATATCATGCCTAGATGATTGGACACTTCATAAGACACGACTAATTTATTAAAAACATCGTAGAAGGGAAGCTACAAGGAAAGAGAGGAAGGGGAAGACCAAGAAGAGCTTACATGGAACAGATTAAAAAGAAGGTAAACTTATAAGGAAGTGAAGGTTTTGGCTTTTGATAGACAAGAATGGAGAATGCTACACCTACAAGAGAGTGGCTCTTAAATTAGTGATGTATTACTTCTCTTGCTTCCTTCTAATTATTAGTTGTTTCATACACGCAGCTAACCTTTTCTAAAGACATAATATTTAGGAGTCATAGTAAATTAAGAAAATTAGTACTAGAAGGTAACCATTACGACATAAATCAGCTGATCCGTATCGAAAGATGCCAATAATACTTATTATAAGAGTTACCCGCAATAGCACATTGATTGAAAACTAAACAATGCTTTTCAATCTTCAAGATTGGTAAAGGAACGTGAGACTAAGCTTGCTCGAGCCTGAAACGGAGCGACCGATACAACGAGAACAATCTACTAAATTAAATTCTTCGCGCTCGAGAGCCACAACGATAAATCAGAAACAAAAATAAGAGAAAGTACATAATCAATCTCACTTTCGTCTTTAATTAAATGTTGGTAAGGTATTTTTCATGTCGTCTGGTTATTTTTCAGCCTTGCAATGCACTGACAACTTACATTCGCTGAACAACAAATCGGGTCTTTGTGGATCTATCAATCAGAACGTCAAAGTAATTGTTCGACTATTTGGACGATAGAATGAAAAGGGACCTCGTATTTTATTGGCACGTCCCCTTTTTGGCAGTGTCTTTTGTTAGGAAATTGATGAGTCTGTTTGTCCGACAGTCTAACGCAAAAACACTAATATGTAGATAAGTTTTTTTTTAATTTAATTACCATATTTACTTTTGAGGAAAGTTTTGATGGTTTAAGTGTACGAATAGAAATAGTCACTAAAAATACTTATATTATTATTTCAACATTGTTATTTACAGTTACATCGTTATCTTCCTAGCGTTATGACAACAACACCCTAAAACCGTTGTTGAACAGGGGGTTAAAATGGCCACTTTGAAGCAATTCATCTAAGAAAGCAATATTGCTATTTGACATTTGTTTGTATTGCGCACTTACTTTTATTGCGCAAATGTCAAATTGCAACATTGTTTTCTTAGATGAATTGCTTCGATGTGGCCATTTTAACCCCCCAGAGACGCTGATGGCGTTGTATGCTTTCTGAGTGAAGTTCGCCCACAGGCTGCACGTGTAGAGCTAGGTACAGTTTGCTCTAAAAAGCGTTACTTTAGCGTTTGGAGAACACCGTAACTATAACCTTAAGCCAAAGCCTATATAAAAGGTGCTTATAAGTATAAACTCACCGTAATAAACATCGTCGAGCTCTTTAAACCTCTTTGCGTTTACGCCAATCCTCCAACTATATATCAGCACTACCAATATTGATATATTCTGAAACAAAAGACAGACGTATTAGATTCATCATCACCAGCCCATTAACGTCCCCACTGCTGGGGCACGGGCCTTCCCTATGGATGGATAGGGAGATCGGGCCTTAAACCACCACGCGGGCCCACTGCGGATTGGTGGTTATTAACGACTGCTAATGCAGCCGGGACCAACGGCTTAACGTGCTTTCCGAAGCACGGAGGAGCTCGAGATGAAAACTTTTTTTTTTGTGGTCACCCATCCTAGGACCGGCATTTGCGAAAGTTGCTTAACTTCAACAATCGCAGACCGAGCGCGTTAACCGCTGCGCCACCGAGCTCCTCACATATTCACATATTTATTAGATTACAGAAGAACATTTATCAGGGGTATAAACTATCACATGTGTGGCTAAACTCTATGTGCTCTACATGTATTTTACAGTGGATTCATAGCCTCTGTGGTCTAGTGGTTGAGCGTTGGACTCACGATCCGGAGACCCCGGATACGAAACCCGGTGGGGACATATCACAAAACTCACTCTGTGATCCCTAGTTTGGTTACGACATTACAGGCTGATCACCTGATTGTCCGAAAATAAGATAGTCCGTGCTTCGGAAGGCACGTTAAGCCGTTGGTTGCGACTGTTATTATTATAAGTAAGATAATCCCGGCTGTAAAAACATATCCTGGTGGAGTATGCTCCATACCCCGGTTGATTGAGGGGAGGCCTGTGCCCAACAATGGAATGCAATGTTATGTTATAATATCATAATCATTTCGTAGACTACAAAACATTGTATCATATATATATCCAGTGATGGGAAATTTATCTCCTCAGAGATAATACCCAATCAATTTTATTTCTTCTTGAATGTATAATATCCGATTTCAATACGAGATGTTGTTTACGAAAAAAAAAAACGATGCTTTTACTGAGAATATTCTCAAAATGAGCTAAGGTAAATTGAAACTTAAGCGCTTACGGCGCAGGGTATAATTAAATTGTTGTTGTGTGCGAAACGGGGTTTTTTCTTAGAACTAATATACATTCTATTCTTAGGTATTGTAATATCTTTCTCCTGTTCCTATAAATCTTAAAAATTCAATTCTTAGAACGTTGATAACTTGTACCTACATTTTAGCCAAAAAAAATATTATTTTCAGTTATTTTTAAACTAGCAACCGCTGCAAAAGCGAATTTGTTTTGAAAAGTTGTGTAAACGTACAAAAGACAACAACAGACAGTGATTGCAGGTGCTTATTTTTATTTTTATTCTAATCTATTTGTTAAATCTTAATAAGTACTAGATTATACATTTTTTCTGCAGGAATGGGTCTCTAGTAGTAACATGCATATCTAATAGTAATATGGTATATTGTATGGGTCTTATGCATTCATAACCACATAAATATGATATGAAAACTACCTAGCATCGTTTTTTGCCAAGCAACGTAGTACTACGGAAAGAAAATTCTACCCGTGGTACTACTGACATTTAGTAAAATATATTCTTAGTTTCATAGCTCATATTCTCATATTGGTCGTACCACGGGCAAAAAACGCCATTGATATTTTCCAAAAAAAATTCAAATGGAAATAATTTCTCAATATGTGATTTCTACACATACATAAACTCAGCCTATTTCCCACCGGGGTAAGCAGAGACTATAGAATTCCATTTGCTTCGATCCTGACACACTTCTCTTGCTTCCTCCACATTCATCAATCGCTTCATACACGCACGCCTGTTTAGAGTTGATCGTATTAAACCTTTTCTAAGGACACCTCCAATTTGGTCATCGTAAGTCCTTCTCGGTATGTGATTTCTACAAAGAAATAATCTGATCCGTTTGTCAGTCTCGTGTTAGTCTAATTGTTTTTATAAGTATCCTGTTTTGTGTACAATAAACTGTTGAATAAATAAACAATCACTCAATGGAAGTACACAAACCACAACTGAGTATAAAAGTAGTATTAGCATTTTCCTTCACTCCCATTTCAACAAAGATAGAAAACCGTTGGCTTCTAGTTGTATAACAATAGATGGTGAAAACGAAGCAATGGACGTCATTGAATTACGGCTGGAGCCGTGTGCATTCGTATACCGACGAGAATACAGGGTGTTAGTGATACCGTAACGAATACTTTGAGAGATGATTCAAACCATAACTCTGAGTTCGCAAATGTCTCATCGTCAAAGTATGGAACTCAAAATAATTTTATAAAACACTAACATTTTCATGAAAAGCAATGGATGAGACTTGCACGGCACCGGAAAGGATGGCGTGGAAGAGGCCTATAACTAGCAGTGGGTGGATACAGGCTGAATAGTAGTAGTAAAATTTTCATGAATTTTCCGACAAGAAATTCCACCAAAGTTTTCGTAACGGTATCACTAACGTCCACACGTACCCGTACGTACCTGTAAGTACGTACTTTACAGGGTATAAGTGACATCGCAACGAATAGTGAGGGGGTTGATTCAGCTCATGACTCCGAATTAATATCAAGTGGAATTTTCCATCGCAAAAGTATAGAATTGAATTAAAAAAACATGAGTTTTGCGATGGAAAAGTTCACTTGATATTAACTGAGAATCATGATCTGAATCATCCCGCAAAGTTTACGTTACGGTGTCACTTACATCCTGTTTATTCGATGTGGAAAAGTTTTTGCAACGTGGCTTAGTGTTTTTGACGGCAGGCCACTTTGCATATACGGACTTTTTGACACTGCCATACAGAATCTTTTTTTTACACATTACGAGTACAATAATACCATCTAGCAACATAGAAGGGTAGATAGAATGAAAGAGAGGAAGGGGAAGACCAAGGAGCGAACAATTGTAATTGCTATGTTTAAACTAAATAAGTTTTGAACAACAGTAATAATAGCCATCATAATGGGATTAATAAAGGCATTCTTTAATGTACTTCAAATAATTGAATAAAAAGATGAAATTCCCACGCTCCCTTCACTTTCAATAAATATAACCCGACAAAGCTGGATAATTCAAAGTGAAAACTTTGAAATTGTATTTGATCCACAGAAAATATGGACCCAAACTTTATCTTCGTTCGAACTACACCTTGCGTAAGGAATAGTTTAGCACAAACTTTTCTTTGAAGTGATATCCTTTGTATAAAGCACAAATGATTGGCGTAGTTCGTTTTTACCCGAGTACGGCGAAGCAAAAAGGAGGGTTATATGTTTGAATGCTATAATAATCATGTACAATAGTGAGACTTACAGTTCAATTTGTCAAAAAAGTTAATGTGACACAGTACCAAAGTGTATACAAACATATTAATGCTCGTGACCGTACGTGTGTATGCACGTCTGTTCCAACGTAACGTCTACATCACTTGTCAGAATATAACAAATGAGGTGTCACTAGAAGCGTCTTAATTTTCCGGTGGTTATTGGATACGTGACGTTACGCTAAATTCAATGTGGCGCCCTCTAGAGGAAATAAAGTGAGAACGCGGCGCTGTTTGCGTGCAGACCCTGCATCAGCACAGAAGCACATAAAAGTTATAAATACTAGCGAGCGTTATGCAAAGGTAGAAAAATACTGAGTAAAGAAAATGAGGTGAATTCCAATTATAAATGTGACTGAAATGCAATTTTTATAAAAGTAGCTCTTATCACTTTTGCAACAAAATTAATTTCTACCACTTGATGGTAATTGGTAGTAAAATTGTTTTACCGCTTCGCCGGCCGAGGGAATGTGAAACGTTCGTGACGCGTTCTTTATAATCCAACCATGTGGAAATGTTTATGGGCTGAAAATAGGACACTCGTTAGAGTTCTTAGTTAAGTTATTCATTAAAAAAGGGTGTGCGTGTATGGGAGACACGCAACTGGTAGGATTACTGCGATCGTGTATGTGGATACTGAATTAAATTTATTGAATATACTTTCATTTATTAAAGTAAATCACGTAGGTCAGCTGGAAGAAATCTCTTTCTTAGAGATAAGCTTACCTGTACTGTCTGTTTTCTTTGTATGTTTCTTTTATCTGTTCTGTTGTGTACAAATAAATAATAAATAAATATTGAATCTATATGGGCGATAGGCTGATCCCCTATCACTATACGGTTCATCATTATCCATCTTAGGACTATGTATCAAAAGTGGCTGCAATTAGTCTTCTGATTATTTGTGGCTCTGCCCACCCCTTCGGGGAACATGGTCGTGGATTTATGTATGTATGTATGTAAATAAATATTGGAATTATTTTAATAATATTAACAACAAGATTGTGGATACTCGATTTTCTATTGTTTTTTTAAATAAAATAGGCTCGCGTGTGACCACAATCTCGCCTGATGGTAAGTGACGATGTGGTAGGTCTAGATATGGTGTATAATAATACTTACTAACATAAACAGCCTATATACGTCCCACTGCTGGGCACAAGCCTCCCCTCAATCAACCGGAGGGGGTATGGAGCATACTCCACCACGCTGCTCCACTGCGGGTTGGTGGAGGTGTTTTTATGGCTAATAGCCGGGACCATCAGCTTAACGAGCCCTCCAAAACACGGAATCATCTTACTTTTTCGGACAATCAGAAGATTCAAGCCTGAAAAGTCCTTACCAAACAAAGGACAGTCTCACAGAGTGATTTCGACAATGTTCCCATCGGGAATCTAACCCGGACCTCCAGATCGTGAGCCTAACGCTTTAACCACTAGACCACGGAGGCTGTTACTTACTAATATGACTGAAAGTACAATCCAATTCTATTGCTGCAATGGAAAATACGAATGTGGCACCCTTAAATCAGGTTTTTAATATTCCCGGTCAGAGTTCACATCACTTGAATATCGTGATAAGAAAATTCTACAACAAGTATTAGATACATGTTATAATGGAGTGTCTCCGGAACGAAGCTGAAAGATCACAATTTATGTTTCATTTTAATTATAATGGTGAAGTAGAGTTCTGTAACAGTATCCTAACAGCTCCCAGGTCGGAAGCACCTAGGCAATGTACAAGCTTGTAGAAATATCTGTTAAACTTAGATTGTCAGTCGCAAACCTCGGTCATTAAACACAAACCTGTGAATATGAGGGTGACATATTCTAATCAGAATAAACCCTCAATAAAATTAAAGAAAAAAAAACACCACCACTTAAAAGAAATAACAAAAATTGTGACATTTATAAATGACACCTCGAGTCAAGTGCCAGATAACACCGCGAAATTGAAAACAAAACTAAAATTAAACAAAAATGAATGTCACAAACCTCGTAACATAAAAATTGTGGGGAAACTTTTCCACATCGCATTCTGCAAACAACAATTAGGGTTTGGTAAATGGATTGCCATTTGCATAAGTCTGAGCTGTGTTGTAACTGTTGTAAGCTAATTTTCGGGCGCAACTACCAACTGAGCAAGCAAGTTGGCCCAAGTTTGAGGACGCTTGTGCAAAGTTGCATCGTGTAAAAGCTTTTAGTAGAACAAGGCTTTCTTACTCAAAGATCTCTCTGGTTGAGTACTGCTGGAATGGAGTGAAAATGAAGTAAGAGGGGCCTAAACTTTAAAGTGTTGATCTTATCTGACCCTTCTTTCAGAGTAACTGTTGAGCCACCAAAGGCCCCTGAGATAGCTCACGTAACGACTACATACTTACTCAAGTAAATAGTAGCCGGAACCAATTACTTTCGGATAATCAGGTGATCAGTCTGTAATGTCCTAACCAAAGTAAAGTCACTAAGTGATTTTTGTGTTTTTCTCATCATCGATAATCGAACCGGATTCCATCGGATCATGAGCCCAAAGCTCAAGCACTGTACAATACAATACAATACAAATACACTTTATTGCACCAAAATAAAAAGAAATAATTACAAAAAGTCCACCACGAACCCATCTGATAAAAAAGAATCTTTAAAAATATCAGGACAAAGTCGTTTTCCCTTCTTCAACGCTTAACGACATTAACTGGTACCACATGATATCAGTGAATTCACCAAACATGAATTCAAACTCATACAGCCAAACTCTGTGGTTTGGAGCCAGAGCTAGGATTCGAACCCGTGACGGTGCTTTCTCCGAACAATGTTATCACAGTTGCTTGTCTCCTACATAATTGGGTTATGTTAGATGCTCTGGGTCCGTTTCCGGCGCATCTGGGTAGACAGCCAAGCAAATTGTTTCAACTTATACACAATATGAGAGTCTTTTCAGCGTTCCCCATTTGTCCAGTTAAACAGCGAAAATGGTCTAACGAAAATCAACAATATAACTCACGACAAAAGAAAGCGTAATAAATATTTCTGTTGATGATGATAGAGTAGATCTATTATATTTACATATTATTTTTATGTTACATATTATATTTAAGTATATGGAGTAGATGGTAATTTAAAAGTCATTAGACTTGAATTTATAATACAAATACTTTGGCGAAGTCAGCTTGTAAAACTTTTATGACCAGTCACCGCAATACAATGTTCAGTCTAGACATAAAATTTTATATCGCCTGGCATTTGAAGATTTCATTTTTAAGTAAGTATTACCTTCTAAGGCAAGATCGATGCGTACTTAAATGTGAGTACAATCTCTTTCCATTTCTCTTTTGTTTTTTTTTTGTATTTCCTGAGTGTGCAGTAAAGTATTTGTTATGTTGTAATTCATTGCCTCGCCACTTAAATGACGTTTTTTGGGTTCTACCAATACTTGTTGATACATTTTTCTGCATCAGCAAATATTATATTATATTGTTTAAGAGATAACAGACATTGGATATATGGATATCGAATTAATACGATATTAGGCAGCCAACATATTAAAATTGTATTACCATATTATTTTTTAAGAATGGTCTTTTCCTCGGCTATATAGGTTGAGAAGTCGCTATAGTTTTAGATTCAAAGGAGGAATCCCACATTCTCGAGAAATGCGT
The DNA here is from genome assembly GCF_024362695.1 of Pectinophora gossypiella. Taxonomy (NCBI): domain Eukaryota; kingdom Metazoa; phylum Arthropoda; class Insecta; order Lepidoptera; family Gelechiidae; genus Pectinophora; species Pectinophora gossypiella. The sequence goes on along the minus strand of NC_065407.1, from coordinate 4,067,593 downwards.
TTCGGCTCATATTCCGTTCGCGGGTACGAAGGTAAGGCAGGCAGTCGCTTCTGTAAAAAACCGGACCTGTCAAGTTTTCAGGTTAGGTAGGCGGACCTCGTGAAGAAACGGGTTAAGGATATCAGATGATAAGTGTGTGTTTAAGTGTTTAGGGTTTTTATTTACTAATGTCGTCAGATGTATAAGGAAAGATTAAACTTACTATATATCCAAACGTCGACTTAAGACGCTGGCGCCTTTTTACATTCATTCATAAGGTACTTAATAATATTTGTGTCTGAATCCCAATGGAAAAAATATTATATGCTCGCTTAAACACACGACAATAAACTAAATGTCGTGACCTTTAAGTTTCTAAGTCCATATTTTACTTATCCGAGGAGATATATTCGACTTAGACTTCAGCAACATCCTTTTGATCCTTCAATAAAAAGTTATTTTAGTAATGTATCTTTTATCGTCCGTATTTATTATGAAAATTATATTATATGTATAGAGGTATTGTGTACCTAGACATAAACTCCTTATGAGAAGCGCTTACTTACATAAGTATCCAACATATTCGTAAGGCAATGAAAAACACGGCCGATGAAAACATAGTCTTTGTAATTTTTGGTTACACACTGTATAACACCCTGTGGTGTTAGTGACATCGTAACGAATATAGGGATGATTCAGACCATGTTTCTAAGTTGATATCAAGTGGAATTTCCTGTCGTGGAATTTCCTGTCGGATAATTCATGAAAATTTGAACATATTTTTTTAAATATTTTCAGTCCCATACTTTTGCGACGGAAAATCCTTTTGATATTAACTCGCAGAATCTTGGATTGAATCATCCCGCAAAGTTTTCGTTACGATATCATTAACATCTTGTATAAACAAAAACGGTGAATCGTTGGTAGTCAGTTCATCTTGCGATAGAATTAGACTCTGACTGGCCCACTTGGGAATATAGATGTAAGCATATTATATGTCTGTTATTTAATTTTATTATCTGAAAGAGAAATGGCTCGATCTGAAACAATTAGAATGGCCACTGCGACCTTGTAAGATCTACGTATTGTGACCAGTGCAAGGGAAGTAATATTGTTAAACAATTAGATTAATCTGTTGTTATCCCAAATAAACATAAACATAAACAAATATTCCCGCTGTTAAAACTCTTTAATAGCAAGGTCACTGGTTGCTTTTCTTTTTCAAATTGTTGTTTCTTGTATTCTGATCTGATCTATAATACAAAATATTATTTGCTTAAAGATTAGGTAATAAGGCTATTTTAGCTACACGTTCCTAAAGTGGGAACATTCTCGAAAACGACAGATCACTGATTGTGAACAAATACCTAATTTAAAAGGGTTATTTAACCAATCGGCTTGTATAACTTGTAATGTACCCTCATTGATTTAAAAGATGTGTTGATGTTGCAGTTTCTTGTCATTTCTTCTCCTCAGCCATAACACCTTGCGATATGCGTAAATTCAAAAATGTTACATTGACCTGCAACAAGTTTATCCATGATAATTACGTTGAATAAATGATTCTGATTTCTGATAATATTTAAGGTCTTTTTGGGAGGAACCTCTATGACATCTTGGGCGTACATTATATGCCCCTCAGAGTCTAGCTTCTATAGTATGTAAGAACCTCACATCTGCACAACAATTATATGTATTACATTGTCCATATTTGTCGATATTACTGCCCTGAAAGTAATAAGTACTAACGTAACATATCACTGTACATTGATATGACATGCAACTGTCGACGAATAACATTCGATAGCAAAGTTATGACACTATCGTTTTTCGCCCTATACGTTTAAATACTAGCGTAAAATAACTGTAACCTACCTAGCAGGTCCTTAAATAATATCCCAAATTTAAAAGACCATAAAAACAAACGAACATTAATCATAAAGAGAAAATTAAAAAGATCGAAAAAGCTAAGAGCACACTAAAAAGAAAATGCCCCTGGTTCTCGCAGACACCTTCTAATTTTACTTTAAGTTATACATGTCATTTTCTTATCCTCCGGAAAGGAAAGGGACGGATGATTCACAGCTCTTAATTTTAGGAAGAATGAGTAAATGGATTAATAACCCGGGCGAATCAAAAAGGTATCTCGCTGGTATGCAAACCGTATATGCTGTCAACATAATCGTGTCGAGTTATCGGTCAATGTCAAATTTTTAGACGCTTGTTTTAGATTTGTGCTTTAAATTGACGTGTGTTCCATATATGCTTGTCGATTACCGGCGGATTAGAAACTGACAGGTATAAGTTAAAATAAAATTAGGAGGTGTGTACTGGAATCAGCACCAAGTGCCTAAAGTAAGATCGAAAATTTCGATTACCCGGCGATGTAATGGTTAACAAGCTCGTCCCGGCTTGACAGGAGCTGCGGGTTCAAGTCCCGTGCGAATCAAATTTTGTCGTTTTACTATTCTGTATGTAAATTAACTATTAAATGTTTTACTATGCACCGATATTCTTGATATTTCCTGAAGTATGACATAGTCTTTGATATTATTTATACATGTGAAAATATTTTTTTAAAGCCCAACTAGGTATATCACGATGATAAACCTTCACATCTTTTATGCATCTCGTGTATCACGATCATTAAAATCAGTACCCCTTTTAAGCTGGTCTGAATAGACTTATTCTTTGCAGGCGTGCTCTATCTTCAAACACGTAGGTTGCCTGGGGTAAAATGTAGCCTACTTTTTACACTACAGATAAGTATATCTATACAGGGCATTAGTAACACCGTACCGAATACCTACTGAGGGCGATGATTCAGCTCGTGATTCTGAGTTAATATCAAGTAGAATTTTCCGTCGCAAAATTCATGATTTTTATTTGTGTTTTTAAAATTATTTTCAATGCTATACGAACTTTTGCGATGAAGAATTTCACTTGATAGAAGGCAAGGCTGTTGCTCGTGTTTTCGCTGGTTCGACTTTGGTTCTTGAGATAAGTAGATAAGTACTCTTAAATAAATAAATGAGGTACACATGAAACACCCCCTCCGTTTGATTGAGGGGAAGCTTGTGCACAGCAGTGCGACGTATATAGGCTATTTATGTTTACACTAGCTTTTGCCCGCGACTTCGTCCGCGTGGCGTGTTATATAAGAGAGAGATCTTTGTGTGTGTGGGAGTGCATATCAAATTTCAAGCATCTAACTTATGCAGTTTAGATTTTTTCATACAGTTTTTTTCCCAATAACTCCCATTTTTCAAAATACAGCCAAAAATAAACTTTATATTTACTAAGGTATGCATGCATGCTAGATTGAATCAATTGATTGAATTGTTTTTTTTTTTAATTGATTGTTCATTGAGTTTTAATTTTAATACACACTTCCTCTCTTCTCTTCAACGTTGCTGTGCCCTACAGGGTCCATGTTTTAGTTCCTATGCCTATGTAACACCCCATTGTACTACATGGAATGCAATAAATAATTGAATTGAATTGAATTGAAAACATCTATCTTACGCGGTTTCGATTTTTTCATACAAATGTTTTTTTCCCGCTAACTCCCGTTTCCGTGGGAATTTTGCAATATCCTGTTGCAACTAAGCTTTAAGTTAACTAAGGTACCTGCATGCCAAATTTCAAGCGTCTAACTTAAGCGGTTTAATTTTTCATACAAAAGGATTTTCCCGCTAATTCCCGTTCCCGTGGGAATTTCGGGAATTCTTTTCTTAGTGCACCTCTACGGTATCTAAGGTACCTGCGTGCCAAATTTCAAACATCTAACTTGAATGGTTTAGATTTTTCATACAAAAGGATTTTCCCGTTAATTCCCATTCCCGTGGGAATTTCGAGAATTCCTTTCTTAATGCACCTCCACGGTACCTAAGGTACCTGCATGACAAATTTCAAACGTCTAACTTGAGTGGTTTAGATTTTTCATACAAAAGGATTTTCCCGCTAATTCCCGTTCCTGTATCAATTTCGGGAATTCCTTTCTTAGTGCACCTCTACGGTACCTAAGCTACGTACCTTCCAAATTTCAAATGCCTACGTTTAGCCGTTCAAGCTATGCGTTGATATGTCAGTCACTGAGTCAGTCAGTTTCTCCTTTTATTTAGATTTGATTTTTTCATACAAATGTTTTTTCCCGCTAACTACCGTTCCCGTGGGAATTTTGTTATATCCTGTTGCAACTAACCTTTAAGTTTACTAAAGTACCTGCATGCCAAATTTCAAACGTCTAACTTGAGTGGTTTAGATTTTTCATACAAAAGGATTTTCCCGCTAATTCCCGTTCCCGTGGGAATTTCGGGAATTCCTTTCTTAGTGCACCTCTACGGTATCTAAGGTACCTGCGTGCCAAATTTCAAACGTCTAACTTGAGTGGTTTAGATTTTTCATACAAAAGGATTTTCCCGCTAATTCCCGTTCCTGTATCAATTTCGGGAATTCCTTTCTTAGTACACCTTTACGGTATCTAAGGTACCTGCATGGTCTAACTTGAGTGGTTTAGATTTTTCATACAAAAGGATTTTCCCGCTAATTCCCGTTCTCGTGAGAATTTCGGGAATTCCTTTCTTAGTGCACCTCTACGGTACCTAAGGTATCTGCATGCCAAATTTCAAACGTCTAACTTGAGTGGTTTAGATTTTTCATACAAAAGGATTTTCCCGCTAATTCCCGTTCCCGTGAGAATTTCGGGAATTCCTTTCTTAGTGCACCTCTACGGTATCTAAGGTACCTGCATGCCAAATTTCAAACGTCTAACTTGAGTGGTTTAGATTTTTCATACAAAAGGATTTTCCCGCTAATTCCCGTTCCCGTGGGAATTTCGGGAATTCCTTTCTTAGTGCACCTCTACGGTATCTAAGGTACCTGCATGCCAAATTTCAAACGTCTAACTTGAGTGGTTTAGATTTTTCATACAAAAGGATTTCCCTTCACTACTCTGCTCCTATTGATTGTAGCGTGATGAAAAGTATACTATAACCTGTCCAGGAGTGTGAAGAATAATTATACCAAGTTTCATTAAAATCCGTCCAGTAGTTTTTGTTTCTATAAGGAACATACAGACAGACAGACAGACAGACAGACAGACAGACAGACAGACAGACAGACAAAAATTTTACTGATTGCATTTTTGGCATCAGTATCGATCACTTATCACCCCCTGATAGTTATTTTGAAAAAATATTTAATGTACAGAATTGACCTCTCTACAGATTTATTATAAGTATAGATTATACCTACAGGTAATAATTATATTCTTTACTTAATTTCAATAAAAGAAACGATAAATATGAAAGTTACTTATAAATTGTCTAAAATCGTCTAAATTAGGCGTTACTTCGACGAAATTCTCATATTATTACCTAAAAGTTGTTAAATATTATTATGTTAATTTATTTCAAATTCCATATTTCAGATAACAATAACCCAATTCAATAATAAAAATCATAAAACCTAAAATATATACTTCAATAAAAATCCAAAGTGATATATTTAATTATTATGTATGACTAGTAAATTATATTTATTAATTAATTGATAATTATAGCTTTTAGATATTATAATATACTGAAATGAAATATATTTTTCGTAAATAAATATGTAAATACAACAAATATCGAAAATATTAATATTATTTTTTTATTTAATAATATATCGAAATTCGAAAAGTAAGTAAATGTGATATTTCTCATTCTATGTTGACTATTTCGCGGTCAACGTTTATTTGTACGAGGGTACACCTATGGGCCAAACTCCGCCAAACAACAGATGTTTTAAACAAAGGCATCTGTAACGAAGCTGTTATCAGCATTTTACAGAGACCATCTGAAGAACCCTTCTGCTTTCGAGTATCCTGTCGGTCGGCCTTTGTGTTACAAACGGCTCGGCCTAAAATAGATATCTATAATTAAAATTCTATTATGAGCTACGAATGCAAGGTTACATAATATAATATATGTATTTGAATATTATTCAAATAACTAAGGCAACGAATTTTAGTAGGAACGACTGAGAGACGTCGTGTCTAAAAAAATAATAAATAAAGAACGAAAGAAAAAACGTATATTATAAAGGGACACCACAGTAACAATAAAAAAACAAAATACTGACTAACATATAACTTAGAATCAAAACACGTAATAAAAACAACTTACACGAGAGAGTACAAATAAATCTAGAGTAAACATTAAGGCAAATTGTAATTGAGTGAACCAAATCGTAATCTGAAATTTATGAGGAAATCAATTAATATAGTTTTATTTTATTATAAATTAAAATAAAATAAAATTGGCCTTTGAAAGACAAGAATAGAAAATGCTACACCTAAAAGAGCGCGGCTCTTAAATTTATGAATTATGATGATTGAGGACGTTTTGAAAGAGGTTTACTATGATCTACTCTGAAACGGCGGACATGTATGAAACTATTGGTGAATGTAGAAGAAGCAAATTTAATTCCGTAGTTTTTGCTTACCCCGATTGGAAATAGGCGGGTGTTTATGTATGTCAAATAGCAACACGATTATGGTGATAAAAATATATGGGATTGACATCTTATGTTAGAATCCCTTTTTCATCACTGTCACTAACAATGTCCATGGCTGCCACATGATTTTGTTCGTATTTTGACAGAATGACATGAGTTATTTGGGTTCACAATATTAGCACCAATCGACAAAACGACATAATTTTATTATAACGTACATTATTTTAAGTTTACGCGGTTATTATCATATCGGGAGTCTCATATCCCCATTTAAACGCGGTAAGAACCCGTTATTATGTGCTTTAATTATAATTATAACGTCAGAATCGATAAAATGACCGTGACAACATTTTATCACGTGTCGCGCATGTTATCTCTACAGGTAAAAACTTTCCTTTACTGTGAGTACACTCGTAGTAACAGGTTTTATCATGCCTTTACAAGTTTGAAACTGAAATTGTTGGTATAACAAATAGGTATAACAACATTCCATAAATCTTGTACCTAAGACAAGTTTACGGAAAGCAATAAGCTTATACCTCGATGAATTTAATAGAATGAACTTCGTGTGGGCGTCGAGTTTGTCGTTACGAAAGAAAATGATATATGAATAGCGTGGGTTTTAGGTTAAAGTACTTTATGCATAATTTATTACAATTTGAACTATCATGGGTATAAATGCCTTACATAAATTGGGGAACAATACATTGCCGATAGCGACATCACTTTTTGAAGTAAAAAAACACATTGCATACAGAGGTTATCAACATTCAGAACTTTTGACTTTGCTTAATGTAGCAAAACGGGATAACTTTATGGAGATCTTCTTCTATCGTGTGGGTTGTGATGTGAATTACCAACCTCATCGACCTTGGTGTCAGGGTTATTATCGAGCCACCAAAGGCCCCTGACGTGGCTTATGTAACGATTACTCACTTATATCAGTAAGTACTAACCGGGACCAACGGCTTAACGCGCCTTCTGAAGCGCGGATCATCTTACTTTCAGACAATTAAGTGATCAGCCTTTAATATCCTAACCAAACTAGGGATCACGAAGTGATTTTGTGATATGTCCCCACCGGGATTCAACGCTCAACCACTGGACCACAGAGGCCTTTATGGTGATGATGACTTGACTTAATGTAAATTCTTCAGATGGCATTAGTGTTTTTAAATGATCTGTATTTATTTCAAAAGACTATTGTAAGTACACCCCAGACACTCCAGTTAGAGCAAAACACAATCCGCCCGCTCTCTCCCTTACTCCTTAGCGACTGACGGTCATTTAAGATTAAAGCAAGACCCGAAAAAGAAGTCGGTGCTCGTTACGAATTGGTGCGGGGCAGACATGTTTATTATTTAGAAAGACACATATATAAATTCTCGCATATTTCCCACTGGGGTAAGCAGAGACTATAGAATTCCATTTGCTTCGATGCTGACACACTTCTGTTGCTTCTTTCATCAATCGTTTCATACACGCACGCCGGTTCAGAGTAAATTGTACTAAACCTTTTCTAAGGACATTTCCAATTCGGTCCATACATGTTCTTCTAGGTCTTCCTCTGCCAGCCCTGCCGTCAACCTTCATCCGCTCTATGTGTCCAAACCAACTTAACATTCCCTTCTCAATCTTAGTCAGTATCTCGTCTTTTACACTACAATTCTTAAAAAAAGAAACCCTCTTAGAAAGAAAAAAAGATTTATTAATATGTTATACACCATATTACATATTTAAATGAATAACACTTTATTATTATATGAAATAGACTAAAAAATATACCTAGCTGAAGCCAAGTGAAGTAGTAATAAAAGACCTTTCACAATTGACCACAATTTCAATGCTAAATACTGATTTATATCGATCCATAAATCATTATTGAAATACCAGCTACCCGTTTTGTTTCCAGTCTGTTATTAAGTCTAAGTTTTAATGGGTACGCTCTCTTTGTGGAGTAGGTAGACATTAGTAAATTACAGTGCTGTTTCAAAACTTCGTTTCATTACTGAAAATCGATTTCCTATTAAGTAAGTACTTAATTTTTTTGCAGTTTACTGTGCACAGAACATGATAATATATGAAACCACACAAAAGGTTCAGTTTATTTCTTATAAAAATCTCTTCCAGAAGACCTGGTGTTTATTTTAAATAAAAGAACTAAATTTGTTATTAGAATCCCCATAAAAGCAAGTCCTTATTAATTCAATAATATCTTTATTCAGTAGGGAACGTCTCATCCGCCTAAAACTACTGCAGCTTCTCACAACCTGTATAGCCGGGGGAAAGAAGCTGCAAGAAAAACGGCACAGGGCTCCAGACGTCCTTTATAGGTGCTTTATTATTGACATATATCCTTATAAGAAAGTACATAGATACATATTACGTAAGTCAGAATATATCAATCATAATTTACGGTCCATACCGCACTGTAATGGAGGTGTCTCCCCTCATGGCGTAGTGGTGGCGATGGTGAAAACTTAAACTCCTTTTTTGTTCACACTCTTTGTTTTATTAAGTGTTCGTTTAGAAATATTACAAAAATTATGCGTGGCTCGTCTCACTCCAGTACGGCAGTATTGCCATTTTAAACTTATGTGTTACCACTTATTAATAAGAATCTAATTATTGCCAGTTTCTACGGGGTCCGCTTATCTAACCTTAAAATTTGACAGGTCCGATTTTTACAGAAGCGAGTACGAAAATAAAAATACATTAACGTAAGTATATCTTCATCCACACAATTATATGCTAAATAAGTATTACTAAAAATGTGTGCTGTAACCACTTAAACTATTAGTGACTACTTTGACATTATACAGGGTGTTAGTCACGTCGTAACATCGTAACGTAAATAATAGTAAGAGAGAATATTTAAAAAAAAGAGAAAGACCAGGCATCCACCATAGGCTTCGTGAAAAATTTAATTATGTCAAATTATGTTAACAGTCAATGAAATCCACACAAATATTTTCAAAGAACAAAATATATTATGAGTATTTATCATTTTCCAAAAACAACTCCTTTAGCTCAAAACATTATATTATTATTATTATTTATATTCAATTATGTATTACTTAATTCCATTCTTAAATTTATCCATTATTATGAATGCATATTAACAATGTTACTGTTACTAGTCTTATATAATATTCTGTAAACAAACAAGATTACATACAGGGTGTTAGTGACATTTAGACCATGATTCTGAGTTAAAATCAAGTAAAATCAAATTTTCCGTCTCCAAATTCACGTATTTTTTTTAAAAAAAATTCAATTATTTACTTTTGTGATAGAAAATTCTACTTGATATTAACTCAGAATAATGAGCTAAATTATCCCTCTCGGTAATCGTTACGATGTCGCTTACATGGGGATGTAAGTACATAAAAAGACAAGTAGGTACGGATGTTTGTGACACCGTAACGAATACTGAGGGAATATAACATTATATATATATGTCTGAATATTCAGACCATGATTCTGAGTCGATATCAAGTGGAATTTCCTGTCGGAAAATTCATATCTTTATTGGTTTTCCAATTATTTTCAGTTCCATACTTTTGCGACGAAAAATTCCACTTGATATTAACTCAGGATCATGGTCTGAATTATTCCTCAAAGTTTGCGTTACGATGTCACTAACATCCTGTATATAGGAAAGCCAGCTTGATATTGTATGTCTAATTAGGGTGAGTGGGGCAAGGCACGACTGAATCAATTAACAAGATCAACAGAACCGTCTGAGTGATGAATGAACCTCCTAATAGGTAAAAGGTGTTCCTAAGGTCACTTTCTAAGTGTACAGTGGTTGTTGATTTTAGTACACACCATCACAGAGGTACAGGTTATTGACAGGCAAAAAATTTAGAGTCAAAAGTCAATTTTAGGCAGAAAAAGACAAACTTCTCAAAAAATTGCATCGGCCAATAACCCGACAGAATTAAGTTGACAGCACACGTCAATCGGGTTGCATATCAGCGAGGTGCCTATATGATTCGCCGCGGTATTAATTCATTTGAAAACTGTTGCTGTTCCACTCATTCGTTGTTCGTATTAAAAAGGAAAAGAGAGGCGAAGCGATTCGTAATTATAAGTATTACCATACAATACTAATATACTTTATTGCACTCAAATAGATACTAAAATCCCACGCACTATTTATTACCTAGTCTGTCCTGTTACTTTCGTAATGAGCGCGTATTTTATTATATTGCCTTTTAAAATGCCACTGCGGGTTTTTTATTTATTAACATATTGGGCCTATTTGAATGATATTGTAACAAATGCAGTGTTATCAATAATTAATAATACCATTAAGCACTTTATCATCTGGTTATCTAAATGAGTACGTATCGATGAATTTGGTGTTTTAATAGTGATACAATATCGAGTGAGCAATCACACTATTTAAGAATAAAAATAAGAATTGTTTATTTATTATATTAAATAATAATTGATTATAATTTAATAATAATAGGACTTATACCTATATGAAGTGAACATGTATCAGTTAAAGATATTTTTGTGTATATTACTATTTTTTAATACACAATATATTAAAGGTACAATTTTATCTCAAAATACAAGGATAACAGACGATCTGATAGTTGAAACAAAAGTTGGTAAAATTCGGGGAGTGAGAGGTCAGGATGATGACTTCACAAGTTTTATGGGCATCCCGTATGCTAAAGTTGACCCAGAAAATATCTTTGGGGTAAGTCTGCTTATTTATTTGTTTGCGAGACGATCAATTACGACTTCATACCTCATATTTTTCCATAATTATGAAATCAATAAATATTATTTCACAGAACTCTCTTCCTTACCCTAACTTCGAGGATATATTTGAAGCAAACAACGATTCTGCTATATGTCCACAAATCGAAGAGTTTGAATTTCAAACTGTAGGTACGCTGGACTGCCTACATTTGAATATATACGTTCCCAAATCAGCTGCCACTGAACATCCTCTACCAGTAATGGTTTATATTTATGGAGGAGGTTTTAGTATTGGATTTGCTGGAAGATTCCTCTATGGTCCCAAATTTATAGTCAGACATGACGTTATTTTAGTGGTACTCAATTATAGACTGGGACCATACGGTTTTATGTGCCTCAATACACCAGAAATTCCTGGAAATCAAGGACTGAAAGATCAAGTGGCGGCTCTAAGATGGGTTAAAAATAATATAATTGCTTTTGGAGGTGACCCCAACAAAGTCACTTTATTTGGTAACAGTGCGGGTGCTATGTCAGCGGGACTGCATTTAATCTCTGATATAGAGGATAATTTGTTTAATAATGTCATAATGCAAAGTGGTTCTGCTTTCTTCTCCGGATTGGGAAAAACGGGAAAAGTTGACACAGTATTAAAACTAGCTGATGCAGTTGGCTTAACTACGGATGATATAAATTATGCCCTTGCACATCTATCACAGCTCTCTAAGGACGAAGAAAATGTACACAGAATAATTGAGGCAGCAGTATCACTTGGTGTAAGTAATTTCGCCCCGTGCTTAGAAAAGGAATTTAATGGAGTAGAAAGATATTTAAGTAAGATGGCAATTAATTCAAACCATTCCAAAGCTACTAATATTGGAATATTACTCGGTTATAACAAGGATGAATTGTTGGTGTTATTTGGAGAAAATGCTAATACAGATAACTGGGACCAAATGTACGCTGGTCTCCTATCGTCTACTTTCAACTTTGAAACTGATAAACTTACAGAGTTAGCCGGCATAGTCAGAAGGTTTTACATAGGTGACGAAGAAATAAATATACAAGTGCGCCATCAAATGAGTGACTTTTATGGTGATATGGCATTTGTTTATCCAATAATAAGAAGTATAAAGCGGTTTCATGACGCCAATGTTGATAAAGTGTACCAATATCTATTTTCTTACGACGGTGGCAGGAACTTTGTCAAACTGAAAGATGGAATCACTGAACCTGGTGTATTACATGCTGATGAAATTGGATACTTGTTTGACATGGAATTTATTCCGTATGAAATCACGGAAGCAGATCAACTTATCATCGACAGAATGACAACAATGTGGACGAATTTCGCAAAGTTTGGGTAAGTAAGTTATATTTTTATTAAGTACCCTACTTAAACTATTGATGCTATTTACTCGGGTGTACAGTGGTCTGATAAAATGAGTTGCTAGGGTAACATTACAATACTAATCTTATCTTATTTAGCCTATACGATCCCACTGCTGGGCAAAGGCCTCCCCTTGATTTTTCCACTCCTCTCGACTTTGCGCGATCTCCGGCCAATCCTTGCGATAAGCATTGAGGTCGTCACACCATCTTTTACGCGGTCTGCCTCGACTTCTAAGCCCGCCCTGAGGTATCCAGTGAGTAACGACTCGTGCCCACCGCTCCGGATGCATCCGACAAACGTGTCCGGCCCAGTCCCACTTCAGTTTGGCGGACTTTTTCCCTACATCAGTGATACCCGTTTTGGATCGCAGTGTAGTGTTTCGCACACGGTCGATTCGTTTAACGCCTAGGATACTGCGTTCCATTGCTCTTTGGCAGACCTTGAGCTTGGACTTTTGAGATGCTGTCAGTGACCATGTTTGGGCACCGTAGGTTAGGATCGGCAGGATACACATGTCGACGAGCTTACATTTCAATGAAAGGGGGAGATCCCCCTTCATTAGATGCTTTAGTGACCAGTAGCTCTTCCAGGCGTTGTCGATACGACGGTCGATCTCTTTTGCTTGTCTATTTTGGAACGAGACTACTTGGCCCAAGTAAATGTATTCGTCGACATAATGTATTACCTGCCCATCAACCTCAATCCTACTTTTCCTGCCATTGGTCATTAATTGGGTTTTCTCCCTGTTCATCATTAGTCCAACCTCAAGGCTCGCTGTGCTTAGATCTTGGAGCATTTGTTGGAGCTCATCTGGCGTGGATGCGAAAAGTACTATGTCATCGGCGAAACGAAGATTTGTAAGTCTTTTCTCGCCGACGACAATTCCTTTTTCCGTCCATGGGACTGTTAGCCGCCTGAAAACTTCCTCCAGGGTACAAGTGAATAGTTTTGGGGAAAGGGGATCACCCTGCTTCACGCCCTTTTCTATTCGGAATGTGGGACCCTGAGATTGAAGCTTGATGGATGCTGTACTGCTACTGTAGACTGACTCCAAAAGCCTTACGTACGTGTCGTTTATCTTTTGATTACGAAGAGCTGTGAAAATCGCGGAGTGTTTCAGACTGTCGAAAGCCTTGGAGTAGTCCACAAAAGCTACATACAGTGGCTTATTAAATTCATTCACCTTCTCTATGATCTGTTTCAGTGTGTGCAGATGGTCAGTGGTGGAAAAATAAGGGCGAAATCCGGCCTGCTCTATAGGCTGTTGTAAGTCCAAAGTCCCAGCTATTCTGTTCTCTATTACTTTTATAAATGTTTTATATATATGGGAAACAAGGCTGATTGGTCGGTAATTATTGATGTCAGACTTGTCTCCTTTTTTGTGAAGAAGAATGATATTAGCATGACAAAAGTTATGTGGTAGTTTTGCTGAATATAAAATACTATTGAATAAATTAGTCAAATGTGGCAGTAATATAGACTTTCCTATCTTTAAAACTTCGGTGCTAATACAATCTTCGCCTGGGCTTCTACAGTTCTTCATATTTTTTAGGGCATATGCTACTTCTTGACCTGTTATAGGACAGATGGTATCAGTACAAGAGTATTCCGTGGATGGTGTTGGTTGCGAGCAGTCAGAGTATAGAGATTTGTAAAAATCTGTGCATATGGTAGTTATTTTGTCTCGGCTATTTTGTTTGTATCCATTTGAGTCCTGTAAATTTGTAATCCACGTTCTGCCCTGTATCGTTCCTTGCTTAGCAGTTCGTAACGATTTATTGTTTGCCAGTGCGGTTTGGAATAATTCTGTATTTACTGTTCTGATATCTTTTCTTATATTCCGTTTCACTTCCCTATCTAGATTTCTATATGTGTCTGTATTTCTTTCTGCCTGTGTTCTTCGTTCAATTAATAATAATGTGTCTCCTGATAGTCTATTATTCTTGAATCTACGTTGTTTTATTTTTCTACTAGCTGTATCGATGCCAGTTTTTATGTTGTTATATTGAATTTCAACATCATCTGTGTCCATGTTTAAAGAGTCAAAAGCATTCTTTAGTTCTAAATTAAATTTTTCAATATTGTTAATTAAAGTTTGATTTTCTATTTTACAAAGCTGTTTCCTGAATGTGTGTAGTCTATGAATACGAAAGTTGAAACTGATTCTTGCTCGAAGCGGGCGATGATCAGAGCTACACTTAATTTTGTTAATTATTCCAACGTCTTTGATGATGTGTTTGCTGGACGATAATATGTAGTCAATCTCGTTCTTTGTTTGACCATCTGGTGATACCCAAGTCCATCGACGTTGAGGTTTTTTGGCAAAAAAGCTATTGCTAACACTCATCATTTGTCCAAAGGCAAATTGGATAAGTCGAGTGCCGCGATCGTTTCGGTCACCGAGACCGTAAGGCCCGATGATATCGTCATCATCCATTTTTTCTCGTGTGCCAACTTTGGCATTGAAATCGCCTAAAACCATATTCCATGTGCCTCTGTTGTCACTGCATGCCTTGTTGAGAAGATCGTAAAATTCCTCTACCTCATCATTGCTATGCGCAGATGTTGGGGCGTATGCTTGAATAAGAGTGAGGGTCTTGTTGTGAGTGAGTCGAAACTTCATCGCCGCAATTCGTTCGGAGTAGCCCTTAAATTCAACTATATTGCCTTTCCATTTTTTAGCAACCAGAAATCCAACACCATACATGCCGCTGGTGGCTCCAAAATGGAAAAATATATTGTCCTCTCTTTCCACCGTTGATTCTCCTTCTCGGCGCACTTCTGAAAGGCCAATGATATCCCACTTGATATCTTTCAAAGCATTTTCCAGTTCTATCAGTTTCTCTTCCCTCATTAGAGTTTTTACATTGTAAGTGAGTATACTAAGCATATCGGAGTCCTTTATGTCGCAAGCCGTAGTCGTTTGACGGGAGGTCGCTCTCGCCCGGAGATTATTCGCACCCCTGGTTCCGGCACCGATCCGGCTCCCGTCAGAGCCATCACAGTTACCGGAGCCGCCGGGCACTTGGGGCCGGAGTTGTGGAGTATTCATCATAGGGGGTTTGGACCTTTACCCACCACGCTGGTCCAATGCGGGTTGGTGGGCCGTCAGAGCCTCGTTTGTTGATTAGCAGGATGCACCACGGGCAGGTGAGGTTGACTTGAGACCCGAAAGATGATATATGGGTCCCCTTACATCCCTAATATCATACTTTATTTTACAAAGATTTATGTATATGAGTTACGCTTCGTATGTTACATAGATATTGCGATAGTCATCGGAATCAGACTATATAAAGACATAGATAGCACAGAGTTTAAAATGCCTCACATCCACGTTAGGTTGTGTGATATATTTGCTAAAATAAATGTCACCAATTAAATAATTTAAATAACTAGTTATTTACAGATAACAAATATTTATAAGTAATTATTTTAAAATTCATGTTTTTTTGCAGTGATCCTACTCCGAATAATGAAGTAGATTCAGACATATTGCCGATCAAGTGGGAGCCTGTAACCAAGGAATCACCGTATTATTTCCTCAATATAGACACGGTGATGAGTTTAGAAAGAAGGTTCCAATCCCAAAGAATGAGTTTTTGGGAGCTGTTCTTTACGGCATATGAAAAATATGAGATAGGATACATTGACCCAAATCCGGACAAAAAAGATGACGGTGAACCAGACGGGGCATCTACAACATTTCTAAGTCCTGTGTTAGTGTTAACCATTATATTCAGCATATTTTATAGATAAAGCCCTAGTATTGAAATGTTAGAAGCAGGTTTTCATTTGTCATCATCATGCGAGAATATTTGCTAGTTCAACTTCTTCATTTGTTTTCTGTTTGTCCTATAGTCCTACTTATTTTTTCATTCGTTTCCAACACTGCAAAAGCTTCCAACTTTCCCCGCCTTTCTGTGTCGAAGTTCACGTTTCGGATCTATTCAGAGCAATGCTCCAGATATAAGTCTTCATCGTGATCAGCCACAATGACCGATTTCTTTTTTTGGCTTGTTAGTACACTTACAAATTTGCATGCCTATATTATAGCCAAATATTCTGTACTTAAATATTATTGTTACCACCTAAAATACCATATTTGTGTAAAATAAAATATTTGATTTGATTTGATCTTTGCTGTCTGCATCAAACGACATCCCGCGACGAAGTCACGGGCGATAAATTAATCTATACATAATTATTATAATAATATCATAGCCGAAATCAAAGCATAATCGATATAATGTAGTATTATCTAAAATTTATTACAACAATATTAAGAACTTTATCATTTAAGTAAGGAATTATCTAAATAATTATTCATTTTGGTATTGAAGCGCTGTCGTAGTTAGAACATTTTTTCTATTCTATTCTATAATAACAAACTGATTTTGTTATAAGAGTAGCAATATATTCCAAACTACCAACGTAGATACTTAATGGAGGACTTTCAAGGTTACGTTCCCCAAAACCAATATGGTTGTACAGATTTAACGTGATAATTACTTATTTCGGGTTTCGTAATTTTATGTAATTACGTATCCCAAAATATAATGTAATGGCGGAGGCATATATAGTAATAATTGTTGCTTGATATTTGGATCAGATATGGTATAGAATTATGTTGTTGCCTTCGTTACGTCAGACCATGTTTATCCTTACTTAAATATTATAATTATCAACAACAATTGAAATATAGTACACATGAAAATAGCATGAGACTTATGAAAGATGAGGAGTATTCTATCTAAGAATTAAATAATATCTAGCTAAGAATAATTGAAAAAAAAAAATAACGTTGCTCGCTCGATATCTGAACTCTACGCGGACAGTGCGGTGTGGGTGGCGCAAGCTGTACTCCTCGTGACGTAGCACAATCAAACGACAGCATGATAGAGATACAGGACAAGATTAGATGAAAGAGACAAGAGATATGTCTCATTCACACTAATGGTATATATGTTAGTACAAAATAGGCGAGATGTTATGGCTACGTTATAATAGGCGCCTATATTGTAACAATAAATATAACAACATAGCATTATGCTTTTGGTTTTCGTTCCGTACAAGACCCGGCCCCAGGGGGGCAGAGTCATTTTCTCTGCCCTCCACTGGAGCAATTCCTGTTCGGCGCGTTCGCGGGGGTAGCACCTCTTACTTCAGTAGGCCTGAGTGAGAGTGAGGAACCCAGATCTACGGGGTATAACGTAGAGCCCTTGCAAGGGATACGGGTGAAGACCTCAAAGGCTTCAGAGGCGGAGATGGGAGCCATCGGTACGGCAATGCAAGAGGGAAGAGGCGAGTCACAGGGACTGTAACCTGCAACCTGACAGAGGGTAGCAGTAACTGTCAGTACTATTCAGAGGCGGAGGACGCGAGTGCTAGTACGGCATTGAAATATACTATTCTGGGTGCCATCATACTCGCGTCAGACAGAGTACTACAGGGCAGAAGGCAAGAGGTAAACCACTGCCCTATTTGTCCCTAAAAAGTAGCATGGAAAATGCTACACCGACAAGAGCGTGGCTCTAAAATTAGTGATGAGCATTATGCTTACCAAAGTATAGAGGGCACTTGCATACGCTGCGTGTTTGACGTTCAGTGTCCGACAACACGAGAGCGTGGTGTCTTGCTCGTGAGCAGTCCACGCTTTCATCTGCAACAAATTGAACAATATTATTACTTGTTTGATTTATTATTACGGATTTACGCGTTCATTGACCCTGATTCCTGCGGACACTACCTAATTTTATTTTAAGTTATATTTTCCTGTCATTTTCTTATCCACCAGAAAGAAAGAGATGGATAATTGACAGATGTTAATTTTCAAATGAATGAATAACCCGGGTGAATCAAATAGGTATCTCGCTAGTATGCAACGGTTCGACGTGTGCTGTCAACGTAATTCAATCAGGTTATTGGCATTTGGCCAACGAACAATTTTGAGAGGATTGTTTAAATTTCTGTATTAAATTGACGTGTGTTCCATAAATTTTATGCCTGTCGATTACCCGTCCTTTTCCTTTTCGGAGGATAAGAAAATGTCAGGTATAACTTAAAATAAAATTAGATGGTGTCTGCAGGAATCAGCACCATTATTGTCGTTACAACGAGGAACGCTGAACCACGAGGATGATCGGCGACAGGAGACTGGTGGAGACTAAGCTTTATAGCCTAGACGACTGTCGTAATGTTTCCTACTTGTTGATTTTTCACAGAGAATTTCAGGAAGTGTATTCATGAGCTCCATGAACTCATTTCGCCCAGTTCTTTTAAGCCCAGGACCACCAGATATACGGCGGGTTATCATCCACGGTTTGGGTTTAGGGATGGTTTCAAATTGTCTAGCTAGAAATATGACTATATTGCAAAGCAAATAGATATAATTATAAGAATTCGCACCAAGCGCTTTTCTTCATCTTTTATAATGCGTACGGCAAGGAGCGGACTGCAATGCCGCCATCAGTATGCTCTTCAACTTATAACTTAATTCTTTTAAAGCAAAATGAAATAGCTCAGCCGTTGGTGGGGAGCGGAGAATTGCCGTTCTATACTCAGTGTTTTTCCTTATTCTATGGTAATTATGGCATTGACAGCGACTCCCCAATTGGTGATTCTCGCTACGGCGAGTCTCTTTACAAATGGTCAAAGGCATTTATAAATACAAAAAAGTGTTCATTTTACGAATAGTCACGACAGAAATGTCACGACAGCCCCGCTTTAGTGCTTAGTCGCATCATACGAATTATGACGTTGACAGTGATTCCCCGAACGGCGAGTGGCTTGAAGTCGCTCATTGTTATGTACGATACGCTGATCCCTTGTCACATATTGTCGCGAACTATTCAGTTGGGCATCGACTGGCTGGTGTCCGGCCTGTCATGAAATGTCATTTTTGTTTTCTTTTGATACGTTTTTGGTTTCTTGTTGACTTTCTGCGGTGTTCCCTTACTGTTATATTTTACATTATATTTCGGCTTTTCTCTTATTAAGTATTTCGTTTTATTATCTGCTATCACGAGCCGCCGAGAAATAAGTCAGTTACACATATGTATGGCTCATAGTCATCGTAGGACTTTGCATTCACAGTGTCTGCAAGTAATAATTGATTACTTATACCTCTGCCCACCCGTTGTTAGGGATTACGTAAGTTTATGTATGCATTTATGTGTATTTAACCCTGTTTGATATTTTTCTTCATCATCATCATCATAACCAGCCCATTAACGTCCCCACTGCTGGGGCACGGGCCTTCCCTATGGATGGATCGGGCCTTAAACCACCACGCGGGCCCAGTGCGGATTGGTGGTTATTAACTACTGCTAATGCAGCCGGGACCAACGGCTTAACGTGCCTTCTAAAGCACGGAGGAGCTCGAGATGAAAACTTTTTTTTTTGTGGTCACCCATCCTATGACCGGCTTTTGCGAAAGTTGCTTAACTTCAACAATCGCAGACCGAGCGCGTTTACCGCTGCGCCACCGAGCTCCTCTATATATATTTTTCTTATTCGTAGGTATTTGGTTTCGTTTAATATTAACACGTATCGATATTCAATTGAAATTTACGTACTATGTCACTTAGAAATAAATTTAAAGAAATTAATATTTTAACTTTGGCATCACAATATATCTTTGAAAACTTAATATATGTAAAAAAACATATAGGATTATTTGCAAAAAATAGCGATCGGCACATTGTTAATACCCGGAATAAAAATAAACTTGCTTTACAAGTCAGTCGATTACATAAGATTACTAAATCTTTTAAGGGGCAATGTATACGTTTTTACAATAAGATTCCCATTGACATTCAGAATTTGCCTTTCAACTGCTTTAAGACAGTAGTTAAACAAAAACTTTACAAAAAAGGTTATTATAAAGTTAGTGATTATTTAGAAGATATGAATGCATGGGATTAACTGTCTGAGAACTGATATTAGGCAGCTAAATTACTCAATTGTATATCAATATTTTATGTTTATTTTTATTTTTTTTAAAAGAACGTCTAGGGCCCTGTGCCGAGGTTTTTCTTGCAGCTTCTTTTCCCCGGCTATACAGGTTGTGAGAAGCTGCAGTAGTTTTAGGCGGATGAGACGTTCGTTATGTAAAAATTGACGATTCAAAGTGTAACTATGTTACCTACTGAATAAAGATATTTTTGAATTTGAATTTGAATTTGAATTTACTTCTATAAACTACTTATCCAACCTTATCATCATCACTAATTTAAGAGCCACGCCCTAGTAGGTGTAGTATTCTTCATTTATTTCACTTCTTTATAAGACACTACGTTCGCTTTCTCTTTAATCTGTTTCATGTAAGCTCTTCTTGGTCTTCCCCTTCTTCTCTTTCCTTGTAACTTCTCTTCTATGCTTTTTCTATACTCAATAACTCTCAATATTTACCTGTTTTCCTTTACTTTTGCTAGCATTTCCTCATTAGTAACCGTTTCAGTTCAATCTATTCACCTACCTATAAATCGGCAAACTTTGCTCATAATTTCATAGAAACAAGATATTATACCTACAGAGAATCCTTTCTTTGATAATTATTATTATAAACGTGACCCCGCGCTGATCGATCGTAGCACCCCTGACTTCTATATAAAGCCTCGCATGCCAGTAATATGGCAGCGATTTGCTCGAGACACCTCCAGGACTACAGATCAGTAGAGGACTAAGTTTCAGGTCACATGAGCCATTTCCAGTGCAATATTGTTCTGTTATTAAATTTTCAAGCGAGGTTATTTTATGTAAATTACCGTTAAAATTTAAATTCAAATAAAAGTGTGTTTGTAACTCTTTTTTTGTAATTTTTATCACTCTGACCTTTAAAATATTATATTATGTAAACTCAATGTTATAATAATTCAAAAGGTTCAATAAAGCAAAATGAGATACGAATATAAATTAAATAACTCCGGGCCTCTTTTAATCTTCGTTTATCAGAAACATCGTTGGCCTGCAAACAATGAAGAAAAGCTTATATTTCCTCTTTTGTAAAATACTTTTGCATATACAGGAAGTTAGTGACGATTCAGACCGTGATTCTGATGTAATATCAAGTGGAATTTTCCGCCGCAAAAATTCATGATTTTTTAATTGTTTTAATTTTGCGATGGAAGATTCCATTTGATATTAAGTCAGAATAATGTGCTGAATTATCCCCTCAGTATTCGTTACCACGTATAGCCATACAAGTACGTACGGGTGTTAGTGACACCGTAACGAATACAGAAGAGAATGATTCAGACCACGATTCTGAGTTGATATCATGTGGAATTTTCTCTCAGAAAATTCATGAAATTGTTTATGTTTTTTATTTATTTTCAGTTCCATACTTTTGCGACGGGATATTCCACTTGATATCAACTCAGATTGGTCTGAATCGTCCCTCAAAGTTTTCGTTACGATGTCACTAAACAAGAAAGGAATACCTACATACATAAATTGTACCCCAGATGGTAAATGTTGAATGTAAAAAAGAATGAATGAATGAAATAATGATGAATGATGTAAGAATGTAAGTAATTCTGCAGGTTATAGAACATGATGTAGACCAAAATATAATGTAGTACATACTTCGAATAATAGCGGAAAGCCTTCAAGCAATAATAAATAAGTGTTAAGTTATAACGGCTTTTTGCCGGAATAAATGAGATTCTGTGCTCGCAGCACTATAGGATGCAGACAACAGGCAGCCATTTTATGGAATCACTTTTCTGCGTCTTTTTTTAGTCCACTTGTTTTAGTGAGTTATTTTGTGACTGGAAACAAATTCAAATTAACCTAACAAAATAGCTTATGAATAAGTGTTACTGTAATTTGAATAAATATTTCAAACTTATTAAATTTTCTATAAATTTCAATAAGAATAATTTTCTTCTTTTCAATAAGCAAATGTCTTTTTTTATTTTTGCTAAATATTAGTACTGCCTGCATGCAGGCCAAACATTTTACGACACTGATATTTAAATTATTATACCACCTTTTTGTATTTTTATGTGTACTCGCAAATAAATTGATTTGATTTGAAACAAACAGTTTATATAACTACGTTCCACTGAAGGGCACAGGCCTCCCCTTAATTAACCAAAAGGGGTTAGGGGGAGGAGAGTATGGAGCATACACCACCACACCTCGCCAGTCCAGCCGCGTTGGTGGAGGTGATTTATTGCTAATAGTCAACGGCTTAACGTCCCTTGCTAAGCACGGAATCATCTTACGTTTTCGGACAATTAGGTGATTTAAGCCCGCAATGTCCTTATCACAGGAAGGACAGTCTCACAAAGTGATTTCGACAATGACTCCATTCGCGCTATTTATAATCTGCGTCTTTAAATTTAAAGCTCATGTGAAGCTTACTTTATGTAAAAAAGCTTATTATAAGATTAATGACTACCTAAATGATAAAAATGTCTGGTATTGAATGTGTTCCTCTAGTTATTAAATAGCTTGTACCCTCATTGGTTTTTAAAAGATGTGTTGCTGTTGCAGTTTCTTGTCATTTCGTCTTCTCAGCCATAACACATTGTGAAATTACCTACGTAAATTCAAAAATGTTACATTGACCTTCAACAAGTTTATCCATGATAATTACGTTGAATAAATGATTCTGATTTCTGATTGAAAATCCAACCCGGACCTCCAGGTCGTTCTAACTACTACGATTTCGGTAGTTGAACTTGAAACCTCGCAAGAATGCGAATCACTTTTTGCTCCTCTTTGTATTTCTAAATACTAGGGGAGGTCAGCGTAATGGTTGAACATAATTAGAAAGCACGCAATCCCTCTGTGTTTCAACTACATGCTCAGGCAGATAACAAGCTGAATGTATTTATTTTTATCCGCTTCTCATTCCAGCATAGAAATCTAGAGGATAATATCGGGTAGTAATAGCTCTAAATAGACCGACATTGATAAGAGCTGAAAAAAAATAACGTCGACGCCACCGAGCGCAGTATTTATCCAACATCTTAATATCACCCAGAGACCCTAAAACATTCAGAGCAGTCATTACTGCTAGGAGACTTTGAAAAAGTGTTATGTCACAATCTAGTATTCTGTTGGTTTAGGACACCTCTGTCGACTTTATTGCTCTAATAACAGTCTGCGCAATATGTATATTTTACGGGAAAATTGTTAGTTAACGCGCTCGGTCTGCGATTGTTGAAGTTAAGCAACTTTTGCAAAAGCCGGTCATAGGATGGGTGACCACAAACAAAAAATGGTATGTATGTTATGTAATAACCACCTATCCGCACTGGGTGGTGGATTAAGGCCCGATCTCACTATCCATCCATAGGGAAGCCCCGTGCCCCAGCAGTGGGGACGTTAATGGGCTAGTGTTGATGATGATGATGACTTAAATAAAGCATTATTCCGTTTTCACGGGATCCGCTTACTTAACCTGAAGGTTTGACATATCTAGTTTTTTACAGAAGCGATTGCGCCGAGGACGCTGATGTAGCGAAGCCGATGCGGGAGAAGGTAACTCTTCTGGTGTTGGGGAGGTCTACAAGCTTTAGGTCTTTCAAGCTTCGTGTCTCCATCACACCCGCTGCTGAGTTGCTTCGTGCGGACTTCTGGCCAAAGGGAGTGATCTTATCTCCTATCGTGTGGGTTGTGAGGTGGATTACCAAGGGAGTGGTGTTTCGCCGCTTCAGGGAGGCGAAAACGAACAATAAATTCTTTATAATTAGTTTATTTTAATTATAATATTGTATGTATTCTTACGTTAAGAGCTATGCTCGGTATTTCCCTGCTCGATCGAATGAGAAATGAGGAGATCCGCAGGAGAACTAAAGTCACCGACATAGCTCGGAGAATTGCCAAGCTGAAGTGGCAGTGGGCAGGACACATAGCGAGGAGAACCGATGGCCGCTGGGGCGGAAATGTTCTCGAATTGCGACCACGTGTCGCACGTGTCAGTAGGTAGGCCCGCTACAAGGGTAGGAAGTCGCTGGATGCCGGCAGCGCAGGACCGATCGTCGTGGAGATCCTTGGAGGAGGCCTATGCCCAGCAGTGTGAGTACGACTCGATGATACAATATGTATTCTTAGGTTAAGGTATAATTGTAAGGGCCTTAGTTGCCTGAAGCAAATAAATAAACAAGTATACAGGTTGGTCCACATACTTCCGAATCGCATTCTCTGTACAGGGTGTTCCCTGTACAGATCAACACAGACAAAGCCGCGAGGCGGTATCTAGTATGGCAATAAAAAAAGAAACAATATCATAAATAATTCAAATAAAACAATCCTTAGTGTTATCTCGTGAACTAAAACCATTTGCAAAACTTTTTGAAGTCCTACATTTTCTTTAGACAACACTCTGTAAAAACTCCCTCCATTGAAGTCGAAAGTTTTTAACTTAAAACTTGGACACGACCGCAAACAAAAATGTGTATGCAGGAAAGAATTTAAGAAACTAAAGTTTTAAAGAAGTTTTAAGTTGAATGAGGTAATGAGTGTGCCCTACATTTTTTTTTTATAAAACAACTATTGTCCTTCGATGATCTCAAAGCGAATAACTTAGAAAAAGACGTAGGCACATATTTAAAGAATTACTAAATTTATAGATGCACAGACAGTACCATTTGGGATTTGAAAAATTAAAAATAATATGTTTATTCTCTAAGAAAATGCAGTGGGAATAAAAATGTCAGCAAATTTATTGTAGAGAAGAGTACAGTTTTATTATACGTAGGTGGCCATATAAGTCATAAGCTCTAGTATTGCTATAGTTATAATTAAATCTATGGTCGACTTGTTCATAAAAAGTTGATATTACGTAACATTTTTTAAGTATATGACAAAAAATTGCCTCTCTTGATTAAGCAACTTGCTGCTGATTTTTTGTGATTTCTTTTCCTCAGCCACAACACCTTGCGAAATGACATAGAATCTAAAATAAGCGGGTTCTACTAGCTTATCCTTGACAAATTATAATAAATTAATTTTAATTTTGGCTCAGCATTAACTTACGTCCCCAAATGCATTGAATAGCAAGCGATACTTACTTGTAAAAGTATATTATTAATATTCAGTACATCTTAAAAAAAAAACAATGCCGACAAAAATACTCATATTTTATATCAGAAAAATTTATTTTACATTCTAAATATATCTTACAAGGAAAACTCAATACAAATTTTGGATTCCAATTCTGAAAAAAAAATATTTTTATTTATTTTTATAGAACATTCAACAAGCAAGAACGGTATTTATCCAAATTAAATGTTTATACCTGTTGCATTTTTAAATTCCCGCAAAATTTATTTCGCAACGAGTTTCGCGAAGATTTTATTACGTTAATAATAATTTATGTACTGGAAACATGCTTTCAGGTTTTAGGCTTTATATCAGTCAGGCACAGAATATAAAACCTGACTTAACCTTCAATGAGTTTCTTTAGTAATATTATTAAACATCAATGCGGGTTAACAGAGGCTTTCATTAATACAAGTACCTAGGTACCGAAATAACTGATAAGTAAGTATGTTGTCCTCTCTACCAGTTGCAGTGCCCCTACCCTGTTGATACTTATTTCTGTATTTTTATAGCACCACATTTTGTGCGAACACATGGTCGGAATAAAAATACCTATTTCTATTTCTAAAACGAATTCTAGTGATTACTTATTATTATAATAAAAACCTGACTCCATAGATGTATGAAAATGATATAAAAATATTAATAATGGGATGATTTTTATCTCATCTAGCCTACTTGATCCCACTTCTGGGCAAAGGCCTTCCCTCGATTCATTCACTCTTCTCGATACTGTGAAATCTTCGGCCAAACTCTCCGATAGGCGTTAAGGTTATCATACCATATTTTTCTAATAATAATATGAATATTAATTAAAATAATTACATATCACAAATTTACCGAAATATTAATTATTACTTTTTGGAGGAGATTTTCTATTTATAATAAGCTCGTATTGTTATTGTTATTATTTTTAGATAATTTTGTATCATAAGTTCATTTTCAGTTCATTCATTTAAATCATAATAAAGCCTGAATTTTTTTTTTTCAAAAAATTATTACTTAAATATTATTTATTTATTAATTCCGGAAAACTACAGTT
This sequence comes from Pectinophora gossypiella, assembly GCF_024362695.1. Taxonomy (NCBI): domain Eukaryota; kingdom Metazoa; phylum Arthropoda; class Insecta; order Lepidoptera; family Gelechiidae; genus Pectinophora; species Pectinophora gossypiella. Next base: position 4,040,897 of record NC_065407.1, on the reverse strand, counting down.
TCATTCATGTGAGTTGGATTTAAATACGTAATTATAACCTGTTCGTAATTTCTTCCACAAAACTAATATCAGGTAGGATTTTTAATATTTTTGTTTTCGTAATATTTTGTTAGGCAATGGTTATCTAATTGAAATATTTGTATCATATATACAGACACAGTTTAAATAATACCAGTTCAATGGTTGAAAAAAATTGTGTATGTTTGTACAACTCGATTCTTTGTTTTGAAAATCGGATTAATCGGGGCTTATTTTTGCTTTGTTGAGGCTTATATATTTTATTTTTTTGATTTCATGTAAACGTATAATAAAAGCTTCAATGAGACTAAGTACTTTATTTAATATGAGATATATGGAATACTTATAAAATAATTTCTACTATTTACTTTATTAAATAATAACAAAAACAAACATTTATAATATCATATATCTAGCGATTTTCACATTGTCGTACGAATCGCAACTACCTACATGAAGATTTAATATTATTATGATCTATTAATTATTAAAACGACATTTAAAAAATAATACAGCACTTTAAAGTTATCAATTACTTAACTCAAATTCTACGTTAAAGCCCTCAGCACTGTACTTTATCAAGAGAAACATTGGGATTTGTATCTACACAACACTTACTGTGTTATCGGACAAATAAAAGGGACTCGTAAAACTTTTGTTTCGCACCGACCTTTCTAATCTCGCACATAACATTAAGCCAATAAAGTTAAGCATTAATTACCTTTGTTCAGGGACTGTTCCGAGCTCAAGTCACATAGCATGCTAAAGAGTTTGCGTTTCGATTATCACATATGCATTTGTTTGTTTACGTATATAGTATTTTCGTGTTGCGTACCGACGTGCGCTCCTCGCGACGAACGCGCGGACACTGTTGAAAATCTGTTGGAGAGGCGGGAAATATGCTACGACGCTACGATTGCTACGATAGGCGACGCGGCTACGTGAGACGTAGATGATGAATTTATATGTAAATATACCTACCATGTGGTGTAATAGAAATACTTAATGTTACAATAATGATCCTTTTCTGACAAGGGCACCATATTTACACCATTAGTGAAAATTATTCAGGATTCGGTTGCTGTCTACACATTTGTTGCGCAAACTAGTTGAGGTACCCTGATACTACAGTATCCTAGTTCAATGGAGCCGTAAAGGTACCTAGTTTTGATGTGTGAGATTTGCAAAAACGAAAACAAAAATATCTTAATGTTTTGTCTTACAGTTTCATAATATGTTATTGTACAATTAAACAAGAAATGTCTCGCTCTTTACTATATTTTAAGGAAAAATAAGTAAAGTTAACTTTCCGTTCCTTTATGACGGATCTAATTTAAGGTAATTTCATATTTTCTTAATTATCTTTAAAACATAACTCAAACATCAGCATTTAATATTTCATGAAAACAAAGGGAGACATAAAAAAAAAAACAAATTAAAAAATATAATCTTGGGGTTTTTCTTGAAACTGAAAATAAACATTTAAAATTATGTAAGTATTTCGGTACGTCGGCGTCGTTAAATAATTTAAATCCATATTTTCTCTATTTAATAACAATTTTTCCTACATATTTTTTCCATTGTTTGTTAAACAGGAGGTAAATACACGATAGCCTTTGTTTTATGAAAGCCTTGTGGTAATGTTAGATGAAATTAGGTTTTAAGGTAGACAATAAACGAGTATGTTTATTATGTTCATTATGATTAGTAGACAATAAACATACTTGTTCATCACTCATTATGATTAGTAGACAATAAACAAGTATAACCACCTATCGTCGTTTAACAGAAAGCTCGGTGAGGTGTGGGATCTTGCCATGGATGTTAGAACACGGGTAGAGTACTCTGATCCCAAGGTAACAGGGAACTTCTTGGAGGACGAATAGCGCCAGTTAAACGCTCACTGTCACAGTTTACTTTTACTGGATGTTCTCTGTACGGAGTTCGACACAAGAATGGTACAACCCTTGTGGTTGTGGGCTGCGCCCGCGACGGGGATACACCTTCGGGGCTATGCCCCCTTTGTGTGGCATTTTTCGGGCACGGGGGTGGGCTACGGCGGGCGAGACTCGCCCCTCCGTAAGCCCAGTGTCAATCCGGTGGTGCCGCCGGCGAGTCATCCCACCAGGTGAGACCCTGTTGAGGGAGGCCCAGTGAGCGGATCCAGCCAGGCGGCACGGTACATGCGGCTCGCCGTCTTATAAGGGTTGTTCCCACTACCGTACCTTCCACGTGTGTCGTAATCAAGTGCAGGTGTTGTTTGTTTGCTAGCCGCACGTGTAGATGGATATACCTCTAGCCTAGTTATGTTGTTTCTGATCTCGATAATATATAGATAGGTATTACATGCCCAAAACTGAAAGGTAAAGAGATAATTAATTTATGTTATTCATCAATTGAACATACACGTCGTTAGTGACATCGTAACGAAGACTTTGAGGGATTATTCAGACCATGATTCTGAGTTGATATCAAGTGGAATTTTCCGTCACAAAAGTATAGAACTGAAAATAATTAAAAAAAACACAAAAACTTTCAAGAATATTCAGACTGAAAATTCCATTTGATATCTACTCAGAGTCATGGTCTGAATCATCCCCCTCAGTATTCGTTACGGTGTCACTAACACCCTGTATTCTTAATAACATCCTGGACATACGATGGACTACTTACATATCTATCCATAGGTAGGTAGGCTTATAGGTTATCTATACATAAGGTAACAAGCAATATATAAACAAAACATAAAGTTTCATAAATAAAGTTTTTAAGGTAATGGCTGTAATGAAATAAAAAAAAATACACCTATTTATGTTATTATATCGTCAATCTCATAAAATCATAGAAGGAAAACTAGAAGGAAAGAAAGGAAAGGGAAAACGAAGAAGAGCTTACATGGAACAAATCAAAGAGAAGGCGAACGTCGTGTCTTATAAGGAAGTGAAAAATTGGCCTTTGATAGACAAGAATGCAAAATGCTACACCGTTGTGGCTCTTAAATTAATGATGATGGTGGTCAAACTCTTGTTGGTGGAGGTGTTTCGTTGGCTATTAGCTGTTAAAACACCTCCACCAACTCGCAGTGGAGCAGCGTGATAAGGTATGCTCCATACGCTCTCCGGTTGATTGAGGGGAGGCCTGTGCCCAGCAGTGGGACGTATATAGGCTTATGTTTATGATTGTCAAACTCTAGCATTTTGAGTGGGTCTGAAAAGGGTAATTGCATCCTTGTGTTTTATTATTTAGCTTAAGGTCAAAGCTTTCCTACATTGATGTATAATATACTGTTACTTTAGTTTTCCTAGAGGTCGCGGTGTTCACGACATACAATTTTATAATCTGTGCAAACTATATACTCTGTACATTTGTACCATTCATTCTTCCCTTCCAAATAAAGACGCGAACGGAGCTGCAAGTAATTTCAGTTTTTTATTTAATTTCACCGAGAAACTAAGTGCTTCCCTGTTCACGCGGCACTAGACAGGATTATCCCCTTCTTCAGACTAGACAATAGACGAAGAGTGGACATATACATACATAATTACGCGCCCGTTGTTCCTATTGGGGTTGGTAGAGCCTCAAATAATAATGCAACAACTACTATGCAATTTGCATAGAAGTGTTAAGATAAATGCGAATCCAATATAGTGACGGGTAGTTAACACAATAGTTACCAGTTTTTGAAATAATAAGCAACTCAAATTCAAAATTCGAAAACATATTTAATTTATTCAGTAAATAACATAGTTACACTTTGAATAGTATTTTTTACGTAACGAACGTCTCAACTGCCTAAAACTACTGCAGCTGCTCACAACCTGTATAGCCGAGGAAAATAAGCTGCAAGAAAACCTCGGCACAGGGCTCAAGAAGTTCTTTTAAAAAAACTTAAAATAATACAATATAGAAATTGGGCGGCCTAACAATTATATTATCATTTACCAGACAGGTAATCCCATGCCACATGCGGCAAATCTCATTCTGAAACAGTTTAGTGTTAGAATATTACTGTGTCAGTGAAGTCACTTTAGGTATAAATGAGGTATATTTAAGAAATTGATGGATGCTTCCTAGCAGTAGTTACTTTAACTAGAGCCAAACTATTTGAACGGAAAAGTTTAAATCTCTTCGAAGCAAAGTTTGGAGTCCCGAACATCATTATGTCGAACACTAATAAGGAAGGATTTATTCCTGTTCTATTTTTTTTTCTACTGGATTAAGAAGATGGACAGAGAGGATTAGATCATGTGAGTGATAGCATAGGATAAATTGATGAAACCGATTATGATACAGTCGAAAAGTAAAATCGCTTTCTCCACATTCATCAATCGTTTCATACACGGGTTCAGAGTAGATCGTACTGAACCTAAACACCTAAAAAGAACTACTTATTGAATTCTTATGAATCGTATATTTATAAGAATTCAATAGTTCTTTTTTTATTATGACGTTTGGTAAAAGGTACTAATCCTTTGACTAAGTAGTAAAATAGCGTGATTTACACAAGGTCAGCTCAATAATGACCCTGCTACCAAGGTTGATAAAATCAGACATCATTATGGAGAAAAGATAATCTCGGAGTAAACTGATGAATTTGTAGTCAAACGGAAAGCAAATAGTAAAGAAAACATTATGTATATAAATGACTTATTTTAATATAACATAAACTTACGACTATATCCTAAGTTTTCAAAGGTACATCCATCGGGAGATGAACCAAGTACTCACACCTCACAGAGATTCAGTTAGTCTTATTTTATTTTATTTATTTTACAAAATGACAATATACATATATATATATATATATATATATATATATATATATATATATATATATATATATATATATATATATATATATATATATATATATCCTTCCAGCCGTATTCGGCCATGGCGACAAGTCTCCAATCTAAGAACGCCTAAGATGCGCTTTTATATGACAATAGGGTTACTAATGATGTAAGAGTCAGGAAAAAGGGGAAAATATTGAGAGTTATTATAGGACATAGGAGGCAAGATGATTGGACACTTAGTAAGACACGACGAATTTATTAAAAACATCATATAAGGGAAGCTACAAAAAGAGCGGAAGGGGCAGACCAAGAAGTACAGGAAAGGCGAACATTGTGTCTTATAAGTACGTGAAAGAATTGGCCTTTTACAGAAAAAAAAATGGATAATGCTACACCAACAAGAGCGTTGTTCTTAAATTGGGTCGTGTACTAGGTTCAAGATAAATTATTAAATTCTGATTACTAAATAAAGACACATCTAAAAGTAACGAAAAACGTTTTCTTTTTTAAATTTTACTCATTTATGAATTTTAAATATAATAAGTCCGACATTTTATCACGTTTTTCTATGACGTCACAATGTGCTTTTTGAAACAAATTCTATAGTAATTTCGTGTGTTGACGTTTAGTAAATAGTAACGGATTTAACTAGTTGGAAACTAGCCTATTAGTAATGATTATACAAATACATTTTTTTTATTCTACCAGCATCGTAAAAACCAGGATCTGGTCTGACTCTATGATGACAATCATCCCTCGTCGGATCATCCAAGCAAAATCAAAACAATAGAGCAAAGTATATTACATTTATCATTAGACGTGTGTGTGGCATCCCAAAGAAAGAAAGAAAGGGAAAACGTTTATTATACAGGGTGTTAGTGACACCGTAACGAATACTGAGGGGGATGATTCAGACCATGATTCTGAGTTGATATCAAGTGGACTTTCCTGACGGAAAATTCATAATAATAATAATAATAAAAAAGTTTATTTAGGTAAAATCTACGACACACATATACATTTACAACATTAAAATATACACACATTAACATTAATATTTAAGTAGTTGATTCATGGAAATTTTAGTGTTATTTTTTTTTAATAGTTTCATTTCCATACTTTTGCGTCAAACTCTAGCATTTTGAGTGGGTCTGAAAAGGGTAATTGCATCCTTGTGTTTTATTATTTAGCTTAAGGTCAAAGCTTTCCTACATTGATGTATAATATACTGTTACTTTAGTTTTCCTAGAGGTCGCGGTGTTCACGACATACAATTTTATAATCTGTGCAAACTATATACTCTGTACATTTGTACCATTCATTCTTCCCTTCCAAATAAAGACGCGAACGGAGCTGCAAGTAATTTCAGTTTTTTATTTAATTTCACCGAGAAACTAAGTGCTTCCCTGTTCACGCGGCACTAGACAGGATTATCCCCTTCTTCAGACTAGACAATAGACGAAGAGTGGACATATACATACATAATTACGCGCCCGTTGTTCCTATTGGGGTTGGTAGAGCCTCAAATAATAATGCAACAACTACTATGCAATTTGCATAGAAGTGTTAAGATAAATGCGAATCCAATATAGTGACGGGTAGTTAACACAATAGTTACCAGTTTTTGAAATAATAAGCAACTCAAATTCAAAATTCGAAAACATATTTAATTTATTCAGTAAATAACATAGTTACACTTTGAATAGTATTTTTTACGTAACGAACGTCTCAACTGCCTAAAACTACTGCAGCTGCTCACAACCTGTATAGCCGAGGAAAATAAGCTGCAAGAAAACCTCGGCACAGGGCTCAAGAAGTTCTTTTAAAAAAACTTAAAATAATACAATATAGAAATTGGGCGGCCTAACAATTATATTATCATTTACCAGACAGGTAATCCCATGCCACATGCGGCAAATCTCATTCTGAAACAGTTTAGTGTTAGAATATTACTGTGTCAGTGAAGTCACTTTAGGTATAAATGAGGTATATTTAAGAAATTGATGGATGCTTCCTAGCAGTAGTTACTTTAACTAGAGCCAAACTATTTGAACGGAAAAGTTTAAATCTCTTCGAAGCAAAGTTTGGAGTCCCGAACATCATTATGTCGAACACTAATAAGGAAGGATTTATTCCTGTTCTATTTTTTTTTCTACTGGATTAAGAAGATGGACAGAGAGGATTAGATCATGTGAGTGATAGCATAGGATAAATTGATGAAACCGATTATGATACAGTCGAAAAGTAAAATCGCTTTCTCCACATTCATCAATCGTTTCATACACGGGTTCAGAGTAGATCGTACTGAACCTAAACACCTAAAAAGAACTACTTATTGAATTCTTATGAATCGTATATTTATAAGAATTCAATAGTTCTTTTTTTATTATGACGTTTGGTAAAAGGTACTAATCCTTTGACTAAGTAGTAAAATAGCGTGATTTACACAAGGTCAGCTCAATAATGACCCTGCTACCAAGGTTGATAATTTAAGGTCGGACATCATTATGGAGAAAAGATAATCTCGGAGTAAACTGAGAATTTGTAGTCAAACGGAAAGCAAATAGTAAAGAAAACATTATGTATATAAATGACTTATTTTAATATAATATAAACTTACGACTATATCCTAAGTTTTCAAAGGTACATCCATCGGGAGATGAACCAAGTACTCACACCTCACAGAGATTCAGTTAGACTTATTTTTATTTTATTTTATTTATTTTACAAAATGACAATATATGTATATATATATATATCCTTCCAGCCGTATTCGGCCATGGCGACAAGTCTCCAATCTAGGAACGCCTAAGATGCGCTCTTATATGACAATAGGGTTACTAATGATGTAAGAGTAAGGAAAAAGGGGAAAATATTGAGAGTTATTATAGGACATAGAAGGCAAGATGATTGGACACTTAGTAAGACACGACGAATTAAAAACATCATAGAAGGGAAGCTACAAAAAGAGCGGAAGGGGCAGACCAAGAAGTACAGGAAAGGCGAACATTGTGTCTTATAAGTACGTGAAAGAATTGGCCTTTTACAGAAAAAAAAAAATGGATAATGCTACACCAACAAGAGCGTTGTTCTTAAATTGGGTCGTGTACTAGGTTCAAGATAAATTATTAAATTCTGATTACTAAATAAAGACACATCTAAAAGTAACGAAAAACGTTTTCTTTTTTAAATTTTACTCATTTATGAATTTTAAATATAATAAGTCCGACATTTTATCACGTTTTTCTATGACGTCACAATGTGCTTTTTGAAACAAATTCTATAGTAATTTCGTGTGTTGACGTTTAGTAAATAGTAACGGATTTGACTAGTTGGAAACTAGCCTATTAGTAATGATTATACAAATACATTTTTTTTATTCTACCAGCATCGTAAAAACCAGGATCTGGTCTGATTCTATGATGACAATCATCCCTCGTCGGATCATCCAAGCAAAATCAAAACAATAGAGCAAAGTATATTACATTTATCATTAGACGTGTGTGTGGCATCCCAAAGAAAGAAAGAAAGGGAAAACGTTTATTATACAGGGTGTTAGTGACACCGTAACGAATACTGAGGGGGATGATTCAGACCATGATTCTGAGATGATATCAAGTGGAATTTCCTGTCGGAAAATTCATGGAAATTTTAGTGTTATTTTTTTAAATAGTTTCATTTCCATACTTTTGCGACGGAAAATTCCACTTGATAATAACTCAGAATCATGGTCTGAATCATCCCTCAAAGTTTTCGTTACGATGTCACTATCACCCTGTATAGGGACAATACCGTGTCAAATATAAAACAAAACACGAAATAACACCTACCTAATATACTTGCACCTACGTATATTTTTAACTTATATTTCAACATATAAATGTATATGAGCGAATTATGGAACCGGTAAATCAACTTTAGAATTCCAGAACTTTGTCGACATCTGAATAAATATTCAATTCGAATGATTTTCCTGGGAATGCGGATTGGAAGGAGTTAAAGACGGAATATTAAAGTCAACAGGTTTGAGGGAATTTATTAATTATGCAACAAGTTTAAGAATTGAGCTAAGCCTCTAAGCTTTAAGAACGATTAAAAATGTATTGTACTTTTCTGTCTTTTCCCCTAAATCATTGAGTTATTCGCCGAAAATAAACTCTGGAGCATTTCACGCATCCGAAACAAATCTAAAAATAGCTACAGTTACGAGAATTAGACTTAAAGAAAGAGGACTTTTTTTACATGAAGTATGTGCTAAAATCTCAAAAATGAATCATGTCGACTTGTCTTACACTGATGTCACAGTAATCACATCAAAAGACGTGTCTTTTGTATGAAGAATTTTAGTGTCGTTACCTATTTTTGTTTTTTTTGGATTCCGTACCTAAAGGGTAAAAAACGGGACCCTATTACTAAGACTCCGCTGTCCGTCCGTTCGTTCGTCTGTCCGCCCGTCCGTCCGTCCGTCACCAGGCTGTATTTCAAGAACTGAGACAGTTTATTTATTTATTTATTTATTTATTTATTTGGTCAACCAACGGCAAGTACACTGGTACATGGTTACAGTTTGCAGTTAATACATATAAAAAACTAAGCGCCTCGCCACTTACAGGTGGACACAACGTGCACTAATACTTTAGGTACAGTTAAAATTTTCACAAATTATGTATTTCTGTTACACACAACATACTTACATACATACATAAACTCACGCCTATTTCCCACCGGGGTAAACAGAGGCTATAGAATTCCATTTGCTTCGATCCTGACACACTTCTCTTGCTTCCTCCACATTCATCAATCGCTTCATACACGCACGCCGGTTCAGAGTAGATCGTATTGAACCTTTTCTAAGGACATCTCCAATTACACACAACTCCACATTATATTATGTATTTCGGCCACAAAAACAACAAATCCTAAAAATTTAATAAATACATAAAGGAGCTCCCATAAAACGAACGCGATTTTTTTCCTTTTTTTGGCTCGGTATCAATAATGGCAACAGGTAGGCACTTGAAATATTTACAAAATACTTAGTTGTATATTTACTTTAATAATAAAATTAAAATAAACATTTGAGGGGGCTTTCCATAAAAAAAGATATAATAATTCCTATTTCGGAAAAGAACCCTTAGTGCTTGAGTCCGACTCGCACTTAGCCGGTTTTTATGTGTGACCAACGGAATCCTAGTGTAGAGGTCATAAATTTACTCGAAACAAACTCAAGTTCAGACAGCAATAATGGTATTAGATTGTTACATGTACTACAGAATACAAACAACTTTGAAGCAGAGAACCACTAAACAGATTAACTCTGGTTAACTTTACCAACAAACTTTTATTACTACTGTGATCTATTATTATTATTGTATGTCGTTTCCATATCTCGGGACTATCGAGTCCCGGACTTTTGAAAAGCGTGGGTAGGGCCGAAGCCAACACGTAGAGGCCCCTTAAGACAATTTAATCTAAATGTTGTGTGACATCAACCGGCGATTATGCCTGTATGCACTATGGGAGAGCACCCAAAGACAATCCCCGGTTCGTGTAGGACTATTGCAGATTATGGGCACAAAGGGAACTGGGCTATTGGGCTGTGGGTTAGTGGACCGGGATACTGGGGCTATGTGGGAACTATGGCGCCTGCTCCATAACAACAAAGATACAATGAGCAGGCGGTGACTCGTCACTCACTGGATGGGCCACCCAGATAGGTGGTCAGCTAGATAGCTGACGCGACTGGACGGCAAGGCAGCATCATGGTTGTGAGCAGCTCAGGGAGTCGAGAGGTGTACACCGCTTTCTGCGAGGCGGTTTACCCGCCTCACCAACTCGCTACTTATGCATCTTTCACTTCCACCTTGCGAGCGTTTAGCTCTAACGCCACACTCTGGCCGGCCAATGAAGGCAAGCCAGAGGTGAAAGTCCTGCGGCCCCCGCTGAGGTCCACTCCGGCCGCCCAATGAAGGCAAGCCGGAGACAGAGGGCCTGTCCGTCTCTTGAGGGATCTCAGCTCCGTGGTGTCGTAACTCACCAACAGCTCGCCACGAGCTGGCCTGCGGAGACTGACTGCACTGTTGAATTCACCAGGTTCTGCTGATGAATTCACCAGGGAGCGATGGGGTCGTCGCATCCCTACGCCTTTATTAATATAATTATTATGAAATATAGCTTGACTGTGAACTGAACAATAAAACTTAAAATAATTTTAGTTTATTCAGCCAAACACACGATATAGGTACCTACCTATATCACTGTGTATAAAAAAAAGTATTTTTTTTATTTGTGTTACAAAACTTTTAGTTATAGTTCCTTGTTATTCATATTATTATGAAATGAATGAATCCTTGAAAAGAAAAAAAACGAAAATTATATAATATTTATAAACCATGATCAAATACATATAAAATTCGAATGGCGTTTTGACTGTTTAATTTTATTAGGAATGTGATATATGTGTAGACATTGGATTTACCTAAATGTAGTTACAAAAAGCACAACTATGGGTATATTTTGTCTACAGATTTTTTTTCAATGGCTACTATGTTATCTAAGGCAAGCTATATGGATGGGTTCATCACTCTTTCAATAAATTAAACGATTTACAGCCTTCACAACCAGACTTGGAGTAAACAAAAATCGAAAACAACTTTTTTTGTAATCAGAAAATTTGCTTCGAAGAAATATTTTTTATTTGCTTTACTTATGGGTCTTGTTTATTATTTTGATATACTTCTTACGTGCTGTTATTTTTTTAAACATTATTTTTTTTATGTTGGTAGGATTATATGTTATGTGTATATTATGTTTAATTTTTTTGTACTGCACCATCACGCGCTCCAATGCATAAACTTCTTTCACCCTAAGGTTGCCTGGCAGATTTTGCTGTAAAGCAATAAGGCCACCTACTGTGATTATTTTATTCCTCTGTACGTGTCCTGCGTTTATTTTTTGTGCATTAAAGAATTATTAATTGAACATTAGAACCAGACGCCACAATACAATACAAAAACTCTTTATTACAGACAAAAGAAACACACTACATGAACAAACAAACAATTAGTACAAAAGGCGACTATAATAATTTTATAATCATAATTTATCTAGGTCCATGAAACAATCACAAAGATAAATGGTATTTAATTAATAACGGGTAGTCCTTAGAATGTAGTATGACGACGACGGTAAACACTAAGACCGCGTTCACTTGCGGCGCGGTCCGCCGGAAAAACAAACGTATGACAATGTACAGAGCGTTCACAGAGAAGCGTTTTTTCAGGCGTTTGTTTAAATCAAAGCGTCACATATGGCGGGTGACGCTGCGGACGACGTGGCATAGGTGACGCGGCGGGTGACGCGCCAAGATAAAAAGATAAAGATTTTTATGCATAAATTTAGGTACAGTTATAAATAAATAAATAAAATTAATAAAATCATTTTATTTCAGGCATGTAACCCATATTTACATTATTAAAATACAATTAAAATTCCAAAAACAATAAAACAAAATAGTAAAATTAAATTAAGTTAAAACTAAATCAAATTAGAAAAAAGAAAAAAATAGAAAAATTTGGAAGATATAATTATAATATTAAGTACGGTCACGAGCATTAATATGTATACACTTGGTACTTTAACTTTTTTGACAAATTGAACTGTAAGTCTCACTAAATGTCAATAAATGTTAGTGCGACAGAGTCCTAAAGTGGGTACATTATATCGCTCATGACTGTACATATTGAGTCAGTCACTACCAATAACAATAACGAATAATATCATTACAGGCTTATATTACAGGGTTATAGATAATAGTTATCTATAGCTATGCTACTGTTCTGCGCGCGCCGCAGGAGAGACTTGCCGTCTCTCCATGAAAGGACAAAACGCTTGACGCCTCGCGCACTGCGCCGCGTGACGCCTGACGTGTCTCTGAACGCGGCCTAAGTCTTTAAGGGTCCTAGATGACTGTTGAACTCTAAAAAGGTTTTTATAACTCTCTCTATGTAGATATTACGTACGAGTAACTTAACAAGAAACTGTACCTACCGAACATTTTGGATTTACCCTTTTACTGAATAAAGAGTCTACGGGCGCGCCGCTTTGTTACGTCATGGCAACAAATGATTTCAACGTACTGAGTGCCATGAAACGTCTCGCTGTGTATTGTGTGGCAGAATGATAAAGCGTCATGATTGTTCAAACAGGTACGAATCTCGGTGGGGACTATCACAAAGTATACTTAGTGAGCCTTGCTTTGATCAGGCTGATCATCCTATTGTCCGAAAATAAGATAATCCGTGTTTGGGAGGTCACGGTAAGCTGCCGGGACTGACTGCTATTTACTTAAGTAAGTATGTAGTTGTTGATATTTGAGATAACTGAACACGCAAAATTGCAGGTGTGTAGGTCAAATGATTTTGCAGTCATGATACAGTAGTTGACTTCTAATAACCGTTTCGGTTTCCGTTCGGTTTCGGAAATGGTTTTTATAATATACCTAATCCGCGGTCAGCGAGTGGCCCTTTTGCTTCGTGAACTTGCCTAATTTACTGCCGTGTGCCCAGACAATTTCAGATTTTATAACTCACCATTTTAATGCTAATTTAAGTAAGCAGTCGTTACATGAGCCAAGTCAGGGGCATTTGACGGCTCAGTCTTCTTCTTCTTCTGTCATGTAGGTTGTAAGGCGGATTACTTACCCCATCAACCCTGGTGTTAGGGTTATTATTTAGCCGCCAAAGGCCCCTGACATGGCTCATGTAACGACTACTAACTTACATCAGTAAGTAGTAACCGCGGGACCAACGTCTTAACGTGCCTTCTTAAGCACGGATCATCTTACCTTCGGACAATCAGGTGATCAGCCTGTAACGTCCTAACCAAACTAGGGATCACAAAGTGATTTTTGTGATGTGGACACACCGGGATTTGAACCCGGGACCTCCGGATCGTGAGCTCAACACTCAATCCACTGGACCACCGAGGCCGTTACGGACGGCTCCGTAATAACCCTGTCATCAGGGTTGATGAGGTCGGTTATTGCATTCACAACCCACACGGGTGGAGATCGTTCAAACGTCGCAACGAACCAACATTACATCGTGTGGTCTCAACCTTACATACCCTCATGTAATATTAAGACTTCATTCTCTCCAATATGACGACGACACTTCCAACTTCTTAAATATATATTGCTATGATATTGACTTCTGTCTGGGTGGCGCTTCCAATACTCCATTTAAATATGAATATACATACATACATAAACTCACGCCCCTCACGTTTTACCCACCGGGGTAAGCAGAGACTATTGAATTCCATTTACTTCGATCCTGACATACTTATCTTGTTTCCTCCACATTCATCAATCGTGTCATACACGCACGCCGGTTTCAGAGTAGATTATGCTGAAACTTTTCTAAGGAAATTTCCAATTTGGTCAATGTACGACCTTCTAGGTCTTCATCCGCTAGCTCTACCACCAACCTTCATTTTATATAGTGCTTTTGTAATACTATTATGCTTCATTCGCTCTATGCGTCCAAACCAACTTAACATTCTCTTCCCAATCTTGTCACTATATCGTCTTTTACACCACATCTAATATATGACCGTAATCCTGGAGGTGGAGGCTTAGAGACCTATAACATAGGGTATCCTAGTTTAGGCTTAAGTTATATACCAATATAAATAAAAATAAGATTGTTATGATTATTTGAAGAGGAAATAAATACTTTACTTATTTACTTACATATTTCAACACCGGTAGTAAACGTCTGAAAAAGTCCGGGATCCCGGTATTGGCCGACACTCGGATCCCGGTATTGGAAGCCATAGTAACTATCGTCGCTGACGTCGCTAACTGACGTACCTAACTGAAATTTTCTGTGAATCTGATTTCCACCCTTTGGTATTGTTTGATTTGTATCTTACAAATCATTCTAGCAAAAACTGCAGATACGTCGGTTTGCAAAGTCACCCACTACTACGACTATGTTACCTTTAGTCTTCGTTTTGACGGAGAGATCCAATTTTCTTTGTTCTCAGTAATAATTATGTGCATAATAATTATTCCTTAACTAACCTTTTCATCTCTGAACCATTTGTAACAACTAACGTCCAACTACTTTTTTTCTATACCACGAACTTTGCTCGAAGCATTTTATTTTAGTTAGGTACTTTCCCAATAAGAAAAGTTCTCATAAAAACTTTTTCTTGTTATAAATTAACAGTTATGTTACACATTAAACACTGCAGACCATTTCTTTCGAATAGGTTGGAAGGTCAATGGCCGATCTCACCAACCCTGGTGTTAAGGTTTTATTAAGACGCCAAAGACTTTTCACTTCATATTTTGTAAAGACTATGTACCTACTATTAAACAGAACTAATTCAGTAAAATTAGTAATTGTATTTCAATAAGATAACATTTTACAATCGTCTCAATGCGCGGTAAGAATTAGATCTGTCAAAGTACGTAAGCTAGTGTTGCGACGTTCATTAGCATAGTGACGTATCAGTCGATATTAGGTCGATCGATTCTTTGCCATCTAACACTACATATTTAAGTAAATAGTAGCTGTCTAACATGCCTTTCGAAGCTCCGAATCATCTTACTTTCACAACCAATTCAGCCTGCAATCTTCTAACTGAACAAAGGACAGCCTCACATCACTATGTGTTTACGATAATTTCCCCATCGAGAATCGAACATAAACCTTTACATGCATGACCTTTTTTTTGACGTGCCTTATTGTAGATTTGTCGCAGAAGGCATTAACTACTTGGCCGGACAAATGGGGAGCGCTAAAGGCTCTGACTAGGTAATTATGCATGACCCAAACGCATTCAATAAAAGTTAAAAATGTTTCATTATAACGAAGAGTATCAAGGATAATAACAAATATAATGTACTATACCAAAATATAGCTTTTCCTGTTTGTAAGGATACGTGTACAATGCTGATTTTTTATTATTTTAATCATTATGCTGAAAGCAATACAAATCTTTCCGAATCATCCTTGCTAACAGAGCTAATCACTGGTCATCCTTAATTTAAGAGTCACACACTTGTCGGTGTAGCCAAATCCTTGACTTCCTTTTAAGATACGATACAACAGACAAATACAACAACAGACTTATATATATATATATATATCACAACAACAGATATGTAAAGTCGTTTTTTTTTTAATATCAATCATAGCACACTGGGTAAACGCGCTGTATTAAAAATAAACAGTAAAAAATTCGATCGGTCTAACGGTCGGTCGGTCGGTATCGATGTATCGGTTCTGTAATACAAAAAACAAAAACGATACAAAACCAATAATTTAGACAGCATGTATGATTCGGATGAATTCCGATATGTTTTTGCTTTCGGGAGCAATTCGTTTCTCGGCCGAAGTAGATAGCATACATACATAACATACCTAAACTTACTTTGATGTTGCAAGTTTGAATCTGCTCGAGCCTAAACGAAAGATTTTCAAAATTGTTTTCGAATTCATGTTTAGATAACAAGTGATTATTACGTGGTCAGGGAAAGAAAACATTGTAAGGAATCTTACATTCCCGAGAAATTGAGCTGGTTTCCCTTCGCAGGTTGGAAGACCAGACAGGCAGTCGCTTCTGTAAAAAATCGGAGCTATCAAATCTTTAGGTTAGGTAAGCGGACCCTGTGAAAACGAGATACCGCTAGGGAGATCATGTGAATGAATCCTTATTATTGCAACTGCTGATTCGCAACATGAGTAATGTTCAACTCGGTAATTAATAATTGCTTTCCTTGTATTTGTGTGGAATTTAACCTACGCAAATCAGCACGTTGTAAAATCCAAACGTTTTGAATATCAGTTCTCAATATGTGACACAGTAAATGAATAATTCATTGATATAAAAGTGAGTGAATATCTCTTAAATTATGTGTTTGGTAAGAAATCTGATTTTCGTTGGATTGTTATTCAGATTTTGGACTCGAATCGTAGCTGGTACGTGAGTATTTTGTTCATTTTCTTTTCTATAGGGTATTCTATTGGATTAAATAGATACAATTATGAAATGCTAATCATCCCAAGACGATCAAAAACCAATTACATTTTTCTCTTTGACTTATTCTAATTACGAATTAGTTAGGTAACAATGTCTACAATTGGTGACCGCTTAAATTAGTGAAAGTTCATGAAAAGGCAATAGAAAAAAATTGCTTTAACGTTTCGTAGTATCTATCTCACAAAGAGAAAATTTAAATCGAAAAAAAAAACTGACTTTGACGGGACATGAACCCGCAGCTCACACACGCAAGGGCAAGCTCATGTGAGTGCTATAAAAACAAAAATCATTTAGTACCTATCTCATTTGATTATGTCGTGAAACAACAAAAGTAAATCCTCTGTCATCCGAGCAGCACTTGCCTATATGGAGACAATAGTCAACGGCAAAGTCAAAGCCTCGAAACCCTCGGTGCGGGAGTCAGATTTATTTATTTATTTATTTATTAAGTACTACTGCATCATATATATACAAAATATTAACAACTAAGACAATTACTAAAATATATATGACAATTACAGTATACATAGCATCTACAAATTAGTAATTAAATTAATAAAGCAGTCTCTATTTACCCTGAACTGACAAATATGAATAGAATATTAAATTAAAGTAGAAGTAGAATTTAAAGTAGAATTAAAGTAGAATTCGCACTTGACCGACATTTTATTTTAAATTTAGATCCTAAGCATAAATTTTTCAGAAAATAATATAAAAAACATGAATTTCCGACAGGAAATTGCATTTGATATCAACTCATAATCATGGTCTGAATCATCCCCCAAAATTTTCGTTACGATGTCACTAACAGCCTGTATGTATGTTACAAAATCAAATCTTTGCCAATTTGTTTTCACGGGAGTTTTACTAATATATAATGTTTTGTTTTTAGATTCTACATATCAGTTATTTGTTAATCCAGAACTACGAACATTGCAAATAGGGGATACTAAGGAATTCCATTGTTGCGGACGTTTTCCAAGAGGGGGAACGATACTGTGGTACCAAAGATATGGTAATATTACAATACATAACATAAACAGCCTATATACGTCCCACTGCTGGGCACAGGCCTCCCCTCAATCATCCGGAGGGGCTATGGAGCATACTCCACCACGCTGCTCCAATGCGGGTTGGTGGAGGTGTTTTTTACGGCTAATAGCCGGGATCAACGGCTTAACGTGCCCTCCGAAGCACAGAATCATCTTACTTTTTCCGACAATCAAGCCTGAAAATAGCCCAGTCATATTAGGTAAAAAAAGGGGTCAACCTCGGAATGAGAGATAATAAGCTATAAATTGGTATGGACCTTTGTTTTGTCGTTTTAAATGTTGTCTCAAAAGTCACAAATGATACCGTGTCCGCGTCTTAAGATATTGAAGGTCAAAGGTCATAAAAATTGTTTTTTTGTGAATATCTCGCTTCCTATTGCTTAAATGATATTTTTACCTATAATAAAAGTTGTAGAGTATAAAATTCTCTACAATTTTCGTTTCATGTTTTTTTTGATACGATCAACCGTTTTTGAGGTAGAGCGCGAAGAGTGCGCAGCGCACAGTTATAAATGGTCCAATGCAAGGTCAAGCGTGAGTTACGCTTATCAGTACGTGATATAAAGTCTATTATTTATTAAATTATTATAATTATTAAACAATGGCCATTATTTATGTGCTAATTATTAATTGTTGATATTTTATTAAAATCAGTAACTTAATTATTTATATTTAACTATTCAACTATAATGTATTATTAATTCTGGAATATATATTTTCAGTTAAAAAGGCAATAAGGGGATATATTTTATGTATATCTTTATTTATCATTAAATATGCCATACTATACATTTGTTGAAATGTCAGTTTAAATATCATAAGAATTTTTATTGGTTTTAATTATAATAAAATTGTGAATAGAAGCTAGTTATCTTCATCTTCTTCGTCGTCTTCTTCTTGTTGTCGCTCGAAAACGTTCAATTCATTGTCATCATCCTCATTATCGGTCATATTCATCTCCAAACCCTCCAGAATTTCAGGATCGTATGCGTTTTCTTCATCGGGATTACTTGGATATTGTGCAGCGTTCAGGCAAGCTTGTCCATTGCACTGGCCACAAGCTAAAGAACATAGTAGCCCTGATTTTCGACATCCACAGCGGGAACCACAACCATTTTTGCAATTGCAAAATATTGTATTTAGTAGTTCGGTTGGTGCTGGAGGTAATAACGTTCTTATGGGCTCCAGGATTTAATATTTTTATTTTATTAATTTAATAAATAATAGACTTTATATATCACGTACTGATAAGCGTAACTCACGCTTGACCTTGCATTGGACCATTTATAACTGTGCGCTGCGCACTCTTCGCGCTCTACCTCAAAAACGGTTGATCGTATCAAAAAAAACATGAAACGAAAATTGTAGAGAATTTTATACTCTACAACTTTTATTATAGGTAAAAATATCATTTAAGCAATAGGAAGCGAGATATTCACAAAAAAACAATTTTTATGACCTTTGACCTTCAATATCTTAAGACGCGGACACGGTATCATTTGTGACTTTTGAGATAACATTTAAAACGACAAAACAAAGGTCCATACCAATTTATAGCTTATTATCTCTCATTCCGAGGTGAAACCCCTAAAATGACTGGGCTAAAAGTCCTTACCAAACAAAGGACAGTCTCATAAAGTGATTTCGACAATGTCCCCATCGGGAATCGAATCCGGACCTCCAGATTGTGAGCCTAACGCTCAAACCGCTATTACAATACAATAACAAAAAAAAATTATATGTACACAAATACTTATGCTTATTTATGCATTTATTGGTGCTGATTCCAGTACGCGCCACCTAATTTTATTTAAAGTCATACTAATCGACAGGCATCAAAATGCAATACACCTCAATTTTAGGCAGCAATTTCGCTCAGTCAACCGAGCGAATTACACGAATGGCTTATTATTAATTTATTTTATAGTATTAGTGATTTTTTGATATTTGCATGTAATAATAAATAGCAGGATAGAGAATTTGTAACACTAACTTAAATAACTTGTGACTTTGTAGGTACTAACTTATATTTAGTAACAAAAAAAACTTAGGTAATACAATAAGAAATCGTTTATTTGCTCTAAGTAGGTACTTATAGACTACTAAGTGATGAAGCTTATCACTAATTTACTCTTGTCGTTATGGCATTCTCCATGCTACTTTTTTAGGGAAAAAATATAGGGCAGAAGTTTCCCTCTGGCTTTCCGCCCGGTAGTACTCGGTCTGACGCGAGTGGGATGGCGCCCAGAGTAGTTTATTATTTAGTAGTCTGTATCTACTTAGAGCGAATAAAATATTTCTAATTATATTAACTATATATTTTTTTTAATTTATTAATTGAATACGCCACGTGCTCAGCGTTGATGGAAAACACCGTCAGTAAACTTACATTCCTAAGAAATGCATTTCGGGGGTATGTAACCTAATCTGTATTGGGCTGGTTTACCCTTCGCGGGTTGGAAGGCAGATGATGAAATACTTAATATACAATTAAGCAATGCCTTGTAAAACTATTTAATCAGTTTGCCTGCAGGAATGAGTCTCTAGTAGTAACTTGTACGAGCACTTATATCTAATAGTAATGTGAGGAGTTTTTCTATTTGTAAAAAATATATACGTAAATAAAATTGTTCTGTGTTAATGGATTTTACTAAATACTGACAATACAAATACACTTTATTGCACCAAAATAAAAAGAAATAATTACAAAAAGTCACTCCCTACTTAGATGTTATGTTTCTTAAAAGCAATATAGTAATATGTATATCACAATATAGTTTGTCACAATAATTAACTAACTTTATTTTCCAGATAACAATCATACCTTCCTCCAATCAACTGAGACGTATTACAAGTGTGGAAGCGAATATAACGGACGTAGCATTAAAAAAATAATAAATGTACTGGACCACAATACTGATCTTTATTGTATTTACTGGGAAAAGGAAAAGGCCCAGCGTACGCGCAGGGGTTACATATCCAATAGCATACATTTGCAGAAGCAAAATTTATATTCAACAAAGTATAACTATGGCTCACAACAACATAAAACCAACCGTATGTGGTTTTTTTTATAAAGCTTAGTCTAACTAACATGGCATGGACAGGAAGAGGACCTGGTGGGGTTTAGGTTAACACGCTCGTCCCGGCTTGACAAAAGCTGCGGGTTCAAGTCTCGTCCGACTCAAAAAATTTAATTTTCAATATGATATAAACCTAATCCTTAGGACTTCCGCCCCGCTGTACCACTACCCTATTTTTCCCTAAAAAGTAGCGTGGAGAATGCTACACCGACAAGAGCGTGGCTCTTAAATTAGTGATGACGATATATCTTATGAAATCAAAACTGTACAACAGCCTAGATTTATTATGTTGAATAACTGTTTTTTTTTGTTTTATAATTCACGTAGAGCGGATAAAGTATAATATTCATAGAATTACGATAGCAGTATATACAGTGAAGGTTCGTGGTAGGGCTGGCAAAAAAGACCTAGCAGGCTGTACATTGACCAAATTGAAGATGTCTTTAGAAAAGATTCAGTACGATCTTCTCTGAACCGGCGTGCGTATATGAAACGATTGATGAATGTCGAGGAAGCAAGAGAAGTGCGTCAGGATCGAAGCAAATGGAATTCCATAGTCTCTGCTTACCTCGGAGGGAAATATGTGTGAGTTTATGTATGTATGTTTATAATTTACAGGTGGTTACGTAACAATTACACCAACAAATTATCTGTCAAAAGTGGGTACGGCTGTAAACTATACATGTGAACTACACAATATGCAAGTTGAGGATGTAGAATTGTATCAGGAGAAAGGTAAAGCATTACTTTTTTTATGGGATTGCGAACAGAAGAGACGAGATGATGAGGTAAGGCGATTGGAAACTTAATAAGGCACGACGAGTTTATTAAAAACATCATAGAGAGGGAGCTAGAAGGAAAGAGAGGAAGGGGACGACCAAGGAGAGTTTACATGTATCAAATTAAAGAGACGGCGAACGTCGTGTCTTAATAAGGAAAAGTAAAAATTGACAGAATGGAGAATGCTACACCGACAAGAGCGAGGCTCTTAAATGTTGGTGTGTAAACACACCCTAAAACCCTAATAAGCTAATAATCCCTTGACATTATATGGTACTTCATATCCATCTGAGGCCTTCATTTTGCAGTGTGTATGTATTTTTGTACGATTAATTGTATACAGTACAGAACAGGAAGCCAGATAAAGTTATTGCAACTTGCACACTTGATACCACAGATGGATAAACGATGAACGGTAACGTTCACCGTTTCACCAAAATGTATGAAAATAAGGCTGAAAACGGCTTTATCTTTAAATTGCGTTGATTTGGAATATTGTTTTTTATTATACAATTTCAGCTTGCAAGTCGTGGTAGCCCAATTGGTAAAACGCTTACCTCTCACTTTGAGATCGCAGGTTCTTATCCCAGTACAGGCCTAAACCAATGTATGTCGAATTTGTTTTTGAATTCATGTTTGGATCATAAATGATTATCACGTGCTCAGTAGTGAAGGAAAACATCGTGAGGAAACCCACATACCCGAGAGATACATTTTGAGGTATTTGACCTAACCTGTATTAGGCTGGTTTTCCCTTCGCGGGTTATAAGGTCAGACAGGCAGACGCTTCTGTACAAAACCGGTCCTGTCAAATCTTTAGGTTAGGGAAGTGGTCCCTGTGAAAAAACGGGACAATGCTAGGGAGATGATGAATTTCAACTTGATGCCTCCACCGTTATCGAAAAAGGGGTCTTCACAGACAGACAGAAAGACGGAAAACAAGGTGTCTTGTTAATCGTAACCAACAAGTCACCAAACAAGGTAGCATTTGTACAACTGCATACTTTCTCTGGTGTCCTAATAATATATTATATACATCGCGATTACGCCTATTTTCCGAGAAATCATTTGTGTAATATGTAATATATTTTCAGATAGAATCATAACAGCATATACAATGACCAGACAAACATTTCAACCAGAGAACTTGTTTTATCACGGGAAAATAATAACAGAGAACGACAACAACTCCAAGATATATTGCGTTGCAACGCTTGAAGGGACGAATAATTTCGTCACAAGTACTAAAAGCGACTTGATCGTGGAAACTTCAATTCAAACCAATCAACCCAGCGACCTTTCAGGAGAAGAAAATACTAATAATGATAATCAAAATGTTTATCTTCTATCTCTTATTTTGTCAGTCATATTGATTTGCCTGATCGTTGCGGGTCTGGTAATATTCTACAAGCGAAGAAAACGTCCACCTTTGGAAGCTCAAGTAAGTTCATTTAAATCTTAGCTGCTCATCATCAACCTATTACCCCATTTTTACACGGTCAGCTTCGCTTACTTGAAGGTTTCTCAGTTCCGATATTTTACATTAAGCGTTTTGCCTGTTTGTCCTTTCAACTCGGAGGGGAGAACCAGCCCAAATACGGGTTAGGTTAGGTTATGTGGGTGTTTCTTCACCGCTGTGCACGTGATAACATGAATTCGAAAACAAATTAGGAAAACATCGGTGCCTCCAGCGTTTAGGCCCGTATTAGACTTGCACCAGCGACCTCAGAATGAGAGTCACGTGTTCTTCCAACTAGGCAACTAAGCTAGGCCAGGGCTGTACCAGCTCATTCTGACACTAGCATCCGTATCCTGACATGCTAACTTGATCCTTTCGACACCGTCCCCAATTTATTGATGCTATTTATTGATCAAATATTGATGATAATAAGGCGGTGTCTTTTCTTTATAAAGTTTTTTACGAGATCTTTGAATTTTTTTTCCCTAAGAAAGTAGACATTAGAGCTGATAGGAGTTGAGTGTTTCCAGTTTATTATACGAATAGTATAATCCAGGACATTCCGTATGAGACAGGTTATCCAGCCAGGGCTGGAAGCGTACTGGTGATATTGAATGTTATAAAGAGTTTGCACGTTTAAGATCTGACATCTAAGAAATTTGAGGCGACCTTCAGGAAGACCTCGAACTCAGCTCTAAATCGGTATTCTTGGACGTTGCTTCAATCTTATCTCGAATTTACTCCTCTTGAGTGGAGCCATGACATCATAATTTTCGTAGTACAAACTGAGTAAAGTTCTCAAGTCGAGGACGTCAATGCTAAAGTGCTTCAATGCTTACATACATCTCTTCCTCCATATTCATCAATTGTTTCATACATGCACCTATTCAGAGTCTCTCTTCTTCTTCTAATCCTATTAACCCTTGTTGGGATGTAGGGCTCCAATAGCAGATTTCCACTCCTCGCGATCTTTTGCAGCCTCTGTAGCTTGCTCCCGTGATATGCCGAGCGTTTTTAACTCTCTGTCACCAGGTCACCAGGTCTCTTTGCGCCGCCCCTTTTGCGTTTTCCACGCGCACACCAAGTCAGAGCTCGTCGGGACGGGTGCACCACACCTGTTCAGAGTAGATCGTGCTAAACCTTTTCTAAGGACATCTCTAATTTGATACGTGTCTTTTTCAGAGTGATGCTGTAACGTACGCGGAGTTGTATATCCGGCCACCTGCATCTGGTAACGTGTTGAAAGAAGATTCGCCACAATACGCGCAAATCGTTGGTTTTTTGGCGCATAAGAAAAAATGATGTCAATTTTTACGGTTATAAACTTACAAATATTTACACACGGGATTTTATTACATAATCGTTAACACTAATAATAGTTAATAATATGATCGATACTGGTTTAACACATGGTATAGGGTTAAGGTTCTTGCCCACCACACCGTATCATACCAGTATGATATCCGTCCCGCAAAAAAATATTATTTGTATGAATAGCTATGGCGCAATGCCCACTAGACCGTTCTATCATAGATCAACAGCTTAGCGTACTATAAAAGGACTTACCAAAATTCCTGGTACACACAAGGATAGAACGGGATTGCTCCGTTCTTCTTCTATCGTGTGGGTTGTAAGGTAAATTACCAACCTCATCAACCCTGGTGTCAGAGTTATTATTGAGCCGCCAAAGGCCCCTGACATGGCTCATGTATTGTAACGACTACTAACTTACATCAGTAAGCAGTAACCGGGACCAACGACTTAACGTGCCTTCCGAAGCACGGATCATCTTACTTTCGGACAATCAGGTGATCAGCCTGTAATGTCCTAACCAAACTACGGATCACAAAATAACGTCAAAACTCGCTCGACGTAAAGGGAAAATAAGGCCACTCGCCGTAAAGAGACTCGCCGTAGCGCGGGTCGCCGTTCGGAAAGTCGCTGTCAACGCTACAATTCAGGCATAGACGATTTCTTTTAGAATTTATGTTTGGATCATAACATTAGTTTATCACGTACTCAGGCGTTAAGGATATATTATTATCGTGAGGAAACCCACATTTCCGAGAAATGTGTTTTAGAGGTATGTAAAGGGTTGGTTGTTCCCTCGGTTGGAATGTCAGCCCACCATACCGTATCATACATGGACCGTGCTAGGACTTCGGGCAAGTGGGACCAAGAGCAAACCCATCAGCGGTAAAAAAAATCGAAAATATTTACGTTAGGCCCGAGCTTCGAACCAGCGACCTCAAAGTGACTCAAGCGTTCTTCTTCATCTACGATGGAAGAAAAGTAAGATTTAAGTAAGTATGACATTTGGAAATATATACTAACATGCGTCCGGATAATTTCCTACATAATAAATATGAATAAATTAAATAACCGTGCTTCGGAAGGCACGTTAAGCCGTTGGTCCCGGCTGCATCAGCAGTCGTTAATAACCACCAATCCGTACTGGGCCCGCGTGGTGGTTTAAGGCCCGATCTCCCTATCCATCCATAGGGAAGGCCCGTGCCCCAGCAGTGGGGACGTTAATGGGCTGGTGATGGAAATTAAATAAATAATATAATTATTAGAGTTTGAAAATCTGATAATATATTATAGGAAAAAGGACTAAGGAGTATAGGCCAGAGAGCTTTTACCAGTCAGAAGCATGCTTCAGTAACAGACTCATTTTAAATCGTCTTTGAGTATTTGTATAGTGTGCTCCAATGCGCAAACTCAATCGGTCACAAGTCCCTCTTGAACCTCCTCTTTTGTCATGATTCGAGGAAATCCTCTCCCAGCTACGAGTGTGTTCATACTTTTATTAAATTCGTTGATATGGAGAATATAATATTAATAATAGACAAAGGCTGTTGCTTTCCCAAATAAGATAAATAAATAAAATAAAATCTCTTAAAACTATTATTTTTCCTTATAATTCTTTCGAGTCATGGTTACCCAGTTGAAAGGACGCGTATTAGTCTTACTTTGAGGGCACACGTTCAAATCCTAGCACGGGCCAAAACCAATGATTTTCGGATTTATGTTTGTTTACATAAAACAGACTTACAGAAGTTAAAGCAAGAACTAACAGCGTAGAGAAAACTCGGTGAAGTGTGTGTACGTAGTTCAGTTTGGATGTGTACCTCCGACTACCCCATTTCGGACTTTGAAAGCTGTTGTTTTAAATTAAACAATACTTACCTGTAATCCCTTAATCCCACTCAAAACTAAAATGTAACAGAAAGCCAAGTTCATAACAAGAAAACTTGCAAAGTATCTGGATAAGCTTTGCTAATAAAATAAATACGTCTACGAACATTTTTTCTTTCACATTTATTTTCTAAAAATGATCTAATAAAAAAATACCAGCTTATTATAAATAGAATATGCTTCAGCGCGCCACACTAAGGCAGAGCGCCCAAAACGCTGGCAGCATTTCCCCTCTGAACTGCCAGGCCTATTCTCTGCGCGAAAAAGCTGCCAGCTCTTGGATCGCCAGTTGCCTCAATGAGACGCGCCGAAATGTCAATATCCATGTTAATGTCTTTCACATTTAAGATTCAAGTTTAGATATTATATAGTCATTATTCTCGTTACTCAGTCAGTGATCAATCATCATGCAACTAATAATCATTCATTAAGTTCAACTTACACTTCATGATGTTTTATCACTGTCTGGCTGACGAGAAATAACCACATCCAGAGACATAAATGTAAAAAAAAGAAGCTAGTAGTAGTTATAGATGTTTGTAATTATATAACAGCCAGGTATGTGATATTTGAAATTAATGAACACGCAAAATAGCAGGTGTGTAGTTCAAAACAGTCATAATAGAGTACTGACTACTAATAATCGTTTCGGTTTCGGAAATGGTTTTTATAATATTTAAAATATAATCCTAATCCGCGGTCAGAGAATCGCCCTTTTACTTCGCAAACTTGGCTGATTTACTGCCGTGTGCCCAGACAATTTAAGATTTTGAAAATTACTCACCATTTGAATGCTGATTTAAATTAGCAGTTGTTACATGAGCCATGTCAGGGCCTTTTGTGGCTCAGTAGTAACCCTAACACCATAGTTGATAGGGTTGGTAATCCACCTTACAACCCACACGATAGAAATAGAGAGAAATGCTAATAGGGTTCTAAAACGAAACTGTTAACTTTCATTGTAACATAATCAATAAGCAATTTGTATCCAGTCTTACTTTGAAACGTAATTGTACTTATTGTAATATCGTTAGTGAAATTGTAACACAAAGTTCTCAAAGTTCATTTTGATACTTATGTACATACATACTTAAACCCACAATCGCCTAATGGGTGGGCAGAGCCAACAAGTAATCAACGACAACTTGCTACCATTTAAACGTGATACTTATGTACTAAAATATATTGAACATTAAGTATTAAAATAGGGTTGAATAGAATGAAACAATATGAAGATATCTATACTTATAATAAATCTGTAGAGAGGTCAATTCTGTACATTAAATATTTTTTCAAAATAACTATCAGGGGGTGATAAGTGATCGATACTGATGCCAAAAATGCAATCAGTAAAATTTTTGTCTGTCTGTCTGTCTGTCTGTCTGTCTGTATGTTCCTTATAGAAACAAAAACTACTGGACGGATTTTAATGAAACTTGGTACAATTATTCTTCACACTCCTGGACAGGTCATAGTATACTTTTCATCACGCTACAATCAATAGGAGCAGAGTAGTGAAGGGAAATCCTTTTGTATGAAAAATCTAAACCACTCAAGTTAGACGTTTGAAATTTGGCATGCAGGTACCTTAGATACCGTAGAGGTGCACTAAGAAAGGAATTCCCGAAATTCCTACGGGAAAGGGAATTAGCGGGAAAATCCTTTTGTATGAAAAATCTAAACCACTCAAGTTAGACTTTTGAAATTTGGCATGCAGGTACCTTAGATAACGTAGAGGTGCACTAAGAAAGGAATTCCCGAAATTCCCACGGGAACGGGAATTAGCGGAAAAATATTTTTGTATGAAAAATCTAAACCATTCAAGTTAGATATTTGAAATTTGTCATGCAGGTACCTTAGATACCGTAGAGGTGTACTAAGAAAGGAATTCCCGAAATTCCCACGGGAACGGGAATTAGCGGGAAAATCCTTTTGTATGAAAAATCTAAACCACTCAAGTTAGACGTTTGAAATTTGGCATGCAGGTAACATAGGTACCGTAGAGGTGCACTAAGAAAGGAATTCCCAAAATTCTCACGGGAACGGGAATTAGCGGGAAATACCTTTTGTATGAAAAATCTAAACCACTCAAGTTAGACATTTGAAATTTAGCATGCAGATACCTTAGGTACCGTGGAGGTGCACTAAGAAAGGAATTCCCGAAATTCTCACGAGAACGGGAATTAGCGGGAAAATCCTTTTGTATGAAAAATCTAAACCATTCAAGTTAGACGTTTGAAATTTGTCATGCAGGTACCTTAGGTACCGTGGAGGTGCACTAAGAAAGGAATTCCCGAAATTCCCACGGGAACTGGAATTAACGGGAAAATCCTTTTGTATGAAAAATCTAAACCATTCAAGTAAGATGTTTAAAATTTGGCACGCAGGTACCTTAGACACCGTAGAGGTGTACTAAGAAAGGAATTCCCGAAATTCCCACGGGAACGGGAATTAGCGGGAAAATCCTTTTGTATGAAAAATCTAAACCACTCAAGTTAGACGTTTGAAATTTGGCATGCAGGTACTTTAGTAAACTTAAAGCTTAGTTGCAACAGGATATTACAAAATTCCCACGGGAACGGTAGTTAGCGGGAAAAAACATTTGTATGAAAAAATCAAATCTAAATAAAAGGAGAAACTGACTGACTCAGTGACTGACATATCAACGCATAGCCTGAACGCCTAAATGTAGGCATTTGAAATTTGGAAGGGACATAGCTTAGGTACCGTAGAGGTGCACTAAGAAAGGAATTCCCGGAATTCCCACGGGAACGGAAATTAGCGGGAAAATCCTTTTGTATGAAAAATCTAAACCGCTTAAGTTAGACGCTTGAAATTTGGCATGCAGGTACCTTAGTTAACTTAAACCTTAGTTGCAACAGGATATTGCAAAATTCCCACGGAAACGGGAGTTAGCGGGAAAAAAACATTTGTATGAAAAAATCGAAACCGCGTAAGATAGATGTTTTCAATTCAATTCAATTAAATTATTTATTGCATTCCATGTAGTACAATGGGGTGTTACATAGGCATAGGAACTAAAACATGTACCCTGTAGGGCACAGCAACGTTGAAGGGAAGAGAGGAAGTGTGTATTAAAATTAAAACTCAATGAACAATCAATTAAAAAAAAATCAATTCAATCAATTGATTCAATCTAGCATGCATGCATACCTTAGTAAATATAAAGTTTATTTTTGGCTGTATTTTGAAAAATGGGAGTTATTGGGAAAAAAATTGTATGAAAAAATCTAAACTGCATAAGTTAGATGCTTGAAATTTGATATGCACTCCCACACACACAAAGATCTCTCTCTTATATAACACGCCACGCGGACGAAGTCGCGGGCAAAAGCTAGTAATAAATAAACATACATTTCGAAATATACTAAAATAAATTAAAACAGAAATGTTTATCTCTTCGTAATTAACAAAAAGAAAGTATCTACTTCACAGAAATTGTTTACACTTTATTCTGATTAATCCCGGCTTTGTTCTATAACAAAAGCGAAATTTTAATCAGAATCACCTTTCCAGGGGCGGAGGGGAATTTCGCAACGTTAATCCGAGATAAAAGATGTCATTTGCCCTTAATGATTGTTAAGAAGCCTTAAACAACGACCAAACTGCATGAACGATTGTGAACAACTTCGTAAAGGCCACTATTTTTTTTTTACAAATATGCGACCGAGGGACGATTTCCCAACCTCATCTAATCTAGACTACCAGATTGAGTGAGATTATGAAGAGGTTTGTATTGTTTCTTCACAATAAAATACGATGATTCCCCTTGAAATCAATTTATTTGCGAGAAAGCACACGATACACATCAGTGTCGCAGAGAGAAGAAGACGGCTGAGTTGCCATACATAAAAAATAATTTCCAACAATACAATACAATACAATACAAATACACTTTATTGCACCAAAATAAAAAGAAATAATTACAAAAAGTCTCTTAACTAAGTACATGGCAAATGGCGGCCTTATCGCTTAAAGCGATTTCTTCCAGACAACCATAAGGTGAGGAAAAAGGTAAAAAAAAAAAAAAAATAATTGAAAGATTGCGGGTACAAACTAAAACATGCAACCAACATGCTGGGTGGCCTAGCAAGGTAACAATAACACCTTATCTCCTTAGCACTAAAGGGGCCCATATACGACGATTCGTCTGTACGATCGATCTGATGAAAATCGTGACAATTGATCGTATCGCAAATGACGCTCATACACGAAACGATTGGTCGTAACGATCGATCATTTATTTATTTGAAACTGAAATATAAACACGTGTTCTAATAATTCAATACGTGCCTAATAAAATGGAAAATGAACTTCTTTTCCTTATCTATGTGGCGGTAACTTTGATTCGGCTACAAAACAAAAAAAGAAAGCCTAGAAAGATGTGGGTTAAATGGCTATTAAAGCGAAACCAGTATTCGCATATAAATATTTAAAGGAATTAAGGTTCCATCCAGAAGATAATTATATAAAGAGCCACGCACCGTCGATTCATCGTTACGATATTCATGATTGCATGGGTTTTTGTTGCGATTTCCGATATCGTCTTCGATGAGTCGTTAACGATCTTGATATACACAATCGATTCGTCGTTTCGATCGGTCTGGAGCGACGGATCGTACAGATAAATCATACCGTATTTGGGGTCCTTTACACGTTTCTCAAGACAAGATTTTTATACACGCGACCGCCTGTCTGACATTCCAACTAGGAAGAAAAACCAGTCCAATACAGTAACAGTAGTCAGGTAACACACTTGTGAAATGCATTTCTCAGGAATGTGGGTTTCATCCCGACATCTTCCTTCACGTTATAGTTAATTTAAGATTCAAACATGAATTCGAAAACAAATTCGAAATTTGGTTAAGGCCTGAGCTGGGATGTGGATCTGAGCTCACAATGAGAGTCAAGCGACCTTCCAACTGAACTACCACGGCAATGGACTAAGTAAAAGACATAACTTATATTACAAGTATAATTCATAACCATTTATATACCAGGTTGATGCGGTCGCTGACCATACAACTAGCGTCAATGATGACATAAAGTGCATGGAACTAATAAGAGTTGTGGAATTAGTAAAAATATAATAATTATGTATTTACAAAAAAACAACTCCACTAAATTCGCAGTGGCGCAGCGTAGTGGAGTATGCCCAGCAGTGGGACGTATATAGGCTATTTATGTTGTATGTTTTTTTATTGGTTTACTCTTGACACCATTCTGCCTCTTGAAGAGTATAAGAAAGTGTCGTTGTTGTAACGAGGTTACCCATAAGGTGCCTTTTCAGTCTTTCCATAAAGACCTAAGGCCTAATGTCCTTTTAAAATCCAAATCCTGTTGTTCAAGGAACTCAAGGAATAATTAATATTTAAAAAAAACCCTTATTCACAGTAGTCGTACTGAGTAGTTTTACCAGTTGAATATACACAAGGTAGACGAGCCACAGGAAGTCGTGTTTAGACACCAGCCATTGGAGAGGCCAATCTCATCAGCTGACATGCCATTGTCTGCTCCGATGAGCTGTGAAAACAAGACTTAGCTGGGAACTCCCCTGATTATCTCTGCTATGATTAAACAAAAGTAAATGGTCGAGAATCTTATCACAAAGAAAAAAAAATATGTTAAATAAAGCCGCCTGTTGTACATAAAGTATTTTTATATTAATAGAGTATTCTTTACATTGATAAAGTATTTTTATGTTATTTTATCTTATAAATCATCATCATTTCCCTAGCATTATTCCGAGTTTCACAGGGTCCGCTTACCTAACCTGAAGATTTGCCAGGTCCGGTTTTTCATCGAAGCAACTGCCTGTCTTACATTCCATCCCGTGAAGGGAAAACTAGCCCAAGACAGGTTAAGTCACATACCTGTTTCCTCACGATGTTTTCCTGTATTATTTTTCTTATCTTATACTTAAATATAAATTTGAATTGAGCCATGTAATCCCTTGGATATCACCTTCAACATGCTTCTTTTAGCGGAGTGACAAAGTTCAAAAGTTATTTTGAGCCGCAATTTTGTTATAATTACTAGAGAGTATTATTCAACTTCAACTTTATGGTTGTATGGCAAGAGAGAGTATTATTCATAAAGAAAGACTTATAGGTAGGTATTGGCAAAATAATATACAAAATATAGCTGTCAAAACTAAACGTCAATGCAAGAAGAACAATTACCGGAAACCACTGTGAATTGATATTAATGGCACTCCTGGTTCGTTTCTCCCTTCCTTATTCCCCCGTGCTAACAGAATGTAGCTTTGTTATTTTAACTAGATTTTCCAGTTCTATTCGAGAACTTTCAGAGCGAGAAAGATGTGAGTTTAAGTTAAATGGGTTCCATTCACTGCAAACGGTTTGTTTGCAGTTGCGGAGAACCTTTTTGACACTTGAGTAACTAGTTTTAAGTTAATCCGAGTTCGATTTATAAGTTTCTTTTCTAGGGTTTTTCAGCGTGTCTAATAACATACTTATATAAATGACGAATGGTAAATTTACATTACAAGTTATATTGGTGTAATATAACTTGTACTTAATGTAATTATTACTTTTAAACGTATCTAAACCACATGCTAAATAGGTATTTATTTAATTAATCTTAAGTTATTTTGTTCGAGGCAATGTAATTATGTTATGAAACACTATAATAAATTAAAAATATATATATTTATATAATAATATTTCGTAATTTTAATATAAAAGTGACAAATTGTATTTAAATATTTTTATTGCTTTGCCACAAATCATCTCACATTATTATATTTAGGTATATTTTTAAAATGTTATTATCTAACATGTTTAAGAAAAAAAAATGAAATTTAGTTTTGTGCAATAAAGTATATTTGATTTGATTTGAAAAAAAATTTACTGAGTACTTATTAAGATTAATTTGACCGTAAATTAGGGGCTTTTCCTTTTCAGAAATAGGAGTATCGAAACTGTTGTTCTATTGATACAGAGAATGAAATGGCACAATTGTCCAGATGATGAGAAAGGTCCTATACTAATTATTACCACCTACAATAATTAATCTGGTAGGCAAGCACTTAAAACCATAAAAAAATACGCAAGCTTTCAAAAAATAAAATTCCTACTTTTATAAAAAAATAAACAGGTAAAAATAAATGAGCTCCTTTATATTTCAAGTGAGGCAAGAAACGCCGTGCATAGACATTCATTAATTCATTCATTCATTGTTGAATATATTTTTCGTTATTTCAGTTTGAGTCCTTTTCAACGTCGCCGTGTGCTTGGAAAATCAGGCTTCATTAGTCAAACGTGAAAATACCCTGAATAAAATTTCATCACAACATAATTGGGTATATTTTTCGTTAGAGATTTTTTCTAAAAGAATCATAAATATATATGTATAAGTAGGGTGTGAGTGACATCGTAACGAAAAAAAAAATAGAACGACTACTTGATTTTTAGGGTTTGATGCGCCGCAATTTAATTTAATAATTTGTCATTTTTTTATTTTAAAGAATTCTATACAGCTGAAAGCAAAACATGCAACTGAATATAATTAACACTTAAATTGACATAAATTTTCCGACAGAAAGTCAACTGATAATCATGGTCTGAAACATCCCCCAAACTTTTCGTTACGATGTTACAAAAAATATAGGTACTACTTATACAGAGTGTTAGCATTCAGAAATAAAGATATTTTCTAATTTTAATTTGGCTAAGATCCAAGCACTATAATTTCCCCGTCTTTATCTAATTGGAGAAGGCATCTAATTTGTTTATACCGAGAAAGCAATAAACTAACGCACCAACTAATGAAACCCTAGGGTCGCAGTCGAATAGCAACTGTCCGAATTTATTAAAACTTTTGCACAAAGTTGTGAAGCCCGTTATTTATATAAAGTACCCGAAAGTGCTGCTAAAAACCTACATAACTTCTTTTGTAGTATTAAAATTAATGTAATGTGAGACCAAAGCGCCGAAAATCCAAACTTTCTATGTTAGACAAGCATTTCGTATCCAATTTGCTGCAAGAGATAATTAACTTCGTCTTGTTTGTTACAGAATTTTGATATTAAAATCACGAAGTTCAGAGGATTTCACACCTAAAAAAAATGTAGTTAAACTCAAAGTGCCCGAGGGCCAAAGAAGCAACGAAACGATAACAAAATTTAAGACCCCTATCGAGATGTCGATCGCTATATTACAGGAAAGTTTCCTCCTTTGGTCGTCGTATAGAAAATATCTCTTAAAATGTTGCTTATCCCATTTACCGGCCTCTAGGGTGCAGTGTCTTGAAGAATATAAAACGGAGATAAAAGATACACTCATCGATTGTCAGTTGTTTTCTTTTTTTAAATATAAACAAACAACGTACTATTTTCTACATAACTACATTTTAACGAGGTATATCGATTGAAAGATCAGCTATAATATAAGCAACAGCGGTCCAAAAGGCAGCTCCTAAATCTAGTTCTTTAGGATCTTCTACATTCATCGTATCCCCTTCTGTATGATGGAACCAGAAATACTTTTCGTTAGCATTGTAAAGGCTTGCACCAGGCACTCCTGTGTTGATGATCACTGCTATGTCTGATCCAGGGCTGTCATCTTCTACCAAAGTGGAAGCATTAATTGATTCAAATAGCTTCAAAATTTCAGCTATAATACATCGGGCTTCTTGATTTCCAGCAACTTCTAAACCAAGAGGAGCGAATGTGCCTTCATCAGATTCCATTATGAAGTTAATATTGTGACTTTCATTTCTGTGTTTTTCTTCGTAGGCCTTTGCTCCTATCAAGCCTAGTTCTTCAGCTGTCCAGAAAATAGTCCTGATGGTTCTTTTAGGTCTTAAATTTAGGCGTTTTAAAATCACAGGTGCTGCCCAACTAATAAACATACCACCGCCATCATCCATAGCTCCCTGGCCCACATCCCAGCTGTCGATATGACCCGACACTATGACAAGCTTTTCTGGTAACTCACGGCCTTTCAAATCTATAAGAGTATTTCTTGAAGTTTTATTATTTAGCTCTGAAAACATTTTTATGTTTAACACTACCTTTTCTCCTCTGTTATACATTCTGCGTATTAAATCGGAGTCCTCGAGTGTGATAGCAGCAGTTGGAATTTTAGTGATATTTTCTTCATAACTTTGTGACCCCGTGTGCGGTGAGTTAATTGAAAAGGGTGTTATTGATCGCACTAACGATGCAACCGCGCCTTTTTCCGCTGCTCTAGCTGCTCCTTGTGACCTGTGTACAACAGTTTCACTATATGTTGTAAACACAGGGTCGAAAAGAACAATTTTTCCTTTAACAACATTATCGGGCGTCGCAGCCAGCTCTTCAAAATTGGAAACAACAATTACTTCAGCTGTGATACCTTCCTCTGGAGTGCTTACACTTTTGCCGAGTCCTAGTAATTGTATGTTCTTCTTTCGAGGTTCAAGCATTGTTATTTGTTCTTCGCCCCTTATCCATTCTGGCACCTGAAAATTAAATAACTTAACATAAGCTCACGATTATGATAAACTTTTCCTGTGAGACCGCCGTGATAGGAGGTGAGCCCTATTTAAAGTAAAAAAACCATAATCATCATAACGCAAATACATCATCAGATAATGATGATAATAGTGAACCTACCAGTAGACATATCTCTCTGTTCTGGTAAGCACTCCTATTTATTATGAACTATTCTGCTCGTGCACAGATAATGCAAGATTGCATTTATAGTTATTGAGTTTTCCAAAGACAAATGTAGGCTATTTATGTTCAATTGAACAACTACTTCGACACGTCAATGTTTTTGCCATTACATATCAATATTAATTTATAGATAGTAACAAAATCTACCTCCAATTCTTCTGTAACAATATCATTGATGTCTTCATCCCTCGTCAGTTTGATCATGTAATCAATCGACTGCTCCAACACATCGGAACCAGACGGCCTGGCTCCAAACTTGTCCACGAATTTAGCCAATCTGAAACAAAGAAAATATGTATTTTTAGTTTTAGTGTGCTATAAATAAGTATTATTTTCCTTCTCTTTTTTAACTGTATTTTTTATTATTGATGTTATTAAGAGTATAGGTATAGAGACAGAATAACGTAATTGAAATGCACATTGATACCTTGCCGCACTAAAAAAACTCATTTATTTTTAAGCAGGATTAAGCTAAATTTACAAATACTTTTACTTAAAGGTTATTTACGAGTTTTGTCATATATTTTATGATAAGTATATATACTTAGATATATCTAAGTACATATAATACGACACATTACAAAAAACACACATCAAAAACAATAATAACGTTATGTAAATAATAATGTGGGTATACGAGAAAAGAAGTAATGATTTACATAAAGAGAGAGAAATGCTTTATAGAAAACAATAAAATGCATTCACTTATATTCCATTACTCACTCATCATAAGTTCTCCCCTGAAATTCACCTTCAGTCACATATTTCACTATTTCGTCTTTAACTTTTCCGTACTGGGCAATCTCTTCTATCAACTCATTGCCTAATATTTGCTCGCAAATCGATTCTGTTGGCAGATTTTTTGCTTGGCTTGCACTTATTATAAGAAGGGTTATCGATATTGTAAGAAAATTCATTTTTCCTCCTTAACCGTTGAGATATTGAGATGTTGCGATAACTAAAGGCCCTTTTGTAGCGCAATAACTATCTCTGAATATACCGAGAGCTTGATAATAAAATGTGAATTATTCTGATAAAGAAAGGAGCCGTGGTGGCCTAGTTGGTAGAACGCTTGCCTCTCATTTTGAGGTCGCAGGATCGAATCCAGCACAGGCCTAGTCGAATTAGTTGGCTTGGCCAGCATAGTCGAATTTGTTTTCGAGTTAATTTTTGGATCATAGATGATTATCCACTGCGGGATACTGCAGCGTGGTGGAGAATGCTCCATACCCCGTCCGGTTGATTGAGGGGAGGCCTGTGCCCAGCAGTGGGACGTATATAGGCAGTTTATGTTTATGTTATGTAGATGATTATCACGCGCTCAGCGGTGAAGGAAAACATAGTGAGGAAACTCACGTTCCGGAGAAACTTCGCGGGTTGGAAGGTGACAAATCTTCAGGTTAGGTAAGCGGACCCTGTGAGAAACGGGATAATGCTTGGGAGATGATGAAGATTCTAATAAAAAAACTGATCTATAACTTTTCCGCGGTCAATCTTTTCTAGAAGCTTGAACTAAAGATCCTGTAATGACCAAATTCCTGTACGCATTCATTTTATTTTAAGTTATATCTGTCATTTTCTTATTCGCCGAAAAGGAAAGGGACGGATGATTGACGGTTGTTAATTTTAAAATGAATAAAGCATACGGGACTCTTATTTGTATAGTATTGCATTGTATATTATGTGGCACAAATGACAGAGGTCTTTTTTGTCGTTGTCTCTCAGACTACATTCTCGTACCTACTTATCTTATCGATATGAGAGACTATCGAAAGTGTCTGTATTCATTTTCTGGGATGACGTTCGATAGACATCTAATACTCATAGCTCTATTTTTTTATCATATATCTTATCTATTTTACGCCGATGAAGAGCATCATGACTGAAGTGCCTACGTGTGCTTTACGAGTGTATTTGTTTTGAAAGCGTGTTTATTATCACCGTTTGTGATTATAAGTATATTCAGTCGATTACAACAGCCTCCGTGGTCTAGTGGTTAGAGCGTCAGGCACACGATCTGGAGGTCCGGGTTCGATTCCCGATGGGGACATGGTCGAAATCACATGGGAGTTAAACAGCTGGCGAGGAGTGGGTGTCCTGTTTAAACCTCTGCATAGCCCTTTGGGGATGCAGGCGTGATGCTATGTGTGGGTTCTAATATATTACTTATTATCTCTCTCCGCCCGCGACCCCGCCCTCCTGGACTTCACTCCACGTACTTTATTTATACCACCCTTTTATCTTTGGATTTCCAGGATAAAATCTACATCATATCCTTTCCCAAGGTCTTATCTATCTCGATACCAGATTTCATCAAAATCGGTTCAATAGTGTAGGCGTGGCAATGAAACAGTGACAGATTACTTTCGCATTTATAATATTAGTAAAGGAATTATGGTGTTCGGGGCTTTAATATTTTTGTTGCTTTAATAAGTAGGTACAGAAAAAAAATAGTAAGTAGATATTTAGTATACGTTTGTTCAATAATAATGTATATAATATTAATAAATATAATAGATTTGATCACGTTCCTTCTCTTCCGACTCTACCACTCACACCTGCATCATAAATCTTTTACTTACCTACCCAAGTCTAGTCTAGTAATTGAGTGGTGTCTGCCTATCTTCTTCTATCGTGTGGGTTGTGAGGTGGATTACCAATCTCATCAACCCTGGCGTCAGGGTTACTATTGAGCCGCCAAAGGCCTGACATGACTCATGTACCGACTACGTACTTACATCAGTAATTAGTAATCGGGACCAACTGCTTAACGTGCCTTCCGAAGCACGGATGATCTTACTGTTGGACAATAAGGTGATCAGCCTGTAATGTCCCAGTCCCAACCAAACTAGGGATCACAAAGTGATTTTTGTGATTTGTCATCACTGGGATTCGAACCCGAGACCTCCAGATCGTGAGCACAATGCTGAACCACTGGACCTCGGAGGCCGTTAGTTATAGTCTAGTAAAATCAATTTGGTTTTAGGATGAACAAATCCACTGAGGATGCCATAGTATCTTTGGTTAATCATACGGTTGAGGAGTTGGATCGCAAGCAGAAATGTTTGGGGATCTTTTTAGATCTCTCTAAGGCTTTTGACACTGTCTCCGTCCCACTACTTGTTGATAAATTGGAAAGAATCGGTGTAAGGGGCAAGGTACTGTCTCTATTCCGCGACTATTTATCTGAACGGACTCAATGTACTAAGATAGACTCCTATGTAAGCGAATGTGAAAAGCTGGAATACGGGGTTCCGCAAGGTAGCATCCTTGGGCCAACCTTATTCCTAGTGTACGTGAACGATCTGTGCAACCAGTCCTATCCAAATTGTCGTATATACGCATATGCTGATGATACAGCACTTATAGTGTCTGGCTCAAACTGGACGGTAACCGTAAACCATGCAGAATATGCGCTTAAACATACCATGAAATGGCTGAATAATAACTTGTTAACTCTTAACATAGATAAAACCAACTACATAACATTTGCAAATAGACCTTCGGCACAGCCGTCTCGTGAGTGTTTTGATCTACGAGCTCATGTGTGCACATATGCCTCTTCTGTCTGTTCATGCCCACAAATTTCTAGGTCAGCAAATGTTAGGTACTTAGGCGTGCTTTTAGACGAATGCCTCAATTGGTATGGTCACCTTACGATGGTAGCAAATCGAGTCCGGAAGCTTATTTATATATTTCGGAAATTGCGGAATTCCGCGGATTCCAGTATAATGCTCACCGTGTACACTTCCCTCTGCGAATCAATAATATCGTACTGTATACCCGTCTGGGGTGGGTCATGTAAAACCACATTTATTAACTTAGAACGAGCGCAGAGGGCAGTGCTTAAGGTTATGCATAGGAAACCACGGAGATACCCTACTAGTCAGCTGTACGAGGAGTCAGGAGTGCTCACTGTACGGCAGATTTATATCCTTAGATCCGTTATGCGTGGGCATGCGTGTCTCCCAGTAAAGCCAAATTCCCCACTAAGGAGAAGACCTAAACCTGTTTTTATAACGGTAAACTGTAAAACTGCATTTGCTAGAAGGCAATTTGCATTCGCGGTACATAAAATGTATAATAAAATAAATAACACCTTAAAAATACATAATCTAAATAGATATGACGTTAAAAAGAAATTAAAATGTTGGCTCCAGACACTGGATTACAGTAAAACAGAAGAAATACTTTTATAAAATATTACTATATACGCACTAAAGACATCAAACCCACACAAACACATACACTCAACACACACACACACGCACATACACACACACACACACACATACACACACACACACACACACACTAAAATATATATATAGATCGTTTTTCCATTTACATAAATAAATACATGTAACTACAATATATAATTATCATAATCATAATACCCATGCACTGCACATCACTACTTATTAACTAATCAGCAGCACCTACAATCTATTTGCACCGACACTGAACCACTGACATTCACAACACAGGTCGCCTAGTGTGAATGGCAGGGAACTTAATTATATAGGTTGTTGTTCACAAGCTTGTTTGTATATAAGATTAACTTAAGTTTTTAAATAAGTACTTGTAAAGCTTTTATGTAATAAATTATTATTATTATTATTATTATTATTATAGTTAGTACTATTCTATTCTTGTAATTGAAGTGGTCT
Organism: Pectinophora gossypiella; assembly: GCF_024362695.1. Taxonomy (NCBI): domain Eukaryota; kingdom Metazoa; phylum Arthropoda; class Insecta; order Lepidoptera; family Gelechiidae; genus Pectinophora; species Pectinophora gossypiella. The sequence continues at coordinate 4,000,084 of NC_065407.1, read as the reverse complement.
CTGCCTACTCCAATGGGAAATAGGCATGATCTTATGTACAGTCATGAGCAATATAATGTACCCACTTTAGGACTCTGTCGCACTAACATATTTAACATTTAGTGAGACTTACAGTTCAATTTGTCAAAAAAGTTAAAGTGACATGGTGCCAAAGTGTATACATATTAATGCTCGTGACCGTACGTAAAGAATATTCGTTACTGCCTGTGTACTATGCAGTAATTGAAGCGCAATATTTACTAATTAACTCGTAAGTAGATACTGCATAGGTACTATATTATAAATGTACTTAAAGATAAAAGTTCTAAGTAGTCAATATAATTATAGAGATACTGAACCAAACAGGTCAGGGATAAATTTTAGAGTAAGTACATACAAACCTACTTAAACTTACGCCCGTGATCCTTAATGGGGTGAGCAGAGCCTCAAGCAATTACAAAACTTAACATACATACATACACACATAAACTCACGCCTATTTCCCATCGGGGTAAGCAGAGACTATAGAATTCCATTTGCTTCGATCCTGATACACTTCTCTTGCTTCCTCCACATTCATCAATCGCTTCATACACGCACGCCGGTAGATCGTATAAAACCTTTTCTAAGGACATATCCAATTTGGTCAATGTAAGTCCTTCTCGGTCTTCCTCTGCCAGCCCTACCATCAACTTTCGCTTTATATACCGTTTTTGCAATTCTATTATACTTCATCCGCTTACAAAACTAAAAGCAACCACTTTTGTTACAAAATTCTTATATTGATATACCTACTAGCTGATCGCCTGCGACTTCATCCGCGTCTTGTTTCTAACTTTAAAAAAGAAAAATATTCATACAAACTTTCAACAAGGAGCCCCCATTAAAAAATTGAGACTCCTAGCATTTGTAGTTTCAGATATTTCGTGATTAATCAGTGAGTAGTGAATATACATTTTATATACTTATAGATTTAAGTGCGTAGCACTATGATGGTTCAATATGTTAGTAGGTACAGACCCTCAGACATCGTTAAGTAAATAAAATATAGAAATAGTGACGAAAGTGAAATTCATCATCATCATCATCAGCTCATTAACGTCCCCACTGCTGGGGCACGGGCCTTCCCTATGGATGGATAGGGAGATCGGGCCTTAAATCACCACGCGGGCCCAGTGCGGATTGGTGGTTATTAACGACTGCTAATGCAGCCGGGACCAACGGCTTAACGTGCCTTCTAAAGCACGGAGGAGCTCGAGATGAAAACTTTTTTTTTGTGGTCACCCAAGCTCCTCAAAGTGAAATTATATTGCCTAAATTTAAAAATTATGTCTTTATCCAAGCAATTGCAGTTCCGCGTTTAAATTAAATACTTACTCATCATAAGTTTGATTCTTAAATGGTCCAGAGAAAACATAATCCATGATGTCCTTCACAACGGCATCATACGATGCTATCTCGTCAGCTAATTGGCCAATATCACATTTTTTTAATTCACTATACTTTTTCTTTGGCGCACAATCACATTGAACGAAAAATACGAGGAATACAATAACTTTGACTAATATTGTCACTTTTACGAACATTATCACGGTTATCTGAATGCACTTACGTGCATACTCCCTCTTAAGCGATAAAGAAATGGTCAACTGGATCCTATTCCACTCGGTAAAATGGACTCTTTTATGCGCGTGAGTACATAACATATGTAGGTACTTACTTGTAAATTCAATGTTACGAATTCGTTCGTATAACTAAATGATAAATAAACATAGACATAAGCTCACGACTATGTCCCAATTGGGGTAGTCAGAAGTACATAAGATGAACTAAGTACCTAGTCAAATACCCACACCTCACTGAGCTTTATGTTAGACCAACGTGGTAAGTGGTGAGCCGTATTGCCATCGCTAATGATCGAGCCAACTGATTTAGTAAAAACTGCACTTTAGATAAATTACGGAATTATCTTTTATTTTCAGACAATCAGGTGATTCAAGTCTGTAAAGTCCTTAGCAAACAAAGGACAGTCTCACAAAGTGATTTCGACAATGTCCCCATCGGGAATCGACCCCGGACCTCCAGTTCGTGAGCCTACCGCTCTAACCACTAGACCACGGAGACTGTTGACAACAGCATAGCAGTAATAATAAATATCAATCGTATATTATTTTATTCTTGCTACAAGGACTTACAATTACCTATACAATATAACATATTTCATTAAATGACACGTTTATTTGAAGTCATTTATTAAATAAAACACAAGACATAGTCATAATTATCTATACGTGTTTATTGGTCAGCATTGAGCGTAGAAATACTGTCTAAAAGTATCTAATATTTATTAATTTCAATTATGTTTCATTCAATAAGAAAGATGATGCAATAAGTTATAGAAGTGAGATAATCCGTGCTTCGGAAGGCAGGTTAAGCCATTGGTCCCGGTTACTACTTACTGTAAGTAAGTAGTCGTTACATAAGCCATGTCAGGGGCCTTTGGCGGCTCAATAATAACCCTGACACCAGGGTTGATGGGGTTGGTAATTCACCTCACAACACATAGTAGAAGTTTCTTGCGGTAAATAAGAATTACCGCATGTCATTGAATCGAAAACAGATATAACGGATAAAAACAGTCAATAAAATCGTGAAGGCTGATGTAAAACGCAATCGCGGTCCCCCAAGCGGACAATGGATCATTCAGTCGTTGATTGGAACAACAGATAAACTTATTCTAGACATGCTCTTCTTCTATCGTGTGGGTTGTGAGGCATACTACCAACCTCATCAATCCTGGTGCCAAGGTTGTTATTGAGCCGCCAACGGCTCCTGACATGGGTCACGTAACGAATACTCATTCATATCATGATGTAGTAACCGGGACCAACGGCTTAACGTGCCTTCCTAACATCATCAATCAATCAATCAATCAATAATACTTTATTGCACAACAACATATATAAAGGACATAAACATACGAATAAAACATAAGCACAATAGGCGGCCTTATTGCTAAACAGCAATCAACATCATCATCATCAATCATCATCTTACTTTCGGACAATCACCTGATTACTGATCGCCTGATCAGCTTGTAATTTTCTAACCAAACTAGGGATCACAAAGTGATTTTTCTCCGCACCATCCAAATCCCCTGGTAGTTGCGGATTTCGAATACATCCCACTTAGGGACGGTACTGAAAAGTATCGGCGTCCGAAGGATGTAATATACGATCCCGACGACCCGATTACTCTAGCCATAGAGGCAACCAATCAGCTCGCGACACCAAACGCGTCAGGGCCCCGATACCGACCCCGCCGGCGTGGTAGACGACTTCCCTCAATCAGCGCTTATCGCTATCGACCCACTAGGGTCTTTCTTTCAAATATTTTTCCTCTCAGATGACGCCCTGAGCCGAGGGTCGCACCCAACTGGGCACCCTCAGGCCTGTTGTCTTAAATCATTGTACCGGGTAAGAGCCTTCAGCGCTCCCCATTAGTCCGGCCAAGTATTTAATGCCACCTGCGGCAAATCTACAATAAGTCACGTCAAAAAAAAAAACAAAATGATTTTTGTGATATGTTCGCACTGATCGTGAGCCCAATACTCAACCATTGGATCACGGAGGCCGTAGACATGTATACAATCAAGTTTCTTTAGTTATTAAATAACCTGTAATGTATACCTACATTGATTTAAAAAATGTATTGCTGTTGCAATTTCTTGTGATTTCTTCTCCTTTGCCATAACACCTAACCTTACACATACATACATAGCGGTCTTTTTGCGTCGCTGCAGTGGGGTAAAAACAGATTGCGTTCACAAGCTACTTACCAGAAAAGACTGTTAGTTGTTCATCAAAGCTTATGGAGAAATATAATATCCTTTTTTCGCTCTATGACGAATTCCATATAAGGCAGTCGCTTTTTCTTCTTCTCTCGTGTGGGTTGTGAGATCAATGACTTACCTCATCAAGCCTGGTGTTAGAATTACTATTGAGCCGCCAAACGTTTGACATGTGTCACATAACAACTACATACATAACTTAATACGTAGATGCGCTGTAAAACGAATTTGCATAAACTGGAAATATTTTAGTGTCTAGATGTATCTAGTTCTGTGTAGGTACCTATTGAATGCTCGTAACAATATGATGGCCCACGTCCCGCGGCCACAGTCCATTAGCATTCTCTGAATTGTGTCATTGTGTGTGTCAGTGTAATGCATGCTCTATGCTGTGGTTTTTCGTCTGATTATTGTTATCTATACCTACACATAATTAACCTGGACGTTTGGACTGGGATATAAAGACATATAATACGATCATTTATGTATCACCTAGGTATTACAAAAAACACATAAAAGATATCATCAAAGCCTTCGAGCAGAGAATCATATTTGATTTATGCTTTCATTCACAACAGCATCACATCTTAGGCTGTTGTGGGTCGGGGTATGAACTAAATCATGGTATAAGAAGACCAGGTTTGCTCAAAACTGACAGCTAGCATTTCAAGGTTAGCCCAGCTGACGTCATCCGACCCTGCGTTGCCATTTCGTAAAAAATAAATTACACACGTCCAATGTTCTAAATTTCCTTTGCAAGGAAATTTTGTACTTTTAGTAAAAGATTCACGTACAGTTTTAATAATTTTTAAATATGTGACAAGTATTAAGTGAATTACTGACTAAAGTATGTGATTAAATACTTTAGTCAGTTCCTAATTCACTTAATTTTCAATAATAAAATTTACGTCCTTGGAATGTTGGAGATTCCTTGAATGGTAACACTTACGTCATCAATGTGCTAGCAATGGCGGCTTGTCGTAGGATAGAGCATACCTGGGGGGTTAAAATGGCCACATCGAAGCAATTCATCTAAAAAGCAATATTGCTATTTAACATTTGTTTGCATTGCGTACATACTTTTATATGCGCAAATGTCAAATTGCAATATTGCTTTCTTAGATGAATTGCTTCGATGTGGCGTTTTTAACCACCCTGGTCTTCTTATACCATGAACTAAATAAGTTTTTTGATCAGTTTTAGACAGTCTTGATCGATAGGGCTGGCATAACAAACTTTGTTAAAAAGAAAAAAAAACAATCATTAATTAAAAAAAACACACTCTTGTCGGTGTAGAATTCTCCATGAACCAAAAATAAAAAAACAAGCAGAACAAAAAAAACAAAAATATATTTTATTTTATATTTAGGATCGTGAGTGTATAACATACCTGCACGCCCATATATCGTTGCCTTATAGGGAACACAACGCAAACGCCTTTTTGGAAAATTATATTCGGATGTGACTTTTGTTAACGAAACCTTGCAAAGGACAAGCTGGTTTATCACTAGGCACCCACAGGCCTGTTGTCTCATCGTGTAAGAACCCTCAGCGCTTCCCATTTGTCTGGCCAAGTAGTTTATGCCATTTGCAGCCAATCTGAATTAAGTATATAAAGCGAATGTTGGTTGGGCTGGCAAAGGAAGACCTAGAAGGACAGTGACCAAATTGAAAATGTCCTTAGAAAATGTTTAGTATGATCTACTCTGAACCGGCGTGCGTGTATGTAACGATTCATACACGCACGCCGGTTCAGATTCCATTTGATATCAACTCAGTATCATGGCCTGAATCATCCCTCAAAGTCTTCGTTACGATGTCGTTAACACCCTATATACAGAAAATATACAGAAAATTACAATCCTCTGTAGTTTGAATGGGATAATTACCTACCTGCTCCGGTTCGCGGAGGCCCGTGTTGCCCTATCTCTACCTGTGAAATAACCTTATCTATTTATATAAATATTCTTAAGTAGGCAGTTAATTCGTGAAACAAATGAGTTTTACGTGACTTATCTCATTAACGTTTTGGGACAAGAAAAAATGGCGCAATTGGGCAAATTAATTTAAAAAAATAACGAGGTACGTTGTAGATTATCTGTTTAGAAAAGTAAAAGATATATAATTTGGCTTAATACATGCATAACTCACCTTACATAATGAGTCGTAAACCTCAGGGCGATATCTTACTAGGACGCCATGGTTGCGTCACCAAAATGTATGCAGCAACAACCAAGACACCAGTTGATGTAGCGATTATAATGTACAACTGCATAATATATTATATTAATAATATATTGTATACTAATATATGAAATATATTATATATCGTAGGCGCGACTGTGATTCGCCACCACTTTTATGTCCTAATAAGCCAGGGCCCTCAATATTAATATTCATATTCCCAAAATGAAATCGCAGCAATAGTTTATAAGGTCTTTTTAATACCTTTTACTTTTATCACATTTTTATCAAAGTGTTACGTTGAATACAAATTTGGGCTCACGTTCTTAAAAAAATAGCAAAAGAAAATATGATTAAGTACTTACTTTAAAGGTCACTGATGTTATCGTAGTGAGAGAAAATAAGAGTGATTCTGGTTGATTTTTCATTGCAAAATAACTTCAATTCCTCACGCCTTCATTTCAAACGGCGTGACTAAAATTTCTGAACGTGACGTGAATTTCAATAGAGTTCATATTTACGCATCTGTGTCTTTGTAAAAGGTTTATGCACACATGGAAAATTTTGTACTTACTGATCATTGGTATGAAAATTTATAGAAGAATGAACTTGAATCAATGATCGGTAATGCGAAACTACATCCCGATATTGTCCGGTGACGATAAATAAGAGAGCCATCTCGCCAGAAAGAAGACAAAGAGAGCTTAAAATGAATTATTTGAGTACATATTAGGTTATCTGCTACACTATTGTTACTGTTGTCGATAGTTCATTATCGATAGGTCGATATTATCGTCACTCAGCAATCGATACTATCGAATAGCTACCAATACTATCGACATAAAAGTTACAATCGACAAATACTAATTAAGTACTACTAATTATTTTTGTTAGAACACATTAAATTGTTAATTTTACATAATTTTATTTATATTTTTTGTATAGAATTGTAATGAATAATTGTCATCGTAATGTTATGAATATTTTTTTTTTTTATAATATTGTAATAAAACTTTATAATTTACCAATCTAACAATACACATGAGTTAAATTTATATAAATGAAATTTATTTAAGTATTTGGAATAAAAAAAACAGGGCATGATTTAAGCAGTTAAACGAATTCTATGTTTAATGTTTATATTCGCTCGTAGTCTAGCATAGAATCATCAAGATGTCTCCTAGGGGCTTAAAAGGTCACGTCTAAGTAATTTATCTAAATAAAGAAAACAATATTGTTTTTTTGTCATTTGCGCATATAAAAGTAAGTGCGCAATGCAAACTAATGTCCAATAGCAATATTGCTTTTTTTGATGAATTGCTTCGATGTGGCCTTTTTAACCCCTCTGATTTATTATGGCTGTGCTCACCTCTTAAGTGTGTACATAATAATTATATAGTCGTGAAAACTACTTAAGGGCTTTTAAAAAAATTACAATTCGATGTGATTTAATTCATCAAAACTTTGATATCAAAAAAATAATTCAGTATAAAATGAGTTCACTTTTTACCTGGACGTAAACTAGTATGTCTAAAGCGAGGTTTTGTTTACAAATACCACATCTGAATATGATGTTCACTTCACTATAGGGCAGTGGTTGTTATATCAATCGGTATTTGTGTATTCAAATTGTTATAATTTTACGGTGGGTAACTATTCCAACAATAACATGCGAGAGCATTATGTTTGTAGATGTGTTTATATTTAAGTGCAAATTATGTAAATAAAATGCCGCACTATTTGTATACTAGCAAAGTTGGACGCGCAGTCGTACATGTTTTGATAAAATCTGTATTATTATTAAATATTAGACGTCCATCAGTTGCTTCTTTCAAAGCACAATACTTTCATATAACATAATGCCTAATATATATGTACCTATTATTTATGTTATATTTTATTAATATAATAATAATATTTATATTCTGTATGACTTATGTGTTTATTTATATATAATGTATATATTTGTACGTATGTATGTTTTTGTGCACTTTGTGCCTTCCCACTTTTATCAACCTCTTACACCATTCGGAGTTGGCTGGAACTTATAAAGTTCACCTTTTGCATCTAATTTTTATTTTTATCATTATCAACTATATTAATGTGTACAATAAAGAGTTTAATTATTGGCTCATTTCCTAGGGCCGTTATCAATCATATGACCTCTCAACTCTCGTAATCTAAATAATTTGGTGATAACGTTTCTCTCTCTTTGTTTTTAGTATTGCATAGCTTGAACCTAAGTATTGACTTCAAAATGGAATTATTAGTGACTTTAGTTTTATTAGGACTGTTATTAAGTAATAATTGTAGTGCAAGTGTTGTAATAAACAGATATAATGATGAAGGTTGTGTTCTGAAACCTGAATTGATACGTGAAATTCAATCGTATAAGGATGTGACAAAATTAATAATGGACAATATTAAAAATACAACGGGGAAAGAAATGTACGAAGAGTGAGTAAGTTTTGTGTATACCTACATAATTTCAATCCTATTATCCTCCTAATAAACATAACAACAACTAACTCTAACTCTTAACTCTTTTTCATTTATTTGTGGTAGCTTGTAATTGGCCTTTATTTACTTACTACTAAGTGTAACATTGTGTGAATTAAGCTGTAAGCTCCCCAAACAAAATAAAATAAAATAGCATCATACAGGTACATGCATTATAATCATATACTTATAAACACTCCTCACCATCTATGATTAAGCCTAATAGGTCAGGTTTGATGAGGACGATAATTAGGGCTCACAATCCACAAAACAGAAAAATAATTTCGAGACTCCCTTGCTATTAACCAGGAACAAATGCAGGAAAAGCGCGAAGTCAAGTACGGTCACAAGTACTAATATGTATACACTTTGCAACCATGTCACATTAACTTTTCTGACAAATTAAAGCATAAGCCTCATTAAATGACAAATATGATAGTGCGACTGGGTTCTAAAGTGGGTACATGACTGTACCTATGATCCAAACATGACGATCCAAATCCAAATATGGATCCGATCCAAATATGATCGAAACGAATTCGTTGATTTAGAGGCCCAGCCGTCACATTACGCTCTTAACAGGGATATGAAGGATTTCTGTATTCATGTATGTATGTAAATTTATAAGTAATTTTTTTCAGATACACACGTTTTATTGACAAGTTCGGTGCTCGTCTATCAGGAAGTGATAATCTGGAGCATGCTATCGACCACATGATCAACATGACTCATTCATATGGTCTAAATGACGTTACTACTGAAGAAGTTGATGTGAGTATTCCCTTTTTGCCAACTTCAAAGGTTTATTAACTTTTTCCATATGCAATTTTCAGCGTTCCTAAGTCAAGCTAACATCAAACAAAATTAATCAAAGAAAAGGAATAAAAATATTAAAAACCATATGACATCTCTATAATTTGCTACTGGGTGAGAGCCTTCAGTGCTCCCCATTTGTCCGGCCAAGTAGTTAATGCCATCTGCGGCAAATCTACAATAAGTCACGTCAAAAAAAGGAAAGAAATTTGCAACACTTACGTAGGTAGAAATACTCTTGCAGCGTGTAAAAACTTTTCTCAATTAGGAACTTTCTTAAGTTAATTTTTAACTTTTTATATTCAAATTTTCATGTAGCGCATTTGGAGTCTTATTATAAATTTTAACTGCCATAGCAAGAAGACCAAAACCTACCATTTCCATGGTTGTTTTTGGGGGTTCGTTTTAAGTTTAATTGTATCACTGCAATTTAATTAGGGGATTTTAGTTCTGTGCAATAAAGTATATTTGATTTGATTTGATTTTGATTTGAATTACAATTCAGTTCACCGAAAAACTAACTAATACCGAAAACAGTGTGTACCATCTAATGCACATTTTCATATGTCATCTTGTTTTCCTGTTTTAGTTAGTTTTTTGGACATTATGATTATTTTTTCAATTAAATCCTTCCAATTGAAAATTAATGTCAGTAGTTCATTCATTCACATTTCCCTTGCTTTATTTTATTTACAGGCACCGCACTGGGTGCGAGGAGAAGAAACAGCGTTTATGTCAAGTCCTCGAAAAAAACACATTGCTATACTTGGCTTCGGTAGCAGTGTACCAACACCACCAGAAGGCATAACAGCTGAAGCTATAGTTGTTAAGAGTTTTACTGAACTTGAAAAAATGAATGACGAATCAGTGAAGGGAAAAATTGTAGTGTTCAATCCGCCTTATGTTAGTTATGGTGTAACTGTAGCATACAGATCTCAAGGAGCTACCAAAGCTGCCATGAAAGGCGCTGTCGCAACCTTAGTTAGAAGTATCACTCCTTATTCTCTATACACACTCCATACTGGTGCTCAATTTTATGGAGACAACGTCATAAAGATACCAACAGCAGCAATCACAGTAGAAGATGCACACTTACTTGAAAGACTACAAAAAGAAGGAGAAAAGATTGTAATAACTATCAAAATGTCAAACACGTTTGATATTAAGAAATCTAGAAACACTCTGGTAGATTTAAAAGGAAAATCAGAACCGAATAAACTTGTGATTGTCTCAGGGCATATTGACAGCTGGGATGTAGGTGAAGGTGCTATGGATGACGGAGGTGGTATGTTCATTAGCTGGTTTGCTCCAGTGCTACTTAACCGTTTGGGTTTAAAACCTAAGAGAACCGTTCGTGCAATATTATGGACTGCAGAGGAACCTGGCTTAGTCGGAGCGGCGGCATATTTAGATAAACATAAGCACGAACTAAATGATATCGATTTTATAATGGAATCAGACGAAGGCACATTTAGTCCTGAAGGACTAATTGTAGGTGGTTCCAATCAAACAGTTTGCGTAATACAGGAGGTATTGAAGTTGTTTTCACCAGTCGATAAAGTAGAAAAAAGTGATGGACCCGGCTCTGATATTGTGTTGATAATCAAGCAAGGAGTGCCTGGAGCATCGCTTATGAATAAAAATGAACGCTACTTTTACTTCCATCATTCTGAAGCGGATACAATGGACGTGCAAAATAAAGAAGACGTCATAGATAGCGCCGCGTTTTGGGCCGCCGTATCGTACGTTATTGCCGATCTGTCTATAGACATCCCACGCTTTTAATATACCTTTTTTCAAAGGTTCGCCTTGAACGTGGTTGCATTTTCTTATAGACTTTTTCGTCACATTCACAACAACGTCGCTCACAAAGAGAAGGTTATAAAGGCATTCATGGCCTCTCTCCTTTACACGACTAATAAACTCCAAAGAGCCAAATTATCAATAGTATTTGTAAGTGGTGATTTCATTTCAAAATACTGTATATAAAAAAAATAGATAAATATTGTTAAATATTATATAACGGTATAAAAAATATTATTTATTATATAATATATTAGCCTTTGGGTCATCTTCTCTGCCCTCCTCTGGGGCAAATCCTATTCGACGCTTCCTTGCCGGCGGCGGTGGGTGCCTCTTACTTCAGTAAGCCGGAGTGAGATGGTGGCTGAGTTCGGGTAGAGACCCAGACCTACGGGATATAACGTAGAATCCTTGCCCAGGAATACGGGTAAAGACCTCAAAGGTTGCAGAGGCGGAAATGGGAGCCATCGGTACGGCAAGGCAGGACGGAATGTATTGAGATACATTATATTCGCCTGTATGTATACTTTCATAGGGTTACAACTTTGTAATCATTATTTGTATTGATGTACGTACGAGGCTTCATACGATAGCGAAACAGATATTCCGCGCGGGGCCTTTTAAAACTTAAGTAAGAACCAGAGGGGGTGAGGAAATCTAGCTCGACACCCTATACAAATTAGTGCGGTGCGGAGAGTTACGTTATATGCGTAGCGCGTAGTAGGTATCATTCTTTATGATAGTAGAATTGACAATATCTTACGTAAATATATACACACAAACCTCAGGGGTGTAAAGGTATGACGAGTGGGTTAGAGTTGTTACGTTCCCATGTAAACTCAAAGGAAAACCCTGAGGCAGTGACAATCTTTAGTTTCACCATTCTAAATTGCACCTTTGAAGCAAAATATACCTGTGATACAATAATATATATCTGTGCGGAAACCAAACTTACTCGTACAATTTTGTTTCGGATTGCCTCGTGAAATTGAAGCTCCATTTTATGAGGAAAGGTTTCCTTTCATATCCAAAGATATGTAAATACAGGGTGTTAGTGACAACGTAACGAATACTAAGGGGGATGATTCAGACCACGATTCTGAGTTGATATCTAGTGGAATTTCGTGTCGGAAAATTCATGAAAATTTTAGTGATTTTTAATTATTTTCAGTTTCATACTTTTGCGACGGAAAATTCCACTTGATATAAACTCAGAATTATGGTTTGGATCATCCCTCAAAATTTTCGTTACGATGTCACTAACATCATGTATATTTTATTTTACCATTCTATTAAATAAGTTATTCATGATATTTTAATGAAGTGCCACATCGAAGCAATTCATCTAAGAGAGCAATATTGCAAACTGACTTTTACGCGTATAAAAGTAAGTAAGTAAGAATTGATGTGGCCATTATAACCCCCCAGACAATTATAGAAACTATTTCATCACTAAAGCGACTGTTGGTAATAATTTTAGTTTTTTTTTCATTATATCCTTAATCTAAATGCATGGTTTGAATGATGCCGTTAAACCACAGAGGTCTGTCTCGGCACCCATGCAATAAATTTTAAGATTGGTAAAACCCACTGGTATTTATTATTTATCAATTTTTCTAAACTTTTGATAAGTGTAGGCCCTATTAAAACGTCCTAAAATGGTATATTTCGACGTTCATAGTTTAGTTAATAATACGTATATATTATATTGTCTTATTTTTCGAAGCTTCTGTTCAGTTTCAATAGTAAAAGTACCTAGCAAGACAGTGATTTTTGTATTCCCTCTTCGATTCAAGTGAACGCTTCGGAGCCTGACTGAAAATGGGTCTTTATGAAAGAAAGAAAGATACGTTTATTATAAAGGGATACCACTGTAACAAATATAAAACAACACACGGAATAACACATAACTTACAATCAAAACACGCAAGAAAAGCAAGTTACACAAGAGAGTACAAATTAAATAGACAGTAAACATTAGGACAAATTGTAATAAAGTGTATGGAGTGGGAAACAATGGTGATGTCCTTTATAAAAGGGCCTCACTCAGCATAAGCCGCGGCGCGAGCCCCGACGCTGATATTCTTTATTTATATTTTCTTTGTTCCTAATTACTGACTTGCGTGACTCTAGTGAAGTCTATCACTATTTATTCAAAAAAGCCATTTAAATAATTAACGAAGAATTTTATTGCTTTCAATAAAAAATGAACAATATTTTCTATCAGATTAAATAAATACAAAAACTGTTTTAAACTTTTTATGTAGCCAATACAACTGCTGATTCGAGCAGACACCTTACCTTATTTTAAGTTATACCTGTCATTTTCTTTACCGTTGAATATGAAAGGGACGGCTGATTGTCAGTTGGTAATTTTAAAATTCATTTTTCATTTCATGTTTGTCTAACAATAAATAATAATCAATCAGTTAATATAATACATTACAGAAAACAATATTTTATAAATTATTATATATAAAATCATATTATGTGGAGAATATACATAAAATTACAAGTCGTCGCGAAAACTGTGCTGTTTAGTAATTTTGTAATTAATTATACAATAACCGAGACGAATAAAATAGGTATCCCGCTGGTTTTAGATTTCTAAAATTGACCTGTATTCATGGTGTGTTCCATAAACTCGTCGATTAGCCGTCTCTTTTATTTTTTGGCGGATAAAAAATGCAGGTACAATTTTAAATAAACAGGTGTTTGCTAAAATCAGTCAATACAACCATTATGGGCCATATCTCACTAGAAGTCCGTGGCTATGCCGCCAGCGGGAAATATATTCGGAATTAGGTTACCGACATGTTGGTAACGCAACCAGGTGAGGAACCCCTCATTCAACCGCATTTGTTGGTGGCGCAACCGTGTTTCCTTAGTGAGATAGGGCCCTTTATATTACACTAACCGAAAGTAACTACTATACAGCACAGCAAAGTTGGTGAGACCAATCATCGACCTTACCCACACGAAAAGAATGAGAGATAATAACACAAAATTGCTTAATTCTATAAAAGCACGCTGTAATGCCGTACATAATGTTTGACGGTACGCTACTTATTTTCGTTGACGAAAAAATCCATTGATGCTAAAAGGGTCTTAAGTACTTAACCCGCTTTCACTGTGTCACTTGCTTATGTCGTATTTTTCTTAATTCACTTTTAGGGGATAAAGGGATTGACGTTGACGTTTTCTTTGTATACTAGCTAATGCTTGTTTTAATGTGGCTTGCTGATAAAGCAGTTCCATAGTTGCGGAAAATAACGATTTTGCAGAAAGCGGTTTTGCTAGTCATTTTTTCTCGCAAGTTGTTCCTTATCAAAAGACTGCTCATAATGGCCCACGATCCCGGTCGGTAGATACACTAATTGGCTACTTGACAGTTTTTGAAGAAGTATTTTAAAAATTACACACGCTTAATTTATACCTCATAAAATATGTTATTTTCTCGAAAAATCTTTAAATAATAGAAAAAAACTTATTTTTCTTCAATTATTTTAAATTGAGCGAAAACGGTCTGGTCACGTGACACCCAGTGACGTTACATTTCACCGAGCACAGAAACTATCAAACAGTACCTACTTGAAACCTGAGAGATAGTTTTTGTTTATTTTGTGAAATGTGACGTCACACGAAGCTCAATCATGGCCGCCCGTGTTTCAGGTCTTGTAATATACAGGTAAAACACGCATTCTTATTTTGTAAAAATAAAATATTTAAAAATGAACTTAACAAAACAAGAACTATCGGATAATTATAGTCAAATGATAAACTACCATAATATCCGACATATAATCATATTTTATTGTTACAACTATCAAGTAGCTAATTGTATATTTGTATACATACATACATGGACTCACGCTTGTAAACCCTTATGAGGTGGGTAGAGCCACAAACAATCACAAGACAACTTTAGCCTACTTTTACACTCATGCACCGAATGCAAAGTAATTCAGTGGTTTTCGAGATTAGTCACAGTCTAGAAGTCTCTGCGTACTCTAATGGAAAATAGGCGTGATCTTATGTACAATCAAAGAGCAAAACTGCAGTCACTGAGCCCACCGATTTTTTTGGAAACAGTGGTGAAATTATGAACCATTAGTGTCATAATTATAAAATGTATGTTTTTGGTCTATTACAGAAACGACATGTAACCAGGAGGTCTTAAGTGCAACCAGTTAATTTATTACTTTGCAAGAATAAGACACCTTGTAGTACATATCGCACGAAGAGGTAAGGCTATTGATTATAATACAATAGTCGTAAATTCACCCAGGCCGCTAACCACGCATGTAAATGGATAATAACACCCTTGAAGCATTAAGATAGCATATATTCATAGTTTCCAGGTCCCTTATGCAAGCAACCTTCAGATAGTGGCTTTTGATTATACGAATATTGTTAGAAGCAGCCGTGCCTCGTTTAGTTTTAATCAAGCACATTTTACGTTGCGTTGTATGTACTTAGATACCGAGACTCAACCACACACTATATCTCGTACTTTATGAGGTCATGAAGTCATAGTAGCTTGCATAAAATTGAAATACTCAAAGTCACGCCTGAATTCCTATACTATTTGCGCTCTAGCATGTTACAAAAGGACAGAAATATAGACTACAGCCTAGTGCAAAAGAGATACAAAGAAAATGTACTATTCTGACAGCTGTCATACGTACCATGCAAGAGCGCAAAAAGTATATTATAGAGTCATAAGTAATATCATGTACCCACTTTAGAACCTTGTTGCACTGTCATATTTGACATTTAATGAGACTTACGGTTTAATTAGTCAAAAAAGTTAATGTGATATGGTAACGTACTGTATACATTATTAGTACTCGGTGTACAGGGTGTTAGTGACATGGACCGAACATTGAAGGGGATGATTCAGACCATGATTCTGAATTAATATCAAGTGGAATTTGCAACCAAGTAGACCAAAAACGGTATTTTTGCCCCCGTCTTAAATTCAAATTCAAAATAGTAATAAGATAGGTAGTAATCTTTTTACAGGTATATAAACTTGTTTAAACGGACTCAAACGTTTCATCCATCTAAAATTACTGCAGCTTTTCAACCTGTATAGCCGAGAAAAATTACCTGCAAGAAAAATCTCACCATAAGGACCTCATCATCATCAGTTTAAGAGCCACGCTCTTGTCGGTGTAGCATTTTCAATTCCAGTCTATCAAAGGCCAATTCCTTGACATCCCTATAAGACACGACGTTAACCTTTTCTTTAATCTGTTCCATGTAAGCTCTTTTTTCTAACTTTCCTTCTATGATGTTTTTAATAAATTCGTCGTGTCTTATTAGGTGTCCAATCATCAGGGACCTAGGCGACCTTAAAAACTGATGTAACAAAATATTAAGCTGCTTAATATTATTTTCTTTATGGTCTCCTCTCTTAATACCTCGTCTGTTAGAGTAGTAAGGTCGATTATAAATCTATGCCTAGTGACAATCATAATAACCATAGTACCGCTCCTAAATCTCAAATCTAGAGCGACGCCAATATTATGATTTATGGAAGCCTCTCAGCAAATAACTACGAGGTATAAATCATTCTAGAACCACGAAGTAACGAATACTAGGGTTACTCAATAATCTTAAATTGCAATAAAATCGAAATGGAAGTTTCATAAATAAATGTGATTCTGAATAGGATAACAATCAAATATATTTTATTTGTTTACAAAATAATATACATTTATCATAGTCCATGTTATAATAGTATAAACGTTTTAATTTTCGCAGTAAAACTTATAAAAAACATTATTTTAGTTTAAAATACACTAAAACAAGTACTCCCGGTCAATCCGAGTCGCAGTATAACCCAACCGCGTTACGAAGCACCACGCGCGTGCTTTCTTAATTTGACACGATTTTCATCATGATCAATTTAAGAGCCACGCTCTTGTCGGTGTAGCATTTTCAGTTAACCTTTTCTTTAATCTGTTCCACGTAAGCTCTTCTTGGTCTTCCATTTCCCCTCGATTCACGATTTTATTGAAAGTATATACCGCTGTGTTCGAATTTATAGCTAAACAAGCGCCAAGTTTTAGGCGCATTTATGTATTAAGCGCTGTTTCTAGGGTACTGGTAAATCAATGCCCTGGATTGTAAAGTAATAAGTGAGGGAAATAACTCTGCCGCCGGCACTGCTCCGACTGCGTATGACAAGCCCCCACGGTTCATTTACTACAGCACACAGACAAAGGAATAGATTAGCTTTCTTTATATAGGTACATAATATTCTCAGTTGAAATTGCTGCTTAGCAATAAGGCCGCCAGATTGTACTGTGTCTATCATCCATTTGTGTAAATTTGTTTTGTATGTTGTGTGCAATAAAGTATATTTGATTGATTGATTGATCGACTATATGACTTTAAAAAGTTCCGAGTGCAATACTGAAACTGTACTTGGCTCTCTTTTGGGCACAGCAAAAGAAATATGTTAGGTACATGTAGAATTTAAAGTATGTACAATTTAAAAATAAAACAAGGGGTTAAAAACGCCACGCCACATCTATAAAAGCAATATTGCTATTTATAATTTGTTTGCATTGCGCACTTACTTTTATATGCGCAAATGTCAAATTGCTATATTGCTTTTTAGATGACATCCAAGCTTGAATGTTGCCTTTTTAACCACCCAGTACTTATCATCTACTTGTCGTAAGAGTAAACGTAATGGAATATAATAATTATTATTTTCTCGCTATACCTACAACGCATTAGGTGACGTGTAGATACCTACTTTCTTTCTTCTTAGTAATTTATTTTCATCCACACAAAATAACATAAGTTCACGCCTGTATCCCCGAAGGATTTATTCTTCGTTTGTCCCACTGAGTTTTGTCCCACATAAAAAATTCCTATGTCGTCCCGAACAGTATTCTTCCTTCGTCCCAAAATATAATTTTAAATATTTTATTCCTACTTCGTCCCATTTTGTATTCCTTATACGGCCCATGTTTTTTTTTATATGCCAAACTTACTATATTGTACAATCAGCAAAAAAGGATTACCTATTATTTTAAATATTACTCGTATTATTTTATTATAATTAAACTTAATAAATATTTTTTTTTATATTTTTAATTGTAAATATTGCCTTATTATTGTTTCTCATAGATCTGACTGTTCTGTATTTATTTAAAATTATTATAACATAACATTTCTGTGATTTTGAATGTGATACTGAATAATAAAAGTGATTTAAATTTTAATGATAAGACTTGTTTTATTGGTATTTAACTTTAAAAAAATAAGTAAGTAAGTAATCTTTTTTGTTGACTATACCTTTAAAGTACCTACTTATAATTTGGGACGAAGCAAGACTTCGAAATTGATATGGGACGAATAAGAATTTTTTGGAATGTGGGACAAAACTTCAGGACGAACGAGGAATAAACCCCCCGAAGGGGTAGGCAGAGGTGTATTAATGAAGGTCAAGCCTATTGCCATTAACAGGATACATATCCAGGAATTCAAATGATATCAATTCACTATGCACTCAAGCATGAATTCAAACTCATAAAGTCGAGCCCGAGCTGGGTTTTGAACCAAAGACACTACGATGTAAGTCACTACGGCATCTTCTCCTATCGTGTGGGTTGTGAGTTGGAGTACCAACCTCATCAACCCTGGTGTCAGGGTTACTATTGAGCCGCCAAAGGCCTCTGACGTAACTCATGTAACGGCTACTTACTTAAAAAAGAAATATCGGATATTAGTAAATATAATGACTTCGTGCAAAAATTGAAAACTTACCTAATTAATAAAAAATATTATAATCCGCAGGAGTTTTTAGAATCGAAATAATTATTTTGATCCACAAATTCATTTAATTAAGTTAAAATGCTCTTTGTTATCATGTCTAATGCTGTTGTTGTATTTTATATTGTATTATTGAGTTACTTCTATTTTTATTTCTATTTTTTTTTTGATATATCAAAGAAAGAAAATTTGCAGTGCCCCGACGGGGTGTCATGTTGTAAGTGCTAAATAATTATTTTAAGAACCTTTGTACACATGATTGCACCAATAAAGAATAAAGTACGGCACTACGGTATAAGATGTTGAGATTACATTCGCAATATTACGCAATAACCTATTCGGTTACAAAATGCAAAATCTAAACAATAATGAAGAATAATTGTTATTATTTTTACAGTATAAAAAAAGTGTTCACAAGAATCAAAGAAAGGCCCACAATACACACAATGGCCCCGATTCCTGCAGACACCGCCTAATTTTATTTTAAGTTATATCCGTCATTTTCATATCCGTCGAAAAGGAAAGGGACGGATGATTCACAGCTCTTAATTTTAGGAAGAATGAGTAAATGAATGTGTCGGGTTATTGACTGATGTAAAATTTTTAGACGGTTGGTTTAGATTTGTGCTTAAAATTGACGTGTGTTCCATAAATTTTATGCTTGTCAATTACCCGTCCCTTTCCTTTTCGGCGGATAAGAAAATGACAGATATAACTTAAAATAAAATTAGATGGTATTTACAGGAATTATAAAAGGAGAAACTGACTGACTGACATATCAACGCACAGCCTAAACGGCTAAACGTAGGCACTTGAAATTTCAAAGGGACGTAGCTTAGGTACCGTAGAGGTGCACTAAGAAAGGAATTCCCGAAATTCCCACGGGAACGGGAATTAGCGGGAAAATCCTTTAGTATGAAAAATCTAAACCGCTTAAGTTAGACGCTTGAAATTTGGCATGCAGGTACCTTAGTAAACTTAAAGCTTAGTTGCAACAGGACAAAACATTTGTATGAAAAAATCTAAACCGCGTAAGATAGATGTTTTCAATCTAGCATGCATGCATACCTTAGTAAATATAAAGTTAAATTAAGTAAATTAAGCATTTCTTAACCACACACAAAGATCTCTATTTTATAACACGCCACGCGGACGAAGTCGCGGGCAAAAGCTAGTTTGTAATAAAATCTTCGACCAATACGTTGATACTAATAATATGAGCTAGCGTCTGTGGCACAATATTTTCTATGGCACCCGTCGCTTTGGCTTTCAAGCTGTGTGCCAAACGAAGCGGAGCTAATGCCTTCACTTCACTACACTAGCCCTAGAGCACTACGGTACGAAGGCTGTAGAGCACTCAAAGTGCAGAACTGCATTCACGAGGAAACGATGTTTGTGTCCACCAGTGTTTGTGTTTCATCTTCAAGAGTTACATTTATCAGTATTCCGGCACATCCTTGGAGAAGGATGATTTTTTTTGACGTGACTTTATTGTACATTTGCCTTAGATGGTATTTACTATTTGGCAGGAAAAATGCACTTTGGGTGAGCGAATGAGACCACCCTCAGAAGGACTCTTCTTCTATCGTGTGGGTTGTGAGGTGGAGTACCAACCTTATCAACCCTGGTGTCAGGATTACTATTGAATCGCCAAAGGCCCACGACATGGCTCACCTAACGACTACTTACTTACAGTAAGTAGTAATTAGTAAGTAGTAACCGGGACCAACGGCTTAACGTGTCTTCCGAAGCACGACTAAGAACAAGTAAGAATATTTGAAGAATGTAGGACGGATCGAGGGTAGATGATTCCGCGGTCTTGTTTAGCTTGTCGACTGATAACACAATGAAGTTAAGCATTCAGGATCAGGAGCGGTCAGTTATTGTACGGGTGATCGCTTTAGTTTCGTTACGGCCATCATCGAAATTGACTAAAATTTCACATTGAGTCACGATGGAGCTGCAACACGTCATATTATGGCATAACGTTATAATTATTACATATCATTATTAATGACGAATCGGTGACGCCACCATTACGTATAAAACGGCAAATCTCCGCCCCGCACCAATTGGTATCGGGAACAATCCTCCCCCCCTCTGACTAAGAGGGAGGGCGGAGACTGCCTGTCTCGCTCACACTTACGCGTATAGTGTGACGCTACGGTGTCATGCATCGCAATAGGCTAGTTTCCAACTAGTCAAATCAGTTACTTTTTACTAAACGTCAAAACACGAAATTACTATGGAATTTGTATGAAAAAGCACTCTGTGACGTCATAGAAAAACGTGACAAAATGTCGGACTTATTATTACGTTTGTCTTGATTAAAATTCATAAATAAGTTTAATAGAAAAAAGAAAATGTTTTTCGTTAGTTTTAGATGTGTCTTTATTTAGTAATCAGAATTTCATAATTTATCTTGAACCTAGTACACGACCCAATTACAACTCATCGCTCTAATAGAATGGAATTAGAAGAACGATTATTCCATATCCACGATGCAAACGATGCAGTCATTCGACGTTCGTTTTTCACTGTGTAATTTACAGCCGATCGGCCTAGTGCTTTAGCCGCCTGGCTAATACTTAAAGACGAGAACAGCGAGCGATGTAGCGGAGCGAATGGCGGCGGCGACGACTATTAGCAGTTCTAGTTTTTTTTTTTTTTTTTCAATTAAAAACCTCAGTTCATTCGAAGAATGTGGGACACTTTTATACCTATGATTTTTTTAAATATAAATTAGGTGGATGAAAACCTGATATATTTAGGTACCTACTTATTTTTTTCGGACACACAATTCACCACGAAATTGCACAAACGAATCACTGTTTTTTTTTGTTGTAAAGTTACCCGCGCAATTAGCATTAGAATTTATCGAAAACAAAATATAAAAAGATATTGTACATAATACAGAATAACATTCTTCTTATAAGTAGTCAATTTCTAGTATTACCTAAGCAGAAATAATCGTCGTCCAAGTTGATTATAAAGTGTATAGTGAGTTATACAGTGAAGTGTATAGTGTACGTAAAGATGTATACAATTTATGTGTTTTCTTTTATAAGTTTTTTAAAGGTTACATAGCCCGAAAACGTTTTAATTTAAATTGATGTTTTGTTTCTCGCTGACTTTGTTTTGTGAATCAACATTTATGATTATTGTTACCAATAAAGAACCTTGAAAAACAAAAACAACTTATTTTTTTCGGACACACAATTCACCACAAACGAATCACCGAGAAGTGGGCTTACAGCGGGACAATGTCCGTCACGGACAATACATTTAATTTCAGTTTAAAAATTATGTCTCGCTATGTACTGGACATCTGACAATGTTGGTGGCTATGACTATACCACAGTATAAAGAATAAGTATCATCATCAGCCCATTAACGTCCCCACTGCTGGGGCACGGACCTTCCCTATGGATGGATAGGGAGATCGGGCCTTAAACCATCACGCGGGCCCAGTGCGGATTGATGGTTATTAACTACTGCTACTGCAGCCGGGACCAACGGCTTAACGTGCCTTCCGAAGCACGGAGGAGCTCGAGATGAAAACTTTTTTTTTGTGGTTACCCATCCTATGACCGGCCTTTGTGAAAGTTGCTTAACTTCAACAATCGCAGACCGAGCGCGTTTACCGCTGCGCCACCGAGCTCCTCTAATAAGCATCACCCCGCACCAATCGCAGCTAGATTTACCTCACCCTCTCTGGGCCTTACTTTAGTCTTTAATGACAGTAAGTTGGTAAAGAATATAGACAAGCGCGGTTTCTCACGCATTTACGCGTTAGAAATGAAATATTTGTATAAATAATAAACATACATACATACATACATACATAAACTCACGCCCGTAATCCCTAATGGGGTGGGCAGAGCCACAAGTAATCAAAGACAACTTGCAGCCACTGTTGATACGAAGTCCAAAGATGGATATGATGAACCTTATGGTGATAAGGGATCAGCCTATCGCCCATAACATTAGTCCATCATGTTAGAGGACACAATCCCTCTGTCGGTTTTTACGACATGCCCGGGAAGACAAGCAGCTGAACGTGTTCTATGTTTTTTATATGCTCCCAGAACAGCATAGAAGCAAAATTTTATTATTATTTTATAAATAATAAAATAATAATAAAATTTCTTTATTAATTAAAACAGAGTTACAATATTATTTTACATGATGATTACTCCTTTTAGACAACAAAAGTCTGTGTTAGGAGGCATCGCTCTTCACTCCCAGGTAGATCTAATAATCTGAGTGGCATATGATAGATTATGGCATATTTAGATATTTTTACATTGATATTTTTAGATATGTCTATTCTGATCTTATCTAATTACTACTGTGTGTGAGTGTGTGCGCCTGCGTGTGTGTTTAATCCATCACCTACTATTATTGAAGTAATGATTCGATCTCATCGTAGGTTTTGGCCTCATGCCACGTGGTTATATAGTAATTTTTGGGATATATTTCCAAATAAGCATTGAGCCTATTGCATATCAAGGCGACACTTTTACTGAATTGCCTTTTAGAAAAAGCAGTGTTTGTGCTAGGAACTTCTACAGGATCCTCTTTGTTTTGTCCAGACACTCAGGGTGTGGCTATACCTTGGTCGCTGTGGCCACCTATCCGCTATCCGCTGCCATCTAATACGCGACCTAAGTAGGTAGGTACCATTGCAGCTAAAAGCGTTAAACATTTTTTACCCATTTTATCTTTTGCCAGACTTTACGGACTGAGAGACTATTCGAACTAAAAGAATTGCAACTAGAAACATTGCAACACTGTTTTAATGTTAGAAAAGCGATATTTCTTTTTTAAATGCTCGGTTCAATGTCCAATTTGGTCGAAACTAAAGCTCTCGGCTGTTGAAAATATAAAATATAAAAACTACATTTGACTTTATCGTCTTCGAGCACTAACCTCAGCAGTCACCTTAAAAATATGTAAGAAAAACAAAAAGTTTTCAGATCTCAATTTATTCATTCGAGATTTTTCTTCCAGAAATCTAACTTCGCTAGCACCTTCAAAGAGCTGTTTGATTACCTAAAGCCCTGACGAAGTAAAGGCCATTTCTTCAGAGTATTAAAGAACAAACAGCCTTTGTGTTATTATCAAAAAACGTTGCGTATATTTCGGTTCGTTGCGCGAATACGTGAGCTATCTCACTCAACTCCTCTAAGGCTTAGACTGAATCAGCAAACTCAGGGTGTCATGTATTTTTTCAGAATGGTTCCCAAATTTATAAGCAGGAATTTTCCTCACTAATAACTAACTAATCTAAATATTTGGTGATTTTGGCGGCTTGATGCCAAGCGCGATGAATTGAAAGCCCTCGAGAATCAATTATACATATTTAAATGGTGTGTACACATGCGCGCAATGTGCGAAGATCTTTGTCAACAAGATAATGTAAGGTTATATATTCCACAAGCTAGGAGTCGCCGTAGTTGAAACCAGCTGGATCAGATTACATCACACTCACACAAGATTTTGAAAGGTACGGCTTTTTACAAAAGCGACTGCCTGTCTGACTTTCCAACCCGCGAAAGGATAACCAGCCCTAATACAGGTTAGGTCACGTACCTCCGAAATGCATTTCTTGGAAATGTGGGTTTCCAGTGAACGTGACCATCATTTATACATAACTATACACTTTTATTAGTGATGCGAAGTGGCGGCAAGTCTTGATTTGTTTTTAAAAATTCTTTAAAGCACTTGTTTATAAGGAAGCTTTGCTCAATCGCGAGATAGTAAACTTAAGTTAACAAGCGAGCGAGGTTCATTGGCGCTGCCGGAAACTTTGTTATACTATAAAGAAAAATAATATTCTAGCATTTCATACATTCGTAATATTCAGAGAAAAAGATTACAAGTGACAGAATTATTTGGAAGTAATGTTGCGTTTGTAGGTATATTATAAAAAAAATAAAGATATATTATACATATATAATAAAAACTACATAAACGCTTTTTTAAACATTTACGTTCGGGCGTAATTGTTGTTGACATAATCTTTGGTTTTTGTCTCATACCAAGACCATTAACCCGGCCTCAGGGGAGACAGAGTCACCTTCTCTCCCCTTCACTGGGGCAATTCCTGTTCGGCGCGTCCTTGCCGCGGGGGTGGGCGCCTCTTACTTTAGTAGGACGGAGTGAGATGGTGGCTGAGTTCGGATAGGGACCCAGATCTACGGGGCATAACGTAGAACCCTTGCCCAGGGATACGGGTAAAGACCTCAACGGTTGCAGAGGTGGAGATGGGAGCCATCGGTACGGCAATTCAGGATGGAAGGGGTGCGTCACAGGAACTGTAACCTGGAACCTGACAGAGGGCAGCAGTAACTGTCAGTACTATTCAGAGGCGGAGGACAGGAGTCCTAGTACGGCTTTGAAATAGACTACTCTGGGTGCCATCTCACTCGCGTCAGACAGAGTACTGCGGGGCGGAAGACAAGAGGGACGGACCACTACCCTATTTTTCTCTAAAAAATAGCATGGAGAATGTTGCGCCGATAAGAGCGTGACTCTTAAATTAGTGATGGTGAACCTCGAAATTATACAAGAGTCGTTGAAAAAAATCACATGAGAATGTGAATCTTTTCAAAAAACCTTTTCTTTTGAGTGATTTTCTTGCGAGATTTTCTCTATAAGGCGACTAAATTGAGTACCATAAATCCAGAACAACAAAACACCGAGATAACACATGCCTTTTACATGTACGTGCTAATAAATTATTCATCATCATTTTGAGTTATTGAGGACGGAAGAGGCAAGATGATTGACACTTAATAAGACACGACGAATTTATTTAAAACGTCATAGAAGGGAAGCTACAAGGAAAGAAACGATGGGGAAAACCAAGAAGAGCTTACATGGAACAGATTAAAGAGAAGTTGAACGTCGTGGTTTATAAGGAAGTGAAAGAATTGGCATTTGATAGATATAAATGAAGAATGATACACCGACAAGAGCGTGGGTGTTACATTAATAAATTATTAGCACCATTTAAAAAAGTAAGTAACTTAATCATGAAATATTCAAGAAACCCTGTCATTAATCCAGAAGGATGGTCTAAGGCTAGCTTTCACAAGATTAACCCGAACGGGTAGGATAATTTGTTAAGCAAATCGGGGCATTTGCTTAGTTAGAAAGTTACGTTATATTGAAGACCTGCAACGAAAATTCACTTTGTAACTTTGTAGAATTTCTCAAGGCATATTATATTATCCTCAGTTGATTGAAGGGATTCGTATTTTTTTATGTTGTAAAATTTTGTGTTCATTTAAAGAATATTGTGTTTGCGTAGAAGAAAGCATTCAATACAATTACTTAGCCGTAGAGGAATATTGTAATAATTTTGATCTATTTTATCATTTGCTACAGGTACTTTATATTACACAAAAACACAAACTAAAATATTTAGTGGTAGTAAGTACAGCTATAAAGTATTTTTGTGAATATTAGAGACCTACCTACGTATAATAATAAACTATTAATAAAAGATATCTCCCAATATTTTGCTAAACGACGGCGCCTGTGGACAGTGGTCGAGCGTTGGGCTTACGATCCGGAGGTCCCGGGTTCAAATCCCGGTGGGGACATATCACAAAAATCACTTTGTGATCCCTAGTTTGGTTAGGACATTACAGGCTGATCACTTGATCTTCGGAAGGCACGTTAAGCCGTTGGTCCCAATTACTACTTACTGATGTAAGTAAGTAAGTAGTAGTAGTATATGAGCCATGTCAGGGGCCTTTGGCGGCTAAATAATAATCCTGACACCAGTGTTGATGAGATTCGTAATTAACCTCACAACCCACACGATAGAAGAAGCTAAACGAAAGCACATTAATATTATCGAATAGTTTTAAAATCTCTTATCCATTGAATTTTAAATTCAAACTGAAAATTGAATTACATTTTGCGCTCAGGAAAAACCTATTTAATTTAAACTCGGCTGATCGTTCAGGCTGCAGCCGTAATCCAGGCAACTTTATACCAGTATTTAGCTGACGGAAAAATGAAGAAAACTATTCGCGGAAATGGTACCTAGTTATAGATCCACAGAGTGCTGACATGCTGGCTTATGCAGGCTAACGCCTACGCACATATGGCGTGATTTCTCTATAATTACACATTAATAATAATAATAATAATTGCGTATGGCAGACAAAAATAAAATATCCTGCGTGGATCATATTTCCAGCTGAAGCTCCCCTAACCAAGGCTCTGCCGCATCCGTCACACAGTGCAGCTCGGCCTGGGAACCGGTGCAGAGGGCACTCGTTCACTATGAGAGATATGGTTTGATCCGGGTGCCAACATTGCACATTAAACATCCCACGTTCGGAGTCTGCGCCGTTAGCAGTATTTCAATGTACTTAGAAATGAGATAATTATAAATTAAGCTTAGCTTTAAAATTACTCTATTATAGAACTCTAAACTAAATAAACGTCTCCAAGTATTTTTTTATATTATTTTTACAAAAGAGTTTGCCCTGATAAATTTATGGAACACACTTAAAATAACCCTTTTTAGAGCCTACTGTAAGTACGTCCTTTTATTCCAGCACCCTATGGACCAATTATACCAAGAAGGCCTACAGTGCCCTAAGAATTCAATATAATAACGCATTCAGGCGGTTGTTGCGGCTGCCGCGTTTCTGCAGTGCATCAGCGGATATCGACAGCTTTGAAGCTATTGTACGCAAGAAGTCAGCATCATTGATGCGCAGACTGCGCGACAGCAGCAACAGCGTCCTGAGGGCGGTAGCCGACAGTGGGGATTGTCCACTGATCGGCTGTATGATTAATAGAACCTTATCGATATTTAAGATAATTTACTGACATAGTTCTTAAGTTTGTTACTAACCAAATGGATCTAGTTGTTCGATAATAAAATATTTTTATTTTTTTATTTATTTTTATTTAATTTTAGGCACAAATTTAAAAATACCCTCCTAAAATGTATTGGCCAATAACCCAACAGAATTAAGTAAGTTGACAGCACACGTCAAACAGGTTGTACATCTACGAGATGCCTATTTTATTCGCCCGGGTTATTCATTCATTTTAAAATTAACAGTTGTCAATCATCCGTCTCTTTCCTTTTCGGCGGATAAGAAAATGACAAGTATAACTTAAAATATAAAATAAGGAGATGTCTGCAGGAATCGCGGCCTTAGTCTACGTTTTTTAATAAAACTCTTATTGGATTACGAGATACGCTCGCGCAAGTCACGATTGATGGCCCATCTTAAACTGAACTAGAAGCTTTATTTACAATCATTTGAGAACTTTTAATAAATCCAGATGAAAATAAAAATAGCTAAGCCGGCACAAATACCAAAAAAAAGTGTTAAAACATTTCTTTTGTTGCCAGCAAATTAAATTATTTGAGAAAATTATTTTATTTGAGATGTAGATTCCTTTGATAAGGCGCAAACCTCATTTATTTTTTAAGAAGTGTAAACTCAATGTAAATGAAGAACAAGTTATGATTCGAACCAGTACTCCTTTGTTTTGAAAAAAATAAAGACTGTACATTTTTTCTTAGCGGCTTTTGTCGCTTTAGACAAGTGCTTTTAGATTGAGTTTTGTCTTACTAGGAAAGTAAGTACTTCTGATGTACTTCTGATGTGCCTTCTTATGTTTAAGGTAACATTTGATTACTCAAACAAATAGTAGGCATGGTTCAATAAAATTTATTGTTTTAACATTGTACTAGAAGGGTCAATGACATAGAACTCGTGATTATTACGCATAAAAGCCTGGAACATCTAAATAGTATTACTTCTATCCGTACTAATATTATAAATGGGAAAGTGTGTGTCTGTCTGTCTCTTTGTCTGTTTGTCCGTCTTTCACGACTAAACGGGGTGACAAATTGACGCGTTTTTTTTTTAAGTGGCATAGGCTACTTATTGTATTTATTTATTTATTTATTGCAACACACAACAGGACATTGACAATACATGATAAAATACACAGTTACAAACAAAAATGGTCAGTCAACATCCCAAACAGGGTGCGTTGACAGCATGCAAAATCATATAGCAACTAAAAAGAGGTGTATCTTGCTGACTTTCCTAAAATGGATTTGGAAAGATAAAAAAATGTATGCGGACTATTTGTGTCTAACAAAAAAATGTGCATCAATTTTATTGCCATTCTGCCCCTAACCCTTTCAAAGAGGGGGTGAAATTTTATATGGGACTTTTCGCAGTTTTCAAGGTAGGAAGTAAAAAAATGGTAGAATAGGAAAGGGGAACCGTTACCCCGAATTTAACGCAAGCGAAGCCGCGGGTAAAAGCTAGTAATTCATACACACAAGGCTTTGAAACGGTCTAGCGAAGCTTTTGTGTGGAATAATAGAAAGGCAACGTATAATAAGGATCTTCTCATGCTTTCCTACTAAATAGGTTCTATTTGTCTCATTGGTTTTATACAAATTTCTCTTCAAAACACCCTTTTGTTCGGACCCCGAAGCGATTACTTTCGAGTCTAAAATAGAACGTGAACCGAATGTTATACGTAATTGAATATTCGTATTACACAGTTCAGTTTACGTTCTTCTTCTATCGTGCGGGTTGTGAGGTGGATTACCAACCTCATCAACCATGGTGTCAGGGTTATTATTGAGCCGCCAAAGGCCCCTGACATGGCAAATGTAACGACTACTTTCTTACGTAAGTAGTAACCGGGACCAACGGCATAACGTGCCTTCCGAAGCACGGATCATCTTACTTTATAGACAATCACGTGATCAGCCTGTAATGTCCTAACCAAACTAGGGATCACAAAGGATTTTTGTAATTAGTCCCCACCGGGATTCGAACCCGGATGTATTTATAGCGGTCAAATACATAAACATCCTTATTGCGTCGACGTAGTCGGGTAAAAATAGTAATTTAGATAGTATCGCAATAGCGGTGGCGCTTCGATGTCGCAACGGAGCCGCAACACACCCTGTGACAACGCTGTAATCTGAAATTTTCCTTTTCACCTGTTTACATAGACATACTCAGCATTATATAGCTGACACAAACACAAACAGAAACGAAACGCCCCAGGATTTCTACCTCAACCGAATTCCGATAGAAATTTCGAAGGCCCTCCCGTGACATTTTGTTTTCTGATTTATTTTATCAAGTTATGGATGTAGATACATAGTAAAAAGGTAACAGCAGCTCATTTTTTTGTCATTTTTCTTATAAGCAGTTCTGATACGATTATATTAGTACTGGTATAATAATCATGACACTAGGGTTGATGAGCTTGGTCATCCACCTCACAACCCACTCGATAAGAAGAAGAGTACTAGTATGCTTTCCAAACATATAACTAAGTAAGTACATTTTAATTGGCGAAAGTAAGTAAAACAGAGTCTGTTTTGGTCATAGTAAAAATATCTGAGGGAATTAAATGTAAAATAAAATATATATAATTATGTTGTTGTTTTTGTTATTTTGTTATGTTATATTATTTTGGTCTTATTTATTAAGATAACGTGCTTCCGATACGTATTTTATTTAAGATTTGGAGATAAAGTATATCACGAAGGTGTCTGAGGAGTCATGTTATCAATGCAATGTAATTATCTAGTAAATACAAGAAAATCCGTAAATAAAAACTAGTATACAAAAAAATTAATATATTATTATTATTATTTATTTATTTAGTTCGGAAAACAAGGAGTTCCATTGGTGTTAGTAGCACTTAAAGTAAAATAAAAAAAAAAAAAATAAAATAAAACAAAACACAAAACAAAAAAAAAAAAAACAAACAAAAAAAAAAACTAAAAAAAAAAAAAACAAAAAAAAACAAATGTAAAATAAAAGAAAACAAAAAAAAACAAAAAAAAAACTAAACACAAAACAAATGGGATTCATAATGCGCCTATTGCCACGCGCACGAGATGCCACACAAGCGGACAGTCTGGACTGTGGGCGACCACCTGCAGGATGCTGCTGCCACTGACGCGCACGCGCCTCAACAAGGACGCACATCGCTTGCGCAGGATCGCCGGGAAACCGTCCACACGCTCATCCGCGAACATGCCTGAGGCACTGCAGTAGCGCGGCAGCCCCAGCAGCATCCTAAAGGCAAATAATTGGTAACGTGCAAATAATTAAGCCCTTTCAATCGATACTCAACACAGTACTTTTAGAAAAAAATATTTTTTCGTCCTCAGTTTATGTGCCGTAGAGGGCGTCACATTAAATTTAGCGTATCGTCATTTAGCCTATAACCACCAGACAATCAAGACGCTTTTAGTGACAAAATTAGATGGTGTGTACTGGAATCAGCCCCCGCCGGCGTGGTCGACGATTTCCCTCATTCAGCGCTTATCGCTATCGACCCGCTAGGGGCGATTAAAACTTTCAAATATTTTTCCTCTCAGACGACGCCCTGAGCCGAAGTTCGCGCCCAACTGGGCACCCTCAGGCCTGTTGTCTTAAACGTTGTACCGGGTGAGAGACTTCAGCGCTCCCCATTTGTCCGGCCAAGCAGTTAATGCCATCTGCGGCAAACCTACAATAAGACACGTCAAAAAAAAAAAACTGGAATCAGCACCAGTGTATCGTAAGAAAGTAATAACTATAATATGTTTGTAAGAAGATTACCCGCTGTTCTGTCTTTACTATGGTAACGAAAAGTAAAACTTATTAACATGTTCACTGTTGCTTCTCGCGGTGTTCTAAAATTACTCCGAAGATAATAATTTTATAAAAAATCAGATGAAATTGAACTCTACGCCCGCGTAAAATCTTTATTTCCATACGAATATTAATCTTATTTACCTGTTCCATTTATTATCAACACGTGTACGTATCGTTTTCATATTGTTTGTTGTTTGTCAAAATTCGACATAAGTAAGTATACTTAATGAATTTTAAACTTAAATGCGTTTCATATTGAATCTCGCTTCTCAACCCGAGCTGTCCCGGACAACTGGGCCTAAGAAATTCTGCGCCGTGGCCCAGTTGTCCATTAATTAAATTTGTGAGGAGTAAACTGGGCCGAATACGTTGGGCCTGCTGCGCGTCTGTGTAAAAAGCGTTTAGAAACGCAGCAATTGTTTAGTTCCTCCTTATAATAGGGTCCTATTTCTATAAATTTTCAGGACAGATTCCAATCTACATAGTAACCATCCAAAATGAGGTATGAACGGGAAGCAAAGGGAAACTATACATTATTTCTAAGTCTCTGCGGACACATAAATTGTGTGTGAAATTGATTTTCTTCTAGCACTATATTGGAGGCTTTTTCTTATTTCTTTTCGGGCGGAAGATACGAGTAGGTATGTGAAAATTTATGTTCGCTGATAATGGTAGAAATAATAGTGATATGATAATGTTCTTCAGAATAACTGATCTCATTAAAGGACGCCGCGGCGCCGCTGCCAGACACCAGGGTTGATGAGGTTGGTAATTGGTCTCATAACTCATACTAGAGTAGAAAAAACGATTTTTTTATCATCACACAAGATTCATGCCAAAGGCCCACAAGGCTCTGGCCTATTCTCGTTAAGTACAAATTAAATCCCTAAACACGTTGCCTGTCTTTCATTTTACATTTAATTCCCTCTCACAACACACACGATAGAAGAAGATAACGCTAATGGATAGACTATCAAGGTAAAGCAAGTAGTGAAAAAAAAGTGTATTCCTTTAAATTGTCAATTTGAATAATCAAAAAAAACTGACCTTAAGGATGCAAATACAACAAAGGCATTACCATACTGTGGCACAAGAAAAGTAGGTATTAGAATACTCCCTCGACCTCCTGACCAAGCTAAAGTCTTACCTTCCACAGTAAACTCGGTTTGTTTAGGCAAGCGACTGAATTTTACTAGTTTTCCTGACCTGGAGTGGTGCGATCAGAATTGTAAATATTTTGCGGAGACTATTCTGGGCTCGATGTTGTTTCTCTTATAACAATATGACATCGAGCCATCTCGGTAAGTAAGTAGTACCTTATAACGGCCTATGTGGTTCAGTGGTAGAGCGAGGGTCTCATGAGCCAGAAGTCCTAGGTTCGAATTCATATCACAAAAATCACTTCGTGATCTCTAGTATGGTAAGGACAATGCAAAATGATCAACCAATTATCCGAAAGTAAGATGATCCGTGCTTCAGAAAGCACGTTATGTCGTTGGTTCCGGTTACGATTTACTTAAGTGAGTATGTAGTCGTTACATGTCAGGGGACTTTGGCTGCTCAATAATAACCCTGATGCCAGGGTTGATGAGGTCGGTTATTGATCTCATAACCCACTCTAGGGTCTGGTGATGTATTTAGTAGTAGGTGAGTTCATATAACATTCAAATGAATAACATTTTGGTTGAAGAAAATATGGGATTTGTCTACGATTGTCTGTGGTTAATAAACGCGCATCTGTGTGTAGGTGACGCCTGACGCCCATACGTTTGAAGACTAAAGTAACACCGAGAGGGGGTGAAGTAAACCTAGCTCAGACGCTGGTGGGGAGGGCAGAGTTGCCAGCCTATGTGTACTATTATTCCTTATTCTATGTCGATAGTACAAAGCATTAACGAAAGCGACACAGTTGTAGCCAGGTTCTCAGATCAGAATAGTGGCTCGGGCGCGTGGCGGACGGTAAGCTGCAGTAACAAACAAGCTTCTGTCCGCTGCACTCTCATACATATACATTTTCAAACGTTCAAACTACCTTCAATACTATTTTCTTTGATAGATATCCTTATTTCGCTTCACCGCTAGACTAGAAATAAAGAAAAAACATACAACGTTTTCCGCTGTTATCTTTGCGCGCATGACGTAAATGTCATGATCATGACGGACTGTCTTCAGCGATGTACTCATAAATGGGTGAATATCAAAATTTCAAGTTTGGTGGCGAACTTTCATATTATTTTTTCGTGAAAAATTGGGTTCCGACATGAAAAAGAATCCTTTTGGATTCATGTCGATCCTTTTTCATGTCGGAATCCAATTTTTCACGAAAAAATAATATAAAAGTTCGCCACCAAACTTGGCACATTTTGATATTCACCCAAATCTATTATTGTCAACATAGTAAGTAAAACATATCTATAAACAACATTAATCTGTTGTTGCCTAACGAAGTAAATACTCCTTTGGCCAAAACTCTATGGTCAAGTCCTTTAAAGAAACGTAATGGCGGATATTTTTAAGAAGACAACAAGAAAAGAGGACAATTGACGATCGGGCGCGAAAACAAGGACCAAGTATTTGACGCGAAAAGGATTGGTCATGGTTGAACTAGAGATATTTAATTATACCTCTATTAGTCGTATTGAATAAATACTGGTAATTGGTAGATAATCGAAACAAATGTAAGTGTGTACGTAATGAATGTTGGATGTCAATATTAACTAATATGGGTTTTCGATAATAAATCTTATTTTAATATAATAATATAATGGTTTATAAAATGAACAATAATAATATTTGTAGAGACTGGAGCCTACACTAGGATACCCTGTGTTATAGGTATGGATACCATACGGTAAACCGTATCATTATCATTATTAATTCACAATATTATTTGTATTTCCGTATCGTAACGCCTGATTCTAATAAGTACTTACTAACAAAAATAAAGGATGTTTTAACGAAATAATTCAGCACCTGATTTTCCGAAAATTGGACGATTCCCTGCTTTGGAATACACGTTAAAAAGCCGTTGATCTAGGGCTGCTACCCCAAACGCCTCCTTCAACCCGCAGTGGAGCAGCGTGAAGGAGTATGCTCCAAAGCCTGAAACCCCGGGAGGCCAGTATCCAGCACAGGGACGTATAATGGAATATAGGGAATCAGCATTTCACCTCAAATATTATTTATCGGAGGCAAAACATACATATAATTTATTAATGAAATTATGTATTTTGCATCACGGGCAAAATTTCGTTAACGGATTTCGATTTAATTAAATTTCGAATACATTATCTAGTCCGACAATATTATACTGAAGTGAATTATGATGTTAATTTTAATAATGATTATTCAATACATGCTTTTATGTGATTGTCATTATAACGCTACTTACTACTAAGTATTTAAACATACTTATTTTTTTTTCAATTTGCATACTTACTTAATTCTTGTTTCAGAAAGTTTTTTTTAAATAATAGAAACTCGCGTTTGACCATGTTACTTGATCGTAAGTGACAATGTGGTGTACACTGGATGACGCTTACCTAGCAAATGCCTATTTATTCTAGCCTTGAAGACTCCCAGATAACAACGAGTTGGAAAAACAAACAACGGCAGGCAGTTCCGTCTATGCGTTTCTTTTTTTGTATATTTATTTACTTTAATTGTATTGTTGTTGAGTTTATTTTTTTCAGCAGTAAGATCTTTTGAAATAGCGTAAAGTCACAAAAATATAGAATTGATCTTTGAGTAAAGCGAGTTTTTACTGCCAATTTGGGGGATTAAAAAGGCCATATCAAAGCATACATAACACAAAACATAAATAGCCTATATACGTCCCACTGCTGGGCACAGGCCTCCTCTCAATCAACCGGAGAGGGTATGGAGCATACTCCACCACGATGCTCCACTGCGGGTTGGTGGAGGTGTTTTACGGCTAATAGCCGGGACCAACGGCTTAACGTCCCCTCCGAAGCACGGAATCAACTTACTTTAACAGCCTCCGTGGTCTAGTGGTAAGAGCGTTAGGCTCACGATCTTTCCGGGTTCGAATCCCGATGGGGACATTGTCGAAATCACTTTGTGAGACTGTCCTTTGTTTGGTAAGGACTTTTCATGCTTGAATCACTTGATTGTCCGAAAAAGTAAGTTGATATCAAAGCTATTCATCTAAAAAAAGCAATATTAGTATTTGACATTTGTGTGCATTGTGCACTTACTTTTATATGCGAAGATATCAAATTACAACATTGCTTTCTTAGTTGAATTCTTGGATGTGACCTTTTTAACCATCCAGTACTTATTACTTATCATCTACTTGTCGTAAGTATGAAAGTTAATGGAATATAATTATTATATTTTCCGGCCATACAACGCATTAGGTGACACCTACTTTCTTAAATAAAATCCAGCCCTATCGCGGGTTAGGCCATGTATCGACTACGAAGCCATCATTTAAATAAAGAGATAAGAAATCGACTAAAATTCTGGCTCGGACGTAAATGACTCTAAATAAGTAATGACGATTTCAGTGGAAAAAAAATTGTATGTAGCGTGATTAAAATTGTGTTTTGAACTGTACATATAAATGACAGATGTGATGTCAAGCAGTCGCCGTGCGGGGAGTCGCTGTCCACGCTACAATTCAACGAAAAAAAATCGCAGGACAGGAGGACCCGGTGGTGTAATGATTGGTTGACACGCTCGTCCTGTCTTGAAAAGAGTTGCGGGTTTAAGTCCCGTCCGAGTCAGATTTTTTTCGATTTAATTTTCTCTTTGTGAGTTTCCCTAAACACGGGTAAGTGCTATAAAAACTAAAATCATTATTTAAACAGTTAAGTGATATAATATAGCTAATCAATCTGTCCTCTTTACTCTTCAAATGCCTTAAAAAGGGAGCCTTTTCCTAATTTTAGTATCACCAACTCCTTTCAGACAATAATAATCTTATAATGAACAAAACAGCTTTCATCTACATAATTAATTTACCCTAATCATTGAAATTCATGTTCTGAATAGACTTAAAGACATGACTGTTACCAAACTGATAAATGTGACCCACGCAGATCTATTAAGCCATTTGAGATTCAAAGGGCTAAACGTATTCTAGACGATAAAAACAGGGGTGTGATTCTGGAAGCATTCACAGCGTTTAGTACTTATACATAGACAAGAGCTTTTATATACACAGGCCTGAAAAACTAAATAATATTATATTACACTTTATTCTTATTTTTTTTCTAAAAATATATTAATTTTAAAAGTATAATACTCACTTTGCAGGATTTAATCACCTGCTTGTCCGAATAAGTAAGATGATTCCGTGCTTCGAAATAGGAACCCCGTCCGGTTGAATGAGGGGAAGCCTGTGCCTATCAATTCGACGTATATAGGCTGTTTATGTATAGCTACTTAGTTTTACAGACCACTTTATAAGTATAAGATATACAGTAAAATAACTACTAGAAAGGTTTGTAATGGGAAGTATGGTGCTGGCTGTTAAGATATTTATAGTAGATTTTTAGACTAGCAAGTACACATTGCTAAACGTCACATTTATTCGTCATTTATACCTATTACCATAGAATAAAGAATAACACTACTTTTGAACGGTAATAGATGAGGTAGGCAGAGTTGATAAGGTTGGTAATTCACCTCACAAACCCGCACAATAGAAGAAGAAGAACGGTAATTTTTCGCTCCGTACCTCTTCTTACCTGGTCTTAATTTACATCTTAAATGGCCGTAAGCCGCTAAGGAGTAAGGGAGAGCGCGCGGACTGTCTCTTTCGCACTTATACGTTAGGTGACACTCGGTACGATAGAGATTTTTATATGGAGTGTCTAAATCTGTCTATAAGGTCTCAAACTGGATAACAGCGGCAGCGGCGCAGCGGCGGTGGCGGTGCGGGGAGCGGTGCGTTCAAATGCTAAGATTTATATTGAAGTGTTCTCGATGGCAGCGGCGCGACGAGCGGGGTACGAGCGGTGTGTCTGCGTTTGAAACTCGCCTTTTTGTTTCCTTTGTTCCGATCTTCTTTTGCCCATAATAAATCGTACGAAACAAAAGAACTACAATCGAAAATGCGGTGTCGCCGTTTCGACATCGCGTTCATTTGAGTCATAACTCTATACCGCCGTAACACCGCGCTATTTGGCCACTGGCATCGAGAACGGAACAGCGGCCGCCGCGCAGCTCCCCGCGCCGCTATCGCCGCCGCGCCGCTGCCGCTGTCATCTAGTTTGAGCCCTTACAGGATGTACGTCAAGGCGCTTTCTGGACCTAACAGACGTTACAGCCTAGGCTAGTATATCGCTGTAGTAAGGCAAATCTATAATAAGCTACTTGAAAAAATGCTGAACTTGCTTTTAGGTCGGTCGAGGTCCACAAAAAGACACTAGAAAAACAAGCTCTCTCACATTTCCCTCACTAATACATAACACACGCCTGCCCTCTGTGTAGCGCAAAAACTATGAAATGGACGATCGCTTTGTCAAACCATCCCAAAGCTATTACGTCCACAAAAACTATCCAACTGAGTTGATTGTTTAGAGAGGGGTTGCGTGTGTCTAACTTTACACCGTTATATTTTCAATCATCATTATCTCGCTGGCGTTATCCCGTTTTCACGGGGTCTGCTTACTTAATGTGAAACTTAATGTTCACAGGTCCGGTTTTTTACAGAAGCGACTGCCTGCCTGCCTGTCTGCCGAGATATTTTTACTAAGAATTAAAAATAAACTCAAGCCTGTAACTCTAGTGTGGACAGAGCCACCAGTCGGCAACTTGCAGCCACTGTTGCCATTAGTCCTAAGATGGATATGATAAACAGTATGGGCCACATAAAAATAATATTATTTTTGTACCTACAAAAAATACTTAGATATTATTTTTTCTCAAACAGGATGTGGCGGTTCGAAGCCCAGTACTGAGGTTGCACCAATGAGTTATTAATCTATCCTAAGTCCCGTTTTCATTAACACAGTTGACTCCACTATTATAGATGGCGATACGGCACACCATCTATCTCGTTGGTCTAACAGAAAGCTCGGTGATGTGGTTACTTAGTTTATCTTGCGATGGATACGAGTATAATTATGTCCTACTACCCCAATTATATTAAGGTACATCCAGAGAGAGAGAGAGAGAGAGAGAGTGAGAGAGAGATACATGGTGAGATCGTTACACAGATAATCATCATCATTGTGTGTGTGTGTGTGACACAGATCACACAGATAATCACACACACACAACAAAGGAACTTGAAGGATTACTATTTGAGTCTTGCTTGAATTGCATTGGTCGTATTTGTATTTATTTAATACGTCTTATTTACGTATATGTTTGTATACGTATATGAATACATCTATATAACCTTATTGAAATTATATATGTTTATATACTTAATTATATCTGTTTTGATGAGTACAAATAAATAAATAAACAAAGATACAATTTGTTTCTGGTCTATCAGAGCTCATTGACGCGTGGGTACTCAGTTCATCTTGCGGTGGATGTACCTCACAACTATATTCCCAATTTTTTTTTTTTTTTTAATATGAATAATCACGAAATTACATAAATACTTAATTAACAAAAATAATGCTATTTACTGCACTCGTCAAAAACAACTATATTCCCAATTGGATTGAAAACTAAGCGATCTCTATGCTCTGATTTCGCTCCAGTGGACAAGCAGCTTAAGATCGTATTCCCAAAGTCTCTGCAGCAATCTCCACAATAATCAATAACAGGAGATACTTTGGATCTCATGTTTTCTTCTAACAAAAAACTGTAGGTACTGAATACACGCCCTTTGGGAGTTAAGTCATTTCTCTATGCCAATCATTCCTTTGCCGATTGGAAACTTTTGTGGCTTATCCACTTCTGCTTTTTTAATAGGAAACGTTTTGCGAGATTGCTGGTGCTGACATAAATCACATTTGTTCGAGAAAGAGTTCAGTAAAAAAAAATAGCTTTAGTTTTTTTTACATTTCTTCCCTTTCATAAATATACCTAAGTATGTAATTATATCTATATAATGCTTTATAAAGCTTCAATCGGATTGAAGCTTTA
Organism: Pectinophora gossypiella; assembly: GCF_024362695.1. NCBI lineage: Eukaryota > Metazoa > Arthropoda > Insecta > Lepidoptera > Gelechiidae > Pectinophora > Pectinophora gossypiella. The sequence continues at coordinate 3,960,415 of NC_065407.1, read as the reverse complement.
TTTCTCAAGAAGAAAATTTAAAAATTGAACGCATGCCTTAATATATTTTATAATAGAATTAGTAGTTTTTATAAATGGTTTTTCTTCGTCTATAAAAAATAAAAAGGGTAATAGTTATAAGTATAACGACAAACTTAGGTAGGTACTTTTACGGAATTATAAATCATCTTTGTAATGATATTTATTTTGTGTATTTTTTTCTCATGTAAGCGAATGTAATTCTTTATGAGAAAAATAAAGTTTTTCTTAAACCCAATATATTCTGTAGCTGTTATTAAATAAATAAAAATAAGTTTCTTAATCTTACTTGCATGATGATTGTTACTTTCAAATCTTACTTTTATACGACACAAATCGCAGAGAGTCGAAATACCTACTCTGAATATTCACAAATCTCTTTAGCCGCGAGCGCTACACTACGACCACTATTACGACTGTCGTAAACTCGGAATATTATAAAGGACCATAACACCGCTAATACTATAAGTTCACTACATAAACTAGCAGTAGTGGCTAAGTAGCTTTTTAGAGTAGTTGCATGGCATGTTCAACTCAAAGCGATCTGCGGTGGCATGCGAGAGTTTATATCAAATCAAATCAAATCAATTTATTTGATTTGATTTGATTTGATTATATATATATAACTTTTTGTATATACTACTATGTAATTTTTTTTTTTTGTATATATAACTTTTCTCGGATTATATGCTCATCATCATCTCCCTAGCATTATCCCGTTTTTCACAGGGTCCGCTTACCTAACCAGAAGATTTGACAGGTCCAGTTTTTTAAATTCAAATTCAAAAATATCTTTATTCAGTAGGTAACATAGTTACACTTTGAATCGTCAATTTTTACATAACGAACGTCTCATCCGCCTAAAACTACTGCAGCTTCTCGCAACCTGTATAGCCGGGGAAAAGAAGCTGCAAGAAAAACCTCGGCACAGGGCCCTAGACGTTCTTTAAAAAAATAAAAATAAACATAAAATATTGGTATACAATTGAGTAATTTAGCTGCCTAATATCAGTTCTCAGACAGTTAATCCCATGCGTTCATATCTTTATAATAACCTTTTTTGTAAAGCTTTTGTTTAACTACTATCTTAAAACAGTTGAAAGGCAAATTCTAAATGTCAAAAATAAAATCTTATTGTAAAAACGTATACATTGCCTGTGGGATTGCCCCTTAAAAGATTTAGTAATCTTATGTTATCGACTTATAGAGGCGACTGCCTGTCTGACCTTCCAACCCGCGAAGTTAAAACCAGCCTAATACAGGTTAGGTCACATACATCCGAAAATGCATTTCTCGGGAATTTGGGTTTCCTCAAGATGTTTTCCTTCACCGTGGCAATCATTGGTTTAGGCCTGTGCTGGACTCGAACCAGGGACCTTAAAGTGAAAGAAAAGCGTCCTACCAACTGGGTTTGTCACGGCTTGTCAGATTATATGCTAATAAGTAAGTGAATGTTTATTTTTCATAAAAGATACAAAAAATATTAATACAATAAAAACCATGCATATAAACTCAAATATTATGAAAAATGTTCTCAAAAAGTGCCCCTGGAACGCCCCCAGCGCTGCCCGGATATCCATAATAAAAATCTAAATTTTTCCGTAACGCAAAAGTGCGAGCGAGACAGACTGTCCACGCGTTTCCCTTCTTTATGCGTTGAACTTTTTGCATGAAGAAAAGTGATATTAAAATGTTGCAACCGGGACAAGAGTCGCTTAATAAACGAAATTATAAATAAAAAACTAAAAAAAGGAAATAAGAAAAATAATAATAATAAAAAACCAAAAAATATTTTTTTATTATTATTATTATTAATAATTATATAATTTTACGATTAGGATGTTGTGCTGTGTGTGATTGATGTTAATAAATACGTGTTACAACTTCAAAGGTCTCATAATTGAATGATTTAATAAATAAATGAATATTATTATTCAGTAATGTAATGTTACTTTATTTTGGAAGGGACTGAGGTGTGTTAATTTTATTAACTGAATCCACGAAGACCGCAAAAATGTGTTCACACAAACTACAAACACCACAGACACAGATGTGTCCACACAGACGGCACAAACCACAAAGACCACACAGATATGTCCACACAGACGGCTCCTTGACTACACAGATATGTTCACATTAAGAAATTATTTAATCTTTCTTCACCTTTATTCTTTGAAACTACACTTACTCTTAAAAAAATGAAATGGCACTTATGTTGGAAGTTTGCGTTTGTAGAATTTCAGTTCTATGAGCAAATGGTTGCAAAAGCCAGTGAGTACCAAGACGCTGCCTTGCATCAGCTTTAACGACAATCTTTATTCTTGGTTAAGTGCTGAAACTTTTCACGGAAGAAGAGCAAGCTCATTTTAAGTTTAGTACAAAGTGGATGGGTTAAATTGAACACAATAAAGAGCGTACTCCGTGAGATAGTATTGAGAGAAACTTTGCAATTTAATTTCCCAAATATGAAGTTAACTTACATTTTTTTCAGCTGAAATGTTTACTACCACTGAAACCATTTTCCAGAAGCCATCATCTGTGCAAACCTCATTTTAAACCCATGTATAAAAATTAATAAAAATAGAATTATTGTTCAATATTCTTTATTTACAACTACTACTATAATGATGTAGAAATAGTACAAGTTGGTAAGTTACATAATATAAATTTTGGTGGACATCTGATATGGGCTAAACGAATGTAAGACCAGTCTAGATATAGGTAAAATTAATCTTTTTCCATTACTCAATGTGTGTTTTACAGGAAGATGTAAGAGAATTAATACCTCTTCTCTCTCTATTTATTAAAGAACTGCGCTCTTGTCAGTGGAGTATTCGCCTCCATTTGCGTTACTCCATAGATAGGGCGTGTAGACCGGTGGTTGCCCCAATCGCCTTCCGTTCCGCAGTACACCGACGTGAGGTGATGTTCTAGCTTGAACCCTACCAGAATCCAGTTCCTCCGCCTCTAACCAGTACTGATACCGCTGCTGCCCGGCATCAGGGGTGCGCTTTTGAAGTAAAGGTGCCTACTCGCTACGTCACATGATCATCATAGAACCTAAGTAGCATATTATAGGTTAGCCCGTCCCAGTGAGCTACCCACTACGTTCTGATAATCCTACCTACCTATAGATACCTCTTGCATGTACTTAATTATATTTCAGGAATTGCAGTTGCAATTGGACACGTTTATTATCCAGCCAAATATTGATTGTTATTCGAGCAGAAGTTCAAGTCACTGTGGTCCTGTGGTGCGCCCGCTTGCTTCTCAAACAGGAAGAAAGATCCCCGGACTTGCACCATTGAGTAATTAATTTATCAGAGTTACAATAGGCTGGTTTCCAACTAGTCAAATCAGTTACTTTTTAATAAACGTCAAGATATAAAGTTACTATTGCATGAAAAAGCACACTGTGACGTCATAGAAAAAAATGCCTTATTGTTACTTTTTTCTTGATTAAAATTCATAAATAAGTTAAATGGAAAAAAGAAAATGTTTTTCTTTCGGTTTAGATCTGTCTTTATTGATTATTAAATAAGAAGAGATTTTCATAATTTATCTTAAACATAGTACACGACGCAATTATGCAGTTTTCACTAACATAGTTAGCTCGACCATTATAGACGGGGATACGGCTCACCACCTGCCACGTTGGTCTAACAGAAAGCTCGGTGAGTGTGGGTAGTTATTTCATCTTGCGATGGATGTAAGTACCTCTGACTACTCGAATAGGGATTTAATATAATCCTCAACTTATGTTTTATATATGCAAATGTTCAAGTAGATTCTCCGCATGACTTTGTTCTGTTAACTACATTGTGTGATATCTAAAGGATAAAAGTATTCCCATTAAAGCACAAACACGACACTGTAAATATTCCCAAATAGGCGTAAAAGGGCATAGGCGATACTTTCAGCTGTGTAAATATAGACTGTTAATAACACTAAAAGCTCGCGCTGTGGGGTCCAGACATACGCGTGTTGTGGTTAGAGAAGGGATTTGTACCTGTTATAGATGCTAGTAATTACCTGGTAGACTTTGCTGGGTTGATGTACATAGAATGCGTTGAGTAGCTTATTATGCCGGACAATAGATATATCCGACGCTATGAAAAATGGAATAACGATGACGACGGGAGATGTAGATAAAAAAGTAAAAAAAAAAAAAAATGTAGATGAATAGACATATTGCAAAAGTCAACTAAGGATTTGTGACCGCACCGACTAGAGCGATAATTAGGTTATACATATATGGGTGATGGGTTGAACACCTATCATCATAATGGTTTATCAAATCCTGAGATGGATGGCACCAACATCAAGTTGCCTTCTAGCAGCTCAGTGAAATTCTTTTTCTTCTTATCGTATGGGTTGTGAGATGGAATACCAACCTCATCAACCCTAGTGTCAGCGTTATTACTAAGCCGCCAGAGGCCCCTGACATGACTCTGTAACGATTACATACTTAGATCAGTAAGTAGTAACCGGGACCAACGGCTTAACGTACCTTCCGAAGCACGGATCATCTTACTTTTGGGCAATCAGGTGATCAGCCTGTAATGTCGTAACCAAACTAGGCATCACAAAGTGATTTTTTTGATATGTCCCCACCGGGATTCGAACCCGGGACCTCCGGATCGTGAGCCCAACGCTCAACCACAGGACAACGGAAGTTATCAGTGAAATTAATTTTAGTGAACAGATTTATGTACCTACTCGTACACATTTAAAAAAAAAAAACAATTTAAATAAATATTAAAATACTCAAGAGTCCTTAAATCTTCCCTAGCTTGATGTTTAAGTACCTAAAAATATTAGTAAGTATGTGCAATATCATGTACCTAGTCGCCTTTAAAACCCTGTCTCACATTAACATTATGACATTTAGTGAGAGTTACAATTCAATGTGTCACGAAAGTTAATGTGATATGGTATTAAAGTGTACAGGGACATACAGGGTGTTAGTGACATCGTAACGAAAACTTCGAGGGGTGGTTCAGGCCATTATTCTGAGTTGATATCAAGTAGAAATTTCCGTCGCAAAAGTATGGCTTGGAAAATAATTAAAAAGAAAAGAAAAATTTTCATGAATTTTTGACACGAAATTCCACTTGATATCAACTCAGAATCATGGTCTGAACCATCCCCCTCAGTATTCGTTACGGTGTCACTAACACCCATACCTACTTATAATATGGCTACCGTATGTACTTGTACGGGGTGTAAGTGTCATCGTAACGAATACTGAGAGGGATGATTCATCTGATTATTCTAAGTTAATATCAAGTGGAATTTTCCATCGCAAAAGTATAGAATTGAAAATAATTAAAAAAAATGAAAAAAAAATCATGAATTTAGCGACGGAAAATTCCACTTGATTTTAACTCAGAATCATGGTCTGAATCAACCCCCTCAGTATTCGTTACGATGTCACTAACACCCAGTATAATGTGATCATGACCATACCTAATAGTGGAAGCCCACCACTAGCTCCTAGTTCCAATATCCCTAATGGGGGCTCGCGTGCCCGTAGCACTTACCACGTGCCCTTGACATCGCGACAATCGCGTCAATGTCAATACTCTGTCATTCTGTTCGATTTGCTCAGCCTACATTATGGGTGTTCGAAAATTGATTCTCAATAGCTATTCAAGTACACGTGATGGTTATGATGTAGCTTATATGAGGTTATGAGGGCTTTCCAATTGGCGTTCCAAAAAACACGATAAATGGCGTTGTTAAGATTTTTCTTCGTTTTAAACTTCGAATTTCATGGATAATAGACATATGCATCTTTTGTCTTTGTTTTTGGGTATAAATGATGACCCTTTTTATTACACCCAGGTACAATTACAATTTTCACCCTGTTTTAATTTCCATTTCAATATACAGGGTGTTAGTAACATCGTAACGAATACTCAGGGGGATGATCCAGACCATGATTCTGAGTTAATATCAAGTGGAATTTTTCGTCGCAAAATTCATGTTTTTTTTTAATTTTTTTTAAATTATTTTCAATTCTATACTTTTGCGAAGGAAAATTCTACTTGATATTAACTCAGAATAATCAGCTGAATCATCCCTCTCAGTATTCGTTACGATGTCACTTACACCCCACACAAGTACATACGGTAGCCATACAAGTAGGTATGGGTGTTAGTGACACCGTAACGAATACTGAGGGGGATGGTTCAGACCATGATTCTGAGTTAATATCAAGTGGAATTTTTCGTCGCAAAATTCATGTTTTTTTTTAATTTTTTTTAAATTATTTTCAATTCTATACTTTTGCGAAGGAAAATTCTACTTGATATTAACTCAGAATAATCAGCTGAATCATCCCTCTCAGTATTCGTTACGATGTCACTTACACCCCACACAAGTACATACGGTAGCCATACAAGTAGGTATGGGTGTTAGTGACACCGTAACGAATACTGAGGGGGATGGTTCAGACCATGATTCTGAGTTGATATCAAGTGGAATTTTCAGTCAGAATATTGCTGAAAATTTTTGTGTTTTTTTAATTATTTGCAATTCCATACTTTTGCGATGGAAAATTCCACTTGATGTCATCTCAGAATCATGGCCTCAATCACCCCTCAAAGTTTTTGTTACGATGTCACTAACACCCTATATATATATATATATATGCTTCTACCATTACATTACATTTTTGAATAATTATGCAGCCCAGCAATGAGAAAATAGGTAATTATTACGTTAAAAGTGAACAACGCCATCCATCGTGTGTTTGGGAAACGTCGATTGAGATTGATGCAATGAGTGGGTCTAACAGTGATAGCCCAGTTGGTGGAACGCTTGCCTCTCATTTTGAGGTCGCAGATTCAAGTCCAGCACACTCCTAAACCAGTTATTGTCGAATTTGTTATCGAATTCATGTTTGGATCTGTGTGTGACCCATTTTACATAAGCCCACAACTATATCCCAATTGGGGTAGGCAGAGGTACATCTATCGCAAGATGATTTAAGTACCCATCTCACTGAGCTTTCTGTTAGACCAACCTTTTGTAATTAATAATTTGATTTAAGTACTGCTTTTTCTTTCTTATTTGCTCCTAATGCAACAAAGAAGTGACAATAGAATCATGATCAGGGTTAATTTAAAAGCCACGCTCTTGTCGGTGTAGCGTTGTACTTAGTATAAAATAATAATAGTTGTTTATATTTTTTTAAAGGGACTTATTGTAGATTTGCCTCAGGTGGCATCAACTACTTGGCCGGACAAATGAGGAGTGCGCATGACAACTAAACCTGTACCCGGACGACAGATAAAGTGGCTTTGACTTGATTAAGGATCCATTCCGAAAGCTGTTACAGGTACAAAGTACATTAATCAAAAATCATTTATTTCAGACATGATGGTCCATATTACATTAATTAATTACACACTTAAAAAAATAAATAAAATAAAATTAAAATACAATAAAATTAAAATTATTACTAGTAGTTTTTGTTTGTCAGTAATGCATCATACAGCAATGGCGCATGTACTGACAGTCAAACCTACTCGCAAACATTAAGTGTAATTAGTTCGAAATACAATCTCATTTCCGCTGAAACGTACGATGATCTTATTAGGTAGCAAGTTAATCTGCCCCCATAGATTACGTGTTGTTCTCATCCAATTATGTTGATACATTCACATAGGATTATTGCTATGCCATTAGGTGTCAGATACTATGTTAGGCTACTACCACTATCACGTACTAAATTGACGAGTGTAATCCAAATTGGATAGGCAAAGCTTTGAGCAAGCTAAAGGCTTCGGCACACCAAAAGCAGGAGCTGGGCAGTTACAACGCAGGTCCGCGTTACAACCGCGTTCAATTGATATATTTAGTTCCAGTGTAATACTTTCACACAACCGGACTAACCAAAACTTCAGGGGGTTAAAATGGCCACATCGAAGCAATTCATCTAAGAAAGCAATACTGCGATTTGACATTTGCTTGCACTGCGCACTTACTTTTATATGCGCAAACGCCAAATTACAATATTGCTTTCTTAGGTGAATTGCTTCGATGTGGCCATTTTAACCCCCCAGTCAACCGGACCTGTCAAATGTTCAAGTTACGTAAGCGGACCTGTATTGTATTGTAAAATTCTCAGACAACACAACGTGTTTCTGTAAAATTTGAATTTAAAATCATAAAAACACATGCGCCGCGCCGCGCCTGATCCGGTCAAGTAGTTAATTCTACAGGGTGTTAGTGACATCGTAACGAAAACTTTGAGGGGTGATTGAGGCCATGATTCTGAGATTATATCAAGTGGAATTTTCCGTCGCAAAAGTATGGAATTGAAAATAATTTAAAAAAACACAAAAATTTACAGGATGATTCAGACTGAAAATTCCACTTGATATCAACTCAGAATCATGGTCTGAACCATCCCCCTCAGTATTCGTTACGGTGTCACTAACACCCATACCTACTTGTATGGCTACCGTATGTACTTGTGTGGGGTGTAAGTGACATCGTAACGAATACTGAGGGGGATGATTCAGCTGATTATTCTGAGTTCATATCAAGTGGAATTTTCCATCGCAAAAGTATAGAATTGAAAATAATTTAAAAAAAAACTAAAAAAAATCATGAATTTTGCGACGAAAAATTCCACTTGATATTAACTCAGAATCATGGTCTGAATCATCCCCCTGAGTATTCGTTACGATGTCACTAACACCCTGTATATGTTGCAAACCTACAGTCACGTAAAAAAAAAAAGAAAAAGCGCAGCGCATGCGCTGTTATTGCTCTTGGTGTTCCAATGCCTTCCACTGATCCTCGTGTCATTTTGAACTACATATTAACTTTTCCGTCGCGATTTGGCCTGTGTAGATAATTACTGAATACATAGTCCAAATTAGCAGTCGTTAATAACCATCAATCCGCACTGGGCCTGCGTGATGGTTTAAGGCCCGATCTCCCTATCCATCCATAGGGAAGGCCCGTGCCCCAGCAGTGGGGACATTAATGGGCTGATGACATAGTCCAAATAAGCCATAGCATAAAGGTATTGCCATCCGCAGAATAATTAATTAATGCATATAATTATTATTAATTTAAACTGACATAATATTTACATTCGTCAGAATTCTTGTCAGTTTTAATTTTTGTCAATTTGGTTTGTGCCAACGCGCAATTTTAACAGGTTCGTCATGTCAATTGAATTACGTTCGTAACTTGCGAAAATACAAAACATTATTTTAGTGTTTTTTGACGTCGCTTTTGTAGATTGAGCCGTGGTTGTTGGAAAATCACTTGACTCTCGCTGTAAGGTTGCAGTTTCAAATCCAGCATGGGCCTTAACCTCTGATTTACGAAATCATTTTTCGAATTCATGTTTGGATCAAAAATGATTATCACGTGCTCAGCTATGAAAGCGTGAGGAAATCCACATTGCCGAGAAATGTATGTCGGAGGATGTGACTTAATCTATATTGAGCTGGTTTTCTCTTCGTGGGTGTGAGGGTCACACGGACAGTCGCTTCTGTAAACCCGGACCTGTCAAGTCTTCAGGTTAGGTAAGCGGACGGAGAAGATGATGATGATCAGGCATTAACCGGACCTTTTAGTATGGTAAAACTACTCGTCTCCGAACAGGGTAACCACGGATAACTGTATCGTGTGGGTTGTGAGGTGGAGTACCAACGTCATCCACCTTGGTCTCAGGGTTACTATTGAGCCGCCAAAGGCCCCTTCCATGGCTCATATAACAACTATTTACTTACATCAGTAAGTAGTAACTGGGACCAACGGCTTATCGTGCCTTCCGCGGTACGGATCATCTTACTTTTCGGACAATCACGCGATCAGCCTGTCAAAGTAATGTTTGTGATATTTCCCCAGGAATCGAACCCAGAACCTCCGGATCGTGAGCCCAACGCACAACCACCGGAGTACGGAGGTCGTCGATCGTATTGTACTCTTAAACCCAGTTATGCAAGAAAAATAAATGGTGCCTAAGACTAAAATGCTCGTTGTCTCGCTGAAAAGTGGTTGGACTGGCTATATTGGCAATATATTTGTGGACAAATCTCCTATCGTGTATTGAATTTAAGCTGGACGCCAGATCAAGCCGATTGCGCTTCATCGATTCCGCCTCACGGATATTGGATACGGAGTTTGTTTATCATTCACTTTCCCCTGAATACTGTTTTATAGACTTCATACAACCCCATATACAACCTCATTGGTGCAAGTCCGGTACCGGTTTTGAAAAATTCTCTTTACTTTTCCAATTCTACGTTATAAAGTTAATATAGACAGACAGAAAAAATATGGTGAATAGCAGGAATTTTGGATAGGTATTTTCAAATCGGGCGTAGTGGGATATAAGCTCAAAGATTACCCGGAAAAGGCTGACATTTCGTTTTACCTTTCCTTGTACCTAACTACTACCTACAGAGGTATTACAATTTCCTGCGATTTCAGAGGATTTTCAACATAGTGAATACGTACAGGCTAGTACGCGTGCTCCAGCGTCGCTTCCGAGAATTAACGACTCAAAGGCTTTATATCCCTTAGGGAGTAAGTAATCTAAACACTTGTGTCCAATGTACAGTCACGGAATGAAAAGGTTCGACAACATTAGGTCAATTTTCCCTTAATAATGTCATATTTGTCATTTTTTTGTTTTTGTTTTGTGTTTTTGTTGTTTGTATGTTTTGTGAATTTGTGTGCAATAAAGTGTTTTATTATTATTATTTGTGATATTTGTGTATAGTTTCTTGATTATTTGTAGTTCTGCCCACCCCTTCTGGGAATACGGGCGTGAGTTTCTGTATGTATGTCATATTTGTCATCCAAAAAGGTTTTGTTATAAAAAGTTTATTATAAAATATAATTGGCTCGTCGAAAAAATAAGTAGGATTTATGTCTGATGCTTCCTGGCCGGACCACTATTCAGTACACAAAGTTTAATTAAGTATATCAATAAAAATAAATCAAGAGCATCACACAATTTTAGTTTGCTTAAAATAAAAAGAATACTATGTTGCTGACCGCAAATCTAAACTTTGTAATGGAACAGTTAAATATTTTTCTGTGTAACAGGCATTTCTGAGGCAAATAGAAAAGTAACATGTGCTCGCATCCTCGCAAAGAATCAATTATTTGAAAACTGATGAACCAACCTCCCATTTCGGACAGTGACTGTACCATTTGTTGAAGGATACGCCATGCCAGAGGAAATAATTCCGTTGAATCAAATAATAAGATGGTATTTTGTACCGTGGTGATTGTTGTCATACGCATTAAGAACAAAACAAAAGATAATTAAAAAATGAATTTCAAAATTGGAATTCTTATTTTAAATCTTGGGGTTGTACGATCCCTGTAACGGACAAATTTTAGCCAATAAAAGATTGGGACGTCGCTTTTCCTTCGTAACTATAAAGAATGGATACGGCTTACTACCTAACAAGCACATGGTCTAACAGAAAGCTTAGGTGAAGCGTGGATACTCAGTTCATCTTGCGATAGATGTACCTTTGACAAGCCCATTGGTATACCTACTTAGACGTGAGCTTATGTTCTAAGGTAGTAAGTGTAGTGGTAGTGTAGTACCCTTTCATCCATAATGCAAGACAAAGATATGTTCTAGTACTCGTATTTTCCTTTAAATCATACCCTAATGATAAGCTAATAGATGGATTATTACATAAACAAACCACTACCCGAGTTTGAATCCCGACTGAGCAAATATTTGTATACAAGATACGTACATTGTTTGCTCTAAGCCTGAGTGTATTGTATCTGTGTATGACTAAGCCCTTGAGAGCTCTCAAACAATCTGATTGAAAATTCAGTACAATGATAGTTATGAAGACAAGTTGAAGTACCTAATACAAATTTTATTTATGCACAAACATAGATACACGAAACATTAAATAAATTAAATTACAATAAAACACACACATAATAAACGTCTACAATTATAATTTATAATAAAATAAATTACAATAATTAAGAAATTCAAAATAATTAGATAATTAATGTAATTGAATTCCCTATTATTAGATTATTTTTTATTATTTAAGTAATATAATGAATTAATTATTATTAATAATTGAATTCATAAATATTATTCCAATACTACAACAAATATCTCTGTTTCTAATCTCTCTTCTGCTACTTAGATTACTTGTGTCTCTGCCTATCCCTTCAGGGATTACAGGCCTGTTTATATGTATATAAACCTACATAACATAATATACTTACCTATGTATATTATTCCATAACTCAGGGACGTAACAAAGGTGAAGTAGAGAATTAAATCATCCTAAGAAAATCTGCAATACCTATACCCCTATACATAACGTAGCATCATGCCTGTATCCTCGAAGGGGTAGGCAGAGATGTATAGTTTAGATACCTATTCCTGACCAGCTATGTTCAAGTCCCATGTAATAGGGGCCTATTTCAATTAACCGCATAGATAATGCAAACAGTCATCTCCCTATCGTTCCGCTTGCCAATAAGTCTCTAATAATAAGTTCAGTTCTAATATTAAAACATTAACCTAATTTCGCGAGTTTTCTATTTGGAAAAGCGAGCAACGTTCCGCCATTCTATTAGGTACTTTAAGTAGAGGAAAATTATAAGTAAGTCGTTTATGCTTTTAATGTTAAGTTCTCTGACGCTAATCACATCAGTTTCAAGCATCAGCGTTTTGACCTTTGCTGATACAGAGCGTTGTATCATTTACACTCAACGCTCTAAAGTCTAAATAATCGCGTTAATTGACTAAAGAACATTGCGCAGAAGCAATGACAAGCTGACACTGCAGTCAGGAGAGATAAATTCAATCATTTCTAAATTCAAAATTCGTATAAACTGGGTTTTACAAAAGTTAAGTTTATTATGAATAACAATAAAGTCGCCTTTAGACTAGGTATTTAGCTTACAACAAGTAACAATTCTAATTCTAGGAATTGATAATTTAATTCAAATTGTAGCTAGCTGCGTCCTTTGACCTTCTGTTTGTTTACAAGATATCGTTTATTAAATACGAAACATTTCGATTTTAAAATAAATGATTAAGTCAAGATGTTTTCTTTGAAATTTAAAATCTGTGCAATACTTATAGAAATAATTTCCCTCTCAGAAGATTCTAGCAAGACACTTAAACCTTGAAATGTATTTTTCTCGAAACCATTTTAACCGACTTCAAAAAAGGACAAGGTTCTCAATTCGTTGGGATCTTTTCTTTTAAGGGTTTTGAATTCTACGCGATGAAAGAAAACCTGGCGAAATTACCAAAAAATGCGGTTGGGCAGGTTGTCTTAGCGGGTTGGAACATCAGTCAGGCAGTCGCTCCTGTAAAAACCGGACATGTCAAATCTTCAGATTAGGTTAGCGGACCTGGTAAACACGGAATAACGTTAGGGCGGTGATGATGGTTTTGAATTATATGTTCTATAATTATGTACTTACAGTTAAAGGTGTCTCTACTGGCAGCTAAGCGTAAGTTCAGTGGTCTCTAGGCGCTCGGAGGATTAGAGTCCTGGCGTATAGTAGAGCTATAATCTGTTAAATAAAGGGTGGACAGCCGACAGTACATTCGGCTTATGAGGAATTCCATATAACACACTAATATACACTTACGATAAGCCATATTGGCGTGGGCAGAGCCGTGTTTGATACATCCTAAGATGACCAAACGAAGACGATGTAATATCCTAAATACCTAGCAGAATATTATTGATATTGATGCATACAATGTTGGTCCACATGGTGATAAGTGATCAGAAACAACAATATTGTAATTTGACATGTACATATGCAAGCCAAATAAGTGGCATTTTTAGACCCTCAGCTCATCGTCCACCTAATAAGTCCAATACATTAGAATACAATCCCACTAAAGGTTTCTTCGATACGTTTTTTATTCGTACCCAGTCCAGTGAAGAACATGAATAAAAATCCAGTCTATTTTCAATGCATTCGTTATGCTGCCAGTAAAATGGGAAAGTTTTCGTTTTATTACTTCTTTTCTAATCTAAGTTTTAATGGATTCAAGTTAGGAACGAATTATTTGATTGGATGCTGTGAGAACGTTGTCTTATTCTGTGAGGATTCTTAACCTTTTGAGTGTGATTGAAGAACAAGCTAAAACTCGAAGCTAAAATTGTTTAGTTTCAACAGAAACGATCACTCCTGGTGTTGCTCCTTGTTTATTGGGGACATCCACAGCCACCATAAATATGATTATTCCAACCAGTGCAATTATTTTTTTTTCTGTTTTATCTGTCAATTTGTGTAAATTTTGAGTCTGATGATTTGGATTGTTGTAATATGTGACGTAGTCATTTTATAATATATAATTTAATTCTTTAACGGGCACATGAACAATAAATAATAATAAATGAACCACCAAAATCTTATTTCTTTTTTTTCTAATAGTAGGTATACATCATCATCACTAATTTAAGAGCCACGCTCTTGTCGTTGTAGCATTTCCATTCTTGTCTATCAAACGATATTTTTTTTATTTTCTTATAAAACACGACGTTCGCTTTCTCTTTAATCTGTTCCATGTAAGCATGTCTCTTTCCCTGTAAGTTGTTCCCTTCAATGACGTGAGTAGGCATACACCCATTACATAGACTGTCGTGGTCGTAACCGTCAATAAGATATGATGTTCAGTTCATATTAGCTGTACTATATATCTACGTTTTACTAGATCTAACACCTCTGCGCTCTTAGTCTATTAGAGATTAAAGTGGAATCCACGAGGTGAATACATTATAATGCTCGGGAGGAAGAGCACTGAGCGAATCCCACTGATCCACCCAACAGGCTATCAGCGCTCTGAATGCAACAAGAGTTAAGCCAAATTGTATTCCTGTGAATATTCCGTATGCAGTATGTAGTCTACACAGAAACTCACGCCGTGATCATGGATGTTAGAGGCACAAATGACACGACAGTTGTGATTGCCACCCTTATTACAAAGTCTTGAAATGAATTTTGTCAGATAACAACTAACACGTTATCATGTCCCAACTGGGTTTTGTACCCGGAACCTTAATCGCTCAAGTACTGGACTACAGAGGCCGTTGATGGATATGATGACACATTATTGTTGACAGGTTACCAATGGGTTTTTCAAATATGTTCAAATCTTAATACTTATTAAGAAGTTAACGTAACGTCTTAAACCTAAATAAAGATTCTATATGTCTATCAATGTACATCGGTCTTATAGATAACTAGCTTTCCGCCCGTGACTAAGTCCGCGTGGACTTCGGTTATAGCGCGCGTTACATTTTTTCCAACCCCTTTTCATCTCCTTAGGGGGTGATTTTCAGCAGAAATACTAACCTTCATTCTTCAAGTCTCAAGCTATGTTCATACTAATTTTCACCTAAATCGGTTCAGCGGTATAAGTGTGAAAAGGTAACAAACAGACAGGGTACTTTCGCATTTATTATACCAGTAAGTACCCATTAGTGTAATTTAATTATGCTTTAGAGAACACACCTCACTTTATCGACGTTCAGAACAACAATAATATTGTTTTAAGCTGAGTTTATTTTAATTTATACTTCTTCTTCTTCTATCGTTTGGGTTGTGGTGTGGAGTATCAACCCTAGTGTCAGGGTTACTATTGAGCCGCCAAAGGCCCTTGAAATAGCTCATGTAACGACTACTTACTTACATCAGTAAGTAGTAACTGGGACCAATGGCTTAACGTGCCTTCCGATGCACGGATCATCTTACTTCAGACAATCTGGTGATCAGCCAGGAATGTCCTAACCTAACTAATGACCACAAAGAACCCGGGACTTCCGGATCGTGAGCCCAACGCTCAACTATTGGAGCACAGAGGCCGTTTATACTGAAATCTCTAGTTAAAAATCCTAAAGCACAGTGCGATGTAATTTTTGACAGATGGCACAATTTGCTGGCTGTAACGACTTGCGTTGCTACCATTACCCGCGGGAATTAATTACACGCATATTTTATTTTATTTAATCTTAATAAAACGGGCTTTTGCGGCGATTAATTTATTTTTATCTCAATGAAATTTAATTTTCATTTAGGTTTTTGAATTTATTAAAGCAGATAAACTTTACAATCACACGTATATGAAGCAGATTTTTAACAGTCTTTAAAAAAGAAGGTTAATATAATAATAATGATCAACATTATGTTTTTTGTGTTATTATTTTCACCCATTTTTAACTATAAGCATGTACCTAATTAAAATGTCATCGAAAATAATTTTATAATAAAATAAAATTAAAATGTATAGCAGACAAATTAAATTAAGTACTTGGAGATACTTTGGCAACTTGGCGACGCTTTGGCAACTTGACGACGCTTTGGCAATGAAGCCATTTCAATATAAATTGATTGGCAACGTAGCCGGCGAAATAGCCTTAGCATCTCGATTTCCATTACATTTGCCGTCAACGGCATAAATGCCAGGCTGGAAGTAAGCAATAGATAATTTCGTGTTTTCATGTAACTTGTGCCCAACTGGACACCCTCAGGCCTGTTGTCTTTTAAACGTTGTACCGGGTGAGAGTCTTCAGCGCTGCCCATTTGTCCGGCCAAGTAGTTTATGCCATCTGCGGCAAACCTACAATAAGTCACGTCAAAAAAAAAGGAACTTGTTATATTTTCTTCGCATAGTAAATCACTACATGACTGGACAAACGGTAGCGCTGACGTCTCATGTTTACAAAGCGAGATATTTTATTTACACAAAACAGTTATTTAAAGTACAAAAATAAAATTCAATAAAACTAAAATAAATTACAATTAACAGTTAAACTAAACCTTACTAAACTTAACAATGCCCGCCTGCATTCGCGCCAATCGAAATCGTAAGTGAGAATTAATTTCTAAAGAATTCTTGCTATCTATAAATAAATAAATAGACACTGCAATGATCATGACATTAATTTTCCAAGTTGACAGTTGAATAATATTGTTACCATAATAATAACTAGCCTATTAATTACGGTTCTATGAATAATAATTAATTAATAATTAAATTGAAGGGAAGAGAGAAAGGGGTAGACCTAGGATAACATTTATGAAACAAAAGAGAAGGTGCAGGTCGTGTCGTATCAGGAGGTGAAGGTTTTGGCGGGAAGAAGAGAGGAATGGCGATTACTCCACCGACAAGAGCGCAACTCATAAATAGAGAGAGAGAGAGAATAATAATTACACTACGCCCACTTTTAGTCCCAGAAGAAATGTAATATTCAGCAAAGTAAACATATTCTTAAATAATCGTGTCACAACTACTTACCTACTTGTTGATTACTTATCTTTTTAAGTTTGATATAGGTTTATATACAGCCTGCAAACTGTTAAAATTATAAGTTGTAACGTTGAAATTTTTATTTTGATAAGTAGAGATTTTATAAACAACAAACAAGTCACAAAAAAAATATTGCATCTGATTCTGGAAGTTACATGGACTTTAGTGATAAAGTCAAAGTCAAAGTATTTATTGCACACCATATGGTAAACAGTTATTAAAGATATTATAGTATCACATATGGACCCGGGAGGGTATAGCAAAAACAAACAAAAATATTAAGAAATTACATTAGGACAGAAATAAAATAAAAAAATAATAATAATAATAATAAGTACTTAACATTAAACAAACTTAATCTAAAAATAACTATGAAAATCTTAAAAACTATTAATATCAACAAAAACTACATCACTGTCTATTTGTCATGTAAGAAAAACTCTTGCAGTGTGTAAAAACTTTTCTCAATTAGGAATTTTTTTAAGTTAATTTTAAACTTTTTTATGTTTAAATCTTCCTGTAGTACCTTTAAAGGAAATAAACTTCAGAAAAGAATAAAAATAATATTAGTGATATTGCTAAAGCAATAAACCAAAGTCGTCAATTTCAATGCACGCTATAAAAAGAAGTCTGTCTGTCATATACAGGGTATTAGTGACATCGTAACGAACCTTGCGGAAAAAACTTTGAGAGATGATTCAGACCATGATTCTGAGTTAATATTAAGTGAAATTATCCGTTGCAAAAGCATGGAACGGGAAATATGTCACTTTTTTAATTGTTTTTAGTGTCGTGTTTATATGTGCAATAACGGGTTTTTGTATTGTATTGTAAATACTGGCAACCACATGATATGAATTATCTACGATCTTAAACATGAATTCAAACTCTAAAGTCGAATTCTGTGACAAACTGAAAAAACGATGTTTACTTAGTTTATATTTCGTTAACGCAAGTAAACAAATTCTATTTTACAGTTAAAACACCTGCTAATTTAACCAGGGCAAATGCAAAGTAAACGTCAGCAATTATGCATATGCACCTGACTACATTTTGCATAAACACTTCCAAACGAGTTGAAAGCTGATGAAGGCAGCTATTCTAGAATTCAATAGAGCTCTACAAATTTCGTGTAAGTAAATTAAATTGAGGTCCATTGAAGTCACAACCAGAAAGAATCATAATTTGCATTCTTATAGAAAAGAATAGAGTATAAATTGTTTGTTATAAAAGGACGCCACAACAAAAATAAGAAAATAACATCATTTCTTTTTTTTTTATTATTGTCATAATTTTGTCCTTCCCGGAATTAAAACTTAGAATATCCGAATGGTGAGCCCGTTGTGGTAAGGTAGGATTTTCTTTTCTAAATTGATGCGCAAAAATGGTGCATCGTCATCAT
The DNA here is from genome assembly GCF_024362695.1 of Pectinophora gossypiella. Classification (NCBI taxonomy): domain Eukaryota; kingdom Metazoa; phylum Arthropoda; class Insecta; order Lepidoptera; family Gelechiidae; genus Pectinophora; species Pectinophora gossypiella. The sequence goes on along the minus strand of NC_065407.1, from coordinate 3,941,684 downwards.
CCCCCTAACATTATCCCGTTTTTCACGGAGTTCACTTACCTAACCTGAAGATTTGACAGGTCCGGTTTTTTATAGAAGCGACTGCCTGTCTGATCTTGAAAACTAGCCCAATACAGGTTAGGTCACATACCTCCAAAAATGCATTCCTCGGTAATGTGGTTTTCCTTACGATGTTTTCCTTCTCCGCTAGCCACGTGATAATCATTTATGATTCAAACATGAATTCGAAAACAAATTCGACAATCATTGGTTTAGGCCTGTGAAGGATTCAAACCTGCTACCTCAAAGTAAGAGCAAGTGTCCTACCAAATGGGCTACTACGACGAAAATGGTGCATTTTGTGCTATTTAAGTAGCTTGCATGTCGGTGAAAATTATTTGTTAAAATGACAAAAGCAGGATAGAGATATAGTATATTACCTAGAGTGAAAGAGATAACAAAAAACTACAAAAAAAAAACAAAAGAGAGACAAATAAAAGAGAAGGTGTAAAATAAAAGAGAGGTCGTGTCGTATCGGGAGGTGAAGGTTTTGGCGGGAAGAAGAGAGGAATGGCGGTTACTCCACCGACAAGAGCGCAGCTCTGAAATAGAGAGAGAGAGAGAGAGAGAGAGATAAAAGATTGTCCCTGTACTGTAATCATGCTACGTTTTAAAAGATATTATTTATCTGTTAGCCAGTAAATGCACCCGATGCCAAAAGCATTTTCTATTAGTTTTCTTTGTGATTTCAAGAATACACTCTAATTGAGTAACTTTATTGATTATTTATTAATTTTCATCGTAATTCTTTCCACAACTAACAAGCCAAACTTCTTCTTTTGTTTTGTTCATCGCGTAATTTTCACTTCCGTTCCCGCCTTTAATGTTTCCTTACTTTGTTATTTAATTAATTTGTTGTATAAAATTTTCAATTATGAATAATTTATATTAAGAAATTCTATTTAAAGATATTTTTAATTATAAGTCCATTTGCTTGGACGATAAAAGTGCAGGTAAATTAATAGTCCATATACATTCCATCGTTTCGCAACTTATATTTTTAACCTAGTTAATATTCATGTTAGATATTGAGATATCTACTTGCACATAATGAAACTTCTTTTAAAATATCGCTAAAAATTATAGTAAAATCATATTTATTTTGTCATCATTATCACTAATTTAGGAGCCACGTTCTTGTCAGTGTAACTTTCTCCATGCTACTTTTTAAAACAAATAGGGCAGTGGTTTCCCTCTTGCCTTCCGCCCCGCAGTACTCTGCCTGTCTCGAATATGATGGCACCCAGAATAGTCAAATAATAATAATTTTGTAACGTACATAAATATGCAATAGGTACTTGTACCGACAATTAAAACTAAAAACACCCAAAGAACTTCCGTAATAATCGTTAAATATTCTTTTGTTGGAACATTGTTACGTATTCTCGTTTCTCGCTAACTTTTTCATTTAATTAGTGATTCTTCTTAAGAACTCGAAGCGTTTCCCCCTTTTCAACATCTGTTATGTTCGTCATAATCTTTATAGCTTGGGCTTGGAGAGTTTATACCTGTAACATTTTTTGTTTAGCGTTCCTCCGACCCGCAGTGAAATAGCGTGGTGGAGTATGCTCCATACCTCCTCTAATTGCTTGAGAGGAGCGGGTGGGAAGGCCTGTTCCTAGCAGTGGTACATTTACATGGACTATTTTGTACTGTGCGTATTCTTCTACACTGGAATGGAAGCGAATCTCTCTCTTCTCTCGTGTGAGTTCAATAACCGAGTGGTTGAGCGTTGTGCTTACGATCCGGAGGCCCCGGGTTCGAATCCCGATGGGGACATTTCAGAAAAATCACTTTGTGATGGTAGTTTGGTTAGGACATTACAAGCTGATCACCTGATTGTCCGTGACTCGGAAGGCACGTTAAACCATTGGTCCCTGTTACTGATGTAAGTACGTAGTCAGGGGCCTTTGGCGCCTCAATAATAACCCTGACACCAGGGTTACTGAGGTTAGTAATCCACTTCACAACCCACACGATTGAAGAATAATGACCGACCTCATCAGCCCGAATTGTGTCCTTTCTATAGTGATAGATCGTTAATGAGCTGAACTCCCATCACCGCTGCTTGTCTCTGGGCAATCATCGAATACAATTTCTGATACCTACACGATAAATCTTATAATATTTCATGAACATAGAATCTCTGAATCATTTGTATTCGGAAACACGATAACTGCTGAGGGACACGTTCACTGTGTAACTGAAAATTATTTATTTATTGAGGATATCCAACAGCTTATGATAATAAAAAATAATAATTAAGTACAATGTTTGTTTGCCAATCACAGTATACCACAAATAAAACGGATTGTAGAACTTCATGAGAACAGTAACAAAACTAACGAAACAAAGCTAGGCTTAAAGTATAAAACATAAAAAAAGAACTGGCAAAAGGTTTATAAACATAAACAACCTATATATAGGTTTATAATATATATATTATAAACTACAGCGAACGTGTTAAGAAAATACAAGCGCTGTAGGTACGGTTAATGACATCCACTTATAAGGACTAGGTATTAAAGGTGGCTGTAAATTGTCTTCTAATTTTCTTTTGGCTCTACCCATCCCTTAGGGATTACGCCTAATTCTAAACAGAGACTATGAAATTCGATTGATTCGATCCTGACACACTTCTCTTGGTTCGCCATTCATCAATCAAAACACGCACGACCGTTCAGAATAGCGCACGCGCGCCCGTAAGTACTAAACCTTAGTTTATATGTCTGTATTTATTTAACGAATATAGCAAAGTTCTGCAATCTTCACGTCTCTCATATTAGTAAACAGTTTGCCTGTGTAAACTAATTACTGGCAAACACCTAGACTAAGCCGTTGTTATTCGTCAACCAATCACAGGTGAGCAAACACGCCAACACACGTTCACTCGACTAGTGATGTCAATCGGTAATCTCTTCTCGATAGACTATCGATAAACCAATCGCAACGATAAACAAAATAGTTAAAAGACCGATAGGCTTCTTGATAGTCATCATCATCTTGTAGTCCAAACCGTATCCGGCGACGGCGATACCTAAATATCTATACCAGATCGTTGTTTTGATGGGCTCTGATGTGCCTGGCGAAACTGAACTCCGACTTGAAGATCACGTCTCACGGCACACAATAAACATAGTATAGAGTGCACGAAAAAGAACAGATAGATCTTAATAACCAGTGAAAAGTGGTAATGTTCCCGTAAAAACTCGTTAATAGGAAGACACTGGCTGCTTTTCTTTTTCAAATTCTTTCGTGTGCTCTAGTCTTATCTGCAACCTGGGACCTCCGGATCGTGAGACCAATGCTGAACCACTGGACCACAGAAGCCGTTTGTCGACTAATAATAATAATTAATGATGTTTATGGGTTAGGTTATAATTGCTTGTTGAATTACATTTAAATGAACAATTTTATATGTTCGATTGAATTTAAAATTATATTCTATCGATAAGTACTTGAACAACACTGACATTCAATCTAAATTACTCCAAGCAAAGTGTATTCGTTCTAGTCAACTCTAGAGCAAATTCTGATTGTCAAATATGGACCAAACTAATTGGGATTTAATTTCCTTTTATCAGGCTGTACTGTTATTGTTATTATCTTACCAAAAAGTAAGTAACAAGAAGTCATTGACTTCTTTCATATTTATTATTTCGAGATTCCTTAGTTGTAGTTCGTGCCTGTCATAACTATTCAGTCACTTAAACCTTGTTCTACCAATAGAGGTAGCAAATCAACAAACACTTCAGGACCCCGATATTAACCATACGACGATTTCCTTCATCCAGCGCTTACCTCTATCTGCCATTAGGGTTGATTAATTCCATCAAATACACGATGTTAGTGACATCGTAACAAAAACTTTGAAGCATGATTCAGGTTATGATTCTGAGTTGATATCGAGTGGAATTTTCGCAAAAATATGGAAAGGAAAATAATTTTAAAAGCACTATAATTTTCATGTGTTTTCCGACAGGAAAATTCCACTTGATATTAACCCAGAATGAATGGTCTGAATGATCCCCCTCAGTATTCGTTACGATGTCATTAACACCCTGTACAATTCCCTCAAACGACGCCATGAGCCGAAATTCATGTCCAAATGTCCTAACGCCTGTTGTCTTCAATTTTGTACCGGGTGAAAACCCTCAGCCCCTTTATCCGGCCAAGTTCTGAATGCCATTTACAATAAGTAAAAAAAAGTCGCTTTAAAAGTATTAAATTTTCTTTGTTTGTATATCTTTTACATAGTTCATCTACAGATGAAGATGCCTCTGACTACCCCATTGGGATAAAGTTATTAGTTTATGTTATCTATACTTATAATAAATCTGTAGAGAGGTCAATTCTGTACATTAAATATTTTTTCAAAATAACTATCAGGGGGTGATAAGTGATCGATACTGATGCCAAAAATGCAATCAGTAAAATTTTTGTCTGTCTGTCTGTCTGTCTGTCTGTCTGTCTGTCTGTATGTTCCTTATAGAAACAAAAACTACTGGACGGATTTTAATGAAACTTGGTACAATTATTCTTCACACTCCTGGACAGGTCATAGTATACTTTTCATCACGCTACAATCAATAGGAGCAGAGTAGTGAAGGGAAATCCTTTTGTATGAAAAATCTAAACCACTCAAGTTAGACGTTTGAAATTTGGCATTCAGGTACCTTAGATACCGTAGAGGTGCAGTAAGAAAGGAATTCCCGAAATTCCTACGGGAACGGGAATTAGCGGGAAAATCCTTTTGTATGAAAAATCTAAACCACTCAAGTTAGACTTTTGAAATTTGGCATGCAGGTACCTTAGATAACGTAGAGGTGCACTAAGAAAGGAATTCCCGAAATTCCCACGGGAACGGGAATTAGCGGAAAAATATTTTTGTATGAAAAATCTAAACCATTCAAGTTAGATGTTTGAAATTTGTCATGCAGGTACCTTAGATACCGTAGAGGTGTATTAAGAAAGGAATTCCCGAAATTCCCACGGGAACGGGAATTAGCGGGAAAATCCTTTTGTATGAAAAATCTAAACCACTCAAGTAAGACGTTTGAAATTTGGCATGCAGGTACCATAGGTACTGTAGAGGTGCACTAAGAAAGGAATTCCCAAAATTCTCACGGGAACGGGAATTAGCGGGAAATACCTTTTGTATGAAAAATCTAAACCACTCAAGTTAGACATTTGAAATTTAGCATGCAGATACCTTAGGTACCGTGGAGGTGCACTAAGAAAGGAATTCCCGAAATTCTCACGAGAACGGGAATTAGCGGGAAAATCCTTTTGTATGAAAAATCTAAACCACTCAAGTTAGACGTTTGAAATTTGTCATGCAGGTACCTTAGGTACCGTGGAGGTGCACTAAGAAAGGAATTCCCGAAATCCCCACGGGAACGGGAATTAGCGGGAAAATCCTTTTGTATGAAAAATCTAAACCACTCAAGTTAGACGTTTGAAATTTGGCATGCAGGTACTTTAGTAAACTTAAAGCTTAGTTGCAACAGGATATTACAAAATTCCCACGGGAACGGTAGTTAGCGGGAAAAAACATTTGTATGAAAAAATCAAATCTAAATAAAAGGAGAAACTGATTGACTCAGTGACTGACATATCAACGCATAGCCTGAATGGCTAAATGTAGGCATTTGAAATTTGGAAGGGACATAGCTTAGGTACCGTAGAGGTGCACTAAGAAAGGAATTCCCGGAATTCCCACGGGAACGGAAATTAGCGGGAAAATCCTTTTGTATGAAAAATCTAAACCGCTTAAGTTAGACGCTTGAAATTTGGCATGCAGGTACCTTAGTTAACTTAAACCTTAGTTGCAACAGGATATTGCAAAATTCCCACGGAAACGGGAGTTAGCGGGAAAAAAACATTTGTATGAAAAAATCGAAACCGCGTAAGATAGATGTTTTCAATTCAATTCAATTAAATTATTTATTGCATTCCATGTAGTACAATGGGGTGTTACATAGGCATAGGAACTAAAACATGGACCCTGTAGGGCACAGCAACGTTGAAGGGAAGAGAGGAAGTGTGTATTAAAATTAAAACTCAATGAACAATCAATTAAAAAAAAATCAATTCAATCAATTGATTCAATCTAGCATGCATGCATACCTTAGTAAATATAAAGTTTATTTTTGGCTGTATTTTGAAAAATGGGAGTTATTGGGAAAAAAATTGTATGAAAAAATCTAAACTGCATAAGTTAGATGCTTGAAATTTGATATGCACTCTGGACACAAAGATCTCTCTCTTATATAACACGCCACGCGGACGAAGTCGCGGGCAAAAGCTAGTCTTATGTCAATAAACTTTTAAGCCGTGGTAGAATTTGTTTTTGAATTCATGTCTGGATCATAAATGATCACGTGCTCAGCGGTGAAGGAAAACATCGTCAGGAAACCCACATTCCCAAGAAATGCAGTTTCGGAGGTATGTGACCTGATCTGTATTGGGCTGGTTTTTCTTCGCGGGTTGGAAGGTGAGACAGGCAATTGCTTCTGTAAAAAACCGGACCTGTCAAATCTCCAGGTGAAAAAAGGGATAATGTTACGGAGATGATGATGTCAATAAACTTTTATTTGTAACTGAGTAACAAATAAAAGCTTTAGTGAAATAGCATTGGTTTAAAAAACTATAGCACCAAATAAAGTGTGGATTTTTATGCTTGAGTCTAGAATTTATGAATGCGTAGGAGGAGAGTGATTGAACATATACAGCGAGAAATTGGCACTTTTTTTTTATATGCTGTAATCACTTATGCGCTGATAAAATCGCGTAAATATCCGTTACTAAGGAGAGAAAACATTTTATACAGGGTGTTAGTGACATCGTAACGAATACTCAGGGGGATGATTCGGACCATGATTCTGAGTTAATATCAGGTGGAATTTTTCGTCGCAAAATTCATGATTTTTTTTTAGTTTTTTAAAATTATTTTCAATTCTATACTTTTGCGATGGAAAATTCCACTTGATATTAACTCAGAATAATCAGCTGAATCATCCCCCTCAGTATTCGTTACGATGTCACTTACACCCCGCACAAGTACATACGGTAGCCATACAAGTAGGTATGGGTGTTAATGACACCGCAACGAATACTGAGGGGGATGGTTCAGATCATGATTCTGAGTTGATATCAAGTGGAATTTTCAGTTTGAATATTCATGAAAATTTTTGTGTTTTTTTTAATTATTTTCAGTTCTATACTTTTGCGACGGAAAATTCCACTTGATATCATCTCAGAATCATGGCCTCAATCACCCCTCAAAGTTTTCGTTACGATGTCACTAACACCCTGTATAAATTGGTAAGGATTTCACTTGAGGTGGATTTTAACGAAACTTTTTAAGGGATTTAAAGTACTTTTCTTGGGATTTTATTTTGTCAGTATTTTACTTACTTAGACTGACGTAAATAGAAATACTAATAACAAAGAAAACGTATAAAGACGTTCAGATACTTATAATAATCCAGAGTACCTGTGCTGTAAAAGTGACCTGTGATTTGGTCCGTACCTTTTTTTTTGACGTGACTTATTGTAGATTTGCCACAGATTGCATTAACTACTTGGCCGGACAAATGGGGAGCGCTGAAGCTTCTCACCCGGTACAACGTTTAAGACAACAGGCCTGAGGGGCGCGAACTTCTGCTCAGGGTGTCTTCTGAGAGGAAAAATATTTGAAACAATTAATTGACCCTAGTGGGTCGATAGCAATAAGAGCTGATTGAGGGAAATCGTCGACCATGCTGCCTGGGTCGGTATTGGGGTCCTGAAGTGTTTGGTGTCGCGAGCTGATTAGCTGCATCTATGGCTAGAGTAATCCTTTCGTCGGGATCGTATTTACGTCCTTCGTTGGTCCTTACCAACATGCTGAATTAATAATCTCTTATTATAATTTTATTATGCTTTGTCGTTATGATCCATGATCCATCGGTTGAATGTAGAACTCACGATCCTTAGGCCTCGGGTTCGAATCCCAGTGGAGACACTTCACAAAATTCATTCACTTTGTGACATTGCTGGCTGATAATTCATTTGTACAAAAATAAAGTATTTCGTGATAAGGAAACCTCGCGAATAAGTCTGTCTCAGTTACTATTAAAAAGTAAGTATGATGTCATTATACAAGGCATGTCAGATGCCTTTGGCTTTGACGGCTCAATAACTCTGACACTGGGGTTGATGAGGTTGGTCTTTGATCTCACATCCCACATGAGAGAGGAAGAACAGCAGTGAAACATTTCAGCTGAAATTGTAATATAGATAAGACATGGTAAATCAAAAAACCATAAAATTCCGATACTTAATCGATAACTTGATCATGGAAGTGTAATATTAAATGCATTGTTAAACTTTTGAAATGACCGAGATTTCGGCCTAAATCCGCCATCTCGAAATTTACATCGACGATAAATATAAAATTTAACGTTTATTCGTCCGTTTGGATACCGCTAATCTGGGCTGCTATGAAACCTTGAATAATTTGAACGAATAAATGGATTGAGCCAACTTAGTAATACTTATAAAGTCACCTTTGATACGAATTCCGTGATTCCTTAAGTTAGAACATTATCAATCTCACAAAGAGAAAATTTAATCGAAAATATCTGACTCGAAGGGGACTTGAACCCGCAGCTCTTGTCAAGCCTTCTTGTTTGTGAGTTTCGCTAAGCATGGGTGAGTGGCTATAAAAACAAAAATCCCATAATCAATCTTTCGGTTTTTCCGACATACCTACTTGAAAAGATAAGCAGCTGAACTTTTTATTTTTATTTATTTAAGCGAAGGCTCATCGCCAAGTGTACTCGTATTCTAACCATCCTATCTAACCTAACTACGATGTCCAAATCTAGTCATTGACTGAACGTCAAAAACCCAAAGTCAAAGTTTGCCAGCGAGGGAGGTATGTTAGTATGTTGTGTCAAACGAATTGAGTATTTGCCCGGGTCAAAGATAAATTATTAAATGTTAACGTAGAAATAAAAGTCAGTCTAAGATGATCAAAAATCAATCTTATTTCACTATTCGATTTATTTTTTAATTTTATTTATTAATTAAGTAACAATGAGTACGACATTTGACCGTTTTTATTGATGACGTCACAGTACAGTATTTCCAAAAAACTCCAAAGAAAACTTTCGTTTTGACGTTTCGTAAAAACTATCTCATTTAACTAGCTTGTCAAGTAGTCTATTGATCGAGTCCGAAAAAAAACTCTACGTTCAAAAACTGAAATCGCTGATGCGGGACGTAAAACCGCCAGAATTAAATGGGGTTGGATATGTTTGTCGCATGCACCCTGAGCGGAGGTCGCGTATTAATATGCATCGGGTGCTTTATGACGGGTACAGGCGTCGTGGTAGACCTCGAAAGAGACGGCGTGCCGGAGGGACTGGCTGGAGTGAAAAATGGAAAGACGAACAGGCATTTGCCCAACAATGAAATCTTATAGATTGTTTCAGGTTTACGCGGTTATTATCATAATTAAAACACAGTCAGTCGTCCCGTGATCATGGCACTTGCAACAGTGTTAAAATATCGGGAGTCTCATATCCCTGATAATAACGCGGTAAGAACCCAGTATTATGTGTTTTAATTGTTGAGATCTTATAGATTAGATAAGATTTAAAAATACCTGACTTGTAATAATTGATCGGTACTTCAGCAATAAATTGTCCTCTCGTTTCTGAAACGTAAAATGAGAGAAAACCTTTCTTTTGTCTTCCAACAAAGCTGCTGGCAAACAATAGCGAATCCTATCGCTAGCCTTCCACATTATGCAAATGAGATTAATAAATAAAGGAAAAGTTGAAAAGTAATTTAAAGTCGAATTTTCCGTGCAGGTGTTGCTTAGATATCGCCTAGTTAAAGGTATTAGAATAAGATTATCATTTTACCTTCTTCATTGCTTGCTTGTCTGAAAACAAAAAGTATCTATAGATGGAAATAGTCAGCACCTATTTGATCAAAATCCTAGGAATATGAGAATCAGGTACTTAAATCATTATGATACGATTTTAGAATATGATTTTCATCATCATCTTCAACTCCCTACCAGTATCACGTTTTTTAAAGGGTCAATATTCAATATTCTTTATTTGCATACTATGAGTTCGCTTACCTAACCGGTTTTTTACAGAAGCGACTGCCTGTCTGTCCTTCCAACCCGCGAAGGTACAACCAGCCCAATACAGGTTAGGTCACATACCTTCGAATTAACCGGATGAGAGCCCTCCGCCGAGTAGTTAATATGCCATCTGCGGCAAATCTACAATAAGTCACGTCAAAAAAAAGGTCATTAATCTCGCAACCCATACAAGAGAAGATGATATTAGTTTAGGAAAATCTGGTAATTCATTTGCCGAAATGGGAATCGAACTTCGAACCGATCAAACGCTCCTAGACAACGGAGGTCGTCATAATATGTAGGTAGAACATAGTTAATTAATGCAGTGTTTTGATTACGCTAATACTAACAGATAAGCGAATATTGCATTAACGCTTTAACAGCAGAAATTTTAGATAATAATTTAACAATAATTGCAAATGCAAGCGTAATTTAAGCCAATAAAAATCATTAATAACAGTGTTTCAATATCATGTTTATTTACGGCAGTCGCTTCTGTAAAAAAACCGGACCTGTCAAATTTTCAGTTTAGGTAAGCGGACCCTGTAAAAAACGGGATAATGCTAGGGAGGTGGTGATGATGACACAAATTTGTCTTTTTGTAACTACATGATTACTTATGTATGATAATGATTGATGGTGTCGAATAGCGCCTAGGGATCTAAACCACTAAATTCGACTTTATGAATTTAAATTCATGTTTGGATTATAAATAATTGATATCACGTGGTTTTTAGGATTAGTGCCCGGTTAATGGCAATAGGCTCGCCCCCTATTATATGGGGCTTAAACATAGCTGGCGAGGAGTGGGTGTTCTATACACCTCTGCAGGCGTGATGCTGTGTATGTATATTATAATATTATATATATTATTATTGTATGTCTTTTTCATATCTCGGGCCTATGGAGGCCAGGACTTTTGGAAGGCGTGCGAAGGGACGAAGCCAACACGTAGAGGCCCCTTAAGACAGTTTAATCTAAATGTGGTGTGACACCAACCGGCGATTATCCCTGTATGCACTATGGGAGTGCACCCAAAGACAATCCCCGGTTCGTGTAGAACTATTGCAGATTATGGGAACAAAGGGGACTGGGCTATTGGGTTGGGGGTTAGTGGACCGGGATACTGGAGCTATGGGGGATTATGGCGCCTGCTCGACCAATGTTGGTAAACATGGATAAATGAGCAGGCGGTGACTCGCCACTCACTGGACACCTATCTAGCCGACGCAACTGGACGGCAAGGCATATTATTATTATTTATATATATATATATACATATATATATATATATATACATATATTATATGATCAAACGAACGAAGCGAAGTTCAATCAATATTATACGAGTCGCTTCATTCGAAGATATAAAGTTAACCATGTAGTCCTTTTAACCTACTAGGCACACATCGCACGTATTTTAGAGATATCGATTTACTTAATCGATACCATAATGTTTTTTCCAGTACCTACATCCCTAACAGTATGGCCAACAAACGTCATTCGTTTAGAGTAAGACTCCGAATAATAACGTTTTGTAAGTGTATGGGGTTGAGGTGGGAGGGTGTTTATATCTTCGAATGAAGCGACTCGTATAATATTGATTGAACTTCGCTTCGTTCGTTTGATCATATATTATACTTCGCCGCTTCATTCGAAGATATAAAGTTAACCATGTAGATGTTTAGAGATTTTTCTATATAAAGAAAAACATTTATCACCTTAGGAAACGTTTATTCGATTAGTACTATCTTTTAGTTAAATCTAATCAACAAAAATAAACTTAATTCTAAATAAATTAAGTCTTAAATAACCATAGAGAGGCATCATAAAATTGTGGTATTATAATTCAATAATTACGAATAGGTATAATGAGTATATATACTAAGTTATAATCACGATGAAGTCTCTCCAGCCACCGCTCGAGCAAAGACACCATCATCGCTAACAGGCCTATTATAAAATCTGGCAAAGGTTAGCGATGTGCTGGTCCAGCCAGCCGCCTTACGAATGGTGTCGACGCAGACGCCCGCGGTGGCGGCAGCGGAGGTGGAGGCATGTCGCGTACTGTGCGCGCCAAACACGGCAACATCGATGCCGCTCACCGCCAGCGTCTGTTTGATCCAGCGGCCGATGGTCTGAGATGTGGCCTTCTTATGTGGCCTTTTGTATGACACTAGAAGGTTATCTGTACCTTCAGGACGCAAATTTGCTGTAGCCGAGAGATAATCCTCGAGGGTCTTAGCCGGACAAATAGCAGGGTTGGTCACAAAATATGGCAAAACCAAAAGCGGTTGGTCTCGACCTGCTGCTGACGTTTTGACTATATCAGTAATTAAAATTTTTAGTCCCGAAGAAGAAGTACAAATATTGTTAATTTTTATTAACGACAATGTTTGTAATCTATGCCCTGTACAAAGAGCCAGTAACACCACAAGCTTTTTAGTCAACAGTTCGAGGCAAATTTCTAAATTAGGATACCACTGAGAAATGTGATTCAGTACGACTTGCGGATCCCAAGTACTGTTGTATTTGGGACGAGGTGTTTTCAGTTTGTAAACTCCTTTCAATAACCGTTTTACTTGTTCGTCTGAGCCTACGTTATTCCCTACGAGTAACGATAGGGCAGACCGGTGGCTATTAATTGAACCGTATGATGATCCTTTATTATATTGATCTACTAGAAAAGTAATAACAGATGCAATATCAGGTTCAAATAAGTTGATGCTATTTTTATGACAGAATTGCCACCATAACTTATAAGTAACGGAGTATTGCTTCATTGTATTTTCCGATACTGAAGCTAGCATCAGATCTAATGCTACCTCCGGGGTTTTCCGTCTTGTAAGGGCAAGCCTGAGAGCGTCGCGGCCCCCAGGGTAAGACTGCGGTGTAGAGGATGACGCGTTCTGAAACGGGAATGTAAAAGGTCCCTGTTAGGTTTGAAATATATTATTTCTGAAGTAAGCATAGATTTAAGCAAGGGGAACCATGCTTGTCCTGGCCAATAGGGAAAGACTAAAATACCGGTAGCCTTATTATCGAGGATTTTTCTAAGGCATTTCAGAATTAGAGAAAAAGGTGGGAATGCATAGAAAAATTCAGACTGCCAGTTAATCGCAAAAGCATCAATAGCTATAGCGTCAGGGTCTGGTTTCCACGAAATGTACCGTTCGCATTTGGCGTTGGTGCGAGAGGCGAACAAGTCAATTTTTGGTTGACCCAGAGTTTGAACTATGGTTTGGAAAGCCCAATCGGATAGTTCCCACTCTGTGTCAATGTTTATTTTTCGAGACTCCTCGTCTGCTTCAATGTTGTCGCGAGTATTTATATACGATGCAAAAAGCACAATGTTTCGTCTCTCACACCACTGCCACATATCTTTAGTCAGGTTATTTAAATGTGGAAACTGGACTCCACCCATGCGGTTGATATAGCTAATAGCTGTTGTGTTATCCACCCGAAGCAAGATAGAGCTATTTGAAATGTTTCCGGCGAAGCATTTTAATCCCATGAAAATAGCAAGTAATTCGAGGTAATTTATGTGGAAAGAGGCCTCGTCGTCTTTCCACCCCCCATTTACGCGATTGCCGTTACAGAAAGCGCCCCAGCCTGTTCTAGAGGCGTCTGTATATATCTCAAGGTCAAAAGTCTCTTTCAATCTCATGGAGTTTTTACCGCAGGTTATATTTTGTTCCCACCAATAAAGATCTGTCAAAATTGAAGCAGGTAATTTAATCTTTGATTCGTAATTGTTGTTCTTTTGTAGGGCTAAGAACTTCACACGCTCCAACGCCTTTGTATAAAGCCAACCATACTTTATACCTGGACATGCTGCTGTGAGAACTCCAATCAATTGTGAAAAATCCCTTATAGTACATTTGGGCAAAGAGGTGAATTTTTTGATAAGTTGCAAAATGCTGGATCGTTTGTCGGATGGTAAACTTAACGACAAATCCACTGAATTGTACATAAATCCTAAAAACCGGCAAGTTTGTTGGGGATTCAATACACTTTTGTTGTGATTAATAACAAATCCTAGGCATTCTAGCAACTTACAGGTCTCCTTTACGTTACGACAACATTCGCTATACGTATCACCTATACATAATATGTCGTCTAGGTACACAACAGATTTATAACCTTTATTCCTAAGATAGTTTGTAACTACCTTCATTACTTTTGTAAAAACTCTTGGAGCATCGCATAGACCATAGGGCAAAGCGTTAAACTCATACGGTTGGTCAAATTCAAATCGTAAAAATTTTCGGTTATCTTTGGCAATCGGGACTAAAAAATACGCTTCTTTTAAGTCTACCGTAGCTAGGAAGCCATTTCTTGGTATGAGTTTAGCTGCTGTTCTATGGTCTTCCATTTTGAAATGAGTCTTGACTATAAATCTGTTCAACGACTTTAAGTTCAAAATAAACCTTTTATCCCCGTTCGGCTTAGGTGCCAAGAAGAAACTAGATATAAAATCGCCTTTGGACCTATTGCATTCTGAAATGGCACCTAGGTTTATAAGTTTCTTTATAGCTATAAACATATCAGCTTCTTCAGTGGGTGCCACTGAACAAACCGGGGAAGAGGTTTGTAAGACTTCACCGGCGAAGGGGATAGAATAACCGTTTAATATCCATTCAAGAACTACTTGATTGTCAGTGATTTTTAACCAACGATCATAAAAGTGATGGATTCTGCCTGCGTGTACCTCTATTGCTGTTGCGTTGTGGCTCGCTGCTTGCTCTGGTTGGTCTGCTTCGAATGGGTCGCCGTTGGCGTGCCCCTGCCACGACCTGCTGCTGATGTCCGTTTCGCTCCCCCCCTCCCCCCTCTGTTCGAGGAGTAACGGGGGCTCGACCAGTTTCCCGACTGACGAGAACGGCTTGTTGACGGCTGTGAGGTTGGAGGATTATTCGGCTTTGAGTTAGATGGAGGGGGCTTCTTAATTTGCAGCCCCTGTTTCTCAATTGCTTTAGATGCTTTGATCTTTTCAGGAAGCTTCTTACTGAAAAGCATCTCATCCCTTTCTACATCTTGTACTATATTTAAGAACGTCTTGTTCAATCCAGGGGTTACAAACTTCTTCCTAGCCTCGGTCTCCGTAAAGTGCACCTCACACAGGAGTCGGCAACTGTCACTTAGATATTTAATGGCTTCGAGCCTATTTTGTCCATCATCTAAAAGGAGTTCCAGTCCTTTATTGAGGGCCGTAATACCCAGGCCTAGCTGCTGTTGAACGGTCTCAACTCTCTTGTCGCGAGCCTTACTAGCTTCCGGTACTACTGCCGATATTTCGGGATTTAATTTTGGTGCCTTCAGTAGAGGGCAGTTTTCAGGTATTAAAAATTGTTTCAGCAATTTTTCTTTTACCTCTTTATCAAGACCTTTACGTAATATTGGCAACCACAGTTGTGCCAAGCTATCGTGTATTTTAGGGCCAAAGTTGGGCGTATCTTGCGTAGATTCACCTAGCGCCGCGAGTATCTCCGGATCAAGTTGGGGAATCTCAACAGAGTCGGCATTGGCGCTGTCTTCTGCAGGCGCGGGGTCGTCCGGGAGTAAATCCTCCGCGGACTCCGCCGCCTCGACGTCCTTAATCGGTTGTTCATCATCTAAAACCGATATAAGACATAATGTAATGAAGGGTAGTCTTTTATAGCATGTCACGTAATATTACAAATGGCGTATATGACACTAATTAATGTTTTTAACTGCTTAACTGTAAGTCAACCCACGGTTTACTTCTCAGTTTTATTGAAACATCATATTTGACTACCCGACGCAGTGTAAACATAAATCAATCATCTTGCTATTGTGAAGACCCACGGTCGACCTCTTAGCGTTTTAGTTTGACGGTATGAGAAAAAATAATTACTAATGTTAATTGTAGGTAATTATAAAATGCCTACGTGATAACCCTCGGTTACCCTCTTAGGCTAGATGAACTACCATCGTGATGACCCACGGTCAACCTCTAGGTGTATTACGTAACGATACCGTAACCCGTAAAACAAACGGCCAAACAAAATGGGAATGTCATCGTGATAACCCTCGGTTAACCTCCAGACAAGATTAGCTACCTTTGTGATGACCCACGGTCAACCTCCAGGTGCATTGTATAACTATACAAAAAACCAGTAAAAATAAAATTATAACTCACCTGAATTTTTCTCGGAATCCGACGATGAATAAGTTATGACACGTTTTCGCGTTTCTTTCTGGCGAGATTTCTCTTCCAGTTTTCTGATTTTGCGTTTGTAACGCTCAATTTTGTCACCATCATCACAATGTTTTCTTTTCGGCATGATATTTGAAAAATAACGACACTAAGGTATTAGAACGACGATAAGGTTATAATACGTGCGTGCGCAGCCTCGCACGAAAAAAGAATGACGTTTGTTGGCCATACTGTTAGGGATGTAGGTACTGGAAAAAACATTATGGTATCGATTAAGTAAATCGATATCTCTAAAATACGTGCGATGTGTGCCTAGTAGGTTAAAAGGACTACATGGTTAACTTTATATCTTCGAATGAAGCGGCGAAGTATAAATATATATATATATATATACATCATAGTTCCTCTATATATATAGGAGCATAGAAGAACTATGATGTATATAATATTATAATATACATACACAGCATCACGCCTGCAGAGGTGTATAGAACACCCACTCGTCGTCGCTATGTTTATGTTTAAGCCCCAAGTAATAGGGGGCGAGTCTATGATTGGCAACTTTAAAACTCAAAACGTTAAAAGTTAGCTAAAAAGCTATTTTTGTATACCTACCTAAAATTTTCTTACTAAATAAATAGCAACATAACATAGCATAAGCTTACTACATTACTCCAACTGGAGTAGTCAGAGGTAAATCCATCACAAGATACAATAAGTACCCACGCCTTACCGAGCTTTCTGCTAGACCTAAATAAGTATAAAAAAAAAATTATAAAAAAGTTTATTTAGGTAAAACCTACGACACACATATACATTTACAACATATAAGTATGTAATAATAGTCTAGTGTAGTGTGTATGTATAAGTATGTTAGGTTAGTTTTTTTTGACGTGACTTATTGTAGATTTGCCGCAGATGGCATTAACTACTTGCCCGGACAAATGGGGAGCGCTGAAGACTCTCACCCGATATTAGGTTAGTATAGTTCGTAGTTTCTGCTACATAAGTTAATACGTCACTTAACATACACCTACGTATCAGTCGGTATAATACAAGTGAACACGGAGAAGCGGGGATAAGGGTAGAATTTCCGCCCGGGATTCGAACCAGGGACCTCCGGATGGTGAGCGCAATGCTCGATCACTGGACCAAAGGCCGTTACAGACATCCTTAAATTAAATGATAGACATAAAACCTACACTGTACAAATTAATACCAGCTGAGGTATGCATTGTCTCGTATAAATTAATTAAATGCAAATTATTCCACATCGTCGCACATGCGCGTCGCGTACGCCACATGTGCCACCATCATACAATTTTTAAATTAAAATTCCAATTGTATTATTTAGTAGACTGGCACATGCATTTAACATGAGAATTTTCTTTGACTTGACGAACTATGCAAGTAGTCGAAAATGAAAACGCCTGCAAAAATAATTATGCATGTTTTTGATATCATATTTTATATAGGCGTTTCAGATTTTCTTTGTAGATGGGTACTTAATTAATACTTTATAACAGATCTCTATTGAGGGACAAAAATGACGTGGGATCTACCCTTATTATATAAACACTCCAGTCTTGGTTAGAGATGCTATGTGTCAAAACTGTATATTCAATGTTGCATTAGGTAAATCTAATCCAACCTAGCCTACAAGATCCCACTGCTAAAAAAAATAAATTAATAAGTATATGGAAACTTTACATGTTGTAAACCTATTAATCAGAAAAAAATGCAACCGGTATAAATAGGCTAGTTTCCAACTAGTCAAATCAGTTAGTTTTCACTAAACGTCAAAACACGAAATTACTATGAGCATGACAAAGCACACCTGTGACGCCATAGAAAAACGCGATAAAATGTCGGACTTATTATTACGGTTTTCTTGATTAAAATTCATAAATACTTAAGTTAAATAGAAAATGTTTTTCGTTAGTTTTAGATCTGTCTTTATTTAACAATCAGAATTTCATATTTTTCTTGAACCTAGTACACGACCCAATTAGTTGACCAGCATTGATAAGTAGGTATGCGTTTTGATATGTATATCGATTGATATAAATCTGTCTTTCCAAGATAATATCAAGTATTCATCCAACTCATCTCGCCATATTTTTCAGACCAAAATGGAGAGTTGTGGAAGAAAGGGAGCGAGTCCTTTGCCCTGCAGTGGGATGGTGAAGGTTAGTAATAACAATGATAATCTACATTCTATACAATTTTATACAATATCTATACACATAAAACTGTCAGTCGGCAGTTTAGATTACAAGCTAATCCGGCTCTATAATAATTAAAAAAAAAACATCTCGTTAGAAGAATTCTAATTTCTTTTTCTATTTAAAATTGTAAATGGCTCTGTTTTTGTAATGAAGTGTATTATGTTGTTGTTTATATTCTGGGGCTCTTGAGTTGCTTATTGCTAGGAAATTTCTGTGTACTATTTATATAGATCTAGGTAATATTTATTATTAGGTATATTGTATGTGTATATAAGCCTGTGCTGGATTCCAACCTGCGACTTCAAAGTGAGAGGCAAGCGTTCTACCAACTGGGCTACCAAGGCTTTACTTATTTAGATTATGATCAATCTAATGAATATCAGCTTAGCTGGCAGTCGTATATCTTAAGTAATTATTTATTATTTTCACCCATTTAATACAATGTAATGAACATTAAAAAAAAAAATGTGATATCAGATTCGGTACTATATTTTATAGGTAAGTTAGTACCTGCTAGCATGTTGCCCACGACTTCCTTCACGTGATTTTTACTTTTCACACTTTATGAAAGTAGGACATACAGCTCTGAACGAATTCAGAAAAATATAGAAATAAACTTGAAAACTATTTAGAGACAGTCTCGAAAAGTGATTTTTACGCCGAGAATCAGCCACAAGAATTTCTTATCGTGAAAAGACTCAGAATCATCTATTCAAAGTAATTATCATGGATAAACCTGTTGAAGGTCAATTTAACATGTCTGATTCTACTTTATTTGGCAAGGTGTTATGGCTGAGGAGAAAAAAATACAAGAAACTGCAACAGCAACACTTGTTTTAAAGCAATGTATGGTATACATAACGAGTTATTTAATAACTAGAGGAACACATTTTGATACCAGGCATTTTTATTATGAATTATTAATTTTATAATGAGCTTGGGCTAACCATGAGACCACGATGCTAATGTACCTATATGAATGAATATCCAAACAAATTGCAGATGTACAAAAATAATGCAGTTTGTTTGAGCAATGCGAGAGTTCATTACCAATGACATTGCGGCTAGATAGTCTGCCAAGAACCATTTCTATAAATGTAATTCAAATGTCTGTTATACACTAGTATTAAATTAGAAATCACAAGATAACAATCACTAGGGGGGTAACTTTTTTGAAGTTTTTTCTGAAGTGTCAAGTTTTTTAAATGGCTTCAAAATTGTTGATAAATGGCTGATACAGTGAGCAAACAGAGAATATTTCGAGAATATTGTTTTTTTTAATCTTAGTAATATAAAACTTGTATTCATATCATAGGAAGTTTTTTGAAGACCATCCTTTATGATTTAAAAATAGAATGCAGGTAAAAAAATATATTTCAGTATTCATTTAACATTTTCCATCCATTAAAGACATCTAAGAAATTCAGAAAACGTCCTGTCCCATACTGAATTTAATACATATTTTTTTGTTGTTTGAAAGTATCCTAAACCGCTTCATTCCTCGTTCGTAGTAGTCTTATCACGTTCTAAAGACATTGAGACTAGAAAGGTAGGAATATTCTGAAATAAAATAAAATATTCATTATCGTAGCGAATAACAACTACTTATCTATTTTATTTCCTAATATTCTTGTTTATTCTACTTTTGGAACAGTTTCAAATATTGGTGCTGGTCTTGAGAGATCTTCTTCTTCTATCGTGTGGTTAGTGAGATGGATGACCAACCCCATCATCCCTGGTGTCAGGATTATTATTGAGCCGTAGTAACCGGGACCAACGGCTTAACGTGCCTTCCGAAGCACGGATCGTCATACTTTTGGACAATCAGGTGATCAGCCTGTAATGTTCTAACCAAACTAGGGATCACAAAGTGATTTTTTTGTCCCCACCGGGATTCGAATCCGGGACCTCCGGATCGTGAGCACAACGCTCAACCACTGGCACACGGAGGCCGTTGTCTTGGGAGATAGGAGATGTCTTTCTTGAACTCAAGGTAAGAGAAAGACGGTACTATTTTTAAAACTTCAGACAGCTTGACTAAAATACTCGTATAGTTTTATCCACCCGGCTTGGTAACTTGAACGTTATATTTGCATACAGTTATTAATTTTATGATCTGCATTTATCTAAACGACTAATGGAATAAAAATGAATAGAGTCGCTAGTCACAAGTATACCCGAATTAGAGGTTAGACGGCTATCGCGCTTAACGGACCACGTTGAAAACAGGAACCATAGAACAAAAATGTAAAGCAAGGATCATCACAAGTTCAGTCACGCGTTAGTATTTAACCTCTTTCCGGATTTAATTCCGACAACCATTAACAAAGCGCCATCAAATTAATAGCGAGCTTTAATCTGTGTAAGAAGAAATTCAGCTGAGCCGAGTTAATTCAAATTTTGATAATGGCAATTTGGTTTTATGACAAGCGATGCCAAGGATTATCCCACCGTTTCATTTTGATAAGTAGAGTTCGCTTGGAATCGTAATATTCGTAGACTCGCCCTGAAAGAAAAGGTATTTAGTTTTTTTGGATTATTGATTTGAGCAGAATTCTAAAATGTACACACGACTGTTCCTCCTCAACTCGGCCTCAGCTGATCATATTGGTATTTTAAGTTGACATTAAGAAGAATAGAATAAGAATAAAATAAATTTATTGCCAGTAACAATTTACATTTGCTCATGCATATAACCCGGATGCTAATTCACATTAAAGCGTCCTCGACTAGAGGACTTTACTCACTGGGGTCGAGCGTATTCGAAATTTGAAATTAATGACGTCATGCTGAAGTAAAGTCGAGGTGAGGTTGAGGCTCCGCCAAAGAATACCGATTTGAGGTGAGTTCGAGGAAGGCCTTGAAGTCGCCTCAACTGAGTCGAGGAAGAATCGAGTGAACATCTTAAAATACAAGTGATAGTACCCGTGGTTTCCCTCGCATTATTTCAATAGACGCAATTTCCTTTTTTGTACATTTGACACTTTTGTTAGTACACAAACACGACGAATCAGTAGAGTATTAAAATTAACACGTGGAAGTGTAACAAATAGACACACTTTTAAACAAATTTATTCGTCACTTTCTCACATGAGCAATCTTTTCCGCGATGTGATTCGTCTTCTTCAGAAAAACGCGAAAAA
Source organism: Pectinophora gossypiella (assembly GCF_024362695.1). Taxonomy (NCBI): domain Eukaryota; kingdom Metazoa; phylum Arthropoda; class Insecta; order Lepidoptera; family Gelechiidae; genus Pectinophora; species Pectinophora gossypiella. Next base: position 3,919,946 of record NC_065407.1, on the reverse strand, counting down.
AATTAGGGTTCGAAAATTCATTTAGGCTCCTTCATCTGACCTTTGCAGTAAAGTCCTAATTGTGTAATTTCTCTTATAAGTATATTGTAAGTATTTTATGCAATAGGGTTTTGTATTGTATTGAATACGGGCAGGACTGCGCAAGTAATCTGAAAGTAATGTTTTATTGTAGAATAAACAATTAAACTTCTACGTACTTTGTCCCCGACACGTATTTTACTTAATTATTTTCCACCGCCACTGAAATCTTTCATAAACATAATTGCGAGCAATTCATCTCAATTAATATAATTTTAAACAGGTGAATAAATATGTTTGAAGGAGTAAGTTTAAATTATTGAGTTCCGAAGTTAGGCGCGCCGCGACGTTAAATATTCTGGATTGCCTGTAGCGATTAAGAGTTCGCGGAATTCCTTCTGATGATAAGTTTAAAATATTGATAAGCCGTGGTAGCGTAGTTGGTAGAACGCTTGACTCTCACTGTAAGGTCACAGGTTAGAAACCAGCATGGGCCTAAACCTATGGTTTTTGATATCGTTTTCGAATTCATGTTTGGATCATAAATGATTATCACGTGCTCAGCGGTGAAGGAAAACATCGTGAGAAAACCCGTATAGAGCTGGTATTTCTTTGGCGGGTTGGAAGATTAGACAGGCAGTCGCTTCTGTAAAAAACCGGACCTGACAAATCTCCAGGTTAGGTTAGGTTAGGCAGACGCGGTTGTGTGCAGTTGCGTTCCCGTGTCCTCGCCACATGGCGGCAAGGAGGAACACCGTTGGGTTTTAGTGGGTATACCGGGTGGCAACACCCGGGGAGTCCCACATAACCACGTCGTCCCCCCGGGCGGCGTGGTATGCGTAACGCATTTCCCAACGTTAAAAAAAAAAGGTTAGGTTAGGCAGACACTGCGCTAGAGAGATGATGATAAGATAAAAATATTGCCAATTTACTTGAAGATACCTAAAAATAAAAACAAGTGGTTTCTTAGGGCTTTGACTACTCCTACTATGTGTGTGTGATTAAGTACACAGTGCATAAACTCACGCCCGTAATCCCTTATGGGGTGGACAGAGCCACGGGTAAACAAAGACTGCAAGTTGTCTTTGATACGATGTCCTATTTTTTAATTTTTTTTTTACCTTTGATGGGTTTGCTCTTGGCTCCAGACTTGCCCGAAGGCATTGATGAGGCCTAAGATGGAGCGAGCTCGCCTAGAACGTGCCTGTTCACTCTGGCCTTGAAAGCATCCGGGTTATATGCATTCGGAGATACAGAAGACGGCAGAGAATTCCACTCATTCCTATGGTGAATTACGATGACAAGGGATCAACCTATCGGCCATAAGACAGAACACAATCCTTAGTCAGATTTTACGGCTGAACGTACTTTGTTTTTTATTTGCTCCCAGAACAACATAAAAGCATTGCGAAATTTCGTAAATACCATAAATTCATGTTACAAATCTTTATAGGTATTTTAGGAGCAATGATATCTTCATAACATCCTCAAGTCTGTAACACAGTGTAATTCAATTTGTATGAATTATACGTCGTCTGATGAGATAAAGGTGGATTGGCACGATTCGGGTTTACACGTCTGAATGGATGGAATCAAAATTTATTATTGAATTTGTTACTTCGTGCTTAGTTATACTGCTCCAGACAAATAACTCTGGTGGTGAATAAATTAATTTATTTTGCCGTCGTCGTATTAGCATAGAATAAATAATAATACTACACATATAGTACGGTAATTCTCCCCCGCACCAGTTCGTGTCGGGGATCGACTTCACTCCCTCTGGGTGGTTTGTTTATGAATCTCTCTCGTTATCTGTTTATCTGTGGCTTTTATTTTACACATCTGTTTATTTGTCGTATCTATTATGTATATTTTAACCCCTTGGCATACTATCTACCTTTGACTAATACTTTCACATTTTTCGTAATCCCTTAATTCATATATTTTCTTCATAATTATATTTGCTTATTTTCTTATTTATTGTAAGTAAATCCCGACACTTTTTGATGGCACGATAGTTCAAAGTATTTATAAGCGTAACTTAGGTACTGGCAGAATATCAGTGTTGCTAAGAGTGGTATTTCTACTATCCTTCGCAACAACATGCTGAGTCAGTCCCTTTTCCCTGGCAGTGTATTTTTGATTTGTATACTTATCTTTATCTTCTCTACTATTGTACTGCACTGTTTTGGGAATAAAGTTATTCTATTCTATTCTATTATAGTATTTTATGCAACAGTTGTATAAGAAGGGTCAAAAAATGCGAGTGGCGTGAGTTGCGATGTGAGCCTTGGCGAACATCGCAATAAGAGACGCCACGAGCATTTTTGACCTAGTTATACAACATTGCATACAATACTTTTTCTACGACGACGTAATTTTAAATGAAACAAACGAAACACAAAAATTTTCCAATTTATTTTTCAACGCGCGGGAAAATGGCGGCAAATGTATACTTTTTTTTTTAAAGTATATCTATGGCACCAAACAAAGTAAAGGTGCCAGTTTCCAGGTAAAAAAAAAAAACAACAACAATGCTTTTTTGGCGACATTATAGTACAGTTACACTTTGTAAACAATGCTTTTATAGGCCATAGAGCGTACACTTTTTCAAAGAGTTTAATTATGTATGTACTTATATTAGACTTTTTGGTTATTTAAATGCCAGATTAAAGTAGAGGAGTAGAAAAAAATACAAATAGACGAAAGAACTTGTGCGGACCGCACCACGAACTCGATAATGCGTACTTTGAACCGTGACCTTTCCAGTCGTTTCAATAGCGATGTGTGACCACCTCATTATAACATGCCTCCGTTTAACATTTGTTTTGTAATATTAAATAATTATATGTAAGTAAGTTTAAGTAGTATGTATCTATGTACATATATACCGCGATGTCCGTGGCCTCACTCGGCAGGGCCCGCAGAATACCAGCGTAGTGGCTCACGCCGCGACTTATGCTGAGCGAGGTCCTTTTATTCCGGACTCCACCGCAGATGATCGGGCCGTCAGTGCGTTGCATTTAGAATACTTAGTTTTATTATTATTGTTTTTATGATTTTGGTTTGTTTTTCTTTTTGTTTTGGTATATTTTTTTTGTCTATGTACTTATTGATTTCCGTGTGGTTTCTGTCCTGTGTTAAATGTAATGTACCTGTCTGTCTGTGTCTGTGGTGTCCGGAAGTAATAAATGTTTCTTTCTTTCTTTCTTTCTTTCTAACAAAACAAGCTAAAATTGCATTATTAAACTGCGACAAATCATCGTCTCCCTAGCATTATCCCGTATCACAGGGTCCGCTTACCTAACCTAAAGATTTGATATGTCCGGTTAGAGTAAACCTGAAGAAAATAGGAAGTATTTATAATATTTTTTATTGTTTGTACTTTCTCTAGACCTTCAAGTAGTGGCAAAAAGGTATAAAGCTCATTTGGCTTAGTTTATTTATGACATAAATAATAATTTCCATCACCGAATGTCATGGCTACACTTATGCTATCTGTTTTCGCCAATCTAGGGTCCCAACACCCTTAAATCGGGTAGTTTCTAAGGTCAAAGATAAATCATGAAATTCTGATTACTAGATAAAGACAGATCTAAAGGTGACAAAAACGTATTCTTTTTTCTATTTAACTTATCTTTGAATTCAATAAAGAAAAGTGTACTAATACATCGACATTTTGTCACATTTTTCTATGACGTCTCAACGTAACAAGTAACTGATTGGACTAGTTGGAAACTAGCCTATTCCTTGACGTCAGCACCGCAGCGTATAGATGGTGCAATGACGTATGCTCGTCGACGAAATCTTGTCAATGCCAAACTATTCTACTGACGTAGACGCAGCGGAATAAATCGTCAGGGCCCTAGGCACAAACCGGAACAGAAGAGACATGAGTCGATTCTCAAACGACGCGGATTTTTAGCGGTTCACCGCACGGTGCGGCGATGATCGTGTTTTATGCATCAGCTGATTACATACAACACTTGTCGACCGTTTCACCGCCAACCGCGTCGATGTTCGGTGTCGTGAGTCCGGGTGAGAGCCTTCAGCGCACCCCATTTGTCCGGCCAAGTAGTTAATGCCATCTGCGGCAAATCTACAATAGGTCACGTCAAAAAAAGGTTTAAACCACATTTTTTTAATTTATTTTTTTCAAAAACTGTTTCGAGATTTCGTCTTAATTACTCTTATTTTTCGGTATATATCTCTCAAATTAGCCGGGCGGTGTTTATTTTTAGCAAAACTCGTGTATTTATTCATGTGACCTAAAAGTAGTCGAATGGCGGTTGATATAGTTATTTAATCTGTGATAATAACAATTGCCTAAGACAAACGAGCGTTTCGGATGCGGGAACCTATAATGTACTTTCATATAGCTGCAGTAGTTTTAGGCGGATGAGACGTTCGTTATGAAAAAACCGAAGATTCAAAGTGTAACTATCTTGCCTACTCATTAAAGATATTTTTGAATTTAAATTTATAATATACGTGTGTTGGACCGTTGGTCGTGTCTGCGCTCTAAAACAGATTGTTTTTATTATTTTAGCACCCCTGTGCTCAAAAAACATTTTTTCTATAGGAAAAATGTACATAATACCTTCTTGTAGAACGTGCCTTTGCCATCCGGCATCGCTTCGTCTTGACAGTTGCTCACTGCAATTTAACTTCGTGATCCGATGGCCTCACATCCGTTACTTAAATACACTTTTAATTAGTTTCCAAACTGTAAATGGATTGGTTAATTTAACGTCTATTAATAATTCAGCCACTCCACATTACGAAAAGTCCAACTCAGGCAAGTTCGTTTTGAAAATTTTGGATCAAACTTTTTAGTGTGGGTCGATTTCTACCCTTAACTGTCAAAAAAAAAGGTTAAAAAAGGAACAAAGAGACGGAAAAAGTAAGTTTTTTTTTTATTTTATTTAAGTAGTACAAATTAAATTATTTAGTATCTATGGATGGCACACCTGCAGCAACCCGCAGTAGAGCAGCGTAGTGGAGTATTCTCCATATCCCTCCGGTTAATTGAGGACAGGCCTGTGCCCAACGGTGGGACGTATATAGGCTGTTTATGTTTATGATATACGTGTACGAATGGATATCGACAGGTATACACTTCTTCTTCAATCGTACGGGTTGTGAGGTGATTACTAACCCCATCATCCCTGGTGTCAGGGTTACTATTGAGCCGCCATAGGCCCCTGACATGACTCATGTAACGACTACGTACTTACATCAGTAAGAAGTAACCGGGACTAACGGCTTAACGTGCCTTCCGAAGCACGGATCATCTTACTTTTCGGACAATCGGGTGATCAGCCTGTTATGTCCTAACCAAACTAGGGATCACAAAGTGATTTTTGTGATTTGTCCCCACCGGGAATCGAACCACATACTACACACTTACACACACTACACACACACACTACACATTTAAAGGAAATTACTAATCAATTAACAATTTGATTCAATCCGTCGACCGAAGTGCGCAGCAGGAATTATCTAAACCGATCGGAACACGGGAGCATTCTACAAATTAGTCAGCCAGTCAAACAGATTAGAGGTAGATTCTAGACCGACTCGCTCTGATTAGCAAGTAATAGGTATGTCAGTGAGCATCCAATTAGGTAAATAAATTAATATCAGTGAGTCCTCTCCATTTGGGGTTCAACAAATAAGTTAAGTAGTTGAAAAAAGTTATCATCTCAACAATTTAGTGCAATAAATTCTTGTTATTTTGTAATTATGTTAATGTTATCGAAAAAAGAATATTGGTAAATAAGACCTAGGAACAGTAAATCTAAAAAAGAGAGATCCATTCGAAAACTTGGTAGTCGTAACACTTTTATTCCGGTAGCTTTTTAAAATAACATCACTAATTTCTGAACGTTACCTATGATGATTAAGTTTTATTTTGTCTTTCTTAGTTTATTATTGAGTAATTTTATAACTAGCTACCTTACTCTGCTGCGTAGCGCGTGAAACAATGTAGGTAAGTACGATCATGAGCATTAATATGTATACACTTTGGTACCATGTCACATTAACTTTTTTGACAAATTGAACTGTAAGTCTCACTAAATGTCAAATATGTTAGTACGACAGAGTCCTAAAGTGGGTTTTTTATATTACTCATGACTGTACATTTTAAAATCGCCGATATTAAATCTCGTGTAAACAGTGTGCAAATAGTCCAAACAGTGGCGGTAACGGCCGATACTTTCTTTTTTGATCAAATGAGAAATAATTTCACTTCTATTAATATAAATCATTGCTTATTAGATACACAATACTCGTTAACAGGTAACGTCACTCAAAAACCCACGACACCAATTTCAAACTGCGGATATTCCATCCTTAATATTATGTTTTCCTTAAAGCATTTACCTTTAAGAAATTTTTATTTACAACCGATCGCCTAAGAAGTATACTCTACTCTTAAAATATTTTGCTATTCGTGTTTGACAAAATCATAAAATTATTTATCATTGCAGTGAATTTGTTTAAGATTAAACCTTATCTTGTGACTATAAGTGTGATCTCAAGAACGTATTTCCTTCTAAAGCCAGTAGATATTTATTTTTAGAAGCAGTAGTGTCTAGTTTAGTCGTTATGTAAGGTGCTGTTATTATTATGACATAAAAAGTGCTAAGATTCTTTATTAGTGATAATTTGTGCAGTTGTGTGTGTTTCGCCATTCAAAACGGAAAAAACATGCCTACTTGATAGTAAATAATCAATTTATGATAGATAATAAAATTGTGAGGAGCTCGGTGGCGCAGCGGTAAACGCGCTCGGTCTGCGATTGTTAAAGTTAAGCAACTTTCGCAAAGGCCGGTCATAGGATGAGTGACCACAAAAAAAAAGTTTTCATCTCGAGCTCCTCCGTGCTTCGGAAGGCACGTTAAGCCGTTGGTCCCGGCTGCATTAGCCTTCCGTAATAACCATCAATCCGCACTGTTTAAGGCCCGATCTCCCTATCTATCCATAGGGAAGGCCCGTGCCCCAGCAGTGGGGATGTTAATGGGCTGATGATGATGATGATAGAAAATTATCTTTTCTATTCATTTTGCAAAGTTATTAGCATGCTCAATTTAAACTCGAGATTGAATTTATTTATATACTCGTAGATATAGATAAACATGTAACCAGTAATAAAAACAGTGCCCCCTGCAGTGGGGACGTTAATGGGTTGGTGATGATGATGAAAAACAGTAATGGGACCTATACTATTTCTGTTTATGTTGTGTTTATGTATACAAATAAAAATAAAAAGGTGAATTTATAAAACAGTGTTAGGTATATTAACTCGTAACTATTAATATTTATGCCCATTTTGGTCTTTTTATTATCTTTTCATCTTTCTTTTCTTCTTATCTTTAATAAATATGTAAAAATAAGATGAAAGACGCGACTCTTAAATTGACATTGTTCTTTTTACGATAATAGATTATTGTTAATCTCTCGAAAATGTTATATAATAAATACTTTATTGCACCAAGAAGACAAAACACAAATATATATATACAGTACAAATATACATAGCCTACATACGTCCCAATGCTGAGCATAGGCCTCCCCTGAAACAACCGGAGATGGTATGGAGCATACTTCGTCACACCAAAGACAAAATATAACACAAAAAACGATAAATGAATAATTCTATAAGGAAAATATAAACATAGCAATTAGCGGCTATAAAGGCTGTAAAATTTTATTTATCAGTTCAATTGCGGTAATTTCCTTTATTGTTTTATTTATATAATGAATACATTACAATTATATTTTTGCCGCAGGTAGACGTAACAATGGACAAGTTTTGGACAAAAAGAACCGTTTAGATAATAAAAATATAATTAAACATGAAGAAAGTGAATTGAAAGGAATTAAACAAAGGAGAAACTCAGAAAAGGCAAGAAACAAACAGTGTGAAATAAAAGTGAAGAAAAACAAAAGTGTGACATTATTACATAGAAAACACAATGAAAACAAAAATGGATACAAATGCCAAAGTGGCAGAAAAGGCAATGGATCTTGACGATGTTCTGGTGAATGAACTCGGACAGTTTGGACGATTCCAACTGTACAACATATTGCTGGTAGCGGCGCCTATGGTGTTTTCGGCGTTACTAAATGAATACGTGTTCTCAGCTGGAGCTATTCCTCATAGGTATAGTACCTTTTGTATTTATCATAGAGGCAGTGACTGAATTAATAAATAATGAAAATAGATTCAACTGTTGTAATTGGAGGTAGTAACATTATTACATTTACACCCAAAATAGTTTCAGTCCTAACATTTTCCTTTATATTAATACAAATAGCCAATACACCAATTTAGACCAATCTAGCTATATCAACTCTCGTAAACAGTAAACCAACCATACCAAAAATTATGCTGCTTCTTATTACAGGTGTCATATCCCAGAATGTGATCCAATCGTGGATGAAGCCATCTACAGTCCAGAATGGATCCTCAACGCTGTTCCTAAGGTCGGCGAAGGGTTTTCAAGCTGTTGGCGGTACGAGTCTATTAATGGAGTCAATACAACCATAGACTACTGTCCAGCTGAAGCCTTCAATCGATCAAAAATGCTAGACTGTGATTATGGTTTTGTCTATGCTAGACAAAATTCAGTTGTGTACGAGGTAAGTGTTATTAATAATTAACTTCAGTGACCTCACGCTTTGTCAGAAGAGTGACGGTACTTAAGTCTTATACTAATTAACCTTTATAATCTTACGATTTAGCAGAAGAGTAATTCTAGTATGATTTTAATCTACATGATCCTATTTGGTATATAGAAATCAACTTTACTGCTGGATGTTTGTTTGCATCAATTTTAAATTTAGTTCTTTGGTGTTTAAAATTATATCCTTTAAAATATTATATGTTTCTGTTATATTACCATTTAAAAATAAAACTTTGTTACTAATCCTTCGTGAATATTTAACTCCATCAACATTTTCGTTATTTCAGTTTGACTTAGGCTGTAAGGAATGGCTGCGCACTTTGGCTGGCACATTGAACAGTATTGGCACATTGTTGGTGATGCCAATCAGTGGGTTCATTTCCGACCGATATGGCAGAAGGGTGACTCTAGTCGTCAGTCTCTTCAACGTTGCTCTGATAGGTTTAATACGAGCCTTCTCCGTAAACTACCCAATGTACCTGACTATGCAGTTGCTGCAAACTGCCTTAGGAGGTGGTACTTTTAGTACCGCTTATATTTTTGGTAAGTTTCTTAAAATCAAAACCTATTCAATATAATTATTTTACTTGCTTTTTTTGACGGAAAATTTTATCATATTTACTGTCTTAGTGATCCATGATACTAGGTTTTTTTCATTCATTACAACGTTTCAACCAGCAAGAGAGTTAAAACGACGCTTAATATTGATCAGTGACCTGAATGAATGATGGAAATTGTATTGTTATGCTAATGTTCGCTGCATTGTTTCAGCTACTGAACTGGTGGGGCCAAAATATAGAATGGCTGTTGGTGTTACCTGTTCCAGTATGTTCGCTTTAGGCCAAGTAGTGCTTGGTGGAGTAGCATGGTTGGTTCCAGACTGGAGGCATATGACTTTGATACTATTCGTCCCATGTTTCATTTTTATCTCCTATTACTGGATCCTGGCTGAAAGCGTACGATGGTTATTGTCTAAGAGGAAGTATGAAGAAGCAAGAGAGGTTTTGGAGAAAGTAGCCAAAGTTAATGGGAAACAAATCAGCGATTCCAGCATGCAAGCTTTGACAAGTCATCCTACTCCAATTTTAAAAAAGGTAACGCACATCTCTGAAATGTTGATAGTTATCAGATTTCATAATAGTTGCCATATTAATTTTAATCTTGCTCCTCTTTCTAGAGTTTCTAAGGTAGAGGCCTGAAGACCGGGAATTCAAATTTATGCTTCAACTTCTACAACTATTTGTATTTCCCTGTCCTAACCTTCGTAATATTCATCTTTAAAATTATTATATTTCTCGTGGTTTTTGATTGAAAATAATACTTAGTTCTAAAAGTAAATAATATTGTTTTCTCATGTTTCAGACAAGCAGCAAGTCAAACTTGATAGCTTCAGTTTTCAAGTCATCAGTTCTTCTGCGTAGAGTTTGCACCACTCCTGTTTGGTGGATCTCCACTACCTTTATCTACTATGGCTTGTCTATCAACTCCACTAGTCTTTCGGATACTATGTATTTGAACTACATGCTGACTGGAGCCATTGAGTTGCCGGGATTTTTTACTGCTTTGTTCCTCGTCAACAGACTTGGAAGGAAGCCTACTCTGTCAGGAGGATACTTCTTGTGTGCCGCGTGCAACATCGCTTTTGCCTTTATTCCTGTTGGTAAGACATAGTTGTATTATATTTTTAAAGTTATAACTGCTTGCACCCTTACGAGATTCATCTTATGAGAGTTCCCTTTTCTTCTACACCGGGAAAAAACGTCTGCAGGCGTTATCCCGATTCCATGTATCAAAGTATTATAAATGGAAGGTGAATGACCTGTGCGAATGCGCAGATATACCCTATCTTCCAAATTATAGGAAAAAAAAAAACATATATTTAAACATAGTACCATGTCTAAACTAGTAAACTTTATTACCAAAAATGATCCTCAGAGCAGAGTCTTGGTTTTGTAATAACGTTCTTTTAGTTCATGATTTCTCCTAATTACTTGTTTTATAATACTCATTCGATTTAATTGAGGTTTAAATCTAATGTCAAACCTGGTACTATCTTTAGTCTGCGTTTTGTAATAAGGCGAATTATTTTTGATAAAATGTATTCCAATGGTATTGCATATTATGTTAGTATGGTTATTTATTTCATAATCCATAAGTCTAGTGAGTTCTTATCATAAAAATATATACAAATTCTGTCAATATAATTGAGATAGAGATAAAAATTTCGATAAAATTATCATCTAAACCTTTCCACGTGCAAGTTTTTTTTTTATATTAACTCGTTTATGTCCGCGAATTTTGTCTGTTAGATAGTTTTTCATGTCTTTACCGCCAAATCGGCTGAGTTTAGTATCTCAGTCGGTTTGGCGGGCTTTTCAAGGATGGAGTTAGAGTAAATAAGTAGGTATAAAGTGTGAAGAAAGACAATTCAATATATTCACTTGCCTTGCATAATATATTTTTATAGACAAGCGCTCATTTCTTTTATTTATTTATTGACTAAATCTTAATACATTAAATAAACACATACACACATTAAATCACATCACATTACATTTATTAATCTTACTAAATATACAATATATCAATGCACTGCAAAACTGTTTGCCTGCAGAAAAGAGTCTCTAGTAATAACATTTATAACAATTGTATCTAATAGTAATTTGTACGTATATCACAATATATGTGTCACATTAACTAACTCAATAAACAACCAGTAACTCTTTTTTAAGATGAGCTGTCTTATGTGATACTATGGCATTAATCTTATCTTTATCAAATGTTACAAAACATGACCACGTGCGAGTACAATTCCGTACGTAATTCTCTAACATAATTTATATTTTTTATTTAAAATCATCATCTCCTTAGAGTTATCCCGTTTGTCACTAGGTCAGCTTACCTAACCTGGAGATTTGACAGGTCCTTCCAACCAAAGCCAGCCCAATATAGGTTAGGTCACATACCTTCGAAACGCATTTCTCGGGTTTCGTCATCGTTATAACTACGATTTTGAAAATCGTTGGTTTAGGCTCGTGCTGGAATTCGAAACTGCAATCTCACAGTGAGAGTGAAGCGTTCTCCAAGTGGGTCACATTAGTCACGTCCAAATAATATATTCTTCTTCTTTTCATTTCAGACAAAACGATTATCCGGCTCTGTGTGTATCTGCTGGGCAAATACGGGATAGCCATGGTATTCACTTCCTTGTACCTGTTCACATCAGAGCTCTACCCCACTGAATATCGACATACGCTCCTAGCATTCTCCTCTATGGTGGGCCGAATTGGATCTATAGTCGCCCCTCTCACTCCAGTGCTTGTAAGTAATTAATAATACTACTATAATACATATTATAAACTCACGTCTATTTCCCATCGGGGGAAGCGGAGATATGGAATTCCATTTGCTTCGATCCTGACCTACTTCTCTTGCTTCCTCGACATTCATCCCGCCCGGAGCCCGCACAGAATAGATCTTACTGAACTCTATCTAAGGACATCTCCAATTTGGTCAATGAACGTCCTTTTAGGTCTTCCTACTACTTATAATATATTTTATTTTGAGTCCATCATAAAGAGACCTATATAAAATTTTAGCGAAATTATAAATAACTTTTATTCGTCTTTAACAAAGTCGTTGAAGGTCAAATTAATGATAATTTATTTTTATATGCTTTTACATAATGTGACATGTATTTTTATGTGTATTATTTTTTCCTGGAAATTAATAATGGTAAAATGTATAATAAACATAATAATTATATTATGAAATACTTTGTGGTTTGCGCTATTGTTGGAAGTACGTTTTAAAAAGGTGTTTTTCTAGGCCAATATAAAATAAAAAGAAAACCTACATTCCTATTATTATTTTCCTAATTTGCCAATTCTGTGCTATTCATAAACATGAAAGACATCCTGTAACTATCAGCTATAAATATACTTTTACGTCTTTTCAGTATTAATATACATAATTATAAAATAATCTCACAACTATATCCCAATGGGTTATTCAACCAAGCTTTCTATTAGAGCAATATGACCAATATACATAATTATTAATATACTTTTTCATCTTTACAGAGAGAATATTGGCTAGGATTACCATCAATACTATTCGGCTGTATGGGGCTGATATCTGGTCTCCTGATCCTTACACAACCTGAGACTCTTGGAAGTAAACTACCAGACACGCTTGCTGAAGCTGAAAACCTTGGAACACCGGAATCAAAGCTCAAACAAGTTAGCTGATCAGCAATAAAATCTGTCAAACAGATCTTGCTGATCAGTATTAAACTGAATCACCAATGTATCTTTGCCAATGTATTAATAATAAAATTATAGTTAGAAAATTGTGGACAGGCACTTATTTAGGCAGCATGGTCTTATGATCTTAGCCTGACCCACAAATGGGCAAAAAAAAAATAACAGACACTTATGTTCTGAAAAGTGGGATTTTTCATACAGTTTATTAAAATTTTTGATTAAAAAGTCCAGGTATTCAGTGGCGGCCTTAGGGCGGTGCAAGGTGAACCACCGCATCGGGCGCCGAAAATGGGGGGGGGGGGTGCAAAATCAACCAAGATTGGTTCACCCTGGCCGCAAACTAACTTGATCGGGTTAGATTGCGGCCACATAAAATTCACACCATTCGTGCTTCGGAAAGCACGTTAAGCCGTTGGTCCCGGCTGCATTAGCAGTCGTTAATAACCACCAATCCGCACTGGGCCCGCGTGGTGGTTTAAGGCCAGATCTCTTTATCCATCCATAGGGAAGGCCCGTGCCCCAGCAGTGGGGACGTTAATGGGCTGGTGATGATGAAAACTCACACCGGGAGGCCCCAAACTAATTGAAAACATTTCAATTTTGGGAGGCTGAGGGGCGCCGCTTTGAGGACTTGCACCACCTAAATATTTTGCTAGGGCCGCCATTGAAATATTGAAGAAGTGTAAAATGTTTACCAAAGTTTGTAACAACTTATTTAAGTAGCTTTATATATTTAAAAATGTTTCAACCTTCGTTGGTCTGCTGAAAAATTGATATTTATGAAATTAAGTAGGTATCTGATTTAAAAGTTGCCTGTACTTACTTCTAAACAACCAAAGATACGTTTTATATGGTAGAATATTTTTATATAAATAAATTTTTATGTATTTTATTCGTTGTTACTTTTTTGGTTCTCCCTTCGCGGGTTGGAATGTCAGCAAAACCGGACCTGTCAAATCCTCAGGTTAGGTAAGCGGACCCTGTGGAAAACGGGATAATGCTAGAGAGATGATGTTAAACATTTTAAGAATAAATGTAAAATTTCAGTTAATAAATTAATGTTTTTTAAACTTTCATTCACGTCTTTTATTTACTCAGTTCAAGCAAAGTCCAATTAATTGCACAATCTACGTGTTTCAAGTTTTGATTCCAATGTTACCACATAAAAAAAAGAAATACAAGAAAACAAAGCACAAACAAAATGACCACTGTATTCACAAAAGTAACAACACTTTGAAACAAAGAGAATGGACGCGCCAGTTCAGTCACTTCGCGGACATTGCTTCAGTTCTACCACACCCCGGACAATACATACAAAATTGTGTATGTAACTTTTATATGAAATCTTATGCTATTATAAAAAAAAAACAGATTTGAATATTTTTTTTTGCATGCAGTTGTTCATTTAAATTTAAAAAAAAAATCTCCTAAAGTAGGCTGAATGATATTTATACCTTTGCCCTTGCTTGGTTTGTATTAAAATTTTAATATTATTGACATTTTGTTAGGGTAATGTGCCCAAACTGTGGGCGGTTCCTAAGAATACACAGGCCCAATAAGATAGATACACGACCGGTTGCCATACAACCATAAAGTTGAAGTTGAAGATAGATACAAACTTGTAAGTAACAAGTTGGTACTTACAAACTGACGAAATGTTATTTTTTTTAATGTGCTTACAAAGAACATACATAAACTCACACCTACTTTCCACCGGGGTAAGCAGAGACATTTTTTTTTGTTTTGGTTTTCCCCGAAGGGTAAGGCAAAGGGAACTATGCCCATACAGCCATGTCTTACGTATTTTTTTTCTTGATGATTGATGAAATGATGAAAGATGATGATGATGAAACCTAAGCCCCCACCCTCGGAGTAGACTCCTACTCCGAACCCCAAACGAATTAACTCAAAAGTCCGCATAAACTTTCGAGTTATGAAGCGGCTTCCTGCCACGAAGCGAAAATAGGCAGATACACTTTGTTTATTGAATACTCCAACATAATAACATTTGCGAATGTCTTCCGACTAACTTAATGCGATCATAAACCACAAAACACCACTTCATATTAATTATTTAGATTATTCAATGAAGAAAGCAACTATCCCGTTCCCGTCTCCCGCCAAAAAGCCGTAAGCAGAGACAATAGAATTCCATTTGCTTCGATCCTTACACACTTGTTTTGCTTACAAAGAACATAAACTATACTAATATAACTAATTTATTTAGTATCTATCACTGAGATACAGATTTGTGATGGCATCTAACTATATCTGAGAGGATTACTAAACATTCAAATCAACAGACAATTTGATGTACAGACGTGCACTGCCAAAACAGGCCTTCGAAGTTCGAATTAATAGAGTTACAGGATTTTGGAGTAAGGTTAAATTGTTCCAAGTTGCTTATGGACCGAAGGATTAAGGCCTTTTGGGGTGGCTTAACGAAGTTATTACTGCACCTGATCTGATGCGCAAAAGAGCTAGTCGACAATGTTGATTGTCCCTTTCCCTGTTGTCCCTTTTTGATTATATTAAGATGAAGAGAATAGAAGCGCCTGGCTAGCAGTTCAGCTACTTCGCAGATATTGCTTTAGCTTTACCACACTCCCAACTCTCACTCACTAAAAGAGCCACGCTCTTGTCAGTGTAACATTCTCCATGCTACTTTTTAGTACAAAATAGGGCAGCGGTTTCCCCTCTTGCCTTCCGCCCTGTAGTGCTCTGTCTGACGCGAGTGCGACGGCGCCCAGAGTAGTCTATTTCAAAGCCGTACTAGGCCTCCTGTCCTCCGCCTCTGAATAGTACTGACAGTTACTACTTTTTCAGGTTCCAGGTTACAGTACCTAAGACTTGCCCCTTCCGTCCTGCATTACCATACCGGTGGCTTCCATCTTCGCCTCTGCAACCGTTGAGAACTGCACCCGTATCTGTCCGTCTGGGTTCCTATCCGAACTCAGCAACCATCTCACTCCGGCCTACTGAAGTAAGAGGCGCCCCCCGCGGCAAGGACGCGCCGAACAGGAATTTCCCCAGTAGAGGGCAGAGAAAAAGACTCTGGTTCCCCCTGGGGCCGCCGGATTAATGGTCTTGTATGAAACCAAAACCAAAGGCGAACACTCCGAACATTCCACACTAAAGTCTTATACTTACCGTGAGCCGCCGAACGAGTACATGCGGGCAAGACAATTTCTAGTCTAAATTGTTGTATCAACCTTTGTGTACTTTGTGTCTTAAAGAACTGGTCCTTGATAGACAAGAATGAAGAATGAAGAACGCTTCACCGACAAGACCGTGGCTCTTGGTGTATATTTGTAACCTTTGTGTGCCATAAAGTGTATTTTTGTTGTATTGTCAAAACGTGACAAATTGTTAGCAAAAGCGTCCCTCAAACCACCACAGCAAAGGGATTAGGGTCATTTTTTTGACATGATTTATTGTAGACTGGTTTTGGACTAAATTTATTTCTTAGCTAGATTCCTACTTATATACATAAAATACTTTTTTGTTAACTTTTTTCATTTATTTTTTCACGCAGTCACGCAGATAGAGAAATCATCTATGAAAATAAATCGCAACTGCTTTAAGTTGCCAATATAATGACAAGACCGTATCAAATAAGCACGTAGATAGATAACATTCATTTCACCTATATAATATATAAGTACATACATTTCCATCTTGATTCAAAGTTATTAACTATAATAATTACGAAGACAATTGTGATGCAAATCGTTACCAATTATTTTAAAGTCTCGTCAAGTTGTTAACTATACATTATGATGAAAAGCCTAAGGCATTTCTTGTCGTAATATTTCAGGGAGAAAATGTTCTATTGTGAACAAATTACGTGTCGGCATGGCGAGTCGTAAATTTTGCAGCATTATGGTAATTTGCAAGCGACGTAAAAATACATCTCCGTGTTTATTGGACCGTCGCAACGTAATACTTACTGTTTATTTAAAAATGCAACTTCTGAGCTGAACTAGGTATAAAGAAAATGAAATACTGGGTAAAATTCAGCTGCTGAACATCGAATATTGCGACAACGCACACTTCAGAACCCCGATATATTCAGCGCTTATCGCTACCAACCCACTACAGTCGATTAATTCTTTCAAATATAATCTTCTCAGATGATGTCCTGAGTTGAGGTCCGTGCCCAACTGGGCATCCTCAGGACTATTGTCTTAATCCAGATCTAGAATCATAGCTAGGCTAAATTTTAATCAATTCACATGAGTTGTCAGTTTCAACCAATCACAGGATGTGTGACTTGGAGTGTGAAGTGTGGAACGGTTCCTCAAAACATGGAACACCTCTTGCCCGTCTTGCCCTGTACGCGGGAAGACTTGATTCTGGTTACTAATAATGCTATTTCTATAGCCAAATACTGGGAGGGTACTGTACAAGTCTACCATTGCCTCGAAAAGAAGAAGAAGATAGAATCTGAGTTACCTACACGATTAGGCCCCAGGCCTTTGCAATCGAAGGGAAAACAGGCCAAGTTTAAGGTAGTAAATACACACTCCTATTTTTTTATAAGGCTTTTTGAGCCCAAAGCAAAATGGCAGCATGCTTTTTACAGAAATAAATGTACTTCGAGTAAACTACAGGTTGGAAAAAACAATTCCACTGTAACTAAAAAGACCCAACTTGCTTAACCAACACAGACCGTCTCGCGATGATAGTAGCTAGTTCAAACAAAAGTTGCCAACTCGCTAAGCCAAAACCCAATTTGCATGAAATTGTCCGAGTAACATTATAACGAGGGTTGAAAGGCAAATGGGTTTAAGCGACATTTTGTGAACTTTACAGGAGAGCCATTTAAAGTTTTATTTTTTCGAAAAAAATTCATATAAAAAAAACTACTGAATCAAAAGTGTTCAAAATGCTAAGAATTATTTTAAATTAAACGTTGCACAATTCTGTATTTATTTGGTTCGAAAAACACATCAGTTATAGATTTTAGAAGTCGCTTAATACAAAATGGCTCAATTGAACTAAATTACAGTTGAAGGAAAAACGGTTGATATCCACTAGAGCCAAATATTGGCTAAAAGCAAAATGCTTTAAGAGACCTCTCACTTATTAGTTTGACTAAAGCTAAATGAGTTAAACGACTTCTTAAAAAAAGAAGACTAGAGGCAAATCAGCTTAACCTCCATAAAAGGTTATATGACAGGGAAGGAAAATATCTTAAGTGACCATCCGCTACTAATTTCAATTGTATGAAATCCAAATATTAGTAAGATCGGAAATAAAGTCGGTCCTTAAGCCGTTTTTCCTGGGAGAGATTTTAGTCGGGCAAGGCATTTACAGATATTTGTACCTTACAATATTAGGAAAAATCACGGCGGATATAATGAGTAAATCGATATAATTAAGAAACAGGATCTAGAATATAACCATAAAGATTGTTACACATGCTTAATTCGATTTTTTAAGTATATGGTAAACCGCGTATGATGGCGGATGACAGATGACTGTCACCAACTGAATGCGGGCAATAAAAGAAACAAATAGCTTTGAAAAAGACTTAATATGCTTATACTCTGTGCTGAGTTTAATCTCACTATCACAACCTGTTTCCGATTTACTGTATGAAAAATTTAAGATTCCGATTTACTGTATGAAAAATTTTATATGAAAAATTTAAGACCACGTGGCTGGATGCAAGTTTCAAGCACTGGCTCCTACTAGATGGTACGCGGTACTAGGACAGACTGCAGTGAAGTACTGATTGCTCTCATATTAAGAGGCGGCCAGGGGTGGGTAGATCAGCGACTTGTTTGATCAAAATTTCTGTTACATTTGCGCCTAAAACCTCCACTTCGAGCTGGCCATAAGATACCGTCGAAGTTGACAAACAATAACAGAACTCGATCATGCTTTTAAAGCCGAGATACGTCGGACATCGCAGCAGACACATCTGTCGATGAGATAATATAGTTGATAATAATAATAAATAGATGGTGTTCCTTTGCCGAGCATTTTTATAGCTGTGCTCTGCTCTACCGAAGTTATTGGTTGGTAAACCAGACCGCAAAACTAAGATTGGTGCGATGGTTCTAACGTGAAAATCAGCTCGTGGGGAACTACAGGCGGGCTTTTCTGTCACCATATGTCTCAAAAACAAATGCCAGGTGGAATAAAAATTCAGCTCTATGCTGATTCCTATCAATCCAGTTCCGGTAGATTTTCGACAGCTTCAAGACTGTTTTCGGCCACAAACTTTGAAGAGAGTTTCAATCTACAACAAGGAAAAGACCCAACGCCTCACTGATCAGAAAGACTTATTAGCAGCGCTTTGGACACATTTTAACGATGTCTTAAATCCCAATAGTAATCCCAATAGTGACTTGTTTGTTACAACATATCGGTCGAGTTTGTTACAACAAGGTCGGGGGTTTCGCTTAAGATCTAGCGGCACCCCCGACCTTTGAAGAACTTCTTACCGCGCTAAGAAGGATGACGAATACCAACACATCAAAAATACCATCTGAACTGTATAATATGCCTACACATTAATAACTGGTTATACAAACTCATCCTGAAGATATGGGAGTCAGCTGCTGGAATGATTTTAGCCTTCTTCCTCTTTGCGAGTCGATGGCGATCGATATTAAATTTTAGCCTTAACGTTATTCTATCCCGTGATGCAGAAATGGTACTTCCGGAAACCCAATGATGATTTTGTCCGGACAGAGATATGGGGGTACGGTTTTGTTATTAAACAGATTCAGGCCAAAAGGCTTGAACAACATCGGCCTTTGTTATGTGCTGCGTGAGGCTTCACGCGGCTTGTGGATTGCTCTAAAGAAAACAGATTGTCCTGAAAAGTTATGACTTATCCTGATACGACAATATCATGACGACATGATGACGACAGTTTGATTTCAGAACAGAACTTTCAGAACTTTTCAGAGCTATTCGTCGTTACCTACGGCGCGAAACAAGGCTGTGTCATAACACATGGAGCCATGGTTCCTAGTCTATTTTCTTTATATATCGCTTCTGTATCACGCATAAGTGGGATAATCTGTGGAATTGTTATTTATAGCTTAATTGAAATTAAGGCTAAAATGAATAAGATCATTTTTGATCTCTCACGTCTGACATCTATGCGTCAGTTAACCAAACTGGCCGAGGAATGGCCGATTCAATTAAGTCATACACCAGAATATTTATAGTTTTGTGCAAAACCCTTTTAAAATAACCATCCAGAGGATGCTTCGGGGATGTAGCTTCTTCCAATGTTGCTTTAAATGGCGCTGAGCTGGAGGAAGTTTCAAAATTAAAATATTTGGGTTCTCAAATATGAAATGACTCCAAAGTCATCGAAGTTGCCAGCCCGGATAACAGGTGCGGTTGCAGCCTTTGGAAAACTTAAAATATTAGTGTACAAAGTCTCAGCGGCGTACTTGATACGTAACCCTTTAAATGTCTAAGGTCCATCCTTCGCATAAAGCGGCAAGATGGTTTTCCAATAATAGGAGTATTACGTCGTTCTGGCATATTCGGAATAGAAGCTCTCATCATAAAACATCACCTACGATGGTGCGGTCACGTCATGCGAATGGATGACAGAAAGGTTTTCTATTTCGAGGTGTCTAGAAGGAACTGTAAACAAGGTGGACAATACCTGCGGTACAAAGACGTACTCAAGCGCAAACATGTGGCTTTCAACATGCCAACTGATAGTTGGGATGAGTGTGTCTGACCCTGGAATAGCGCGTGATATAGTCCTCGAAAATCTTAGTCCAAGACGCCAAATACGGAAAACTCAACGGAAACCTTCCTACAATTACACGGTAAACTCGGCTGGCCAGCTTGATTGTATGCCATGTTACCAGATCTTCAATTCGAAGTTCGGTTCAACACCGACTTGGGATAGACACAAATATAAGTCACCATCAACGAATACGGCTTGGGTGACATGATGACACGCACACTCCCGGTCTTCCCAATCGTAATTTTTAGCTGTGTGAACCGCCCAACCAGGACCTGCCCATACTTATTTTGATATGTTGAAGTGATGCGGGCACAAGGTTTCATACAAAATTGCGATGACTGAAATGTTAACATTATTTCTTTTTTGTTTTGGAAAAACGTTTTAAGTCCTTTCAAAAGAAAATGATAGTTGTTTTATACGACAAAAAATTTAAAAAAATGTAGCATAAATAGCTGAAGTCAAATTCTATGAATATTTTCGGTAAAGGCAAAACAGTTCAAGTGCCAATTTTACTTTTAAACTGTCGAAGGCAAAACGGTTGAAGCGACAATATTTATAAAATCTGGATTAAAGCATAAAGATTTAAGCGCCAAATCTATTTTCGTTTCGTCTAAGGACAAATGATTTAACCGACTTATCTATAACAAAACACTGTCAGGGAAAACGCTTTAACAGACTTCAAATCATGAAAATGAAAAGACATAACAGCTTATGTGACCGACTCATATCCCGGAATACGACTGATTTGCCACCCGCCCAGAATTTTGTGCATTTTTTTGTCGGTTGAAACACGGGTTTTTAAAAATGTACCCAAAGTGCTAATTGGTTGAAGCGCCAAAAAGTAGCTTCGATTGATCTGAAACCAAGATCAGTCGACGCGGAAAAAATCGCTGATTCCGAATATATATATAAGTCAATTTCGCCCAAAATGTCGCTTAAACCCATTTGGCTTTCAACCCTCGATAACTTCCGCTCTTTGGCCTTGCTGCTTATCCTCTTATAACTAACTATTTAACTAACTCGAAGAGCGAGAGGGACTTATAATTACACATTAAAATATAGGAGAAGGTAATGGTGCTGCATCCAGTAGACACAAATTAACCATCTCAATTTTAAGTTATACATTTTCTTATCCAACAAAAGAAAAGGAACGGATAATTGGGTAGGTTCCTAGATCAAAGATAAATTATTAAATTCTGATTACTAAATAAAGACTGATCTAAAGTCGACAAAAAAGCTTTTTCATGCATATTCCATACTAATTTCGTGTTTTGACGTTTAGTAAAAAGTAGGTAACTGATTTGACTAGTTGCAAACAACCCCATTGACAGTTGTTCAATTTAAAACGAATGAGTGTGGGAATATATAACCCGGGCGAATCAAATAGGCATCTCGTTGTTATGCAACCGGTTTCGACCACCATTTTTTTGCTTAAGTATGTAGCCGTTACATCTTGAATGAATAATCCTGAGACCAGGGTTGATAAGGTTGGTTATTGATCTTAACAACCTACACAAGAGAATAAAAATTGCACAATTAGCCAATAATTCTCAGTTTCTGCAAGAATTGCCGGGTATACATAATTGCCACATTGCCAGTTGAAAAAATCTTTAGGCTTCGAGTTGTCGTTGGTTGACAAGGGTCTGTGAAGGGACCGTTCACTGGAACTGTTACTCTCACTTGACTGATTATTTCTGGTGACAGCAGACGGACTATAAAAAATAATCGTGACCAAAATAAACTGTCTGATGTTCTACCTGTTTTCGTAGCAACAGTTGACCGCGTTCTGTTTTCCAAATATAGAAAAAAGAAACAGTGAAATAAGTAAACTTACATACATAAATAAACTCACGCCTACTTCCCACCGTGGTAAGAAAAATATGTAAGATACATATTAAGATAAATATGTAGATACATATTTATCTCGCTTCCTCTACATTCATAAGTCGTTTTATACACGCACACCTGTTCAGTAGATCGTACTTATTAGATCATTTCCAAGGACATCCCCCATTTGGGCCATGTACAGTCATGACTCATGAGCAATATAATATACCCATTTTAGGACTCTGTCGCACTAACATATTTGACATTTAGTGAGCCTTACAGTGCAATTTGTCAAAAAAGTTAATGTGACATGGTACCAAATTGTATACTGTATATATGTCACCGTAAAATTGTAAATAACGTTAGATTATAATCTATCTCGCGAGATTGTGAACTGTCGAAAAATTGTGAAACGTAATATACTGCTTACAATTTAACGTATTATTATTCGTCAGATTATAATCTATCGAAGTAAAACTGTTAAATCACAATCTTACAATTGTCAAATTGTCAACTGTCCGACGGCTGTCCCTGATTGGTCGGCCTTACAATAGACCGTTCTGTGTCCATAGAGTTAGGAATAAAACACAGGTGTCAGTCAAATAAACTAAATGCTCTTCAAGATTGTGAAATCAAGTACGTATTTATTAATTATTTAGTGAGTAATCAATAATCCTGACATCACATGGTAAGAAAAAATGTATCAAAATTAAAAAATCTGAAACGTATCATTCAGTATACTTTTCGTGTGTAAGATAAACATGCTGGCGGCATAGGGGTGGCCCAAGGGCCACCCCCGCCGCACCCTAACCTACTGTTATGCCTTGTAAAAATTATGACAAAACACTATTATTCTAAAAAAGAATTATGGATATCTACTTATTAATCCCAAAAATAAGTTATACCTAACAAACCAGTATTCCTAGATGTTATTATGGGAAAGTAAAACTATTATGCTAAAAAACGTTATGCAAAAAGGATTATGATAATTAAAATTATGACGAAAACATTTATGCATTTTAAGAGAATCGCAAATTAACATTATGCTCACTCTAATAGTTTTGTAACTCTATGGTATAGCACGCGAGGTGCGTTTCGTATCACAATTTGACGGTTTCACTTCGATAAATTATAATCTACCGAAAAATAATACGTTAAATTGTAAGCAATATGATACGATTCATAATTATTCGACAGTTCACAATCTCGCGAGATTCAAATCGATAGATTATAATCTAACGTTATTTACAATTTTACGGTGACATATACATATTAATGCTCGTGACCGTACGTAATTTTAAGTCTTCCTCCTGCCAGCCTGAAAATTATTTCCTTTTGTTTTTTTTTTTAAATCTTATAATTCTTTTGAAAAGTTGATCTTCAAAATTAATTTTATTTTTAGTTATTTTTTAAATTAAAATTATTTTATTATTATTTAATTGAATGTAATTTGGTTTGCCAATATAGTGTCATAATCATTATTTCTCGTAACTCTCACCTTATGCTCACTACGATACAGGCTTAGCCTAGTGTGGGGGCATAGTTAACTTCGCTGAGGCTTAATTAAGGTGTTCTTGTTATTGTAAGTAAATGATGCCCTGTGCTTTAAAAAAAAAGGTGAGTAAACATTTATCTTTTCTATACTATATTACTATGTACCCGCTATTCTTTTTTAAATTTAAATAAGTACCTAACAGCTTTTCGCCCGCGACTTTTTCCGCGTTGGCTTTGGTTATAGCGCGGCACCTTCTTTCCATCCCTTTTTCTCCTTGGAGGATGATTTTCAGGATGAAAACTAACCTTTTATTCTTGATAAGTCTCAAACTATCTCCATACCAATTTTCATCATTACGCATTTATAATAATTAGAGTTGATTAAAAACGGAATTATTTTTTCTATCGTATGGGTTGTGAGGTGAATTACTAACCTCATCAACCCTGGTGTCAGGGTTGTTATTGAGCCCTGAAAGGCCCCTGACATGGCTCATGTAACGACTACTTACTTGCATCAGTAAGTAGTAACCGGGACCAACAGCTTAACTTGCCTTTCGAAGCACGGACCATCTTACTTTTGGACAATCAGGTGATCAGCCTGTGATGTCCTAACCAAACTAGGGATCATAAAGTGATTTTTGTGATATGTCCCCACCGGGATCCAAACCCGAGACCTCCGGATCGTGAGCCCAATGCTCAACAACTGGACCACGGAGGCCGTTAGAAGAGGAAATTAATCTCTTTACGAGTAGATGAGTTATTTATAACTCATAAGAGAGGTAGAGTGTGAGTGAGTGACTGATGAGTTATAAATAACTGGGCTAAAAAGCTGTCTTTAGAAAACGGAAACAACAAATAAACATTTTATCTACGTACATACCAATCTATATTACCTAAGTCATCATTGTTTATTCATTCCCTTCAATTTCTAATTAGGGGCCAATGTAGCATGAAATCGGTTGTCCGAATTGGATCGTAGCTCGACATTGGCTGTTGAAACTGTTCCAATACTTTATAGAGGTTTTACTTTTTTAAATTATCTACGTGGGTGCCTTAGCTTTATATGTATATAAAAATGCTGGTATTTCGTCAACGAATCGACCACGTAGTTTTATACATGCGACATTTGTCCAGCCAAGTAGTTGCATCCAATGGAGTACAATAAGTCAAGTGGGAAAAATCGCTACATTGCAATGCTTAGTCTTCATATCATCACCATCATCAATTTAAGAGCCACGCTCTTGTCGGTGTAGATTTTCCATGCTACTTTTTAGGAAAAATTAGGGCAGTGGTTTCTCTCTAGCCTTACTCCCCGCAGTACTCTGTCTGACGCGAGTGAGATGGCACCCAGAGTAGTATATTTAAAGCCGTATTAGGGAACACACTCTTGCTTACATAATTTAAATTCTATTAACTATATAACTTAGCAATCAGGAGACAAGAGAGGCTAAGCCACATCGAAATAATACATCTAAAAAAGCAATATTGCAATTTAATATTTGCGTATATAAAGGTAAGTAAGCGCAATGCAAAGGTAAGTAAACAAAATGTCAAATATGTTTTTTTAGATAAATTGCTTTGATGTGGCCTTTTTAACCCTCGAGTTGCCTACCTTTGACACAAAGTTTAGAATGGATATAAATGGCCAGTGAGTCAGTCTGTCGCCCTTTTAATAAACCAACATGTTAGAAAGGACGTCAACAACGTCGACGTTGTTAATATATCATGTATAATTGTTTATTATCCCATGAAAATAAATAAATAAATAAATAAACAAACAAATGTATATTATAGGTAGGGTCGTAATACACCGAGACACGGTAGTAGGTTTATCTACAGCCACATAAAAAGATCATACGTCAAAAGGCAAACGCCATCAAATTGCAAATCCCCGACATAAAACACTGAACCCTTTATAGCTTTTATTTTACGAGACAAGACACAGACATTTTAGAGGCTCTACGTAGAGTACTTATCTCAAAACGATAACAATAGATGTTTTATGAAAATCTGCTATCAATGTGTCTACTACCTTATTTATGACTTTATTTTATAGTTAGGCAGGTAGGTACTGGTCGATTTAAGACTGTTTTGTAAAATAACGAATATATGACGTAATTACGAATTTGATGTACAGCGCCTTTGACTAGTCACACTTGGTGAGTATTCGAAAAACTTCCTTCATGATTTGGATTTAAGTAAGTAATTAAAACTAGTATGCATTATCAGAAGGCATAGAATATACAAAACAGTGAAATCCGGTTTCGTACAGACAGCCACTACCTGTCTAAAATTGCAACCCGCAAAGAGAAAACCAGGTCTAAACAGGTTAGGTCATAAACTTACGAAAGGAATTTCTCGGGATTCTACATTTCCTTACGATGTTTTCCTACATCGCTGAGCTTACTATAGTTAATAATTTATGATCCAAACACGAATTCGAAAACCAATTTAAAAATTATTGGTTTAGGCCCATTGCTAGGCTCGAATTTGCAACCTGAAAACTGACTACGCAACATTAGCACTCCTTTTCATTTGAAACTTCATTTATGCAACAAAATAAGCTCAAATATTTGCTTTTAACGGAACTCGATAGCCGAAACTTTTATGGTAAAATTCATTTAAACTAAAATGAATCGTTTAATTCAATTTAATTGAAATGAAACATTTAATTCAATTTAATCGAATTGAGACATTCCGAACAGTATTAGCGTTGAAATGACGTACAGTTAAATCTGAATAGCTGTTGTAGGTAGTTAAAACGACTAAAGGGTATAACGATTATGAGTATAACAGCGACAGCGAGTTAAGATACTCTCTGGAGCACATAAAATCTTTTATTACTGCTCGTTCAGCAATATAAGTTAGTCTATATGAAACATTAACCGCCTTATTACAAAACGAAGACTAAAGGTAATTATTATAATAATACCAGGTGTTAACGCCTGACCAAATATAAAGAGCAAGCAGCGCGTGGCAAGAAATTGAACTTGCTTTCAATAATCGAGTAGGCGCAATTAAGCTCCATACAAATGACGTCATACCCGGGACAGCCAATAAAAATGCTCCAACGCAATGCTCCCTGGTCCATTCGTGAAATTTTGAACAATGACTGATTTTAAAAAATCACTGAACTAATTCAATGCATTCACATTATTTTTATATTAAGCATTTAGCCTAGGTTCAATTCTATTGACCCTGACACCTGGATGGGGTTGATAATTTACCTCACAACCCACACGATAGAAGAATATTGAAAATTATTAGCATGTTTTGACAAATAATCACTATGAAAAATTAATAATTATAGGAACCGCCCAGGCGACAATTACTGTGAGATGAAATATTTGAATCAGACGCCAAACTATGTAGTAAACTATGTTGGGGGGTAGGTAAACCTAGCTCAGACGCTGGTGGGGAGCGGAGAGCAGTATTCTCCACCTAATTTTTTTGTCGTATTATGGAAACTTTAGAACAAAATAAGTCTAAATCGTAATAAGGTCATATTAAAATATTAAAACTGTCATTAGATCGTATCAAGTAGGTATTAGCTATAGTTAGTTTTCGCAAAATTTGCGCGCAGATGCAATTTAGATAGAAGTTCCGAGCAATCAATAGAACCATTGGCTATGTTCATTAGAAGTGCAATGTCAGTAACCTTTCGTTTCAAAACTAGCGGTAGGAAATGATACCTCTTGCAGGGTACGTTTACCACCTCGGATACAGTTTGTATGAAGTTTCCATAGTTTGTGTGTGTTGAAATATCATATTTTAAGCCTTTTCGCACACGCTAAAATGATTTCAGTAAACACCTATAATCAGACACAGAGACTATATACGTACATAACATAAACTCGGCCCTAAAACTTTAGGCGGTTTCACTCCTACGTCTGTTACGAAATCTGTTCATAAATATATACGTACTTTCCGTGTTATGTGAGTTTTACGAGTATTAGGGTCAAAAGTTTTAGGGATACACAATGTCTGTCCTATGTTAAATTTTAATCATTTTAGTTGAGAAATGTAGCCGTCTGCAGATATCATTTACATTTGGCGATGTTACAATTTGACTATTCTATTCTTCTTATCGTGTGGGTTGTGAGGTGATACTAACCTCGCGTACAACTCCGGATTCCTGTAAACAAGTACTATTCTATTGAAGTGTTGACAATAAGGGACTTTTCAGAATACCAAAAACAATATAGATGGTGTTTTACGGTCACGAACATTAATATGTATAGTATACACTTTGGTACCATGTCACATTCACTTTTTTGACAAATTGAACTGTTAGTCTCACTAAATGTCAAATATGTTAGTGCGACAGAGTCCTAAAGTGGGTACATTATATTGCTCCTGACTGTACAGCGTTAACGTGATAATTATCTATTTTCTCATTACACGGGAAAATAATTGTTCAAAAATATAATGTAATAGCTGAAGCATATGTATATAAAATTAATTGTTACTTTGTATTTGGATCAGGTTATGTATATAATTTTGTTGCTACCTATATTGCTTTTCTTTATTATTCTACCACCAATTAGCCACATTTTAATATTTGGGTATAAAAAGGGTCATCATTTATTCCCAAAAACAAAGATAAAAGATGCATTATGTCTAATTTCCATAAAACTAGAAGGGTAAACGAAGGATTTTTTTACAGCGCCACCTATATTTCTTTTGGGGAACGTATCTCGGATAACCCGTCATTATTGCAACATTGAAATGCTTTTAAATAAAAAAGGTTAAAATAAAAAATATCTTTTTATATCTAGCCAAGTCGCAAACGTATATGAAAAGTGACAGTGATATCGGATATAAAAGATTGACATGTATGATTTCACCTTATCTCAATCCGATACTTTTTTGTCGGTTACGGTCACGAGTACTAATATGTATACACTTTGCAACCATGTCACATTAACTTTTTTGACAATTTAAGCCGTCTATCACCAGCCCATTAACGTCCCCACTGCTGGGGCACGGGCCTTCCCTATGGATGGATAGGGAGATCGGGCCTTAAACCACCACGCGGGCCCAGTGCGGATTGGTGGTTATTAACGACTGCTAATGCGGCCGGGACCAACGGCTTAACGTGCCTTCCGAAGCACGGAGGAGCTCGAGATGAAAACTTTTTTTTGTGGTCACCCATCCTATGACCGGCCTTTGCGAAAGTTGCTTAACTTCGACAATCGCAGACCGAGCGCGTTTACCGCTGCGCCACCGAGCTCCTCCTGAGCCGTAAGCCTCATTAAATGTCAAATATGATAGTGCGACAGGGTTCTAAAGTGGGTACATGATATTGCTCATGACTGTAAATTGGCTACGGCACCTGATGGTACCAGGGGCTATGATAGATGCATCATTAACACGGTTTATCTTTTTCATGATAGGATTTCTTATCAAAGTCTTACATTGAGTAAGTAACCTACCTTTTATTTGAGACCAAAATCGATTTCATTTCATTTTCATAGTTTGTTTTTCTCGATCAACTGTGGGTACTTACTCGGCGCAAATAATAAGTACACCATTTGCCTGTTTTGGCTTACTCTCTGACTTTTTTTGTGCAAAGCCAATTAGTGGCTATTGACGAACCCTGGAAAATTAATTCTTGTTTACAGGAATCCGGAGTTGTACGCAAATGAAGCCTGTTTTACTACAACAATACTCATCCAACAGGCCTGATACTAGCCTGCGACTTGGCAATTAGCCTCTGCCATTGTCATTTGCCTAATGAAATCGAAACTGTCTGCAAAATGTATCTTTTAAAATGTATAATAATATATAGAATACAGGGTGTTAGTGACATCATTTACATTTATAAATTTACTCAATGTAATAGATAAACTTGTTGAAGGTCAATTTAACATTTTTGAATCTACGTCATTTCCCAAGGTGTTATGGCGGAGGAACTACAATATAGGTATACATTACGAGATATTAAATAACTAGAGGAAAACATTTAATACCAGGCATCTTAAAGAGGAGAACGTTAGATATCTAACTATAATGATTATCTCTTCCCTCCCTTTACCTAACAAGATACAAGCGTGGTACTATGTTATGTATTATAATGATCGAGAGTAGAGAAGTTGCTGTCATTAATTTAAAGTCAACCAAACTGATTTGCATCACTGTCTACCCCTCTTGGGGTGTGTCATGAAGTTACCATAAGTTATTATCCCATGCAAAACATCGCGAACACCCTCGACTCTCGACCCTGTTACTTTCTATTAAATTTCCAAAGTAAAGCAATCTGTGTTCGTAAATTTCTTACGATCGCCAGCCTCGGCTTAGACACCACACCCCATACACTTTATACAAACAACCTCGTTTTACACAGACACACATTGATATTATCAACACGCGCAACTGTGTGTGTGACGTCTGAGGGCTGCCAATTACAATACCTAATTTAACCGTCATTACTTACTGTACTACTTACGAAAGATGATTTTATAATTAATCAGTTGTAATATTTATCACAAACAAGAAATTTTGAATAATAAAGGATCACAATATAATAATAGGCTTTACACTTGACTTAAAAGATCACTGAACTTTTTAGTTGCAGTTTATTTTTACCTTATACACTTCGCCTAAGTTTAATTTTATTGCAAATTATTAGCTTGTTTTGATGAACAATCACCAAGAAAAATAAATAATTATTGCTGCCTACCGCGTAAGTGCGAGTGAGACAGATAGTCCACGCGCTCCCTCTTAGGTACCCTCTAGCGGTTTAACGCCATTTAAGACCAAAGTAAGGCCGGATTTCCACTGACGCGGAGATGGGCGGAGAAAAGCGGAGATGTTCGGATTTGACCAATCACAGCGTTCGAGAGAGCGAAAAACGAAGACGCTCTGTCACTTTCTCCCTCACGGTGATTGGTCGATTCCTGCACATCTCCGCTCCTCTCCGCCCAGCTCCACGTCAATGGAAACGCAGCCTTAGACTCAGAGAGAGTGAGGTCGGCTCCCGATACGAATTGATGCGGGGCGAATTGTTACTGTTCTAGGTATACGTAGCAGGAACCATTCTTTATTCTATGACATCAAGTGAAATTCTGATAACAATAACCTGAAGGATATTGATTTTTTTTTTCTTTCTACCGTTTACACTGGTTGGTTATTATGCAGATGGTGTATTGATTTGTAATTTGCCAAGCAATGGATATAGTCTAAACCCTCTCTGGATAAGTTACGTTGTACAAATTGAATCCGTGGGCCGAAATTAGTTGGGCAAGTTCCCTTGTCGGATGTTGCTGCTGACAAACTTTGATTAGGTCCTCACTACAGGAAAGTAGGTCAACACGTTAGTTTTAAGAGTTCCGTACCAAACTGGTATAAAGAAAGAGATGCAGCTAGTTTTTTTTTTTTTTTTTGCTTCTATGCTGTTCTGGGAGCAAATAAAAAACATAGAAAACGTTCAGCTGCTTGTCTTCCCGGGCATGTCGTAAAAACCGACAGAGGGATTGTGTCCTGATGGACTAATGTTATGGGCGATAGGCTGATCCCTTATCACCATAAGGTTCATCATATCCAGCTTACGACATCGTATCAACAGTGGCTGCAAGTTGTCTTTGATTACCTGTGGCTCTGCCCACCCCACTAGGGATTACGGGCGTGAGTTTATGTATGTATGTGTTTAATAATATAGGCTCGCGTTTGACCACAATTTCACCTGATGGTAAGTGACGATTTGGTCTAGGGTGGATCACGCTTACCTAGAATAATATATGTCTATTAAGTCTGGCCTTGTAGACTCGCACATTTTACGAATAACGAGTTGGAAAAACAGACGACGGCAGACAGTTCCAATCCTTCGCTATTCGCACCTAAAAGCAAGAGATAAAACCTTTAGTGCGGATTGGTGGTATGTCCACAACATGAGGATGAAATGACTGCCGACGCCTAGTTGTCCGTAGATGGAATGGAGCGGGTGGAATTAAGTCGTGAAGATCTTATGTACTCTCACCGAAATCAGTCAGTAAGTCAGTCTCAGCTAGATTTCGTCTGTGGTGTACGCTTTGGAGTCAAGTCTCCACTAACGAGTCATTGTGTATGAGGGTAATTGCTCGTGGCTCCACCGAGTCGGGAACGGCCAATTGGCAGCTGGCAGAGCCTTACCAAAGGTGACAGCAGTACTCCGTGTACAAGAACGAACCTGTGCTGTGTATCGAGCAACTGCTCTGAGCTGAAGTATCGTATGAAAAGTCATACTTCTAAAGACTTATTTCTATTGTCATACTTATTTCTAAAGAGAAAGGATGCCTAATTTTTTGTTTGCAGTTTTTGCTGTCGACGGGACATAGCGGTCGAAGTTTAGGTTGGCAGTAAGGTGCAGACCCAAGAACTCGAGGTGTTCGGTAGTCCTGTCAAATTTAGTTAAAATTAAGTTGAGAGTTGCTGGAGTCGACACCAGTTATTTTTCAAATTGGAAAATGAATTAAAATACGCTTACTTTTAATGCAACAGAGACAAAGAAAGATCTTTAAATTTTAAGTGAGGTTCTAAGACTTTGGTTGCACATTAAATTAAAACAGTTTTTATTTTTCACATTCCGGTTCGCAATTGCCCGGATTTTTCTTGCGCAAATTTCTTTAGAATTTGTTCACGGGCTAATTAGCTCCTTCATTGAATATATTTATAAGGAAAGGATGGCAAGTGCCAATTTAAAAAGATGTGCTCCACTGAAGAGGAGAAAAAATAATGGTGAAACAGACATTATAATAAATTAAATATCTTACAAAAAGGAAGTAGTTAGAAGAGTAAGTACTTAGAAAACAAATACGTGTTAATTTAAAAAAATAAAACATAAGATAAGTTATACTGTATAACATTGCATCCGTTTTAAATTAAAAAGAATAATTAATCTATCAACACCCAAAATTTCTTAAAACACAAAGGACAAAAAAAACTTAAATAAAAAAGCTCTAAAATGAACATAAACAAGAAAACAAACTTTATATACTAGACGTGCTTATTGCTGTCTTATGACGTCACGTTTCAGGCCAATGCGGTAGTCTTTAATAAGTCGAGCCGAGACTTTTTTACTGCCATACCTTTATTAGCCAACTTTGGCATGTCGTATTTACAGCTGTACATAAGTTTTGTCATTTATTATTTGCTAGATGTCTCCCTTGCCCCGTGTACGTAAACCTGGCGTAACCAAGAGATATAGCGCGATGATTCTTATCGCAGATGTTAATCAAGCTTCTCATATACAAATCTGTTGAATTTCATTTGAATCCGTTCAGTAATATATGCGCGATACTTGAACTAACTTGATAAGAATAACAGTTGACGATACTTCTCTCTTCGATTAGCCTTGGTGTAAGAATACCAGGTAAGCTCAATACTACGACAAACCGCCATTGCTAGCCCTTCATGACGTAAGTATTACCATTAATTTGGTATCTCCAACCAAGGACGTAAATTTTATTATTGAAAATTAAGTGAATTACTAATGTATAAAAATCATTAAAACTGTACGGAAATCTTTTACTAAAAGTTCCAAATTTCCTTGCAAAGTAAATTAAAACATTGGACGTGGGAATTTTTTTTTTTACGAAATGGCAACGTAGGGTGGGATGACATCAGCTGGGCTAACCTTGAAATGCTAGCTGTCACTTTTAAGCATACCTAATTACCTAGTTTTCTTATACCATGCGATTAGCTATTGGGCGAAATTTGGCAGACTTGCACCAATGAGTTATTAATTTATCTAAAGTGCAGTTTTCACTAACACAGTTACCATTATAGACGGATCGGCGTTATACGGAATAATGCTGTTCACCGTCTATGTTTCGCTTTGGTCCAATAGACAGATTGTTGAGGTGTGGGTACTTAGTTCATTTTCCGATGACTGTACTTCTGACTACCCCAATTGCAATATAGTCATGAGCTTATGAAATTTGGCGACGTCGTCCGATATCGTCCGATGCCTAGCGATATCTAGCGACACAAAATATGACAAATGTCGTCTAATGGAGACCAGTGGGTTTTAATTTAATACAACAATGGCCCCGATTCCAGCAGAAATCGCGTAATTTTATTTTAAGCGACACCCGTCATTTTCTTATCTGCCGAAAAGGAAAGGGACAGATGATTGACAACTGTTCAATAATGATATAAGTGAATGAATGAATAACCCGTGCAAATTAAATAGGCATCTCGCTGATATGCAACCCGTTTAACGTGTGCTGTCAAATTAATAGGCTAGTTTCCAACTAGTCAAATCAGTTAAGTACTTTTTACTAAACGTCAAAACACGAAATTACTATGGAATTTGTATGAAAAAGCACACTGTGACGTCATAGAAAAACGTGATAAAATGTCGGACTTATTATTACGTTTTTCTTATTTAAAATTCATAGATAAGTTAAATAGAAAAAAGAAAATGTTTTTCGTTAGTTTTAGATGAGTCTTTATTTAGTGTTTACTAAACCAACATCATAATTTATCTTGAACCTAGTACACGACCCAATTATGTCGGGGTTGGCCAATATAAAATTTTGGAAGGGCTTTAAACTTTCTGCGTATTACGCGTGTTCCAGTTATGCCTGTCAATTACCCGTCCTTTTCCTTTACGTCGGATAAGAAAATGACAGGTATAACTTAAAATAAAAATTTGATGGTGTGTATTGGAATCAGCACCTTTTTGGCAGCACTTTCTTCATTATAATAATTGCCATTATTAATTGAAACTGTAATGAAGTACCGCTTTCCTTTCATGCTTTCAAAACACAATTTTATTAGGGTGCTTAATTATTTTATTTAATTGGGCTGTTCTAACAAAGTACTATGTTAATTAATTTTTATATGCGAAAATATAAAGGCGAAAATTTGGCAGCGTGAAAGTCGGCGTAGTAACGCCAATCCCTTATAAAAGACTCAATATAATATACAAGACGAAGCTTGTGATGGAAACCTAGTCTTTTTGTTTTAATATTCATCATCATCAGCCCGTTAACGTCCCCACTGGGGGCACGGGCCTTCCCTATGGATGGATAGGGAGATCGGGCCTTAAACCATCACGCGGGCCCAGTGCGGATTGATGGTTATTAACGACTGCTAATGCAGCCGGGACCAACGGCTTAACGTGCCTTCCGAAGCACGGAGGAGCTCGAGATGAAAACTTTTTTTTGTGGTCACCCATCCTATGACCGGCCGTTGCGAAAGTTGCTTAACTCCAACATTCGAAGACCGAGCGCGTTTACCGCTGCGCCACCGAGCTCCTCAATTAATTAGCTTCTCAATTCCTCAGTTTTAATATTATTACCTAATTATTAATTAAATATATATAGCGATTTACAAGAGAACGACGATACTTATTTATATGAATAAACACATAATACGTGAAATCAGTAAGGTAATAACATAAGCTCAACAACTATATCTAGGGTAGTCAGAGGTACACCCATCACAAGATGAACTAAGTACCCACGACTCACCGAGCTATTTGTTAGACGTGATAGATGGTGAGCCGTATCGCCGTATATGTATAATGGTCGAGCCAACTGTGTTAGTAAGAACTGCACTTACGATAAATTAATTACTTACTCTTAAAAAAAACTCTACTACTAGAAGATTGGTGCAAGTCCGGTATCGGGGTTCGTACCGGCGCTCCCCGATTCAATTCAAATTCAAATTCAAAAATATCTTTATTCAGTAGGTAACATAGTTACACTTTGAATCGTAATTTTTTACATAACGAACGGGTCATCCGCCATAAACTACTGCAGCTTCTCACAACCTGTATAGCCGGGGAAAAGAAGCTGCAAGAAAAATTAAACATAAAATATTGTTATACAATTGAGTAATTTAGCCGCCTAATATCAGATTGAGAAGCAAGCCGGTGTACGGTCACGAGCACTAATATGTATACACTTTGAAACCATGTCACATTAACTTTCTTGACAAATTAAACCGTAAGTCTCATTAAATGTCAAATATGATAGTGCGACAGGGTGCTAAAGTGGGTAGATGATCTTGCTCATGACTGTACCACAGTGACTCAGCAAGTTAATTCATTTATGAATCCAATAAAATAACCCTGTGACATGAAAACGCGCGTAAACCATCATCGTCAGACCGCCACGTGTTGTGAGACACGTTTATGTTAAAAAATAAGGTAAACATTTTTCACGAAATTCGCTTTCACAAATTGAATGAAAAGTTTGGAAGCGATCTCATTAAACAAGTTTTAAAGCTCGTAACGAAAGTGAAGTTTTTTTTTTAGAAACGGGAAGCAATGTGGAGCAGGTACATGTAGAATGTGTGGAAATGCAAAAAAAGACGTCTCGTGCAATTAGCACACGACGCGACTGTAGTGCTAACTACTTGTTTGTCGTACACATATCGTTGCACTTTTTCCAGCTTAAAATTCATTCTCGTGGAATGCTTCCCGTAAATTGAATGTTGGCTACATTTAGCGCTACATTTCTGCAGTTGGTACAGTCACTAAACTAACATAAGTTGGTATACTAAGCTAACATAGGACGCCACAATCAGGAGGGTTAAACAAACCTCATTGAAACTATTTATCTAAAAAGCAATAATTTTCAATTTGACATTTCCGCATATAAAGTAAGTGCGCAATGTCAAATGACACACGCACACGCACACGCACACGCGCACGCACACTCGCGCGAGCAAGAGAAATCCAAATAAAATAAGACATGAGTTTACTCCTAGAACTACAATTTATCGTAAAAATTATATGCTGTGTGTGTGAGAGCATAATAACGCCCTTCCGCCCCATATTAAAGAGTTCTCCTAATACAGTTTCGATCTCAACTCAAAAACTGGTTAAATTGGTGTGGTTTTATAGGATAAATGAGCTTTAAAATAAAATAATTATTAATAAACATGAATTTAGCGACGGAAAATTCTACTTTACTCTCCTCAGAGACTTATCAGAATCACTCTCCTCAGTATTCGTTACGATATCACTAATACCATGTACCTATATAAACTCACCTACCACTACCCCCTCCGGTTGATTGAGGGGAGGCCTGTGCCCAGCAGTGGCACGTATATAGGCAGTTTATGTATATAAACTCACGTTTATATCCCACCGGGGCCGGGTAAGCAAAGATTAATTGGAATTCCATTTGCTTCGATCCTGACACACCTTATCTTGCTTCCTCCACACCACATTTTTTTTCCATTTTATCTTACTGTCATTTGCACTGTTAAACGAATATTATAATATTCCTTTCAATTTTATGATCATTTTTAAAAGAACATTGTCAGTTACTATGCGTAAAAAACAGCTTCAGAACATTTCACTCCTAAAAAGTTTGGCTGGCTATTTGCGTCGCAATTTCAACTAAATAGGTACGTAACCCGAGAATGGTATTCTAGCATGGTTAAGTGAAACTACAGCACAATAACGACTGCCTACCATTCCCAGCTTTATATGTCACCCGTTAAGTTTTATAGTACAAGCAGAGGCTATAAGCAACATTACTTACCTACACAAGCCTTAAGGTAGCCAGAGCGTAAAACTATTAAGAACAGCAGTTTGCGAAGCAGCGGGTATTAGACGAGTTATACTAGTTTTCAAGAGAGTTTTAGTAGTAGAAGCAGTATTAAAAAGATTCTTTGTATAATAAAAAAACATTCTACTGGACTGAGAGTAAATAAGAAAACATAGATAGATAGCTTTCAACTTTTTTTCCTGTGTATTGACTGATAACAACACAATATAAACAGCCTATATACGTTCCACTGCTAGGGATAGTCCTCCCCTCAATCAAGAACTTGATTGAAAACATAGAATCGACAATAGTCATAGTCATTTTATTAAAAATAATAATTACATGTCACAGATACTACAAAATTCAATTTATATCAATATTATTAGGGAATTCAATTGCATTACAATATGTATTATCAATTACAGGTCGTCAAAAGTATAGAATGCCCGCTTGATAAGACATTTTTAAGTCTTAGTTTAAATATAGTGCCATTTTCTGCTTCTTCTTCTTCTTCTATCGTGTGGGTTGTGTGGTGGATCACCAACCCCATCAACCCTGGTGTCAGGGTATTACTGAGCCGCTAAACGCCCCTGACATGACTCATGTAACGACTACGTACTCACATCAATAAGTAGTAACCGAGACCAATGGCTTAATGTGCCTTCCGAAGCATGGATGATCTTACTTTTGGACAATCAGGTGATCAGCCTGTAATGTCTATTGATCACAAAGTGATTTTTGTGATTTGTCCCCACCGGCATTCGAACCTGGGACCTCCGGGTCGTGAGTACAACGCTCAACCACTGGACCACGGAGGCCGATTCTCTGCTTGTACATTTACAATACACTGGACTGTTACTGTTCATCATAAATTATTAAATATATATTATAATATTATATGTGTATGTTTAAACCACAAGACAAAGCTAATCCCCTACAATCCCACGAAGCCTAATGCAACCATTTCAAAACTATTACGCGGCTAATGAGAGATTATCAACATTTCTAAAGAGTTGCAAACGCAAAGCAAAACGGTGCACACCACTAAACAGTGTGGTTCCCAAACTTTTTTGACCGGAAACCATTAGGACTTTTTTTCCAAAGTATTGATGATTATTATGACATTTACGAGTACGTTTATTTTTCGAGGCTAAGGATAGACGGACATCATCTCCCTAGCGAAAAAAAAAGCTCAAAGATTTTAGTTTAAATATTAAAAAATACGAGCAGATCCTTCTAATCCTATTTTTATTTCAGCTTGCCAGCTTTAAACAGTGAAGTGGAAGAAAGAGATAGAACAACTTATTATATGTATTACATAAACAGCCTATAATACGTCCCACTGCTGGGCACAGGCCTCCCCTCAATCTACCGGTGGGGGGAGGGGTATATGTATTACTAAATTTAAATTAGTGCCTGCAAAATTTACACTATTATTTAATAAATGCATACATCTTTTGCTTCGTTACATATCATGGTCCGCGGAGCACCCAGAGGTTGGGGAGCCCTGCACTAAAGACTTGCATCCAAACGACTCTTGCAGATGAAAGCTGACTAATTACCACACAACCACGAATGAATAATGCCGGCTTTAAAAACCCCGCTGCTTTCATATAGGGCCAGGAAATTAACTGAAATAAATATCAGAGAAATATACCTAGTTTAAACCGGAGGGGGTATGGAGCATACTCCACCACCATGCTCCAATGCGGGTTGGTGGAGGATGTTTTTACGGCTAATAGCCGGGACCAACGGCTTAACGTGCCCTCCGAAGCACGGAATCATCTTACTTTTTCGGACAATCAGGTGATTCAAGCCTGAAAAGTCCTTACCAAACAAAGGACAGTCTCACAAAGTGATTTCGACAATGTCCCCATCCTCTCATCATCCTAATGTACTCCGGTTGATTGAGGGGAGCCCTGTGTCCAGCAGTGGGACGTATATAGGTTATTTATGTATACGTAGTTTCTTCTTTCATACCTTTTAGAGCGTCATTTCTTAGGTAGTCGGGTTTTAGTTTTTAAACATTTATTTTTATTTATATTATTTTGTGGTCTTTTTTATTAAGATAACATGCTTTCGACACGTGTTTTATGCAAGATATGGAGATAAAACCTATCCGGAACCTGTTTGAACCGTCATTTTATCAATTCAACGTAATTATCGAGTAAATACAAGAAAAACCGCAAGTAAAAGCTAGTAATGTGGGATCGTCGGGCGAGAATTAAACACGTTAGCACCTTTAACACTTTTTTATTGTTTTCTTCTTAACAAGCACGCAGACATTACACTTTTTTAATTGAAAATATTAACGCAGATCAAGAGAATTAAACACGTTAGCACCTTTAACACTTTTTTATTGTTTTCTTCTTAACAAGCACGCAGACATTACACTTTTTTAATTGAAAATATTAACGCAGATCAAAAAATAACACCCTTCCACCTCGACTCTCACCCAACGTCTCCTTCTTTCAAAAATCATTCATCTCAATCCGCTCACACCGTTCATTTCACTCCTTTCATTTCAAGTCACTCGTCCATCTTTTCTTTATTCATCTTCGTTCAGAAATCAACATTCAGCCTCTTACTTATCCCACACTAATATTAGTGTTTTGTTTTTTCCTGTCTCGTGCAATAAAGTATTTGTTATGTTATGTAATATGTAAACATTTGAAATGTGCAAATTAAGCCCGTTCATTTCATACCCAAAACACTAGCAATCGAAAAATAATGTTTGTCGTCCTCACTTTATGTCCTCTAGAGGGCGCCACATTGAATTTCGAGTGACGTCACACATCCTGTAACCACCGGATAATCAAGACGCATCTAGTGACACCTCATTTTTTAATTCTGCATTATATATAGCATTATTTAGCATTATTTAGGCTTGAATCACCTGGTTGTCCGAAAAAGTAAGATGATTCCGTGCTTCGGAGGGCACGTTAAGCGGTTGGTCCCGGCTATTAGCCGTAAAAACACCTCCACCAACCCGCAGTGGAGCAGCGTGGTGGAGTATGCTCCATACCCCCTCCGGTTGATTGAGGGGAGGCCTGTGCCCAGCAGTGGGACGTATATAGGCTGTTTATGTTTATGTATATGTACGTCTGTTCCAACCTAACTTATATATGGTCGAATACACAACCCTCCTTTTCGCTTCGCCGCAGTCGGGTAAACAGTCAAACTATTTTGATTACCGTATGTATTACAGAACGCGGCCACGCGCGTATCACCTCGTCGAATCTGCCGCGTGACGTCAGTCTTTCTTGCTCTAGTCAATGCCAGTTCAGAGTAACAGAAAAGGATAGAAGCATAAAAGCATAAAAGACCAGGGTTGATGGGTTTGGTAATCAACCTCACAACCCACACGATAGAAGAAGAATAAAGATGCCATTGCTATTTAAACATAATTATATCAAAGAAAAGCTGTATGGATGAAGATAAATACAATTCCAACGGGATTTTCTGAGAAAATGGCGAATATATATGTCACATATGGCTATTTATCTCAGCTGCTCCTCGCTAGTTTCCAAGCCTGCAGCTCAACAGCGCGAACGTTCAAAAGATAGCTGGTGACAGGCGGGTGGGACGAGATAAAAGTTTTCAAACTAAGCAAGATTTACTGTTTGCTCCTGCGGAGGTTCCATCCGTTTTACATAAAGTAAAATACACGAAAGTGACTCCTTATGGGTTGGGCAGAGTCGTACACAATCAGAGAATAACATGCAGTCACATAATACTTATTTCATACGAAGTCATTACATTACTTACAGATAGTAATATTCAAAAAAAAAAAAAAATATGCGGTCGAATTGAGAACCTCCTCCTTTTTTGAAGTCGGTAAAAAACCATCTGCCTCCGACTTCGGTTATTATTTTCTGATTACTCGTGGCTTCGCTCACCCCATTGGGTTGAGGATTTTATTTACTTATTTTTATGTAAAAAAAAGTAAAATAAAGTGGAAGAAATTAGTTTTTCAAATAACAATTAGGTATTCATTATAAGGGTCAGTACTATACTTAAGTCACAAGGTTTAGTAACGCTACGGAAACCGGATAATTATTGTTCTTAGCGAGTATTTTGGACCCACTGCACTTAAGTATGCTATTACTAAGTTACTTACGCAAAAAGTCCATTTGATATTAAAATTTTGTCCAAATGTATAATAATTCTGTATAATAGACCCAAGCCGACAGCGTTGGCGTATGCATCAGAAAAAGGCTTAAAGTTGTTCCAACTGGCAACACTGCACGGACAAAGGACAGATTAGAGAGCATCGAATTCCAACGCAAAAGAGATTTCACATACCTATTTTTTTGCACTAACCTTTGCTCTCTGTGACTGGCTTACAATAGGTTTGCACTGCCGGGCACTGGCCTCCCCTCAATTAACAGCCTCCATGGTCTAGTGGTTAGAGGGTTAAGCTCACGATCTGGAGGTCCGGGTTCGATTCTCGATGGGAACATTGTCGAAATTACTTTGTGAGACTGTCGTTTGTTTGGTAAGGACTTCGAATCACCTGATTGTCCGAAAAAGTAAGATGATTCCGTGCTTCGGAGGGCACGTAAAGCTGTTGGTCCGGGCGTCCGGGCTATGAGCCGTAAAAATACGTTGACTAACCCGCAGTGGTGCAGCATGGTGGAATATACTGCATAACCCCTCCGGTTGATTGACAATAGATAAAAAATAAAAAAAAAATAATAAATAAATATTGAATTACTTTTTACTACTTTTTTTTTTAATTTTTAAAAAGTAAGTTCGTAGCTGCGTTATACTTAAACTTTCAGTAATGTGCTGTTCACAGGAATGTTCCCGTTGCAAAAACTTTTTACTTACTATTACTAGGACACTGGCTGCTTTTCTTTGTCAAATTGTTCTTTCTTACATTCTGATCTTATTTGCCTAAAGCTTAGGTAATAAAGCTCTTTTTACGAACCAGAAGTGAGGTTAAGTTTTTAAAAAATAACGCACGAATTGACCTAACAATTTTATTTAACAAATAAGATTTCAGTAAACAAATTATTTTATACTCCTTAACTGATTTTACAACCTAATTATCAAATTAACACTAATACCGACAAAAATAGCCCACAATAATCAAGAACAATATAAATCGATCCTATAACCATCCGTAGTCCACGAGCGCCGACAAAAAAGTGAGCCCGAGCGTTCGTTTGCGCTGCTATTTATGCATTACGGCTGCAGCTAGGTTGGGGTGAGTAGGATCTTGCTAAGACTCTGTTTATTATTGCCGAGAACATTTCGAATATGGGATCATTCCCAGAAAAGTTTTGGAGTGGAATTCTCTGCCGTCTTCTGTATTTCCGGATGCGTATAAAACCCGGATGCTTTCAAGGCCAGAGTGAACAGGCACCTTTTGGGCGAGCTCGCTCCGTCTTCGGGCAAGTCTGGGGCCAAGAGCAAACCCATCAAAGGTAAAAAAAGAAAGGCACATGACTGGTAATTAAGCTTTAAGAATAGCCTACGATACCCCAACTCTCAAATAGTTTTAGCTACTAGCATGAAAACATCCATCAATATCAACCCAAAATAGAGCAGTTTAAAAAT
Organism: Pectinophora gossypiella; assembly: GCF_024362695.1. Taxonomy (NCBI): domain Eukaryota; kingdom Metazoa; phylum Arthropoda; class Insecta; order Lepidoptera; family Gelechiidae; genus Pectinophora; species Pectinophora gossypiella. The sequence continues at coordinate 3,876,862 of NC_065407.1, read as the reverse complement.
GGTCATTCTTAAATTGATAGCGACATACGAAAACGGAATCGAAACTCGTTAAATAGTTTCTTGTCTTTGTGACTATATCCCATGGGGTAGTCACAGACACATCCATCACAAGATGAACTACTAGTACCCACGCCCTACCGAGCTTTCTACTAGACCAACCTGGTGGGTGATAAGCGGTTATGACACCTACCTGTCCATCCGACTAGATGCGTCAAGGTCACGGGTGGTTACTATGGTTACCTCACCAACTTGGTCGAGATCGTGGTTACCATGGTTACTCCCCACCAACTCGCTTGAGATCGTGGTTACCATGGTTACTCCCCACCAACTCGCATAAGATCATGGTCACCATGGTTACTTCCTACCAACTCGCTCGAGATCGTGGTTACCATGGTTACTCTCCACCAACTCGCTCGAGGTCGTGGTTACCATGGTAACCACCGATTTTCTATTAGACTACACCATCTGATCGGCAAACGGGAGTTGGTGGGGAGTAACCATGATAACCACCTGTGACCTTGACGCATCTAGCGGATAGGTAAGTGTAAAGTAATAACCACTATAGGTGGTGAGCCGTATCTATATATAACTGTTAAGGAAAACAAAATTCGTTTTAAAAAAATACTTCTGAAAACAGTAGCGCTTAATTGGTCCTTTGTTTTGAATTAAAGTATAAATAACATTTTTACGCTTTTCTCAGAGCGGTTTAATTTACTACAATGAGACTGTTCCGCTGCCTCGCTAATTTTATTTTACTGCACTTTATTTAAATAAAGAAGACATTAGTGTTGCATTTTTAGATGTTTTACCTTCTTTTCGGAAGAGCCGTCCCAATTATGCTATCATACTATGTCATAACTCTCAAATTAATAAAATTTATTTAATAATAATTTAATAATGATAGCCTCCGTGGTCTAGTGGTTAGAGCGTTAGGCTCACGATCTGGAGGTCCGGGTTCAATTCCCGATGGGGACATTGTCGAAATCACTTTGTGAGACTGTCCTTTGTTTGGTGAGGACTTTTCAGGCTTGAATCACCTGATTGTCCGAAAAAGTAAGATGATTCCGTGCTTCGGAGGGCACGTTAAGCCGTTGGTCCCGGCTATTAGCCGTAAAAACACCTCCACCAACCCGCAGTGGAGCAGCGTGGTGGAGTATGCTCCATACCCCCTCCAGTTGATTGAGGGGAGGCCTGTGCCCAGCAGTGGGACGTATATAGGCAGTTTATGTTATGTTATTTAATAATTAAGTTCTTTAATGTGATAAAATGCAATTTTATCATTACTTTACGTAATATACTGCACACAAAAGTATATGTTATGAAGTCTTTGGGGAATGATTCAGCCCATGATTCTAAGTTAATCATCATCATCATCTCCCTAGCGTTATTCCGTTTTTCACAGAGTCCGCTTACCTAACCTGAAGATTTAACAGATCCGGTCTTTTACAGAAGCGGCTGCCTGTCTGACCTCCCAACCCACGAAGGGAAAACCTGCCCAATACAGGTTAGGTCACATACCTCCGAAACCCATTTCTCGGGTATGGGTTTCCTTATGATGTTCTCCTTCACCACTGAGCACGTGATAATCATTTTTGATCCAAACATGAATTCGAAAAACGATTTCAAAAATCATAGAATTCATGTAAATTTTAGTGTCTTTTTTTAATTATTTTCATTTCCATAATTTTACGTCGGAAAATTCCACTTGATATCAACTCAAAATCACAAAAACATCCCTACAGTCACATCGTAACCAAAACGATGTCACTAACACCTGTATACTTGGGTTCTTAATTATGAACCTTTATGCCTGTAAAGCACACCTTAGCAACGAAACCTCACATTAACCTCAAGTAAGTATATCGCTGATCTCACCTACCCACATTCCATGCCAACCGCGAATGCCGCGCCAAAATTTTAATTAGAGAAGGTCATAGCCTGACTCAAGGTGTCAACGTCAACCGCCGCCGGCGTAAGGGAACTTCCTCACGGCACGATCACATTTCGCATGGTTGTGGGTTTTTGGATAACTTTGCCAGTACTTACATGTAAACAAAAGCAAACACCGAAAAGTTTGGCATCTGACCAATTTTTCATGATATTATAAGTTCGTCGTCACTAATTTAAGAGCCACGCTCTTTTCACTGTAGCATCCTTATCTAAAATAATCTCCATGCTTCTTTTTTTAGGGAAAGGCAGTTATTTTTCCTCTTACCTTCCACCCGGCAGTACTCTGTCTGACGCGAGTGAGATGGCGCTCAGAATAGTCTATTTCTAAGCCGTAGTAGGACTCGTGTCCCCTGCCTCTGAATAGTACTGACAGTTAGGTACTGCTACCCTTTGTCAGGATCCAGGTTACAGTCCCTGTGACGTGCCCCTTCCGTCTTGCATTGCCGTGCCGAGGGCTCCCATCTCTGCTTCTGCAGCCATTGAGATCTTCACCCGTATCCCTTGGCAAGAGCTAAGTTCGTAACTCATTATATTTCATACCATAGTGCGATAAATTAAATATCTTTTCGTAAATGCTTATAATTGGAACTGACGCCGCATTGTTTTTTTTTTTTTATAGTTATTATAAATTGAAAATGTGTGGAGACCACAGGATCTTTGTCGGCCGATGTGTAGGTGTATCTAGGTTGTCACCCTATCCTCAAATTATCATAACACATCACGTAACATAGCATCACGCCTGTATCTTCGAAGGGGTTGGCAGGGGTGTATATACACCACTTTTTCGCCACTATGTGTTAATCAATTATACATGATTCAAGCATGAATTCAAACTCATAGAATCTGCTTTAGTGGTTTAGACCCCAAGCCGGGATTTGAAACCCGACCATTATTTGTTGCGATATCGCACGGATTCCTCGCGCCGTGGGGAAGATCACTAACGTCTAATGAAGTGCCGACAATATTGTGCGCCTTTGTGAGGAGTGAGGATCCTCATCATTCTCTATACGACCTCACACAAAGGTCCCACCTCTGTACAAATATCTCCGCATAATTTACGTGTAGGATGGTGTGAATGAACATGACAATCTTGGTAGTTTGCGCGCGTGTGCTTTATTAAAGCTTGTGGCTTTAGCCTTTAAGAGCTGTTTTGGCTCTACCTTAAATACAATTTAGTTTAATTACTTATGGTCCGACCCTGACGACACGTCCTAATTTTATTTTAAGTTATACCTGTCATTTTTTTATCCGCCGAAAAGGAAAGGGACGGATGATTGATAACAAGAATAACCCGGGCGAATAAAATAGGCATCACCTAATTCCAGTTATTGGCCAGTATACAAATTGGGAAGGTTTTTTTTTTAATTTCGGCCTAAAATTGACGTGTGTTTCATAAATCTTATGCCTGTCGATTACCCGTCCCTTTCCTTTTCGGCGGATAAAAAAATGACAGGTATAACTTAAAATAAACTTAGGTGGTGTGTACCGGAATCAGCACCAATAGTAGTATAAGTAATATAAAAACAAAACAATGTGCATGACAAAAGCATTCTCAGACGACGCCCTGAGCCGAGGTTCGCGCCAACTGGGCACCCGCAGACCAGTCGTCTAAAACTTTATACCGGGTGAGAAACCTCAGCGCTCCCCATTTATCCCGCTGCATTTTAATGCCATATGCGGCAAATCTGTAATAAGTCACGTCAAAAAATAAAGACAAAAATGCTTAGTAAGTAATGCAAAATCTTTTTGGCGTGAATTCAATGTACGCTCAATCTTCTGACATAAGCAGCCAGACGCATACGGGCGCGAGGCATAGTTCTTATTATTTTACGCCTGACTACTTTTGTAAGTTGACATTGACTGTATTTTGACGATATTCTATTGTTATGTAAATTAACAATCAGTACGGTGGCCATTAATAAATAACTTCAAGTGAAATCATAAACAATATAAATAAATATATCTTTATTTCAGGCTCAGACCCATAGAATTACAACTAAAATGACAAAGAAAATAAAAGATACAGTAAAATTGTAAAAATAAAATAAAATTGTAAAAACTAAAATACCTACTCAACTGTAAATTTTAAATTACAAGATTATCATTGTCAAAATCTTAAGTTGTTATTCTGAGTGCGGTGCAACATCGTCCAGTGCCTTATAAACACGTTGTCGAACTGCTACATAATCTGTTCCTAAAGGAAGCACAGCGAGATCTGAGAATAGCGAAGAAGATTATAAGTATGTGCTTCTTCTTCTTCTTCTTCTTCTTCTTCTTATCGTGTCGATGGCAAATTAAATAGTGTCGGCCCAAAACTTGGCAACAAGTATGGTGCTATCTGCAGCGCTCATCAGATCCTCCTGCGTGCAGGTGTTCGGGCACGCAGGACACGATGTAAGATGTTCCATCGTTTGGGGAACAGTGCCGCACTTGCACTTTATGCTTTATGCACAGTATACACATTTAAAATAACAATGGCATTTTATACATGCAAGCTGCGTCGATGTAACAAACCCCTACTCATGAAAACATGAAGTTAAAGAACTTCTCACAAATTTCATTATAGCCCGCGAACTTCTTTGAAATAGCAAACTATTCATAACTCGCTAACTCATTTTACTTCCCTCCTAAGTGCAACGACCTTTCATTTCCCTATGATGTCACCATCGACCATACAGTTGATTAGACGCTTACAGTGATTTATTATAAAACGAAAACTAAAAGATAAATAAACTAGGTTTAAAATATAGTCCGTGTCATGAAAAGAGGCCTGCGGCCGCAGCGCTACTGTCGCAGATTCTGCATAGAATTATTATGACGAGAAGTCATAAAAAACAACCTGTTGCTGAATTTGGAACAACAGTTTATTTATCTTTTAGTTTTCGTTTTATAATGGTGCTAATTCCTGTAAACACCATCTAATTTTATTTTAAGTTATATCTGTAATTTTTTATCTGCCGAAAAGGAAAGTAACGGGTAATCGACAAGCATACAATTTATGGAACACACGTAAATTTTAAGCACAAATCTAAAACAACCGTCGAAAATTTTACATTGGCCAATAAACCGACAGAATTATGTTGACAGCATACGTCAAACGGTTTGCATACCAGCGAGATACCTTTTTGATTCGCCCGGGTTATTCATTCATTTACTCATTCTTCCTAAAATTAAGAGCTGTTAATCTTCCGTCCCTTTCTTTTTCAACGGATGAGGAAATGACAGGTATAACTTAAAATAAAATTAGGAGGTGTCTCCAAGAATCAGCACCAATAACACTGTAAGCGTCTACTCGTCATAGTTTCATTCAAATCAGTCTTTTTTGTGGCGCGGATTATAATTCTAACCTAATTAGTTTATGTCTAGTCATCGATTTGTAAAAATACTGCTAGTATTTGATTTTTCGCTTAGATCATCCGCAAGGGAAGCGCGCTGATTGGCTCACCTAAACAAGTCTCACGGAAAAGCGGTCGCTGTTGGTTATTATCGGATGGCATTTTGTACGTGACCTACTTATCAGATGTATTGTCAGAACCTGTTTGTTATTATCAGGGGTCTAGTGGTTGTATCGACGAAGGTCACTAAAGTTTCCATCAAGAACTGATTTCATTAGAGATGCTGAAAAAAGTAATATTCAAGTTCTCCTGCAGCCGTTCGTGATATTTTATCTCTTCGAACAATTCTTTTACTAAGAATTCCTTTATTGTCGTTCTTCGAGATTAGGGATGAAACGACGAGTTACTTGGTTATTTAACTAAGTGATTTAGATTTGAACATTTCAAAGGATTAAATTGGTTGTAACATTGATTGAAGGCTTCTAAATTGCGTGTGATCTTATCAATGATTAATGTTTTGTTCCATTACGCCTAGTTAGTCGATTCTTGGTAAATTGTTTATAAATGGTAAGTTTTATTTAAAATATTTATATTGGTCTAACAGAAAGCTCGGTGAAGTGTAGATACTTAGTTTATATTGCGATTAATGTATCTCTTAAGTACATTATCAAAACCAGAAAACCAAAAATGTGTTTATTTTCAGAAATAATACAAAAAGAAAGAAGGCATTATGTTTGAGGTAGGGTATAATATGTATAAGTTTTACAAAATGAACAGAGGAGCAAACTAGGCGGAGCTCGGAAATCGTGGAAAATAGGATACAAGTAAGTTTAACGCAAAATTATGTTAATGGTTTTTTAACGCGAGTTATTGATTTAGTGATTTAACTGCATTCATTAACGACTTAGCCAGATATTATTCTAACACCATAAAGTGTAATCTTAACTAGTAGACAAACTACCACGTAAACATATAAACGCAAGCGTACGAAATAGTTTAAACATTATACCTTAAAACGGTAATAAAAGGCCTTCCCTAAATCGACCGGAGAGGTTATGGAGCATACTCCAATACGGTGCTCCTGTACGGGTCGGTGGAGGCGTTTCGGCTAACTAGAAGCCCGGGACCAACGGTGTAACGTGCCTTCCTAAGCAACTTACTTTTGAAAATAGAAAATACTTTAAAATGCTGTTGCAACCCTGTTTCAGATCAAGAAAATTACAGAGTCAGATAATCTGGATTTTTATAGCTACCATTACGATACTGCAGTGGTTTAGCGCAAAATAAAATACAAATTTAGCGCACAATTTGCTAGCGTTTTACTTTAACGAGACGCAGAATTGTGTCTATAATTCGTACAGCGCTTTAAGAGAACTGTTTTAGAGGATTTAGACATAAATGTTTGTTTTTTTCTTGCATTCTTATTGTGTGCGTTTAAATAGTTTAATGTGTTTTAAAAATATTTGATTTGATTTTGTTTTATATTTTGTGAGGAAAGTAAGCGCTTATGGCAGTTTCTTGCCGCACTATGGAAGAGAGATTTTTTGATGAAAACGTGTTACGATAAATAATACGATAATTACGTGCATTCCCGGTCCGACTTTAGAGTCTAATATGATACCTAGTACGTGCAAGAACAGCTAGATACAGTGTACAAGTATAAAAAGAAGCTGCAAGTATTTCATAATAATCATAACCATATCATTTATTTTATTGCGTTCTACGTGGTAGGAGGCTGGTATAATATAAGGTGACTAACACATATGGACCCGGATTGGGCACAGCATATTTTTAGGCTCAAACATAAGCTCAAACAAGTATATAATTTAGACATATAAGTAAAAGAAAACTACATAATATTATTAATAAAAGTCCTTCATTTAAAACCATGGAGCTCAGCCTTCTGAATTAAAAGATGACTAATGAGACAATGCTTTCCAGATATCCTTTTTTATGAAAGTTATTGTAGATTTGCGCCACATGATATTAAATACTCAGCTGGACAAATGAGGATCACGGAGGTCTCTCACCCGGTACAAAACATAAGACTGCAGGCCTGAGGGTGCCCAGTCGGGCGCGAACCTCGGGTCAAAGCGTCGCGTCTGAGAGGGTTATATTTGAAAAAATCAATCAACCCGATAGTGATAAGGGCTGAAAAACGAGGGAAAACTTCGACAACGCCGTTGGGCTCTATAGCTAGAGTAATCGACACGATCGTATATTACGTGCTTCGATCAAAATATCCAAATTTTCCTACTTTGTATAACGTTTAAACCTCCTGAGGGCGACAAGGCTGTTTTAATATATTAATTTAGTCTCCAATTTAATTGGATCTTTAATGGGAAACGTGATGTTTCAAATTAAACATAGAATTCAAATTAGTATTATGTTCCTGGTAAAGTGTCTTTACGGTAGAAGACGTAGTTTTAATTTCGCTCCGAAACAAAGTCGATGAATTTCTAGGGAGTGAAAAAAATTATTTAAAAAAAAAATACGCACTTAATTTACCTAATGTCACGAACAAAATATACAAAATGTAAGTGCATTTGGAAATTTATACAGGTAAAAGTAAATAAGAACATTCTCGTAATAAGATCAACTGCGGTTGATTGAAGGGAGCATGGTGTCTAGGAGTGCGGCGTAAATGGACTGCTTATGTTCATTATCACTAATTTAAGAAACATACGCTCTTGTCGGTATTCCTCTCCATGCTACTTTTTAGGGAAAAATAGGGCAGTGGCCCTCTTGCCTTCATCATTGCCTTCATTTGGTTAGAACATTACAGGCTGATCACCTGATTGTCCAAAAAGTAGGATGATCCTTGCTTCGGAAGGCACGTTAAGCCGTTGGTCCCGGTTACTACTTACTGATGTAAGTAAGTAGTCGTTACATGAGCCATGTCAGGGGCCTTTGGCGGCTCAATAGTAACCCTGACAATAGGGTTGATGAGGTTGGTATTTCACCTTACAACCCACACGATAGAAGAAGACGAGCGGGATGGCGCCCAGAGTAGTTTATTTCAAAGCCGTACTAGGATTCCTATCCTAAACCTCTGAATATTACTGACAGTTACTGCTGTCCTCTGTCAGGTTCCAAGTTATAGTCCCTGTGACTTGCCCCTTCCGTCAAGCATTGCCGTACCGCCGTCTTGTTTATGTTCTTGTTATGTTATCAAAAGTATTATGATGAATTGAATTCCATTTGGATGTCTCACGTTCGATTCCATTCGAGCAAGATATATTATAATATTTTTAAAGCCGCCAAAATAAAATAACACAAAATTTTGCCCATCAGAGTCGACAATGTTTCTTTTCAAGCAAGAAGCACAATTTACGACACAGTAAGGCAACACAAAGCAAGCCTTTCCAAGTTATTTAATTCCTATCCTTCTAGTGAAGTATTTTTTCAAGCCCCAAAGTAAATTGTACGTCGGTTTCCTTCCCGTTAATTAATGTTATTCAAAGGACTCTTTCTTTGAATTGGCCTTTGTTATTGCAATCACGTTTTGGAGCGAGGACACGTTCAAACTATTAGGTTAGGGTCCTAGATAACCCTTAGTTGAAATCCCTTATTTTTTCAATTAAGATTGCCACCCCATTGGGGATATCGGGCGTTTTTTATCGTGTGGGTTATGAGATGCTTAAACTTAAAAAAACTTGTCGCTACGGGAGCGCTCTTCTTCGATGTGGCGAAAGCGTTCAACAAAGTCTGGCACAACGGCTTGATCTACAAGCTTTATTCACTGGGAGTGCCAGACCGTCTCGTGCACATCATACGATATTTCCTCTCAAATCGAACCTTTCGCTACCGCGTGGAGGGGACGCTCTCGTCACCGCACCCGATAAATGCCAGAGTCCCACAAGGCTCCGTCCTCTCCCCTTTACTATTTGTCTGCAATGTCCTAACCAAACTAGGGATCACAAAGTGATTTTCGGCGTGAGTTTATATTTGTATATAAATTCCAGGTAAGGAAAAATACGTACACGGAAATGCAATAACGTCAACAAGAAGTCGTCTCAAGTTAAGAAACTTAATCTTCAATTCAACTCGGAGATTCGGAAATGTTTCCATTTTACTCAGATGAATTTTTCATTCATTCAAGAATTTTTAATCAAACGAAAATTGTGTGACGGTATTTTCCAATGAAATATAACTTTTGCGTACAGATGGTAGAAACTGATCATTTGACACAACACAACATAACATAAGCTCACTATATCCCAATTGGGGTAGTCAGACATCTAGATGAAGTAAACACTTCACCGAGCTTTCTGTTAGACCAACGTAGGTGATGAGCCGTATCACCTGATCATTTGCATGTAAAATTTAAAATAAACAACATTCTTAAGCACGAGGTATTCTAAAAAGTGGCAGCAAATCACAATAATATGCTGATTCTAGCTCTGCCTACCCATTAGGGATAACGGGCGTTTATCTAGAAAGGAAGGAAAGGAATTAAAATTATAACCTTCTCTTATAGCTCTCGTAATAAAATGGAGGTGGTGTAATCATATCTGCGTTGCCGGAATTTCAATCTCGCTGCTAAATATAGGGTGTTAGTGACACCGTACAGAATACTAAGGGGGATGATTCGGCTCATCTGTCACTAACACCTATAGGTACTCGTACGGGTACGTACTTGTACCACAGTTAAGGTAATAGTTAGTACGTAACTTGTACGGGGTGTAAGTGACATCGTAGCGAATACTGAGGGGATGATTCGACTCATCTGTCACTAACACCCATATGTACTCGTACGGGTATGTACTTGTACCACAGATAAGGTAATAGTTACTCCGTAACTTGTACGGGGTGTAAGTGACATCGTAGCGAATACTGGGGGAGATAATTCGGCTCATCTGTCACTAACACCTATAGGTACTTGTACGGGTAAGTACTTGTACCACAGATAAGGTAATAGTTACTACGTAACCTGTACGGGGTGTAAGTGACATCGTAGCGAATACTGAGGGGATGATTCGACTCATCTGTCACTAAAACCCATAAGGAATCGCACGGGTACGTACTTGTACCACAGATAAGGTAATAGTTACTACGTAACCTGTATGGGTTGTAAGTGACATCGTAGCGAATACTGAGTTAATTTCAAGTAGAATTTTCCTAATAATATGATTTAAAAAATCATTAATTTTAATTCCTCTCAGTATCCGGTAACTGTGTCACTAACGCCCTGTCTGTCTTTTGCACATAGATGATGCAGCCTCTTGGTATAGTATAGAGCATAACTTACGTCAATTTATATAATTAGCGTATATTTGTATAAGTAATTAATTCGATTTCCATCCACGTCTTCAGACGCGTACATAATGGTCTTAGCTATACAGGGTGTTAGTGACATCGTAACGAAAACTTTGAGAGGTGATTGAGGCCATGATTCTGAGATGATATCAAGTGGAATTTTCCGTCGCAAAAGTATGGAACTGAAAATTTAAAAAAAACACAAAAATTTTCATGAATATTCAGACTGAAAATTCCACTTGATATCAACTCAGAATCATGATCTGAACCATCCCCCTCAGTATTCGTTACGGTGTCACTAACACCCATACCTACTTGTATGGCTACCGTATGTACTTGTGCGGAGTGTAAGTGACATCGTAACGAATACTGAGGGGGATGATTCAGCTGATTATTCTGAGTTAATATCAAGTGGAATTTTCCATCGCAAAAGTATAGAATTGAAAATAATTTTAAAAAACTAAAAAAAAATCATGAATTTTGCAACGAAAAATTCCACCTGATATTAACTCAGAATCATGGTCCGAATCATCCCCCTGAGTATTCGTTACGATGTCACTAACACCCTGTATATTAAGTAAGAATCTAAACTACTGTCTCTAAAACATAACACATCATCACGCTTGCGTCCCTGAAGGGTAGATAGACGTATAGCTATGTTTAAGTCCCATGTAACCAGGCACAAATGCTGAATCCAAACATGAATCCGAACTGATAAAGTCGAATTCAGTGGTTTAAAGCCCAAGCCGGACTCGTCAGATAACCACAACTGACAGGCGTATTGCTTCAACAAAGTAGGTACCTAGATACTAATAACCTGCTCAATTCATCTAGTAGTTTCCAATATCGAAGATAAATTATGAAATTCTGATTACTAAATAAAGACAGTTTTAAAAGTGACGAAAAATATTTTCTTTTTTCTATCTAACTTATTTATGAACTTTAATAAAGAAAAATTTAATAATAAGTGCGACATGTTGTCACGTTTTTCTATGACGTCACAGGTTGCTTTTTAGTAAAAAGTAACTGATTTGATTAGTTGGAATCTACCCTATTCTCAAGTTCCCAAATAGTCATCCCAGTAGAAGGCACTAATAAACCAAAACCCTGTACGGTACCAAATCCAATGGACCATGCAATATTATTGTGGATAAGCCCCTCCACTTTGCGAATTGAATAATTGACTTTGCCTGCGATCGAGTTGGATTAGATCGGAAACTTGGAATGGATTTGCTCATCCTACTGTAGATACACTATTTACATTATTCTGTCAATAGAAATCGTAATCGATTTGGTATTATCGAAGATGAGTAGAGTCACAACCTAAAAACTCTATACTTGTATCATTCTTACCAAAATCGCCTTTGATTCAACCAAAAATGATTCAATCTTTTTACTTACGTATATCGTTTAAAAGTATTTTTTTAATTATAATGTAGGCTCGCTTTTGACCGCAATCTCACCTGGTGTTAAGTGACGATGTGGTCTAAGGTGGATCACGCTTACCTAGGAAATGCCAATACATTCTAGCCTTGAAGACTCCCAGATTATCACGTGTTGGAACTTGGAACAGACGACGGCAGACAGTTTCAATCCTTCGCTGTTCGCATCAAAAAGAAAGAAGAAAAACGTTTATGCGGATTGGTATATCCACGACATAAGGATGAAATGCTGCCGACGTCTAATTGTCTGTAGATGGAATGGAGTGGATGGAATTAACTCGTGAAGTCCTCACGCACCCGCACCGAAGTGTATCCTATAAAAGACCGACAGACTAAGCTACTCTTCGTATGTGTGACCTTAGAGTTAAGTATATGATTTTTGTTGTATGAACAGCCTCCGTGGTCAAGTGGTAAGAGCGTTAGACTCACGATCTGGAGGTCCGGGTTCGATTCCCGATGGGGACATTGTCGAAATCACTTTGTGAGACTGTCCTTTGTTTGGTAAGGACTTTTCAGGCTTGAATCACCTGATTGTCCGAAAAAGTAAGTTGATTCTGTGCTTCGGAGGGCACGTTAAGCCGTTGGTCCCGGCTATTAGCCGTAAAAACACCTCCACCAACCCGCAGTGGAGCAGCGTGGTGGAGTATGCTCCATACCCTCTCCGGTTAATTGAGAGGAGGCCTGTGCCCAGCAGTGGGACGTAATAGGCTATTTATGTTATGTTATATAAATTTTGTAGGTTTTTTCCCAAATCTCTCTTAAACCCTCTTATGCCTATAGCTATTGTCAAAAACACTGAAGCTGCGTAACAAGCATTTCGTTTTGATCCCAATAAAAGGCTCTCAAATAAAAGCCCTCAAAGGGATTATGTGCCTACACTTCACTAGCAGTTTGGTGTTAAGGTTGTTAAGGTTTAAAAAGGACATGCGAAGGTCATTTTTACCCGTTTCAGTTGAGAAAATGGAAAGCGTTAAAGCTTTCACCTGGTAAAAAGGTAAGCTAACATTACTAATAATGAATGCCCAAGTAAAAGTGTGGAATTGAAGTATCCATCCATAGGGAAGGCCCGTGCTCCAGCAGTGGGGACGTTAATGGGTTGATGATAATGAAGTATCAGGATCGAAGCAAATGGAATTCTTAGTCTCTTCTTACCACGGTGGGAAATAGGCGTGAGTATGTATGTATGCATGCAAGTGTGAATGAACCAGTGCTTAGGACATCGTTTAATAAAAGTAACTATACAATCTAGTGTGTAGTGAGGTCTGAAAAACTTCTAGGACCAGTACATAAGATCACTAAATCTTTGAGGAGCAATGTATACGTTGTTACAATAAGATTCCCGTTGACATTTAGAATTTACCTTTCAACAGTGTTAAAACAGTAAATAGACAGATACTTTTTAAAAATGGTTATTACATGGATAATGATTATTAAGAAGATATATGAATGCACAGGATTATCTGTCTGGGATTTGATATAAGGCAGAAAGATTACTAAATTGTATAACAATATTTTACGTTTTTTTTTAAAAACGTCTAGGGCCTTGTGCAGACTTTTTTGCAGCTTCTTTTCCCCGACTATACAGGTTGTAAGAAGCTGCAGTACTTTTAGGCGGATACGTTCGTTATGTGAAAAATGACGATTCAAAGTGTAACTATGTTACGTACTGAATAGCCCACCAATGTCGCACCACCAACAAAACGTATGCAGTTGTATAAAGGTATATGCAACCAACAAGACACAGGTGACAACTGCATACATTTTGTTGATGGTGTGAATCCATTGCGCCACCTGATCTCTTAGTAAAATAGTGTATAAACTCTATAGTGAAGCGTATGGTTAAAACGTATGGTATATGATCGCAATATCCTGGTCATAATTCCCAGAGAGAACAGTGACAAAATTCACTCTGAGAGGTGACACAATTTTATTTTGTTTTTCTCAACCTGATTTTTATTTATAATCCATTATGTTCGTAGAATTTGTGGTACTAAAGTATTCCGTAAACGATATGATCGTCTAATATTCGCGATATCATATTAAAGGTTAAATTTAGGCATCGTGAATCATCAAATAGGCTTTATTGAATGTTCTTGTAATTTAATACATTCTCCACGGAATTAATGATACCTAAACCATCGCTTTTTGGGAAGGATAGAGACTATAAAATAAATTCTGTACCAAAATGCTTCGTTAATTACCTCGTTCATATATTTTTATTTCTCTGAATATCATTAATCTTACTTACTTTGTAATGCTCACTGTATAAATAATTATACATATTTATTTAGGTAGTATTTATGTCAGGCACAACTTCAGGATTTTGTTTGTTTTTTAATTCCAGATGTCTCTACATTATATCGAATTATCCCGTTATCTAACCTAACCTGAAGATATGACAGGTTCGATTTTTTACAGAAGCGACTGCCTGTCTGACCGTCCAACCCGCGAGGAAAAATCAGCTCAATACAGCTCACATACCTCTGATACCGATTTCTAATAAATTTCGTAATAAACTAAATAATAAAATAAATAAAGTAAATAATATACTGAACAAACTCACAACGTCACGCTAGAAAAATAAATATTTTAGCAGTATCTGCGAGGCACTATTTCGTTTTTACCACACCCCGGACACTTCATACAAAACCCATCGTTTTGCACAGACACTACACATTAACGATATCGTACACGCGCAGTCTGATGCCTATGCGATTGAAGAATAAACCTCAACCGCTGGTATTATTCCTTATTCTATGATTTTTACTCATAAACTTGTAAATATCAGTCCCGAAAAACAAATTAATAGTATTACAAGTATTATTATAAAATACTTACGTTAAATCTCTGTGACGTCACCTACACACTTGTCGAGGTAATTTTTCCTACGCCTGCAGCGGCCGCTAGATAAAACCCACCATTTTTCAGTGGTTAAAGTTTATTACAGCGCTGAGTAATATATGGCTTTTTTTTTCAAATTTCCCCACCGACCTTCTACCATTTATATTCATCCGTTCTGTCAGTAAGAGACAAATGTCTGGCCCGTCAGTTCGTCAACGCAGTTTTTTAAAGGTTGTACCTCTACTGAAAGCTAGTCTGTTACGACATCAGCGAAGCCCCGATGATTTGATAATCTGTGGCAAAGCTACGCTAAAGCTAGTAACATAACGTAACAAAAGAGACAAAAATGCAAAACAAAAGAGAAGAAGAAAGAGGACAATATGCACTGAAAAGTATCGGCGTCCGGAGGACGTAATATACGATCCCGACGACCCGATTACTCTAGCCATAGAGGCAGCCAGTCAGCTCGCGACACCAAACACTTCAGGACCCCGATACCGACCCCGCCGGCGTGGTCGACGATTTCCCTCATTCAACGCTTATCGCTATCGACCCACTAGGGTCGATTAATTCTTTCAAATATTTTTCCTCTCAGACGACGCCCTGAGCCGAGGTTCGCGCCCAACTGGGCACCCTCAGGCCTGTTGTCTTAAACGTTGTACCGGGTGAGAGCCTTCAGCGCTCCCCATTTGTCCGGCCAAGTAGTTAATGCCATCTGCGGCAAATCTACAATAAGTCACGTCAAAAAAAAATATGCGGCCATACCGAGTATAATGTGTCGGAACTGTTTTTTTGACGTGATTTATTGTAGGTAAATAAATGTACATGCCGTACAAAACTAAAATGTATTACTGTTGCCCCATTAAAGATGAAGTTTAATTTAACCTCTTGCTCTTGCTTGTTAAACAATAGAGTTTGGACTGTAATTGGACGTTGAGCATTAAGCCCTTAACAACATAGGTATTGTTTTAAGTTTACGCGGTTATTATCATAAATTATATGACATACTTAACTAAAAAATATGAGACTCCCGATAATATCCCGAAATATTGGGAGTCTCATATTTCCCTGATTTAAACGCCGTAAGAACCCGTTATTATGTTTTAATTAACATAGGTATTATTACAAAAAAAAACCCGCACTATTACTAAAAAAAACATTTAGGTTTTTTTTTAAGTACATTTTATTGTTAAAAGTGAAATGTGAATTCCAGTCTCTCGCCAAATAGTTCCCATTGGACGACGCACTTTACCCACAAAAATTGAGTTCCTATATTTCATGTCATCATCCTTTCACCCTTTTCCGATATTTCAATGTATTGGATTGTAAGCTTCGAATAAATAAAGTCGATTTATCTCATCGTTGTGATAAGCTTCCTCGAAACAGATAGCAAATGTTTTTTTGTTTGTTATTGCAGTGTGAATATTTTAAAATGAGCCGCAGTAACCCAGTTGCAGAACACTTGACTCTCACTTTGAGGTCGAAAGTTCGAATCCTAGCACAGGCCTAAACCAATGATTTTCGGCCTTGTAATCGAATTCATGTTTGGATCACAAATAATTAAAACGGCCTCCGCGATCCAGTGGTTGAGCGTTGGGCTCACGATCCGGAGGCCCCGGGTTCGAATCCCAGTGGGGACATATCACAAAAAAAACACATTGTGATCCCTAGTTTGGTTAGAACATTACAGGCCTGATTGTCCGAAAGTCAGACGATCCATGCTTCGGAAGGCACGTTAAGCCATTGGTCTCGGTTACTATTTACTAATGTAAATAAGTAGTCGTTACATGAGCCATGTCAGAAGCCTTTGGCGGCGCAATAATAACACTGACACCAGGGTTGATAAGGTTGGTAATTCACATCACAATATACACGATAGAAGAAGAATGAATAGCTGCACTAAAGTCAAGCTGGCGCATATTATTAAGATTAACAACGTATCATAAAATGGAACCATCCGCGTTCCAACACCAAACAACAGTGGTCTAGCAAAAAATACGACTCCCGTATTTCTACCTCAAAAGGTTCAAAGTTATGATGATAACATAACATATACTCACGTGTATATTCTCAAATAGGCTAGTCAGAGATACATCCATCGCAAGATGAAGTAAGCCACGCTTCTGAGCTTTCTGTTAGACCAATGTGTTAAGTTGTGAGCTGTATCGCCGTCTGTAATGGTGAAATTATGACGATAAGACTGAGCAATGTCTCTACATACCTCTAACACGTTATTTCAAAAACATTATTATATTAGCTACATCATGACACTTAAAATTTAACTCATAATTAAGGACTTTCAAATATAATATAGATAGGGTTGTCGAGATTTAACGTGATAATTACCTATTTTATAAAAAATACAATGTAATGGCAGAAGCATATGAAAAAAACTGTTGCTGTAATGAAAAGAGTCATCGTTTACACCCATAAACAAAGATAAATTATGCATAATATGTATGTTATGCATGAAAGTAGAAGGTTAAACGATGAAAAATCTGTACAGCGCCATCTATATTGTTTTTAAGGAACTCAGCCTGGAAAGTCCCTTATTAGAGCAAAGGCTCAGTCAAATATTCTCCCCTTTATCATCTCTCGACCGAATGTGCCCATCACGCTCGCAGCGTTACCCCTTTGGATAGCGAGGGAAATATGCTGCGCTAAGTAATACCCGGACCAAGAGTCGCCAATATACTGCCTTAGCCGCTTGCCCAAATAGTCGATAAAGCGCTTCGCTTCAGAGCCTGTCGGACACGGAGTTTCAACATACATACACATACATAAACTCACGCCCGTAATCCCTAATGGGGTGGGCAGAGCCACAAGTAATCAAAGACAACTTGCAGCCACTGTTGATACGAAGTCCAAAGATGGATATGATGAACCTTATGGTGATAAGGGATCAGCCTACGGAGTTTCAAAAACATAAATATTTAAAAACAAAACAAAGTGTATTACAATTAACTTTGTTATAACCACAAAAACCCTTACCTACACCCTTTTTTCAGTGACGGTTATTTCAAAATTATTTGCGTGTAAATATATACTGTATCTGCATATGAAAGCTTTGAGTACAACGGAATGAACCTTTCTGGGAGTTATTAGGGTTACCTACTCAACGGTGATGGATAAGCATTCATATCCTGATGATGTCAGTGTGCTTTTCATCGTGCCTGACCCTTTTGGGTAATGTTTTCGTAATTTGAATGTGGTTTCAGATTGACGAGGATATGACACTTTATGGAGGACTGACTTTATCAGGTGTTATAAGGTTTAATCTAATTGTCATAAGTTAACTGTCGCGTGGTTGGCTTTTATCAACTAGTTATAATATTCTCATTCTATCTTACCAACGGCAACAGCATAATTATATCTCAAGCCAAGCAAATGGTAATTGAAAATTTACTATTTATATTTATTTATTTATGTTAAAATAGGTCCTGTCAAATTTTCAGGTTATGTAAGCGTACCCTGTGAAAAACGGGATACCTAATGCTAGAGCGATTATGATGGCTATTTATATTACTAAATATATTATTGAACGATATATTTTTGACCTAGACTAACGTATATTGACCAAATTAGAGATGTCATTAGAAAAGGTTCAAGAAGATCTACTCTGAACCGGCGTGCGTGTATGAAACGATTGATGAATGTGGAGAAGCAGGAGAAGTGTGTCAGGATCGAAACAAATAGAATTCCATACTCTCTGCTTACTACGGTGGGAAATACGCTTGAGTTTATGTATATATGTGTATGTTCTTGACTCACTTCTGTGCTAATTTTGTAAATCTTGTATGTCCGTATATGTGTATTTTTTTTTAATGATACACCAATTTATAGTAGAGACTCATTCCTGTAGTCAAACTGTTTCAACAATTTTACAGACATTGAACACTGTAGAACTAGTAGATATGTTTTAATTAATAATTAATTATGATTGAGGGGAGGCCTGTGCCCAGCAGTGGGACGTATATAGGCTGTTTATGTATGTATGTATTATAATACTTTATTTTATCTTCCTTGGAGAGCTTACAGCTAAATATACAATGTTACATACTAACTTAATATCTAAAAGCCATTAACAAGCTTCCACAGACATACACTTCGGCTAAGTCTCCTAAGCGCGTGGGTGTGTAAGAATCGTATTTGAAATAAAGTTCAGTGATCTCTGCCTACCTAAATGGGAAACAGGCGTCTATTCCTTATCTACTTATGTCTTATTTTCATTTGGAGTGTCACAAAATATTGCTGAGCTGACGTCCCTTTTTAGAAATAAGGTATAATTATTATGTTCACTCCTACTGTGTACCTATACCTACTTATATCTAACTTCAGGACCCCGATACCGACCCCGCCGGCGTGGTCGACGATTTCCCTCATTCAGCGCTTATCGCTATCAACCCACTAGGGTCGATTAATTCTTTCAAATATTTTTCCTCTCAGACGACGCCCTGAGCCGAGGTTCGCGCCCAACTGGGCACCCTCAGGCCTGTTGTCTTAAACGTTGTACCGGGTGAGAGCCTTCAGCGCTCCCCATTTGTCCGGCCAAGTAGTTAATGCCATCTGCGGCAAACCTACAATAAGTAACGTCAAAAAAAAAATATTTCTGAAATAAATGATTTTTTTCTATTCTATTCTATTTACACT
This sequence comes from Pectinophora gossypiella, assembly GCF_024362695.1. Classification (NCBI taxonomy): domain Eukaryota; kingdom Metazoa; phylum Arthropoda; class Insecta; order Lepidoptera; family Gelechiidae; genus Pectinophora; species Pectinophora gossypiella. The sequence goes on along the minus strand of NC_065407.1, from coordinate 3,857,385 downwards.
TGACCCGTTCAAAAGAAAATCTGTCAAAGCTAATTAAATGTAGTGCGAATTCAAGAGTAACCACTGTTATAAATATTCGTCCTGAGAAAGCTAAGAAATATCCATTACCAAGATGTCGCAATAAGTACTTGATTTACTGAGGGTTTGGTTGGATTTACTGCCACGATTTGATACAATTGTCTCCGGGAGTCAAGAGGAAGGGGCCCACAAAATAAACTCCCCAAATGCCGTTGAAACCCAGTTTAGATTCGTACGTTTATTACTTTCGACAGAAATTCTGAAGAATCGTATAATCTGAGATTGTTTTCGAGAGATATTTAATTTTAATAACATTAAAATTCAAATTTCAGTAGGTAACTTTGAATCGTCAATTTTTTTACATAATGAATGTCTCATCCGCCTAAAACTACTGCTAAAATGATTATTCATGTAGATAGCATATAAATAGCAAAAAAAAGTACACAAGAATTTGATTTAATTTTAAATATGTGTGCAATAAAGTATTTTATTGTTATTTTAAATATATAGATTATATATTATTATCTTTCATAAAGTACTTACTCTTCATTCGAAATTGAAATTAATAGAAAGTACTCGTACAAAATAAAAGGCTTGTTAATATTTCAATATTATTATTGAATGTTATGAAACAGTTATAGTTCAAATAAAGCTTGTTTATTGGATGAGCTTCAAAGCACGCGCTTTGTCCAACCAATCAGAACGCGCCACGTAACTGCCACACAGCCGCCGCTTGCCAGAGAATCCAGTCCTACCATGCAGAACTCTGAAGTTATCCATGGCCATGACTATTCCTGTAAAACATAACACAACATAAGCTCACGTCCCAATTGGAGTAGTCAGAGGTACATCCATCGCAACATGAACTAAGTACCCTCACCTCACCCAGCATTCTTTCTTATTTCTTTCTGTTAGACCAACGCGAGAGGTGGTGAGCCGTGTAGCCGTCTATAATGGTCGGACCAATTCAAATCAAATACACTTTATTGCACAGAAGTTAATAAAATTGCCAACCACCAATTGTTTACCAACTGTGTTATTGAAAAAATAATAAATTAATAACTCATTGGTGCAAGTCCGGTATTGAGGTTCGAACCGGCCGCCCCGTTTGAGAAGAAAAATATACTTACAGCTATATTCAAAACTCAAATTCAAAACTCGTTTATATTCAATATAGGTCCATCGGAGAACATTAGTTGAAAGTCAAGATGTTATTTTACATCTACTTTATAACCCCAATTTACTACCACTTTGAAACATGTTGACTCTTATGGCTCAACAACACGGTTAATGTTATAAAATAATTGTACAACATTATTAGCAGATCAGGTTTTCTCTGTGGGCGGTCAGCAAAGAAAAAAACATTTCCTTCTTACCATCCAGAACATGTCCACTAAGAGCCCTATCTCACTATGATCTTAAGTTAGTGCAACAGCAATTGCACCACCAATAGTTGACACCAACAAGACACTAAAGTAGCGTTTAAAATACAACTACATACATGGTGTCCTAGAATGCGAAACGGCCCTAAGGAATCCTAAGGGGTCCTCCTTAACCTGACGAATCATTTATGACGGCTTCTCTTCTACATAATTATATTGACCTATTAAATAGCCAATTTGTAGCTTTGTAATAAATTACCTTGAAGATTTTCAAATATTAATCCGAGGAATGTTTCGTACCGAAACGAAAGTATTTATTTAAGGTTTGAAATTATTCCATTCATTCCTTTTATGTTATAATTGGAAGATGATGGATGATTTACTTATTTTATGCTTATTCGAAATTGAAGATTTGTAAGATCCATTTAACAATATAATTCCAAAATATTTTTTTCAAGGATTGTAAGACAGAGTATTTTATTCATCTTGCGTGGTGTTATGGCTCGTGCGGTCGATGATCGATCGAATATATTTACATTCATACTATACCGGGCTTTAGTTTAAACTGCCATTGGTTCGCTGGGTCTTGATAGTAGCGGGCTAGGCTTCGCAAGGAGCGATAGTAGGACCTACATTCTTCACTGTTGGCGAACGCCATTGGAGATCTATCGTAGACGTTGAATCTGGAAAATAATAATTTGACTAAATACCTAATCATTAAGTTTAAAAAAAATCTTGTTTATAAAAAAAACAAACGTGCCATTAAAAAGGAAGACTTGAAGATTATTGAAATCACGGTGTGCGTGCGAATGGTATTTTTAAAACTGATTCTATGCCCTACAGTGCGCTATATTTTTTGTGAACATTGTTTTCGGTTCAAACTGCATGAAAAACAAGTCTTTCAAACTCCGATAACGACTAAAGTAATGGCCATAAAGAATCCATAGTGATAAATGTTCTGAATTTAGGGCAAGCTGCCAGACCGACGTAATACCTATGTTTTTTACGTTGGCCAGAACTTTGAGGTTTAAGCCTAATACGAATGATCTCTTTTTAGTATTCATTTTCATTCATTTCACAGGAAATGTGTATGAGTAGGTTGGTATTCATAAATGCATAAAACTGATTCATAATGATATACAAGTTATATGAATAACCAAACATAACACTACTAGCAACAATGTTGTAGATAATATCTCAACAAGAACATAAATGTGAAATGAGAGCCAAGTTCAATATTATGAAACACATAGGTATATGCCTTGGTTGTTGACTTCAACGACAAAAGAAATGAGATCTAAATGGGTGCCAAGTTCAATGGTCAGTCCTGAAATTAAGTTCAATGGTCAGTCCTGAAATTAATTTATGACAACATAAAATATAATTTCTTCTTATAATTTAAGAAAATATATTGTAGCCTAAGGTCTGATTTGGATAGTTTTCAAAGCGAATACGTGTAATATTACACACGGTGCTGCTCGAAAGTTCTGTTACTTGAACTTGGCTTGACACGCTACCGCGTGTTTAGATATTTTACAGTGTTTACTTAACTCTGATCCAATCTTCGACCTTCTTGTATAGTCAGTAAAATGTATTGGTCAATTGTAGGTGCTACTCTAAACCGGCGAGTAGATATGCATGAAGGTTTTAATGATAGAGGAAGGATCGACAACGCATTTAGTGAAACACTCATTTTCGCACCAAATGATGCAAGAGCAATTTGTTAAAAACTATTGTCCAATTTTAAAGACAAGCTTTCGATTTTATCCCATTGTGGTAATCAGAGTTATATCTATCGCAAGATGAACTTGAGTACTCACACCTCACCGAGCTTTCTGTTCCTAGTTTTTGTTTGCTTCGTTTGCAAGTGTATAAATTCATACCTACATGTTCTTTATTTATTGTATTTGTTCGAGCACGATATTATGTTACAAATTGGAAGCAACGTGTACGGACAAACCAAAGTTGGTTTTTGTTGCACCGTCAACTGTAAAAAATGTATTAAGTACTGTACTTATTTTTAATAAATAAATAATACTCTATTTTTTTTAAATAATATAGGCTTGCGTTTGGCCACAATCACACCTGATGGTAAGTGACGATGTTGGTTTAAGGTGGATCACGCTTACCTAGCAAATGTCTATTCGCTCTAGAGCTGAAGACTCTAAGATTATAACGAGTTGGAAGAACAGATGACAGTAGACAGTCCTTTGCTGTCCTCATCAACATATCTAAATGACAACCTGTTCAATTAATGAAATCAGTTAGTTACCTTATCTGAACAAGATCCTTAGTTTTATCATCAACTTTAATAACTGGTGCTTTATATTTGTGATGATGACCTTCTTCGATGTACTCGGCTTCTACATCGAAGGTTGAGAGGAACTTGAAGTCTTCAGGACTTTCGTCTTTCAATCGATTCGCTCCATAGAAGCCATCGATGAGAAGTGTGTCTCCTCCTGTGCCGTTGGAATGCTCTAAGCAATGAAGAATTTGCAACCTAGAATAACAAAAGAACACCATAACAACATACCTACCAGTACCAGTTGTAGATATACGTACTTAGTAATTAAAGTAAGGTTCATGGTACCCAATAGAAAAACGATACAATATATCAGATTATAGTATTAGATTCAAGATGTCCAGTGTCTCGGGTTTTTGATAATTCCATCACTCTACTCTACTTCAAGTTAAGGTACAGTGTCTAGCCCAAAGCGTACCTACGTTAGTTAACACAAGCTCACGAATATATCCCAATTGGGGTAGTCAGAGGTACATCCATCGGAAGATGAACCAAGTACCCACGCTTCACCAAACTTTCTGCTAGACTAAAATGACAGATGGTGAGCCGTGTCATGGTTCATAATGGTCGAGCATTTTACTGAAAACTGACTTCGTTTCAAACAAATCTTCTCTAGGGATATTAATACTTAATAACTATGAACCTTATGGTGACCAGTGTTAAACCCATCGGCTTTATAAAGGTCCAACATGTCAACAAACATCTGAACGCGTGGTTTTTTTAATTCGCGGGGACCATGGATCAGTAAACTATCTTTTCCAATAAAAATTGGCTATATAAGCCACATGCGAGCACATAAACGTCTGAGTTGAAGCAGTCGCCGTAGCCGAAATTGTCTGGATTACCATCATCATCATCAAATATTTATATGGTTTCTATATATAAAATATATGTTGTGTTGGGAGCCGTGGTAGTCCAGTCGGACGAACGCCTGACTCTCATTGTGTGGTCGCAGGTGCTAATCCAGCACGAGTTTGTTTTCGAATTTATGATTGGATTATAAATGGTTATAATTATTATGATTAAACATCGTGAGGAAACCCACTAACCCCAGAAATCGTGTTTTCGGAATTATGTCACCTAACCTGTTGGTTTGGCTTTCCCTTCGGTTTGGAAGGTCAGGGCGACAGTCGCTTCTGTAAAAATCGGGATCTGGCTAATCTTCAGTTTAGACAAGCAAACCCCATGCAAAACGGGATAACGCTAAGGAGATGATGAGGAAGCGATGAAACAAACCAAAACGGTCGAGTCACTCTCAAGTGATGCTCCCATACTTGGATTCTTAATTATGAAAGGATATATGTAAAGGACGTATATAAAACACACCTTAGCAATGAAACCTCACATTAACCCCAAGTACGGTCACGGGCATTAATATGTATACACTTTGGTAACATGTTACATTAACTTTTTTGACAAATTGAACTGTAAGTCTCACTAAATGTCAAATATGTTAGTGCGACAGAGTCCTAAAGTGGGTACATTATATTGCTCATGACTGTACGTATATCGCTGATCTCACGCCAACAGCGAACGATGCAACCGCTATGGAGATGACATAGGGTTGTTATCACGTTGTTTTTCATGTAGTCGAGTTTCACCGCATCAGATCAAGAGCACTTTAACTTGTTTCTTGCGTTAAGTCAATGTTTGAATTCGCACGTTTGAAATCTGGAATGTTTGTTTGTGTAAACGGAAGTTTTGCCCACACTGGCAGCATTGATTGATCGAGGTTTTGCACGCGCTCTATTACGTAAGCACTTAATGAAAGTTCATGGGATGAAGCTAATACACGGGATGTGAGCAAAAACCTGTTGATAGTCTTGCATTTAGAGAAAAGCTTGGTGTCCTAATAATAAATGGTCAAACGGATAAGTTCTAACGGGATATATTATATTGGCACTTCACATTTTCACCAAAAATGTATGAAAAATACGGTTTTTTTAATTCGAATAAGACCTAAGATATTGACCCTACAGCTTTGGTGCCATAATAATAAATGCTCAGACGGATCAGATCTAGCGGAATATAGCAAAATTATTTTTTGGCCGGCACTTTGACTTCTGGGCCGAAATCCGATGATCTCCTTTGTGATGATGATGATAATTTCTACACGATAAAACGGGCAGGAAGGAGGAAGGAGAGAAGCAAGGAGAGAGAGAGATAGAAATATATATATTTATATATATATATAGCTTACCTGTACTGTCGAATTTATTTATAAGACAACCTATTAAAATGAGATACATTTTATAGATACTGTCCTGTGAAGTCACCATAAAAGCGTAGCGTAGATGTTTGTTCATTAGGCAGTGTCTAGTAATGGTTCCCGTTGTTGCTGCTGGGTGCATGAATTCAGACATCAACAAACAAATGAAAATTACAACAGAACTACTCGGAGCCGTTTATCCCGGTAATTCTGTTGGCAGTACTGTCAAAACATAATTACTGATTAATAGAACTGTGCAACAGAACTGGTGGGCGTAAACTCATAAAAGCGGCCAAACGTCGCACACATTGTTAGGTACTTAATTAAATTAAATTCGAAAACAAGTCGAACAGTAAAATGAGATTGATTTTTGATCATCTTAGATGGGCTTCTTTTTCGAGTATTTTATTATTTATCTTTGTCTCAGTCAAATACCCAAATATAAGTTTAAATATAAGGTGAAAACCTAACCCTAAACCTCATTCATTTGTTTTCCTAATGTTTCTTACTGCGGTTTATTATTGTATATTTCTGCAGATAGCAATCGCTGTACAAATCAAGTGTCGTAATGATGTCGTAGAACAGGGAACTTAAAGTCTCTTTTGTATAAATTATATTTGCAATAGCTTGTCCGTTTTTACAAAACACTGTGAAACTATGAATACTAACCTTTTGTAACCTATTGTTTATTTTTTTCAAGCATTTCACTACACTAAACGCAAGTTTCAATTTCATCCATGTAATAACGTCAGCCAAGCTTCACAAAGGAGATTTCGATATCACCCTGTATGTTGAACTGAAAGGAAACTTTTAGCTTGCGTCTCTGGTGTGGTTACAAAGTGATTAAATTTAGTTAACGTTGTTGTAATTTTGTCAACATCCAAATCGAATCAAATACATTTTATGCACAGAAATTAATTTTGCAGACACACACAACTTCCCTAAAATTGGGGGGGACGGGACGTTTGTATGGAGCGTTCCGCAATTTTCAAGGTAGAAAGCTAAAAATTGGTATGCGGAGTGAAACGTGCATCATTTTTTTGTGGAAATCTGCCCCCAACCCTTTCAAGTAGCAAGCTAAATTTTCGTACCTACATTAGGAAAGGGAAACCGAGTTATATCGAATTCAACGCGAGCAAAACCGAGGACAAAAGCTAGTGTTAAAAAAGAAGAAAAAAAGATCAAAGCTCTGTTAATGCATCGTGGAACCATTTCCTTTTGTTTAATGTAAGTGAATGTTGAAAAGAAAAAATACTTTGTTGTTAGTTTCCTTCCTGAAACGTAATTTAATTGCCTAATAAAACCATCTTATTCACAAATAACCTTTGTTATAGACCCCGACATCGATACGGCTACTGTAATGTAATTTTATCCAATTCGCACTAATTACCATCAAATTGTACAACAAAATCCATTTTAAACCTATATAATTTCCTTTTACGCCGACAAATTGGGACAAAGATCTTTTTTACGACGTCGTTATCGCCAGTTTTACGTAAATCCTAAAACCAATTTGATTATCGAATAATAAAAAGACAAAGTGTAATCGCCGTTCATCTTCACGGATGGACGCTTTAATTTGAGAAGTATGCTTACATTAATATCTTGAGTTTTTCCATAAAATTAACTTAGCGCCCTCTTTCCATCTACTTACTTTCTTATAATTTATTCTTAGGTAAACCGGAACACAATTTAGTATTCTATTCTTAAAATTATTACCGGGTGAGAGCGTTGAGACTCTCCAATACGGCCAATTACGCAGCGAATTTCATTCGAAGCAAATCTAGAATAAACGCAGCCTTTTCTTCAGAAGTGATAGATTAGTCCGATACAGCGATGTGATAGGTTTGCATTTACAGAAGGTTGATACATAATGAGGCACATTTTGTACATACACCAAAACGCAGTATTCCTTCCAAGATAACTTATGAAATCTGATGTATATAGACGTAAAATTGCTTATGAATAATATAATAACCTCAAGCTTACACGTGATAACAACATCACTTTTGAAACGTGCAGTAACGACCAGTCTCGTGGTAAAAGGTGAAGGCGTGTTCAACACTTTTATTCAAAGTGAAATTGCTTGTAGAGAAGCAATTTTTCTATTTATATGTAACTGTTGGGTCCCGTAACCGCTATTACTCGAACCCAAGAAAAGCTGAATAGGACTGCCGTGAACGAATTGCTAAACAGAACCCGAAAGCACGCAACAACTAACAAGAGAAACCTTTCCGAATGCTCTGTGAAATAATAATGATGGCAGGTCTTGAAAGGCGTAAAGAGGTGCTTAATAAATAACGTTTTTCTTCGATGAATTCAAGTGATGAATGAAAAAGGGAGGACAAGAAAAAATAGGACCGTGAGTTTTAGAACGATTATCATTTAATTAAAGACGACAGCGAATAGAAGGACACAACGATGATTGATTCACTTATGTTCCGTCGCAGCCTTAATGTGATTAGCACATTTAAAAAATGGCTGAAGCAAAAAATTGTGATGCGCTGCGGAAAGGTCAGACGCGAGATCATTTTCCTTGAATATTCATTATCTAGGTACTTAATAATTCTTGGCAGAATTTAAGAATCCAATAATGCTATTTATTATGTTTATTATTTGCTGTTTTTTAAATGCTTCCACATACCTAAAATAAGTACAAGATGACGCGTCTGAGGATGCTCAAGAATACATTGGTGCGAAACGGCTATGCCATCAGAGATGCGTGTGTTGCTGTCGATTCCATTATGATACAATAAGGGATTTTCCAGGCCACGGTCCCCAAAAAATATATAGATAGCCTGGAAAGACCCTCATTATATTACGAATGGATACGATACCAATGCTCGCGGCGCGTGAGCTGAGAAAAAAAAACTAGGCTGACAGTTTTCTTTGAAAACCGACAAGAGTTCGTCGTTGACAATTCCTCGACGAACAGATGACGACGGAATAGAGGTAATATTTAAGAAATCGCATAGAAGCACAGAATTTGGAGAAAACATCGATCACGCTGAGAATGGGTCAGTATAAGGGTTCTGTAGAGTTTGCTGTTGCGAGCTGATTAATCGCTTCTATTACTACATTAATCTGGTCAAGTATTTCCTTTGTTCAGAAATATCACTAATATATAATAAAGTTTCACGTTCTCAGCGTTAAAGGAAAGCATCGTGAAGATACCCACATTCATGAGAAATACATTTACGGAGGTATGTGACCTAACCAGTATTGGGCTGGTTTTCCCTTCGCGGGTTAAAAGGTAAGACAGACAGTCGCTTCTGTAACAAACCGGTCCTGTCAAATCTTCAGGTTACGTAAGCGGACTCTGTGAAAAACGGGATAACGCTAGGGAGATGGAGATGGATATGATAAAGAATTGTACCCACCCAGCTGCTTCAGTAAAGTATGTGTTGTCATTATGCACTGCTAAGGGCAGATTGGTATACGCGGTGTCGGCGTGGTCAGCTCTCGTGGTGAACTCCCACATACCACCGAAAATTGTGTGTTGAACGCCACCCAGAGCCGTGCATACTTTCTCTGTAGCCTCCACTGTCGGTTCAACCTGAAACAAATACATCATACACACGTAAACAAACGAACACACTTATGCGCATATTTACTCTACACCTAGAAGTTTTATATTTGTTAATTTTAAATATCAAGATCGTAGTAAGTGGAACTCCGTGCTGTCTACCTACCCCAACGGGAAATAGGCGTGATATTATTTATACAGAGTGTTACTGTCATCGTAACGAATACTGAGGGGAATCATTCAGCTCATAATCAAAAGATTCAGAGTTAATATCAAGTGGAGTTTTCCGAAATCACACAAACGAAATCGTATTCTGGTCCCTGCGATACAAGCTGAGCTTACTGCAGGGACCACCGCATATCTAGAACAGTTGATCATTTTATAGTGGTCTGTATTTTATTGTATAATTATATGTCTACATGTTCAATATACGATCATTTTATGACTCTCATTTTAGGTACTTACTCTATATTAGCTGTTAAGCTGTTCTCATACGGCACCAGTATAGGCTGTTGGCACCGACATTGTTGGCCATCAAGCGGTCGCCAAGTACGCATTGACTTGTATAAAATCCGTCGATGCCTAACACACGAACACCGTCTCGACGCGAGGGGCACCGTTAAAAAACCCGCGTCATATAAGAATCGCCTTACCAACGATAGACACTTCGAGTTTATCTGTTTCATCTAAGCCGCTGGATCGATAATTTCCATAGGTACATTATAGATGCGCGATGATGGATGCTTAACGCCCTGGCCCAGGACAACCCGGACATTGACCTGTACAGCTGTTTGGTTGCCAAATTCACAGATGTAGCATTTCGCTATTGTTCTAGTTAAAATAGAGGTAATAATAATTGTTATGTATTATGTGTGTTTGTTTCAGTCGAATTGGTTTTAACTGTAATGGCTGAATGTAAAACTGTAAAAATAAAATAAAAAATAAAAAGATAAATCGAAATCCAGTGAGGGATCCTGACGTAGTGTATTTTCTAAGAATATAGTTACTAAGTATTTATACTTAGCTAGAGTACCAGCTTTCGATGACCCTACAAACTCCACAATCCACAGACGAAGTCGCGGGCGGATAGACAGTCTCTAATAAACGCCAAATGACCAGTACGGCACGTTTCCATTCAATTTTCTGTCCTTTATTGAAAACCAATATTTATGGGTAAACTACCAAAATACACCTAAGTGCCTAGGCTTTAAGATAAATCCGGTACGAAAGCGGTCTAGCGATTTGGAAGCGAGCCAACTAACTGAAACGGTTTTCAATTTTGAAAATAGTGATATTAGAGGTCTTGAAAATCTGGGGATAATTATGCCTGGGTGTAACTTACGTTTATTAAAATGTATATGTTAAATTTTCTACGTGTGAGTTGTGTTGTGTTGTTATTAAGCCTAGAGCAACTATTTATTTGTCCTCATTTCTGTATCTTGTATCCTGTGCGCTCAATTAAGCTGTATACTGGTATACAGGGTGTTAGTGACATCGTAACGAATACTGAGGGGGATGATTCAGGCCATGATTCTGAGTTAATATCAAGTGGAATTTTCCGTCACAAAATTATGTTTTTTTTATTATTTTCAATTCTGTACTTTTGCGATGGAAAATTCCAGTTGATATAAACTCAGAATAATAAGCTGTGTTTCCTCCCTTAGTATTCCTTACGACGTCACTTACAGAAACCAGGAAATATTTATTTATTTATTTATTCACAATGCACATAGTCATTACCGGCAATCCCAATTCGACTATGTAATGCAATTTTACTTAAATATTATAAACCCAAAAGTTTTACAACAAAGTCTGTGAATTTCGTCAACGAACACGTAAATAGATCGATGTCAGTATGGAGTACGCAGATAGCATTAATGATCTTTAGTTCGCGCACTACTGGAGCACAGCTGCCGAGGTTGGTTGATTATCTATGGTCCAAATATGAATTCAAATTAAAAATCGCTATCAGTGGTTTAGAGCCCCAACCGGGCACCGAAGCCGTCACACTACGGCGTAAGTCACGCGTTTTCCAAACAGGGCTATAATGGATTAAAAAAAGTATAATATCTCATCTTATCTTAGAATCGAACTCCTGACCATGAGCCCTACAACGCACTTACCACTAACCACTACACTTACGTGGCCGTTAACTATCTTAAACGTTCTAGATTGCTCGCATATATTCCAGTATTATCACCACTAGTACAAATACATTTACATACCCCTTCAATCAAAGCCACTCCATAATCAAGAAGAGACCTGAACACGCTACGGGCGACGTCCACAGAGCTAAGAAACTCATCGACACGGACCCTTGTTATTTTATCGGCGATATTGCCATGCCAGAGCATAGGCTTGAGTCGGCGACTGTCGCTCCATGTCTTGTAGTCGAATTGTTGCAGAAATTCTGCGCTGTATACCGATTTATGTTTGTCTTCCCCTGAAAAGGCAAAATATAACTTTAGCTGCCCACTGCTTTGCACACATAGCGTACCTATGAGTGTACTAATTATAAATAATTTATTCATAAAAAATATATATATCGAGGGTTGAAAGGCAAATGGGTTTAAGCGACATTTTGTGAACTTTACAGGAGAGCCATTTAAAGTTTTATTTTTTCGAAAAAAAATCATATAAAAAAAACTACTGAATCAAAAGTGTTCAAAATGCTAAGAATTATTTTAAATTAAACGTTGCACAATTCTGTATTTATTTGGTTGGAAAAACACATCAGTTATAGATTTTAGAAGTCGCTTAATACAAAATGCCTCAATTGAACTTGTTCAATACATGAACATAAATATTGAAAGTGTATAACAACTTTTTATTTTTATAGTTTTAAAATGGTAACTTTAGTATTTTTGTAATGTGGCAACATTGCCATTTGTCTTTTCTCTCTTCTTGACAATGTCTTGCGAGCGGTCGGACGTTGTCCGATCTTAAATTAATATTTTTACAATAGTGAAATCCATATTTCCAAGTTACTTTGTTTTATTTACAAACATAAGTGGTCCTTCGAAAATTAAAATAACAATCAGTGACCTGTGATGTGTTTTCGTCGTGTTACGCCGAGTGATACTTGTGCGTGGTGGTTGAACAATGTTCTATTGCCCCGGCGAAATCCTCGCTCAGTACATTGTTCTGGGCGATTACAGAATCATTTCATCGAAGTTGCTACAACGATGGTTGTGGTTAAAGTCGCAAAGTATGTGCGACTTGGATTGCAGTTCAACAATATGGATTGTGGGTAAACTTAGCTACCCACGAGCCGGTATGTGAAACCATTATTTTTCCTTTCCAAATATATTTCTTCGTGTCTACAATGTTGGCACTACTGACGGATACTGGCGCGAGGCCATCTTACATGAACTGTCACTGTGTATCTGACATTTAATATTGACAACTGCTGTCAGTCGTCGTGTTGTTCGGCTTCAACTTCAATTTTCTATACATCTGGAACTTACGATTACAAATGTTTTGTGCGGCTAATATTAGTGCGTTTTGAATAAAAAGTGATAACAAGTGTTGTCCGTTGTGCGTTCTTACTTCTTCATACGGTTCTATAATAAAACACAATGGAAGAACTTAAAAAACTTAAACTTTATCGCGGCTCGTGTAAAGGAGCTTTGACGCGAATTCAAAACTTTGTTGATGACCAGGTGAAGCTTTCCTCAACCACCTTGGATGTTTTACAAGCACGGAAGGATAAGCTTGTAACATTGTTGCAGCAATATGAATCCATTCAGGTGGATATTTTAACTTTGGACGAAAAGGACTCTGAGGATGTTGGTATCTTTGAAGATGCATATTATTCCACACTAGCTAAGCTCAATGAAGCTATTAGAACGAAATCTGAGCCTTCTCAATGTACCATGGACACTTCCAAACTTCCAAATGTTGAAATCCCAATATTTGACGGACAGGACTTCACAAAATATAAACCATTTTATGAATTATTTGTTGCTGTTATTGATAATAACCGAGCATTGACGGATGTCCAAAAACTATTTTATTTGCGGAAGTATCTAAGAGATGACGCGTTATCTATTATAGTCAACTTACCGCTTGTTGGCAAATCCTATAAGGAGGCTCTCGAATTGTTGAAAAAACGTTATGACAATAAAACACGTTTGATTTGTAATCACATAAATTTAATTTTGGACATACCGACAATGCAAAAGGGTACGGCGGCCTCTATAAGGACTTTTGTCTCCCTAGTTAAACAGCAGTTTTACGCTTTAAAAAATCTTGACGAACCAGTTGATAACTGGGATCGCTTGTTGTTTTGTGTTCTTTCTAAAAAACTTGACTTGTATACGAACAGGGCCTTTCATTTGGATCGTAACCCTGAAATGTTGCCAACAATGGCAGAATTTTTATCCTTTTTAGAAAAGCGTGCTATGGCGCTGGAGGATACTATCCCCCTAAAAGGGCATATTTTGGAAAATAAGTCAAGGCCTGCCATGCGGGTTGCCAATTTTTCCGCACAGTCACCAATGACTTGTGCATATTGTCATAAAAATGATCATGCAATTTTTAATTGCCCACTGTTTAAGATGGTCCCTATAGAGACCCGTCTGACTTTTGTTAAAGATCACAAATTGTGTTCCACATGCTTAAAAGGTCATGCAGACAATGTCTGTAAATATAAATTCAAATGTAAGATTTGCAAACTGTCTCATAATACACTTTTGCATATTGATGAAAAACCTGTATCATTGTGTTCAAACAATAATATTTCAAATTGTAATATTTTGTTACCTACTGTCAAGGTTCAAGTCACAGACAAACATGGTCGTAACATTATTGTTCGAGCTTTGCTTGATAGTGGCAGCCAGGCTTCTTTTATCACTACTTCTCTGGTTGAAAGGTTGTCCTTGGCACCTTCTGCTCAATCTACCAATATTATTGGTATTGGAAATAAAGCCACAAAAATTGACAAGGTTGTCAATCTGCCAATACATTCTTGTGTGCATAAAAACATAAAGTATGATCTTGATTGTTTTGTTGTTGATACCATCACAACACCACAGCCCCAACAAATCATAAGTATTTCCAAGTTAAATATTCCATCAAACATTCAACTGTCAGATAGTGATTTTAATATTCCTTCTGAAATTTCAATTCTGTTGGGAGCTGACATTTATTTCGACTCATTGTTGAGTGGCTGTGTAAAATTGTTGGATGGGCCTGTTTTACAAAATACAGTTTTTGGCTATATAGTTGCTGGTAAGACAGGCTTAAATAATATTAATTTGTGCTCAAACTTAGTTTCAAATTTTGTTATTTGTGACGAAAGAAAATTAGAAGATATTATGGAGAATTTTTGGACAACCGAGAAAGTGTCTGATCCAGCTGAGACAAAAATTTTAGATGACTTTCAAAAGGCAGAGACAATATTTACTCACTCTATGCAAACGGTGGATAATACATTTTATGTAGATATGCCCTTAATTTGTGATAAAGATCAGTTACAACTTGGAGACTCGTTCTCGGTTGCCCTGCAAAGGTTCCTTTCATTAGAACGCAAATTGCAACAAAATCCGATATTATTGGACGAATATAGAAAGTTTGTAGAGCAGTATGTAGAACTGGGGCATGCCAGGGAAGTTGATATTGGCTCTAATGATGTGTATGATGGTATGGTTTATTTCTTGGCTCATCATGCTGTCTTCAATGAGGATAGCAAGACCACAAAATTAAGGGTGGTCTTTGATGGAAGCATGAAGTCTAAAAGTAAAATATCATTAAATGATGTCATGCTGAATGGCCCGGTTGTGCAGGCCGAGTTATTTGACATTCTTCTATTATTCCGCACATATTTATTCATTTTGATATGTGATGTTGAAAAGATGTTTCGATGTGTTCGCATCAACAGTCACCATACAAGTCTTCAGAACATACTTTGGAGAGATCATCCCAGTGAGCCCATACGTTGCTTGCAGTTGCAGACTGTTACCTACGGTTTGAAGGCCTCTACCTTTTTGGCCACTCGGTGTCTGGTAGAGCTTGCTAATAGGCATAAAGACAAGTTCCCTCTTGCTGCACAAGCTATGTTATCTAATACGTACGTCGATGACGTACTTGCCGGTTGTGACAATGTGGAGCAGCTTGAAAGTTTAAAAACTCAACTTATAGAGTTACTCAAATTGGGTAATTTTAACCTTCACAAGTGGTGTTCTAATCACCCTTCGGTCTTGCAGGACATTCCATGCAAATTGAGATATTTTGAGGATATTGACCTTAATAAAGACAACATAATTAAAGCCTTAGGTCTGAGGCATGATGTTGTTTTTGATAACTTTTATTTTCAGACTCCACCACAATGTGGTGAGGATATGAGTACAAAAAGAAATGTACTTAGTTACATAGGCAAAATATTTGACCCATTGGGCATTATAGGGCCTATTATTGTTGTTGCAAAATTGATAATGCAACAATTGTGGTCTATTAAAATTGGTTGGGACGATGTCCTTCCTACGAAATATGTCCAACAATGGGACAAATTTCTTGCTTGTTTAAAATTGATGGACAAGATTTCAGTTCCAAGGTTCATGCTGTGTGATAGTTTTACTTATATTGACTTGGTGGGTTTTGCTGATGCTTCTCTGAAAGCTTATGGCTGTTGCCTTTATTTAATGTTGCTGTTATTGATAATAACCGAGTGTTCAAGTGAACCTCCTTTGCTCTAAGTCCCGTGTGGCGCCGTTGTCCAAGATACTTACCATTCCCAAATTAGAGTTGAATAGTGCTCTTCTCCTTGCCCAGCTAACACAGAGGGTTAGTAAAATTCTTACCTCCAGGTTTCCACACTCCATTCATTTGTTCAGCGACTCACAAATCGTACTTGCTTGGATTCAGTCGGGTAGAATAAAGGCTAATACGTACGTGAATAATAGAGTTCAGCAAATTGTTGACCTTACCGACAAATCGTGTTGGTCCTATGTCCGCTCCTCTGATAATCCGGCAGATCTTCTCTCGCGTGGCGTAGACCCGCAACATCTTCAGGGTAATACTCTGTGGTGGCATGGCCCTCAATTTTTATTATGTTCGGACATACTTCAAGAAATTCCAGTCAATTCTAATGAACCTGATGTAGTGGATGATGAAATTCCTTGTCTTCTACAAAGTGTAGAGCAGTCTCTACCTTTTGATTTACTAGAGAAATTCTCAAGTGTGAACAAACTGCAATGTGTTATTGCATACATTTATAGATTTTACAATAACACACTCAAAAAAGATGTCGTTAAGGATTTGGCATTGACTCCTAAAGAGTTAGATCTTGCCTTGTCAGTTATTATTCGTTCTGTACAACGTAAATATTTTTCAGAAGAGATTTCTTCCATTTTGAACAACAAAAAATTTAAGTCAGGTATTAATAATCTGCATCCTTATATTGACGCTCATGGGTTGCTCCGCGTGGGCGGGCGACTACAAAATGCTGGTATCCCGCAAGATAGAATGCACCCTATTATATTACCAAAGAATTGTCACATAACCTCTTTAATAATTGAAAGAGAACATCTTCGTTTGTTGCACGCCGGTCCCAGGCTAATACTTAGCTCACTATCTCAGAAATTCTGGATTGTTAGTGGCATCCGAGAGGTCAAAAAGGTATTGCACAAGTGTTTGAAATGCGTTCGCCTGAAGGCTGATACTGCACGACAGCTTATGGGCTCTCTGCCA
This sequence comes from Pectinophora gossypiella, assembly GCF_024362695.1. NCBI lineage: Eukaryota > Metazoa > Arthropoda > Insecta > Lepidoptera > Gelechiidae > Pectinophora > Pectinophora gossypiella. The sequence goes on along the minus strand of NC_065407.1, from coordinate 3,840,259 downwards.
GCAGAAAGGGTTACGCCTACAAGGCCATTTCAGCATGTCGGGATTGATTTCTGTGGACCTTTTAATATAAAAGTTTCTCGGATTCGGAAACCACTTGTCACTAAGGGTTATGTGGCAGTGTTTGTATGCTTTTCGACTAAGGCTATTCATGCCGAACTTGTATCGGATCTCACCACGCCTACTTTCTTGGCATGCCTCAAACGCTTCATTGCTAGGCGAGGCTTACCTTCTAAGATTTTCTGCGATAACGCAAAAACCTTTAAGGGTGCTCAAAACCAATTAAAAGAATTGTATGACTTGCAGTCATCAAGATCTCATAGAGACTCGGTTTATAACCTTTGTAAAAGTAACTGCATAAAATTTATGTTTATACCCAGCTACTCCCCTGAGTTTGGGGGCCTTTGGGAAGCCGGGGTCAAGAGCATAAAATACCACCTCAAGCGTGTTATTGGAAACCTATGTTTAACGTATGAGGAGTTTAACACTGTAATAGTACAGATTGAGGGTGTTCTGAATTCTCGACCTCTGCTTTCCAACCCCAGTGAAGGTGGTTATTTGACCCCAGGGCATTTTTTAATTGGTACGGCTTTGTCTAGTTACCCCGAGGTGGACTTATTGGAAATTCCAATAAACCGTTTAAAATTTTGGAAAGTTGTTTCTAAAATTAAACAAGATTTTTGGCGTGCTTGGTCATCTGATTATCTTACTCAACTACAGAGCCGTCCCAAATGGAAACATAGCTCTCCTAATTTGAAAATAGGTGACCTTGTACTTGTTAAAAACTTAAACACCCCACCTTTAGAATGGCCTATGGCCAGAATTGTTAAGGTTTTCCCAGGGAAAGATGATAATGTAAGAGTGGCTGAGGTCAAATTTAATAATAAAATATATTTAAGGTCTATAGCTAAGTTATGTCCTCTTCCTATAGAGTGATGATTGTACTCTAAGAAACCAATATTCACCTGTGGACAGTGGCTGCTCAGTTTATTGACTGGCAGCTGATCCCAAGACATTGTCGTAGGGCTGGCCACAGGCGAATGTCGGCATTAATTTTATCATTATTAACAATGATAACTATTCACATAGGTGGATAAGTAGAGTCAGTAAAGATAGCAACTTTGTTTGTTTTTTAACTACTGATTAGTAAATTTACTTTGCACCTTTAACTGTAATTTAGCTTCATAATCTGGGCTTCTGTGTTTAAAGATTAATTTGCTTCTCTGTTAACTTGCCTGCCCAACTATGTTCAATACATGAACATAAATATTGAAAGTGTATAACAACTTTTTATTTTTATAGTTTTAAAATGGTAACTTTAGTATTTTTGTAATGTGGCAACATTGCCATTTGTCTTTTCTCTCTTCTTGACAATGTCTTGCGAGCGGTCGGACGTTGTCCGATCTTAAATTAATATTTTTACAATAGTGAAATCCATATTTCCAAGTTACTTTGTTTTATTTACAAACAGAACTAAATTACAGTTGAAGGAAAAACGGTTGATATCCACTAGAGCCAAATATTGGCTAAAAGCAAAATGCTTTAAGAGACCTCTCACTTATTAGTTTGACTAAAGCTAAATGAGTTAAACGACTTCTTAAAAAAAGAAGACTAGAGGCAAATCAGCTTAACCTCCATAAAAGGTTATATGACAGGGAAGGAAAATATCTTAAGTGACCATCCGCTACTAATTTCAATTGTATGAAATCCAAATATTAGTAAGATCGGAAATAAAGTCGGTCCTTAAGCCGTTTTTCCTGGGAGAGATTTTAGTCGGGCAAGGCATTTAGAGATATTTGTACCTTACAATATTAGGAAAAATCACGGCGGATATAATGAGTAAATCGATTTAATTAAGAAACAGGATCTAGAATATAACCATAAAGATTGTTACACATGCTTAATTCGACTTTTTAAGTATATGGTAAACCGCGTATGATGGCGGATGACAGATGACTGTCACCAACTGAATGCGGGCAATAAAAGAAACAAATAGCTTTGAAAAAGTCTTAATATGCTTATACTCTGTGCTGAATTTAATCTCACTATCACAACCTGTTTCCGATTTACTGAAAAATTTAAGACCACGTGGCTGGATGCAAGTTCCAAGCACTGGCTCCTACTAGATGGTACGCGGTACTAGGACAGACTGCAGTGAAGTACTGATTGCTCTCATATTAAGAGGCGGCCAGGGGTGGGTAGATCAGCGACTTGTTTGATCAAAATTTCTGTTACATTTGCGCCTAAAACCTCCACTTCGAGCTGGCCATAAGATACCGTCGAAGTTGACAAACAATAACAGAACTTGATCATGCTTTTAAAGCCGAGATACGTCGGACATCGCAGCAGACACATCTGTCGATGAGATAATATAGATGATAATAATAATAAATAGATGGTGTTCCTTTGCCGAGCATTTTTATAGCTGTGCTCTGCTCTACCGAAGTTATTGGTTGGTAAACCAGACCGCAAAACTAAGATTGGTGCGATGGTTCTAACGTGAAAATCAGCTCGTGGGGAACTACAAGCGGGCTTTTCTGTCACCATATGTCTCAAAAACAAATGCCAGGTGGAATAAGCTTGTGAAATTCAGCTCTATGCTGATTCCTATCAATCCAGTTCCGGTAGATTTTCGACAGCTTCAAGACTGTTTTCGGCCACAAACTTTGAAGAGAGTTTCAATCTACAACAAGGAAAAGACCCAACGCCTCACTGATCAGAAAGACTTATTAGCAGCGCTTTGGACACATTTTAACGATGTCTTAAATCCCAATAGTAATCCCAATAGTGACTTGTTTGTTACAACATATCGGTCGAGTTTGTTACAACATGGTCGGGGGTTTCGCTTAAGATCTAGCGGCACCCCCGACCTTTGAAGAACTTCTTACCGCGCTAAGAAGGATGACGAATACCAACACATCAAAAATACCATCTGAACTGTATAATATGCCAACACATTAATAACTGGTTATACAAACTCATCCTGAAGATATGGGAGTCAGCTGCTGGAATGATTTTAGCCTTCTTCCTCTTTGCGAGTCGATGGCGATCGATATTAAATTTTAGCCTTAACGTTATTCTATCCCGTGATGCAGAAAAGGTACTTCCGGAAACCCAATGATGATTTTGTCCGGACAGAGATATGGGGGTACGGTTTTGTTATTAAACAGATTCAGGCCAAAAGGCTTGAACAACATCGGCCTTTGTTATATGCTGCGTGAGGCTTCACGCGGCTTGTGGATTGCTCTAAAGAAAACAGATTGTCCTGAAAAGTTATGACTTATCCTGATACGACAATATCATGACGACATGATGACGACAGTTTGATTTCAGAACAGAACTTTCAGAACTTTTCAGAGCTATTCGTCGTTACCTACGGCGCGAAACAAGGCTATGTCATAACACATGGAGCCATGGTTCGTAGTCTATTTTCTTTATATATCGCTTCTGTATCACGCATAAGTGGGATACTCTGTGGAATTGTTATTTATAGCTTAATTGAAATTAAGGCTAAAATGAATAAGATCATTTTTGATCTCTCACGTCTCACATCTATGCGTCAGTTAACCAAACTGGCCGAGGAATGGCCGATTGAATTAAGTCATACACCAGAATATTTATAGTTTTGTGCAAAACCCTTTTAAAATAACCATCCAGAGGATGCTCCGGGGATGTAGCTTCTTCCAATGTTGCTTTAAATGGTGCTGAGCTGGAGGAAGTTTCAAAATTAAAATATTTGGGTTCTCAAATATGAAATGACTCCAAAGTCATCGAAGTTGCCAGCCCGGATAACAGGTGCGGTGGCAGCCTTTGGAAAACTTAAAATATTAGTGTACAAAGTCTCAGCGGCGCGTCTAAGGTCCATCCTTCGCATAAAGCGGCAAGATGGTTTTCCAATAACAGAAGTATTACGTCGTTCTGGCATATTCGGAATAGAAGCTCTCATCATAAAACATCACCTACGATGGTGCGGTCACGTCATGCGAATGGATGACAGAAAGGTTTTCTATTTCGAGGTGTCTAGAAGGAACTGTAAACAAGGTGAACAATACCTGCGGTACAAAGACGTACTCAAGCGCAACCATGTGGCTTTCAACATGCCAACTGATAGTTGGGATGAGTGTGTCTGAACCTGGAATAGCGCGTGATATAGTCCTCGAAAATCTTAGTCCAAGACGCCAAATACGGAAAACTCAACGGAAACCTTCCTACAATTACACGGTAAGCTCGGCTGGCCAGCTTGATTGTATGCCATGTTACCAGATCTTCAATTCGAAGTTCGGTTCCGCTAGCCAAAGTCTACCACAACAACGACTTGGGATAGACACAAATAGAAGTCACCATCAACGGATACGGCTTGGGTGACATGATGACACGCACACTCCCGGTCTTCCCAATCGTAATTTTTAGCTGTGTGAACCGCCCAGCCAGGACCTGCCCATACTTATTTTGATATGTTGAAGTGATGCGGGCACAAGGTTTCATACAAAATTGCGATGACTGAAATGTTAACATTATTTCTTTTTTGTTTTGGAAAAACGTTTTAAGTCCTTTCAAAAGAAAATGATAGTTGTTTTATACGACAAAAAATTTAAAAAAATGTAGCATAAATAGCTGAAGTCAAATTCTATGAATATTTTCGGTAAAGGCAAAACAGTTCAAGTGCCAATTTTACTTTTAAACTGTCGAAGGCAAAACGGTTGAAGCGACAATATTTATAAAATCTGGATTAAAGCAAAAAGATTTAAGCGCCAAATCTATTTTCGTTTCGTCTAAGGACAAATGATTTAACCGACTTATCTATAACAAAACACTGTCAGGGAAAACGCTTTAACAGACTTCAAATCATGAAAATGAAAAGACATAACAGCTTATGTGACCGACTCATATCCCGGAATACGACTGATTTGCCACCCGCCCAGAATTTTGTGCATTTTTTTGTCGGTTAAAACACGGGTTTTTAAAAATGTACCCAAAGTGCTAATTGGTTGAAGCGCCAAAAAGTAGCTTCGATTGATCTGAAACCAAGATCAGTCGACGCGGAAAAAATCGCTGATTCCGAATATATATATAAGTCAGTTTCGCCCAAAATGTCGCTTAAACCCATTTGGCTTTCAACCCTCGATATATATACTTCCTAATGTCAATCAAAAATTGTACGGTGATAATACCCGAAATTTTGAAATTATTTATTGGGTGGTAAGCCAACTGTGGCAACTGTCACTGGATAGTGATAAAAATATATAAAATTGACATAAGGTGACATGTCAATTACATATTTTATTAAACACAATCGCTTGCTTCACGTTCTTCGTTAAGCAATAGCTATCTGCCTCGACGCATGAGATTATTTAATAGCATCAATGCTGAGTGTGATGTGGGGGGTTAAAATGGCCACATCGAAGCAATGCATCTAAGAAAGCAATATTGCTATTTGACATAATGTTTGCATTGCGCACTTACTTTTATATGCGCAAATGTCAAATTGCAATATTGCTTTCTTAAATGAATTGCTTCGATGTAGCCATTTTAACCCCCCTGTTTTGCAGTAGCAATAAATGTATTAAATCATTGCTTGCCAGTGGTCATTGCAGTTCCTAGTTAGGTATACTATTTTGTTTAGGTAAGCTCCCCGAATAAAATAAAATTAATAACTGGATCTGTTACATGGACAAACACACAATTTTCTTACCGATTCCAAAACCTCAGGGACTAATAGTTCCAAATGAATATTTTTACTCTCATTGTATCAAGCGAAGGTTGGTGCTAGAGCTGGCAGGGGAAGACCTAGAAGGACGTACATTGACCAAATTGGAGATGTCCTTAGTAAAGTTCAGTACGATCTACTCTGAACCGACGTGCGTGTATGAAACGATTGATGAATGTGGAGGAAGCAAGAGAAGAATTCCATAGTCTCTGCTTACCTCGGTGGGAAAGTAAAAAAGGCGTGAGTTTATGTGTGTATGTCTCTTGCCGTTATGAGCATTTGTGGTCAAACGCGAATCTATTTACAATATGAAAAATTATTGTGAATTGTTATTGTCTATTTTATATAATGTGTATTTTTGTTTTGACTGTAATGTTTATTACGAATAAATGATTTTTTATATGAAAAAATGTGGGTACTCACATGTCACTGTAACACTGTATTTATCGTATTGAAATTCGGTGATCTCCACCTCGGGTATATCTAGTATGTGCTGAGCTCTCTGGTACGTATCAGCGTGGTAGCAATTTGAGCACCTGCATACAAATTATTGCATAACTTTAGTGACGAAATGACATCAAAATTCAAACGTGCTTTGGTATAAAGCCCTTCATCAAGTCTCGCTAACACAGTTCACGTTTCACTAACGCAGTTGGCTCGACCATTATAGACGATACGACTCACCACCTATCACGGTCTAACAGAAAGCTCGGTGAGGCGTGGGTAGCTCATCTTGCGATGGATGTACATCTGACTAGTCACTGTCGTGAGTTGTGTCGGTTCTGGCCAAGTATTTAATGCCATCTGCGGCAAATCTACAATAAGTCACTTATAATAAGGTATGAGGTATGAGGTAGAGGAGTAGATAGTCAAATCTTATTATGAGTTTGGAATTATAAGCAGCAACAAGATATATTTTTTTTGTGAAAGTGTGAATCAAATGCTTACCTGCAATGATCTCTCAGCCAACAATCTTCAAACCGTATACATTTCCCATCGCCAAACTCTACGCCCAAAGCTCTGTCTAACAGTTTTACAGATCTTATATCTGAAAAATGAAAATAAATATTTGAATAATATCAAATTACACAACATTTGAATAAAATAAAAGTATGCACTATAGATTTGAGTGTTCGTGTTTATACGTTCTGACATATAGTGACTGTTACTAGGGGGGTTAAAAAGGCCACATCAATTCAATCAGAAGCAATTCATCTAAAAAAGCAATGTTGCAATTTGACATTTGCGCATATAAAAATAAGTGTGCAATGCAAATAAATGTCAAATAGCAATATTGCTTTTTTAGATGAAATGTGGCCTTGTTAACCCCCCTGAACCCACACACACAAATAAACAGCCTATATACGTCCCACTAATGAGCACAGACCTCCCCTCAATCAACCGGAGGGGATATGGAGCACATTCCAGCATACTCCACTACGCTGCATGAACACAATAATGGTTAGAATTAATAACTTCTGCCAATTGATTAAAATTTTAGCTAAGCACAGGTTAAAAATTCTATCTATCAAGATAGACCCTGAGTTATAATGACCACCCCTATTTTTTACCTCTTTCTGATAAAGTATGCATATAACCCGGGTGCTTTCAAGGCCAGCGTGAACAGGCACCTTCTGGGCGAGCTCGTTCCATCTTAGGCCTCGTCAATGCCTTCGGGCAAGTCTGGTTCCAAGAGCAAACCCATCAAAGTTAAAAAAAAGTATCTAAGTAACTAACGTGCTTGATAATTATTTATTAATCTGTGCCAATAGCCAATTTTTTGGCAAATACAAAGTGCCAGATAATTTCTGAATAGGTTTATTAGCAGTACCACTTATCGGGATATTCGGGTGCTAACTAATATACCTACTTATTTAGCACTTTTGCGTTGAAATAAAACTCGCCATATCGGGATTGACAAGAAAACTGTGAAATTTTACACCATTCTAACGTTATATTCGATTCCGGGATTGTTTTTATCAAAATAAATCGGTAATGACTTCCGTGGTCCAGTGGTTGAGCGTTGTGCTCACGATCCGGAGGTCCCGGGTTCGATTCCCCGTGGGGACATATCCCAAAAAAATACTTTGTTGGCCCTAGTTTGGGGAGGACATTACTGGCTGATCACCAGATTATCCGAAAGTAAGATGATCCGTGCTTCGGAAGGCACGTTAAGCCGTTGGTCCCGGTTACTACTGTCACTACATGTCAGGGGGCTTTGGCGGCTCAATAGTAACCCTGACACCAGGGTTCATGAGGCTGGTATTCCACCTCACAATCCACACGATAAGAAGAATAGCTATCGTACTTTTATGCCATTTTATGAAGTTTATTAATAGGCAAATAATCGCATGATTATCCGATCACTACTAATTACAGCTCAGATCAAGACGTAATAAAACGCGCTCTACAAAAACATAAGTGCACGACTATTTTCCAATGGGGTAGTCAGAGGTGCATCGTAAGATGATCTAAGTACCCACACTTCACCAAGCTTTCTGTATGATCAACGTGGTTAGCTGTATAGTCTATAATGGTCGAGCCAGCTGTTGTTGTAAGACCGGTACCGAGATTCGAACCGGCGCACCCCTAAATACGCTCTAAGCTAAGTAAGTAAGCCTATATTAATTTATTATTTGCAAAGGTAAAAAATGAGCCCTGCGAAGTGGGAATATTCTCTCTCTCTATTTAAGAGCTGCGCTCTTGTCGGTGGAGTAACCGCCATTCCTCTCTTCTTCCCTCCAAAACCTTCACCTCCCGATACGACACGACCTGCACCTTCTCTTTTATTTGTTTCATAAATGTTATCCTAGGTCTACCCCTTCCTCTCTTCCCTTCAATTTTTCCTTGTATAATGTTTGTTATAAATGAATCGTGTCGTATCAGGTGGTCAATCATATTTCCTCTCCGGTTCTCTATAGTCTTCAAATAATAGGAATATTATAAGGTAATTAATATTTAAATGCAATTAGTTGTTAACGACGACCACCACTAAACATGTTGAAAGCGCGTACGTAAAAAATATCGAGAACGCAAAAACATTGTAAATTTATTTGATTAAATTTTATTAAAACAACAGAACGTACAAATATATTTAAAAAACAACTTAGGATGATCAAAAAAGCCGTCGTTAACAGCAGTTAATCACTCACCGTACATATTCTCCTTGTTTAGTGACGTAAACAATAATTATTTAATACTACAAAAACCATACAATAACGTATCGCACCAAGAAGTGTAGAGTCCAAACTGTATTTTATGGACCCTAAAACTTGTACTGTTATCTGTATTATTTAATTGAGAAGATATAAGACCAAAGGTCGTCTTTATCAATGGAGACATGTACTAATTAGAGCAGTCTACGTGATGTAACGTTTGACATAATATTAAATATCTCCTATACTTAAAGATGGCCTGGAAAAGATTGCTATTTAGCAATAAGGCCGCCTACTGTCATCATCATCAATTTAAGAGCCACGCTCTTGTCAGTGTAGCATTAATGCTACTTTTTTAGGGAAAAATAGGGCAGTGGTTTCCCTCTTGCCTTCCGCCCCGCAGTACTCTGTCTGACGCAAGTGGGATGGCGCCCAGAGTAGTCCGCCTAAATTGTACTCATTCTATTTTTAAACATTGTACCAGATGAGAGCCTTCAGCGCTCCCCATTTGTCCGGCCATATAGTTAATGCCATCTTTACAATAAGACGCGTAAAAAAAATCATTCTATTTTTCTCTTTTGTTTTTTCCTGTTTGTGCAATAAAGTATTTGTTATGTTATATTATGTTTATAACAACATTTCTTATCATCATCACCTCCCTAGCATCATCCCGTCTTTCACAGGGTCCGCTTACCTAACCTGAAGATTTGACAGGTCCGGTTTATACAGAAGCGACTGCCCAACAACAACAACATCAAGGTTAGCTGGAAGAAATCCCAATTAGGGATAAGCTCGCCTATGCTTTATCTAGCGATAAATTATATGTAAATTTTCTTTATATTCTAAAGCAATAAAAAGTATACAAACAAACAAACAAACATTTCTTACAGTTTTCCTGTTTTCTGTACCGGCCTTATTGTGGTCTTTGCGCTCAAAAAAGTATATTTATCTTATTACACGCCCGTAGTTCCTAACGGGGTAAACAAAGTGAGAAGCAGTCTAGCTGAATCAAACGCAGCTAAGATGAATGTATGATCCGTGCCATTCCCGGGAATATTCTCGACAGTAAGAAGGCACAAAATGTACGTAAAAAGAACTTTATTACCTTTTTTTTTTGTTTCGTTTTTTTTTTGACGTGACTTATTGTAGATTTGCCGCAGATGGCATTAATTACTTGGCCGGACAAATGGGGAGCGCTGAAGGCTCTCACCCGGTACAACGTTTAAGACAACAGGCCTGAGGGTGCCCAGTTGGGCGCGAACCTCGGCTCAGGGCGTCGTCTGAGAGGAAAAATATTTGAAAGAATTAATCGACCCTAGTGGGTCGATAGCGATAAGCGCTGAATGAGGGAGAACTTTATTACCTGTAACAAAACGGAACGCACCAATTTATTTTTAATTTTAGTTACTCATTTCTGCCACTACGCGTAACTGTGGCGCTAGCGTCAATGCAATAATATCGATCTGTCATTTTTCCATTTGTCGTGGAATAATAAAGTTTATTTTAAATCAATCTCACCGAGTTTGCACTCACATTCCACTCCTCACCTCTGTGTTCAACATTACCTAACCTTTAGGCAAATAATACCAGAGTATAACAAAGAATAATTTGAATAATAAAAGCTACCAATGTCCTTAATAATGAAGAATTTTACAATGGGAACATTCCCACTTTGTAGGAAAAGGTAAGCAGCCCATAACATTTTCATACGATTAGTCACACAATTTTTGACTTTTTCTTCGCGCTAAATATGACAGGAACTGACCGCATTCTATACTTCCAATCTTCATCATATCTCAGTACAAAAAGAGTAAAAAAACTAAGATAACATAAAATATAAATTCCATAACCCACCCTGTCAGCGAAGTATTGTGAAATATACGTTGGTTACAAGCCCGCGAAGGTCGATTCATCACAATAAAACATGTTACGCCATGTTACCGGATAATTCTACAACATTTTCTTGTAAACATAATCCACATTTCAACCCGATATTCCTTACACACTGCCTTTTGGGATAACAAATTTTAGACTGACTACTTAGATACCCACTTGCAGTTAGATAGAAAATAATCAATCAGCCTGATCTCGACTGATACATCACTATGCTAATGAACGTCACAGCACTGGCTTCTGTACTTTTATCCCCCTAGCACTATCATGTTTTTCCACAGGGTCCACTTACCTAACCTGAAGATTTGACAGGTCCGGGTTTTTACACTGATGTTAAATAATTATGTTAAAGATTATTTCTTTCTTTTATACGTATAGGTTGTCGTGTCTGAAATGATCTGTGTGAAATTCATAAGGTAACTTCTGGATCTGTAACTTGCGGTTTTACTTCACATTGAAGCCCGAAGACGGAAACGATACACAGTGAGAAGTTACCGCGTAAACGCTCAATCTTTATAAAATAAGGAACACATTGCTGGGGAGGACATAATCCCGTGATATACATACATTTAATAAGTATACGTATAAAAGAAAGAAATAATTTTTAACATAATTATAATTATTTAACATCCGTGTAAAAACCCGGACCTGTCAAATTTTCAGGTTAGGTAAGCGGACCCTGTAAAGAACGGAATAATGCTAGGGAGATGATGATCATTAAGATATTCACCAGTTCTGTTGTAACATTTATTTATCAAAAGTTGTTTTATTTTTTATAAAATATTTAAGCAATTTTATCCGACTGCGGCGAAGCAAAAAGGAGGATTATGTGTTTGATCGCTATGTACGTATGTATGTACGTATTTTTTCGTTTCTTATTTTTAAGACTACGATTTAGCCGTAAGTAATCGGGTTTTGGTGTTTAAAGTTTTTTCTTCTTTTATCGTTCATAATGTTAGCTAATCAACTCTTAATTTCCGGCCAAATAGTTAATGCCATTTGTGGCATATTTATTAGTCATGTCAGAAAAAACGAAGCTTGAATTTTATAATGCCATAGAATCAAAGATATCTTACAGCAGTATGTATCATCCGGGTCGAAGTCTCAACTCGTTATTGCGGGCGGAAATATGATAGAAGGGATGGCACTTTCGGGTTCACATATTATTTCCCTTTTCCATTTCATCCTACGCTTGGAATTGTATTGGCATTGAATTTCATGTTACAAGATACAATAGAATGTTTGTTTAGGGAACTGTTTTATAAAATAAGGGACTTTCCAGGCTACATCTCTCAAAAACAATTGTATAGATGGCGTTGTACAGAATTTCCTTCGTTTAACGTTCTAATTTCATGGATAATAGACATATGCATATTATATCTTTGTTTTGTGTATAAATGATGACCCTTCTTATTACACCCAGGCACAATTACATCTTATTTTTATTCTTCTATTATTATTCTGATCAAAGTAAAGAAGAAGAAAAAGAAATAAAGAAAGAAGTAAGTCTCTTATATAGAATTGTCGTAACATCATCAGAATGGAGTTAGAAGACAATAATGGGCATCATTAATATCACAATCATTTTATTTAAGTACTTCCATATAGTTTATGTATCACGATTAGATAAAGTCACAGCATAAGGTACACATTCACGGCAACGTCACGGTATTGGTAACGGTTATACAGTCTCTCGTAATCTAGGTTAGTACGAAGGGGCCCTCCACCACCCATGGTTCCTATATTCGGACCGAATCCTCGGGCATTTGAACGTACTTGCTAGGTGCTCTTTTCCGATCACACTTTCTTGACGTCCCTACAAGTTATAGGTGAGCGACTTCACGTTCCGATCGTAATTATTCGACACGTCCGTTCACAACGAAGGTTCGCGGTAGACTGCCCGACTAGAACGGCAGTGCACGTCCGCTCGACACGACGACTCTGTAGTGACTCTCTCGACCTCTCCTAGCTCTGGCCGTACGCCACCTGCCGTCGTAGCGTTGCAACTTCATGACGGAAGTGATGTAACTTCATTTTATTTTCCGATTTGATCAATTTCTCTTCTTAATTCATAACTAACGCCGACATAATATATAATATAATGGATCCAAATATCAAGCAACATTTATTTTTATATTTGCCTTGCCATTATATTGTATTTTGGAATAATTATGTATAAGAAAATAGATAATTATCACGTTAAAGCTGTACAACGCCATCTATATTGTTTTTGGTGAACGTAGCCTAGAAATATCCTCATTGGAAACGATATTTTGTACAATTTCATAAAAATCCCTAAGGAAGCCCATCAACGGTCTCCGTGATACAGTCATGAGCAATATTATGTACCCACTTTAGAACTCTGTCGCATTAACATATTTGACATTTAGTGAGACTTACAGTTCAATTTGACAAAAAAGTTAATGTGACATGGTATCAAAGTGTATACATAATAATGCTCGTGACCGTACAGTGGTAGGGGGTTAGGATCACCAGCCAAAGACTCAGGGCATTCATACTAAACACCTCGTTTTACACAGACACTGCACATTGACGTTATCGTACACGCGCATCTATGTGTGTCTGATGCCCATACGATTTAAGACTAAAGTAAAACCGAGTAGGGATGAGATAAACCTAGCTCAGCCGCTGGCGGAGAGCGAAGTTACAGTTCTATTCGTATTCCCTATTCTATGATCAGGGTTCGATTCCCGATGGGGATACGTCTACCAAGAAATCATTTTGTGTTTGTGTCCCTAATATGGCCAGGATATTGCTGTCTGAAATTAACTGATACTACTACGACTACGTAGTGACGTAAACACGTAGTCGTTACATGAGTCACGTTAGGGGCCTTTGGCGGCTCAATTATAACCCTGACTCAAGGATTATGTTGTTTGTCATTCACGTCAACCCACACGAGTAAAAGAAAAAGAGAAAAAAACCATCAACCACATAGTAATGATCCATCATTATTAAGAAGGACACAACCTAATCTGTCGGTTTTTACGACATTAACATCATATCCGGGAACATAAACAGCTGTTGAAAGCGTTTTGTTTTTATACGCGCCCAGTTTACCATACTTCTAACATTCTTCGTTTCTGTTTTCTTCAATTTTACTCGTAATATTGGATATCTAAATGAAGTAATCAAGCGAATGCAAAATGAAAATCTAAAAAGCATCTCCATTTCACGAACTGAAGAAAACCACAATCTTCGTTGTAATAAGAATCCAATAGCTTCCGACGGGAGGATTTTATTTCAAAATGCAATCGGAGAGATGACGACGGACCAGTCGTAGCGATGTTTACAACAATTATTTTATTTAAAGGTACTTACAACAATTCTTGGTTTCAATTCACAATGCTTTAAAAAGACACCATCTAATTTTATTTTAACTTATATCTGTCATTTTCTTATCCGCCGAAAAGGAAAGGGACGGGTAATCGCACACAAGCATACAATTTATGTAACAGACACGTCAATTTTAACCACAAATCTAAAACAACCCTATAAAAATTTTGCATTGGCTAATAACCCGACAGAATTAAGTTGACAGCACACGTCAAACGATTGACATACCAGCGAGATACCTTTTTGATTCGCCCAGGTTGTTCATCCATTTACTTACTCATTCTTCTTAAAATTAAGAGCTGTCAATCATCCGTCCCTTTCCTATTCGGCGGAACAGAAAATGACGGGTATAACTTAAAGTTAAATTGTGTCTACAGGAATCGGGGCCATTATAATACTACTTATTGAAAATTTAAGGTGACGTATATTTATTTTAAGGTTTAGTAGGATCTACTCTGCACCGGCGTGCGGCGTGCGTGTATGAAACGATTGATGAATATGGAGGAAGCAACAGAAGTGTTTTTTCTAAAGTAATATTAAGTAGTATTCAAGATTCTAGATAGATGGCGCCGGCGTCGGATTAATGACAATACATAAATCTAAAAAAGAATTTCGCATGGACAGGAGGAGGACCTGGGGTCTGTTTAATAAAACTTACAATTGTAAATTACAATGCCAAATTGATGTACATTGCGGAGTTAGTGATCATAAATATTTTGCAGTGTCATATTAGCTACGTAATAAACACCAAATTGTAGTTGTAATTTACAATTGTAAGTTATATGAAACAGGCCCCTGGTGGTGTAATGGTTCACACGCTCGTTCCGGCTTGACAAGAGTCCCGTTCGAGTCATATTTTTTAGATTTACATTGATTCTTTGTGAGTTAAGTTCTATAAACACAAAAATCAAGGGAAGTATGTCAAGATCAAAACAAATGGAATTCCATAGTCTCTGCTTACCCCGGTGGGAAATAAGCGTGATCTTATGTACGTAAAAAAAGTTAATGATTTCTTTCAAAAATGTAGGTGTGTACATCGGTACCGTCCGCCAAACTGCACAGCAGTTTGTTGGGTAAATATATTAATAAGACGTGTACGGTCACGCATACTAATATGTATACACTTTGAAACCATGTCACATTAACTTTTTTGACAAATTAAACCGGAAGTCTCATTAAATGTCAAATATGATAGTGGGACAAAGTTCTAAAGTGGCAAATGATGGCAACATTCATCATCATCACCAGCCCATTAACGTCCCCACTGCTGGGGCACGGGCCTTCCCTATGGATGGATAGGGAGATCGGGCCTTAAACCACCACGCGGGCCCAGTGCGGATTGGTGATTATTAACGACTGCTAATGCAGCCGGGACCAACGGCTTAACGTGCCTTCCGAAGCACGGAGGAGCTCGAGATGAAAACTTTTTTTTTGTGGTCAAAGTTGCTTAACTTCAACAATCGCAGACCGAGCGCGTTAACCGCTCCGCCACCGAGCTCCTCAATGGCAACATTACCCTAAACAAATATGCATCCAAAAGCAACAAACAAATTTACAGTCCACGCGTTCAAACAAGCTCGCATAGGAGAGTCCTCTGAACCCTCAAGACCTCTCGGCTCGTAATGAAATGGAGGACGAACAGCTCCCATCTAAATTGGTAATGTTATTATTTTCGACAGCAACTGGCAAAGGCCCTGTGTCCAGAGGTTCCCGTCTGAATAATTGCTGGGATTGTAAAGGCTCTACGGTGCTTTGAAGCGACTGGTTCACATTATTTTGGGTTTTGTTACTTACTACATGGTAGGGAATCCTTATTAATTAAGTCAACTTAAGAGTTAATTTCTTGTACAAGTTTAATGAAATAATACTTAGCAACGAGAACGTAACAAAAGGCATAACTTATTTCTAAAATAGTATACATACATACATAAACTCACGCCTATTTCCCACCGGGATAAGCAGAGACTATAGAATTCCATTTGCTTCGATCTCACACACTTCTCTTGCTTCCTTCACATTCATCAATCGCTTCACATACGCACGCCGGTTCAGAGTAGATCTTATTAAACCTTTTCTAAAGACATTTCCAATTTAGTCAATGTAAGTCCTTCTAGGTCTTCCTCTGCCAGCCCTACCATCAACTTTCACTTTATATACCGCTTTTGCAATTCTATTATCCTTCATCCGCTCTACGTGTCCAACCCAACCTAACATTCCCTTCTAAATCTTAGTCTAAAATAGTATATTAGAATGATAATTACTTCATTAAGATTTTACTTCAAAAAAGAAAGATAACCTACTTTCGTCGTATTTTTAGCCTATTTCAAAACAGAAGGAGGATATCAATTTAACCCTTTAACCCTAAATGTATTTATAATATTGTTGGAATTGCGTAATATTTGTATACTTAATGTTAGTCTTTACAGGGCGTTAGTGACATCGTAACGAAAACTTTGAGGGATGATTCAGACCATGATTCTGAGTTGATATCAAGTGGAATTTTCCGTCGCAAAAGTATGGAACTGAAAATAAAAAAAAGCACAAAAGTTTTCACGAATTTTCCGACAGCAAATACACTTGATATCAAATCAGAATCATGGTCTGAATCATCCCTCTTAGTATCCGTTACGGTGTCACTAACACCCATACCTTCTTTATGGCTACCTGTATGTACTTGTATGAGATGTAAGTGACATCGTAACGAATACTGAGATGGATGATTCAGAACATTATACTGAGTTAATAGCAAGTGGAACTTTCCATCGCAAAAGTATAGAATTGAAAATAATTTAAAAAACCTAAAAATAAATCATGAATTTTCGACGGATATTCCACAAGATATTAACTCAGAATAATGTGCTGAATCACCCATCTCATTATTCGTTACGATGTCAGTTAGGTACTCCCCGTATGCAACGGTAGGTAACAAGTAAGAATTTATATTCTCATGCTTAACCCATCTCCTGGATAATTCGTATAGCTTTGTAAGCAACCATTTTGTAATCAATTTCTTGGGTAGGTAATTCCTATGGCTTTGTCCCTAGATACTACAATATAGTGTTCGGTTCTCGTGAGTCTATCTATCTTTTGTGTGACGTTATACGACTTCTGATTAAAAGAGAGTAGATATAACATTTTGTATTGTTTTCGTTATTTGCGGTTTTACTGTTTGTTATAAGTACATTTTTTCACATGTCCGGTAGTAATTTTGTCACGGTGATTTTATCGATTCGGACAATATAATTATGTCGTTCTGTCAAAATACGAACAAAATCACGTAGCATGCATGTTAGGGAAAAACAAACTTATCAATTTCTACAAAAAATATTGAATTGATCGATCATTTTATCACGGTATAGGTGTTAGTGACATCGTAACGAAAACTTTGAGGGATTATTCAAGCCATGATTCTGAGTTGATATCAAGCGAAATTTCCTCTCGGAAAATTCATGATCTTTTTAAAATTATTTTCAGTTCCATACTTTTGCGACGGAAAATTCCACTTGATATCAACTTAAAATCACGGTCTGAATCATCCTCCTCAGTATTCGTTACGATGTCACTAACACCCTGTATTGATAATACGCCCAGGAGCAATTTATTGGAAGTTATGTTATGTTTATTTTGTTGGTGGGTAAATTGGTAGTGGCTGGTCAATACTCACTACGCAGGCCTCAGTGAATACTTCAATGCCGGTGAAAAACGCCTCATCATAGAAAATTACTCAGGGCAAGGAAAATGTTTGACGAAGAGACTGTAATTGTAATACCATTGTATTTAAGTGTATAAATTATGTAATACAAACTGGATTTAAAAAGAAAAGAATGAAAACATGAAACAGTAGGACTAGGGCCCTGTGCTGGGAGGTTTTCTGGCCACGTCTTTCCATCAGCATTACAGATTCCGATGTGGTAGTAGTTTTACAGCTAGTTACATAATATGTAATTTAATTTTTGACGTTCAAAAAGTGCTAACTTTGTAAGTCAATTTTGAAAAATAAATATTTTTGTTTTTTTTTAATTATTTATAGTTTTTAATCGAAGCTCCTGTAGTTTTCTGCCGTCATATTTAAAAATAATCCGATTTTTTTTTTCAACAAAACAGACGCAAATAACAAATGAACTCCAAAAACATAAAAAATATATTAAAACATTATTTCTTAAATATAAGCAAAATGCCTAACGTATAGTATACTTATATAATAATATAATATGTATAAATTTATGATACAGTAATGTATTATAACATTACTGTATCATAAATTAAAATATGTAGGGTAGTATAACTATTTATGTGCTTCTTTTATAATAATATATATTTAGGTACGTATGTATGTGTATATAAGACAAATAACATAGTCACTACTGCCTACCCCGCTAGATAAAGTGGGCGTGATGCGACGTTACAATAGGCAATCAATTAATAGAACATGATGTATATGAAGCATCGAGGAAGCGACAAACTGGTTTTAGAGGGAATCTCGTATACGAGGTACGCCGCATTGATTGGCATTTATGCCTACTCGGTACGACAGTGCACTGTGTGTGTTTTTGAGTTCATTTCTTTCAATGTTTTCTGTATTTTTATATTATTATTTTTATTTAATTTTTTATTTTTCTGTTTTAATGCGGCGAATGGGTGCCGAGACAAACCTCTGTGGTTTAACGGCATCATTCAAACCATGTATTTAGATTAAGGATATAATGATAATAAATAAAAAAACAAAACTGATTTTAATTTAGCTTAGAATTTCGAACGTAGTAGATACTAATAGACGCAAGATGTCGAACTTGTTTTAGAAAACGGCAATTTCATGAAGGTAAATCTACTAATTTATTTATCTAATTATGTCGTTCTGTCAAAATACGAACAAAATCACGTAGCATGCATGTTAGGGAAAAAACAAACTTATCAATTTCTACAAAAATTATTAAATTGATCGATCATTTTATCACGGTATGAGTTCTTACTTATCTAATATGCTGTACACATTACCAAGACATTCATACCAGATACCTACTTAAATAATATGATCATTAAAGGTGTAGAATATTAAAAAAAAGAATGCTCCGAATAGTGGACATAATATCAGCCCATCGCACATAGTAGTCGAACATATAGAAAAGACACTCTCTTGGTTATTACTCGAAGCTAAATTGAAGAACGCGTTCTATGTTACTTAACTATTATCTTTCAGTTCAGCAAAGAAGAAAAAAATAGTTAATTAACTAAGTACCTTAAAACTAGTCGGTATCACAGATTGTTGAATACACGTCGTTCATTGTTAGAGATACCCTCATTCATACATAAAACACAGTATATTCACACACACATAACTCATACATGTTAGTTACCCTAGATAACTTTAAAGTCAACATTAGAGGTATTTTAGTAAAATAAATTAAGGTACAATTTGAAGTTGAAATCACTGGCAAGTTCACAAACTTGGAAGGCAGCCAAAAGGCCTTCCAATTAACGCGAAGCCAAGATAAGGAAGCCTTAATAATGACAGTATTGTTTATTTGAAGAATTCTTGAACCTCAAGCATAGAATAAAGAATTCTACGTAGAGGTTTACCTCACCCCCCCTCGAACATAGAATCGTATGGTGTCAAACGTCTCACACACAGATTCGCGCGTACGATAATGTCAATGAGTAGTGTCTGTGTAAAACGAGGTTGTTTGTATGAAGTATCCGGGGAGTGTATCCCTCTTGCCTTCCGCCCCGCATAAGTAATTTCCCGATAAAAACATCCTTCGATACTTACTACTTACTTAGGTACTTCTGATTAAAATATTTTCTTGTAATCAAAAAAGTGCCTATTGTAATAAGTAAGTAAAGTAAGTAAATATAGTTATAAAAAAAAAAATAAGTAAAATGTTTATTTTTCCTTAAAAAACACAGATTACAATAAAAACCCCACAAAACCAATTCCTCGGTTTGTCTGTGGGAGTGGAGTTCGCTTAGTTATTATATTTTAAAATAGTTACAGTTAACTTAAAGCTAAGAGATCTTTTTCATAAGATGTTTAAATAAAGATTTACTAAATTTATTTATATTGCACTCCTGACGTATGTCGACCGGCAGCATGTTGTACAGATACGGTATTCGTTTATGGAGTGTTCTGTCACCGAATTAGGTTTTTGACTCGTGGTACAACATAATATATCTGCCCGTGGACAAGGTCCGGACAAAAATAATAAAGTAAAATATCAAAGTATTTATATATATAAAATAGCAACTAAGTGATTGCCAGTTTAATATCAGTCAATATTCAATGAATGGAGATTGACGTAATTTAATTTGTACTTTTTCCTTTTACGAATAATTTTCCTTAACTTGTACTACGAAACCTTAATTCGTACCAATTTTGTTGAAAGTGTCCAGGCAGGAAATAATGAATTTTCAATTTTGTCAGCATTTAAACGGCAGGAATAAACCTATCAATTTGTAATTTATTTCGTAGACCTCTAAAACAGAGTGGATTTAAGCCTCTGTTTTTCTGTCTGTATGTGTAAGACCTTAAGACCCCATCCATCTTCATCAGGGGAAAAAGAACATTCCTAAGTAAAGAAAGATTGACGGGTGCAATTAAATGTAATGAATGAACAACTACCAATCATTCGGTAACGTGGCGAAAAAGTTATGGAGAAAATGTGAAACACACTATTTTGGTTAATTTATTAGTGGTAAGTATGTGATTTAGTTTAAATGATTTAAAAAAAACCTCCTCCTTTTTGATGGGAATAGCGAAGGAATTGAACTGTCTACCGTCGTCTGTTTTCCCAACTCGTTATAATCTGGGAGTCTTCAAGGCTAGAGTGAATAAGCATTGGCTGGGTAAGCATGATCCACCCTAGACCAAATCTTCACTTACCGCCAGGTGACATTGTGGTCAAACGCGAGCTTAAGTATATTATTTAAAAAAAGAAGCGTAAAGTACCTACTCAATTAATATATTTTTTAAGTTGCTTTAATTGCCTGGAGTAGGTACTTATACTTACTTATAATGTTCTAATCTAAGAAAATATGTATCCAAATGTGTTATTTAACTTATGGTATGAACTGTCCATTATGTGGAAGGCAATAAATCGAGACACAAAAACTTATTATTTTACATTAATGATTACTTTTATTTCAAAAAATAGTAGCGAAGTTCGTTGTCGATACTTCCCAGTGTGAAATGACCCGCAACTCCCCTTTGGCTTATACAAGATTTTTGAAAAAGTAATAAATAAAGTGAATCAAATCAAATCAAATATACTTTATTGCACAGAACTGAAATCTGAATCTGTTTTCTAGTAGAACATTTTTTTAATTAATATTAAGTGACATTAATTTATTTTTATTACTCTTACAAAGTTTTTAAGTGACACTTAAGAATATTGCTCACTACTCTGCTCTGTCAACACTTTTTATGATGCGTTTGATTTTTATGACATAAAATGAATATTATATAAGATGGAGGCACTCTTTCCTTAACTTTATTCTCTTTGAAATCCATGGATTGAGTATCTTTTTGGTAAGTACATAATTATAAGATTAATGTTATACAAAGCACTATTCGCACTAAACCGGCAGATATATGTATATATCTGTTCATTTATCTAAAACTCCCAATTCCGATATTTTTATTTTTTTCTTCTTTATTGTGAATTTTCAAAAAATACTGACATGTGTTTACAAACTGGAAATTCCAACAAAATAAGATATACGATTAATTAGAACACTATACCGGATTCTTACCGGGTTAAATCAGGAATATGAGACTTCCGATATTTCACCACTGTTGAAAGTACCATGATTACGGAATCTTAACACGATAAAAACTTGGTATAATGTTTTAATTATAATTTTGTTCATGCAATGTTTATACATTGAAACGAAACGAAGAAGATAATAAATACATAATGATTTGAACAGATTCCTGTACACAATACATGATTTTATTTATGGAACTTTGTACACATGATTTTATTTGAAATTTTATGGAACAGACGTTTTTAGGCAGAAATATAAAAAGCGCAACCAAAATTTTATATTAGCTAATAACCCGACAGAATTAAGTTGACAGCACATGTCAAATGGGTTGCATGAGCGAGATGCCTATTTTATTCGCCCGGGTTATTCATTTTAAAATTAACAGTTGTCAATCATCGTCCCTGTTCTTTTCGGTGGATAAGAAAATGACAGGATAACTTAAAATAAAATTAGGATGTGTCTGCAGGAATCGGGGCCATTATCTAGATACATTAATATAGCTTCACTTAAATTTTCAGAAACATCACTTCGCCTTAAAACGATGTCTCCAAATTCAAAGAACAATGGTGATATTTTGCCTGAAAGGCAATTGGAGAGGCTGGTGGCACCGCAAGCCTCACCGAGGAAGTTCCAGATAGTCTACTTCAATATATTAACTGTTGGGTATACTCACTTAGCTGCTCTATACGGCATATACCTTTGTTTTACTGTGGCTCTATGGAAAACTCTCTTACTAAGTAAGTATCCTGCAAACATACTGTCTTTGTTTTATAGGGAAAGTCACATAAGCGCCATTTTTAAAAAAAACGACATTCAAATGTGATTTTTGTTAACAAAACCTCGTTATCGATCTGCCTTTTTGTAAAGTCATACATACATACACAAACTCACGCATTTCCCATCTTGGTAAGCAGATACTATGAAAGTTCTTTTGCTTCAATCCTGACGCACTTCTCTTGCTTCATCCACATTCATCAATCGTTTCAGATACGCACTCCCGTTCAGAGTACAAAGTAAAGGGTTGTGTTAAGTCAAAGATGCTGATTTCTGATTTCTGGTAGACCTAGGAGAACATTTATGAAACAAATAAAAGAGAAGGTGCAGGTCGTGTCGTATCAGGAGGTGAAGGTTTTGGCGGGAAGAAGAGAGGAATGGCGATTACTCCACCGACAAGAGCGCAGCTCTTAAATAAAGAGAGAATAAAAAAGTCATTTATTTACTTTGGGTTTAATCAGACAACAAAAACCAGAAATCAAGGTTTGGTTAGAATCAAAATGTCTTTCCAGATTTCGTAGTAGGAGTTTTCGCTGCGATTGGAGTCGGGGCGGGGGCGCACAGGCTGTGGAGTCACAGATCCTACAAGGCTAAATTCCCCCTGGAAATCTTACTGATGATCTTTCACTCAATGGCCTTCCAAAACACCGTGATTGATTTCGTACGAGACCATAGGTAAGAAAGAAAACTGGAGGGGTTGATCTACATCGATGATATTCATCTCAGAAAGCAATATTGCTATTTAACATTTGTTATCATGGCGCACTTACTTTTATATGCACAAATGTCAAATTGCAATGTGGCTTTTTAAATGAATTGATTCAAGGTAGTCTTTTTATCCCTCCAGGTATTTATTTAAATCAAATGACGACAGGATATTATCACATGGACGTGTAATTTTAGGGTTAGGTTGCCTAGTTCGACGTATGACCATTTTGTGGCGCTTTCAAAAGTAATTATTTTCATAACAATATTTAGTCACTTTTCAACAATTTGTAAAAAGTATACCTGGGTTTTATCTACCCTTTATTTAAATCTTCACTTGCAGGCATTTTGCTACATTTCTCAAGAAACTAGTACCAACTAGTAATTAGTACCAAAACCGACAGCAAATTATTTTTGTAGACTACGTTTTATATTCAACTAGCTTTCCACACACTTCAATTATCCCCTTAAGGTACGGTTTCTGGGATAAAAGTTTGTTATTTGACTTGACTTATTGTTGATTTGCCGCAAATGGCATTAACTCCTTGGTCGGCATGCTATTTGAATAAAGTAATAAGTAATATTAAGTATGATTTTTTCATTGCAGGTTGCATCACAAATACTCCGACACAGACGCCGATCCTCATAACGCAACCAGGGGATTTTTCTACTCTCATTATGGGTGGTTGCTTGTCAAGAAACACCCAGAAGTGACAAGACGAGGGCAATACACCGACATGTCAGACATTTACAGTAATCCTGTGTTAAATTTCCAAAGAAAGTAAGTACGAGTGCTGTCAGACCCTCCAACCTCACCTCACATCCTCCCACCTCCTCCCATCACCTCCTCACTTCCCATCCACCCTCATCTGTCCCTCTATTTTTTGGTCTGTCCATCTGTCGAGATACCAGATACGATATATTTTTCCTATTTTACAATAATGAGACTTTTTTCGCTATTGATGACAAGTTAAAAAATGACAATACGGTAGTTTCCAACAAGTCAAATTGTTACTTTTACTAAACGTCAAAAAACGAAATTACTACGGAATTTGTATGAAAAAGGCAACCTGTGACGTCACAGAAAAACGTTACAAAATGTCGCACTTATTACATTTTTCATTATTAAAATTCATAAATAAGTTACATTGAAAAAGGAAAACTTTTTCGTCACCTTTTAATCAGAATTTCATAATTTATCTTTGACCCAGGAAACTACCAATTTTACAAAACCCAAATCTCTTGTCATTACTTTTATGAGTTTCTATAGAAGCAGCACAACCAGTTTATGTCATAGTCCACATCATAGCATATAGCATCACGCCTCTATCCACAAATAGGTAGGCAGAGCTGTATAGTACAAACACCCACTCCTCGCCAGCTATGTTTAAGTGCCATGTAATAGGGGTCGAGCCTATTGCCATTAACCGCGCACAAATTCTGGAAACTACGAAATATCATTTATATCTAGAGGTATGATTCAAACATGAATTCAAACTCACAAAGTCGAATTCAATCATTTACTAAAACCCATTAGAAAGATGATTGAAAATAGAAAAAAAAAAATTCATACATACATAACGCCTATTTCCCACCGGGGTAAGCAGAAACTATAGAATTCCATTCGCTTCGATCCTGACATACTTCTCTTGCTTCCTCCACATTCATCAATCACGTACGCCGGTAGAGAGAGATCGTACTGAACTGTTTCTAAGGACATTTCTAATTTGGTCAATGTACGTCCTTCTAGATCTTCCTCTGTCAGCCCTACCATCAACCTAAAAAAGTAATACTCTAGCAATAATATTATGTTGTCTTACGATTTATCTGTGTCAGTGTATTTACTTTGTTTTTTCTACAGGTATGCAATTCCGCTAATCGGAACAGTGTGTTTCATTCTGCCTACCTTCCTCCCCGTTTACTTCTGGGGGGAGACTGTCAACACCGCATGGCATATTTGTATGCTCAGATACGCGCTGAACCTCAACTTTACTTTCTCGATCAACAGTTTCACACATATGTACGGATACCAGCCATTCGATAAGAATATTCTTCCAGTGAATAATTTCCTTGCAAATATCGTCACTCTCGGTGAAGGGCATCATAACTTCCATCATGTGTTTCCTTGGGATTACCGCGGAACACATGTTAGTAACTTATGGAATATAAGTTGTCTGTTAATTGATCTCTTTGCTTGGATAGGCTGGGCTTACGGTTTGAAAACTGTCCCTGAAGAAGTTATACAAGCAAGAATTAAGAGAACGGCTAAAATGGATAGCATTTGAAAAACTAATTTTATGGCAATAATCACCAAATATTTATTGTGGGCAAACTAAAAGTTATTAGGGAAGTAGAAATATTTTCGAACCGAATATTAAATTATTTACCTATCCTTATTGTATGTATCCTTAAAAAATATGTAAATAGGTATATTTAATTTAGATTGCAATCTCGTGTTGAGTGTCGGCAATAAAATATTTTATTTATTACCCTAATTATAAATTTCAATGTCTCCAAATAAATATCTACTATAGATGTAGCATGTGCCAGATATATATTTCCTTTTTAGTATAGTCAATAAAGCCGAAGCTTCCTTATTGTGGTATATGTATAATGTTGATCTATGGTTTTGGGTCATAAGTCATATCGCAGATGTCATTCGAATATTGTTTCTGTTTCTCAATAAAAAGCAAGATTTTACCGCCGTTTAATTAACACTTAAAATATTTATATTTTAATATTTAGATCCAGTGACAACCATACGTAAAAATCCACGCAGAAGAAACATAGCCAGAAACCTAAAAACTAAAAAAGCGATTTCCGAAAATATTAATATGTCCAAATAATATGACATAAATATTATGCAGTGGTCCGTTACGTATAATGGCTGAGAAAATTGTAAGCGGCAGGTGTCCGAAACTGGTCAACTTTATGGAAATCATCCTCGCGTCCCAACTTTATCCAGTGCCTATGCATAATTCTGCGGCATGATCTCAGTTTTTAACTGGTTTTAACTTTACAATACAGCCCATTCTGGCAGACAAAACCTCATTTGAATTTTCAGCTCTAAAAATACTGCTGTTCTTCACTTACGACGTGTGCTGAGATAAAGTTGGTTTTTAAACTGACAACATAACATAAACATAAACAGCCTATATACGTCCCACTGCACAGGCCTCTCCTCAATCAAACAGAGGGGGTATGGAGCATAATCCACACGCTGCTCCAATGCGGGTTGGTGGAGGTGTTTTTACGGCTAATAGCCGGGACGGCTTGACGTGCCCTCCGAAGCACGGAATCATCTTACTTTTCGGACAATCAGGTGATTCAAGCCTGAAAAGTCCTTACCAAACAAAGAACAGTCTCACAAAGTGATTTCGACAATGTCCCCATCGGGAACCGAACCCGGACCTCCAGATCGTGAGCGTAACGCTCTAACCACTAAACCACGGAGGCTGTCAAAAACTGACAAACTGAATTAAAATGGATTTGCTGTCAAAAATCATCACCATTAACTACCATAGACTTACTTAGATATTTTACGATGTTACATAGACTTTTGACTTATTAAGCTACTTTTACGATGATCTGATGCAAATGGCAATTTCAGGAACGTTTTTTGGCCTCCAAATCGGGCAGAAAGGCTAATCGCGTTCGACGATTAGCTCTGTTGTCGGCTTCGAGTGGTAACTTGACATGCAATTTGTCATTGTCCTTATCAAGTGAAAATCTGCGGTTTAGTCCGATCATTTGGTAGACCTGGGAAGCTTACCGGAAGTTTTGATAATTGGTTGATTTTGTAGATTTGGACATATTCTTTCCAAATCCATACAGCTCGTATTATCGAAATTTTAAGGTGCCATTTGTTTAAATGTGTGTGGACTGATTGGTGAAATAATCAGTCCACAGACTGTATTAAAAGAAACGCTGATTGTTTTGCCACTTCGCATATAATTCGGTTTTAGTAGATAATTACAAAGGTTACAAACACGTCCGACAATAAGAGAAGATCGATGAATACAAAAATTAATTTAAAAATAGTAAAGAATTAATATTTTTATAACCTTTTTTTTTAAAAAGGTATTTTTATGTTGCAATTGTCAACACCATTTTTCAACAATGGCGGCGTAAGTTGCAAATATACGTGCTGGAAAAGTATTAATTCTGAAAGAGCAGAACAAAAATATAAAATTACTTATATCCAATTCCAAAACTCCAGAAAACTTGCAAGCAATCAGCTTAATAACGACTAGACTACAATATTTTAGTGTAAAGCGAATAAATAAATAAATCAATGAATTAATCCAATTCTTGAACACTTAGTTTTCCTTTACAACTTTTATTTGCATGCTGATTATCAAAGCAGGAGAATGAATGCGTCCTGTTTTTTTCTTCAGACCCCATCATGCGGAGAAATGTACAATGAAAATATGTTTTCCAACGCTCTCACCACTAGACAATGGAGGTTGTTACAATAACATCACCCCTCTAACATTATCCTGTTTTTCTCGGGGTCCGCTTACCTAACCTGAAAATGTGCCAGGTCCGGTTCTTTACAAAAGCGACAACCTGTTTGACCTTCCAACCCGCGAAGGGAAAACCAGCCCGTTACAGGTTAGGTTACATACCTCCAAAAATGCATTTGTCGGGAATGTGGGTTTCCTCGCGATGTTTTCCTTCACCGCTGATCACGTAATAAACATGAATTCGATAATCATCGGTTTAGGTCTGTGCTGGATTCAAACCTGCAACCTCAAAGTGAGAGGCAAGCGTTCTACCAACTAGGCTACCAAGGCTTGCGGCGTTGTTACAAGAACATAATTTAAAGAAAAGAAAATCGGGTTATATGTAGGTATCTATCAGACGTGAAAATGTTCCGTGCAATCAGATTACTGCAGGACCGACGTTGTAATTAAACACGAAATCCAAGCCGTCTCTACCAGTAATTTACGATTGCCCTCCGAAATACAGGGGCTTTGGCGAGCAAACTAATTTTGTTTTTAAGCTGATTCACACGTGATTTGGAAAAAGTAAGTAAGTAAATGGTATTTCGGCTAGAAACTTATCAAGACTAATTTCACTTATAATATGAATGAATCAACTTTATCTTTGTTCTGCGAATTTCACAAATAAATCTAACAGTTGTTACATTAGCCATGGCCTTTAGCGGCTCAATAATAAACCTGACGCCTGGGTTGATGTGGATGGTTGGACCAACAAAATGTAAAACAGCTGTAAGTAAGTATATTTAAAAAGTCATACAGACAAAGTCTACGACAACGCCATACCAACAATAACACTTGTCTTCGTTTATAAAAAATAAACCTAAATTGCGAAATCAAGCTCAGAAATTGTATAACATAAAACGAAACGTCGTTGACAAAGTGTTTTTCCGTCATCGCTAATGGACTCCGCGAATAGCTACCGCTACGAAATGCGACGAAGAATGAACCGCTTCCAAATGTTATGGATGTGTAATTTTTTAAGTTCCCTTTGTTCGATGAAATTGTACTTACATTCAACAATACTATTTTACCTCCACCACCACGAATCACCTATCACGTTGGTCCAACAGAAAGCTCGGTGAGATGTGGGATGAATATACCTCTGATTACCCCAATAGGGATATATTTGTGAGCTTTTTCTCTTATCGTTGGGTTCTGAGGTGGATTACCAACCTCATCAACCCTGGTATCAGGGTTATTATTGAGCCGCCAAAGGCCCCTGACATGGCTCATGTAACGACTACACAGTTAGTTTACTTACATCAGTAAGTAGAGTCTTCCGAAGCACGGATCATCTTACTGTCGGACAGTCAGGTGATCAGTCTGTAATGTCCTAACCAACCTAGGGATCACAAATTGATTTTTGTGATATGTCCCCACTGTGATTCGATAAAGGATAAAAGATGACATAATGTTGCGGTTGCCGTTTCTTTGTCATTTCTTCTCATCCGCCATAACACTTTGCGAAATGACGTAGATTCAAAAATGATACATTGACCTTCTACAAGTTTATCTATGACAATTACGTTGAATAAATGATTCAGATTTCTGATTTATATGATTCAGTCCCATATAATATTACCACTACCCGTGCACGAATCCTGGAAACTACGTGATATACATAAACTGCCTATATACGTCCCACTGCTGGGCACAGGCCTCCCCTCAATCAACCGGAGGGGGTATGGAGCATACTCCACCATGCTGCTCCACTGCGGGTTGGTGGAGGTGTTTTTACGGCTAATAGCCGAGACCAACGGCTTAACGTGCCCTCCGAAGCACGGAATCATCTTATTTTTTCGGACAATCAGGTGATTCAAGCCTGAAAAGTCCTTACCAAACAAAGGACAGTCTCACAAAGTGATTTCGACGATGTCCCCATCGGGAATCGAACCCGGACCTCCAGATCGTGAGCCTAACGCGCTAACCACTAGACCACGGAGGCTGTTGCTGTGTACTGACGTGATATAATTGATATTAAATAATTCAGTGGCTTAGAGCCCCGCACCGGGATTCGTGCCCCCTAGCACTATAATGTACAGTCTTGAGCAACATAATGTACCCTAGACGCTGTCGCTCTAACATATTTGACATTTAGTGAGACTTACAGTGCAATTTGACAACAAAAAACATGGGACATGGTCCCAAAATATATGCATATTGATGCTCATGACCGTAAGTCATACTCTAAGCAATGTTATCACGAATTATTTTTCAGCTCGTGTATACCTAAATCATAAATTAATGATAATGAAAACTCCAAATAAGTACTTATAAGGATGGTAGAAAAATAATATGAATAACAGCGTTGTAGAAAACACATTTATTTAAGAAACTTTGTACTTAAAGTACTTTAAATATTTACAAACAAAATAATATTATTTCGTACTATTATCCTAGATTTAGGTACTGATTCATAATTGGAATATTTAAAACTCTACGAATTCCATATGGTAACCCTGTTAGGTACAAATTTACATTTGGCAACATTAGTTGTTTTTAAGGATATCATAATCATAATCTTTGACGATCACGATGTCTTTAAAAAATAATAATAATAAAATATAATTGCTATGAAATATATTTTATAATTTTAAAAAATACTTATTTACGTTGGAAGTTTCATTTATCGCTGAATTAAGTAATACTTTTTGTTACTTGCTCTACTTAAATACTATTATATAACATTTCGTATTTTGACCAACATGCGTGAACGTTGAAATATTACTTATTATTGTTTCACACTACATTTTAACGACATTAATTTGTCATTTTATTTGCTCTTAGACAACTATTTAGTAGGTATCTTCTTTATTTCATAATAGAACATGTTTTTGTAAATATTGCTTTCAAAAATCTAAAGGGGTTTAAGAACTTTAGCTAGAAGTAGGCGTACTAGAATTGTTGTTTGTTTTGTTACACTTTCGTTTAAATAGGTACCTACATCGCCTAAGTACTACCCATAATTTGATTGATTCACTGGGATACTGTGGCAAGTGGCGCCATCTCGATTTTTACACTTTTACTTTCACCGCGCCAACTGAAAATGGCAATATTTCGTTCCTGTTTCTTGTTGGGAAGTTGCTCTTGTATATGGAATGTTAATAAAGGTTTTTTACAACATATTCTCTTGCAAGAACTTTTCTAGTGCGTGGTAGAGATGCGGTCGGACGCCGACTAGGCCGTGGTCTTCGTCAGTGTAGCTCTGAAAAAAAGAAAAACATAATATATAATCATGCACTATCCCTCTCTTTCACTCAAACCGTTATGGAAAGACATTAAGTCACCAAAGACAAATCCTTAGAGAAATAGGCGGGAGTTGCCAAGCGCACGCGTTACCCTCGGCCTAAGTGTATGAACGATGGTTCGTGTGGAGTTGCGTGACAGATTTGTTTTCATAGAGACGTTGATTTCATTTTATGATTGTGCGGCAGTGAGTAGACGTACATCATCCCCATCCCAATTACATCACAATCATCACAATTAGTAGCCAAGTAATCTAACAGATGTCGCTATTAACCAACGCTAATAAAACAGAATTATCAAGACGGAGTGAACGACGGAATATAGCTTTTATTTTCCGCTCTCGATTTTTATACACAAAAAACCAATTCTAACCAAAACATACCAATTTCACATCTCTATTTCTTCAGCCAGGATTACTATATTAAATAAGCAATTATTTTAACAAAATCTCACCATCTGGTTAAAGAACACGTCCTGCCTCTGTAGCAGGCGTGAGATGAGCATAGCGTGTTGGTAGTGGACGTTGTCGTCAGCTGTACCGTGGACGAGGAAGTAGCGCTTCTCACGATATGCTGCCACCTGGATGAATGAACATTTTGATACTTGATAAAGTAGATGAATTGCCAATGATATTTTATACTATTATAAAGTCTGTTCCTAGTGAAATACGTGCAATAAAGTGTTACATAACACAACATACGCCGCCTATATACGTTCCACTGCTGGTGGACACAGCGTCCCCCCCCCCCCCTTAATCAACCGGAGGGGGTATTATGTTTTATGCCGTTTCCATATCTCGTGTCCATGAAGTCCTGGACTTTTGGACGGCGTGTGGTGTGTCAAAGCCAAGACGTAGAGGTCCCTTAAGACACTTAAATTTTCTAAATGTGATGATGACACCAACCGAAGATTATCACTGTGTGCACTATGGAAGTACACCCAAAGGCAACCGTTGGTTAATGTAGAACTATTGCATATTATGTGAACAAAGAATTATTAAGTTTGAAAACGTTGATAACTAATTTTACGTGGTTTCCAGGATTTGCACATAACTGGGGAGGAAAATTCCAAATTCCGCTTGATATCAACTCACGAACAATGAGCTGTATCGTCGCCCTCAGTATTAGTTCCGATGTCATTTGCACCCCGTACAACAAGTTGTACGTATGGGAATGATTCAGACCATCATTTTGAGTTGATATCAAGTATCAAGTGGAATTTCCTATCGGAAAATTCACATAAATTTTAGTTTTTTTTTTATTATTTTCAGTTCCATACTTCTGCGACAGTTAGTTTTACTAGTTGTCAACTCCGACTCAAGATGAGGTTTGTAATCTACCTCACAATTCACACGATAGAAGAAGAGAACTCAGAATCATGGTCTGAATCACCCCCGTCAGTAACTTTACGTGTCACTAACACTGTATACTATATACCTCTACCTACCCCTTCATGAATACAGGCGTGATGTTATATTATTAGTAATAGATAGAATGACTTACAACTTCCGGAGTGAGGAGCGACGAATTGATGTACGCTTGAGTATTGTTCTGTGGAGTATCCATATAACGCTCCGTGTAGATGGTGTCTGAAATTAAAAAAAAACATTATTTCAAATATTTGGATTATGAATTCGAAAACAAATTCCAATGCGGTGGTTTAAATTTGGAATCTAAAATTCGAATCCGTAATCTAACATGCATGTTACCCGTTCTCCCAACTATATACAGGATGTTAGTGACACCCTACCAAATACTGAGGAGGATGATTCAGCTCATGATTCTGATGTAATATCAAGTGGAGTTTTCCGACGCAAAATGCAAGATTCTTTTCTCACTCAGCTCACAACTATATCCCAATTGGGATAGTCAGAGATACATCCATCGTAAGATGAACTAAGTACCCATACTTCACCGATTTCTGTTAGACCACTGCGATATGTAATGATCTATAAATGTCCAGTCAACTATGTTAGTAAAAATTGCACTTAAGATAAATTAATATCTGATTGGTGCAAATCTGGTATCGGGGCCCCGTTTGAGAAGCAAACCGGTGAATCACAGGACCATAGTGACTACATGCTACATTCAATGGCAAACTGCATACCATAGAAACGCCAGTCGACGACGGGAGCGACAGCAGCAGCACAACGGAACACGTCACCACCTCGAGCAAGGGCCAACGATGCGGCGTAACCTCCATAAGACCAGCCCCATATGCACGTACGGTTCGAGTCCACCCACGTCAGGTTGTCTTGGAGGTATCTGAAAGGACAGTCAGTTATACAGATACAGTGAAGTCTTTATACTCGTTTCTTCTATCGTATGGGTTGTGAGTTGGATGGCCAACATCAGCAACCCTGGTGTCAGTGTTATTATTGAGCTTCCATAGGCCCCTGTTATGGCTCGTGTAACGACTACATACTTACTACGTAAGTAGTATTTTTTTTACTTATAAAAGCTATATTATACTTGTAAATCGACGTTTTAGACGATGGAGCACAATGTTAGAAATTGACCGTGTATTGACCGTGTATGCATCACCCTTATAAGACCATAGATTAATAACATGACTTTTTATGTAGACATATTGTCTTTGCTCTCAACTGTCATTCCTTCTTCTTTGCTCAATGTCCGTACCAACTAGTCGACTCTTACGCCAATTTTATTTACGTAATTGTATCGTGAAATATCGTACAAGCAATATTGTAATCTCCAGTGCCCTAAACGTTTATTACACGCAGATCAGCTTCATCAGCATATTTGTATTTTTATTTCATCAAACCAATCGCCGGTACACGATTTACCTCGCCACACACAATGCCTATGTGTCAGCTCATTTAATTTGGGTGTCATCAGAATTAGTATTGAGGATACATGGGTAGATATTTCTAGTAACGACTACAATGGTGTAACAGAAGTTAACGCTTTCCAGACGATAACTAGAGAAGAAAAAGAGTGCAAATAAGAATTTCATTTAGACGATGCCAACAATACATCAAAATTATTTGACGTCGTAAGCGCTGAATAATCGCTGTCACAGGATGGATAAGGTTAATCATTGTTTTGTCAATTTATAAAATATTCAGATGCCATTATTGTGATGACCATATTGAACATCACGTCCTGTTGCGTCTTAATTGCTAATACATGATTAACATGAGGTTCCATGGCTATAAGCTTACTTGGTAACTTGGATCTGGTCTTCAATCTCAACAGTGCCGAGTTGCCTGTTCAAAGCGAAGGTGTTGGCTACTCCACGGAGGCCGGACCCTCGGCCGTCGATGTGGGCCACAGCAATGTTCCAGCGGCTGACCAGAGAAGTACCCCAATCGATGCTCCACTGCTTCGTGACTAGAGCTGAGTCTGGACCTCCGTAGCTGTGGAAGATCAGGTGTTGCATTATAATATGGTAAATTACTGTGACCTCCACAAAACATATTTGTTACTGAGAGGCATAGCAGAAGTACTTACACAAACTTACATAAAAGTTTTCAGTGAAAAATCAATAAGATTTGAACCTATTTTTACTAAATTATCCTTGTAAATGTACCCTTTGCAATGCAAATGTGTCAAATAGAGCGAATGTTTGTCAAATGTCAAAATCATAAGTATTTCACTTTTATTAAAATTTTAACCTTAGATAATCTGGGGGGAGTGAACAGAATAAAATTGGTGATAAACTTACACGTATACTAAGAGCGGCACATTGGTCCTCTCCTGGTAGTTGGGAGGGACTTGTATCTGAACATCGGCTTCTGGTAGGCCATCAGCAACGTGGACTTTAAGCCGGATGATCTCTGGGATGCTTCTAGAAGCCACTAGTCCAGCTGTCTCTGCGTTGTCGTCCCACACTCTCACTAGACTTCCGTTCTGAAATTGATAGTAAAAGAAAATTATGATTCTAGCCCAATAAAATGAAATAAATTAAGCAAAACTATAGAATAATAAAACAAAATCAAAGAATAAAAGAGAAAGAGATAACGCTAGGAATTGGTGCCCGGATAATGGCAATATGCTCGCCTATCACATGGGACTTCAACATAGCTGGCGAGGAGTGGGTACATATACATGTCTGAAGTGGTAGCACTTCGGGAATATAAGCAGGATGCTATGTCTATGTAGATGACGCTAGGGAGATGACGTATCACGTCAAGCTCATACTTACAGAATCGTAAATGAAGACCTTCGGCACATCAGGTCCGCCGCAGGTGACGGACACTCGCGTTGCTTCCTGGCTAATACTAGCTTCATTGTACAGACACCTGCCACCGTCATCCCGTACAATATTGCAGGTATAGCAGGATATAACACGGGTAGCGTTCACAGTGTAAATGTGTTGCTCAGCGGAGTCATCAACGTGAGTTGCTTTGTACCAGCTGGAAATTTCAGAAAAAAAATCTTGTGTCAGATCAACTACTTGCCTATTTTTAAAATTCGTATTTGTGTCAATAATAATTAATGTATTAAGTAAGTGGGTATTATTTTAATAATATCATTTCAGTATTTAAGCAACGTTTCGGCTCTTGGCATATAGAATCTCAATGTCAATGTCACCCAACCAATAATGTAAAGTACTCACATGACGTCATCAGGGGTCCAGAGCAAGATGTCCAGAACGGTGTTGGAAGTGTTGGTACGGGACTCTGCGACCCAGAGAGGGCTAGCGTTGTCCTCAGCAGTGTTCTCAGACACCTGCACGATTTGCTTGTACAGTACTCCGTCCACCGACTGAAAAAAAATGACAAATCGGTTAATATTGCAAAAAAATGGTACACCTTGATAAAAAAAGAAATATTTTATAAAAGAGCAGCTGGGCCCTACCTCGCAATAAAGCCATTAAAGTTAAACCATCAAACGGATGTAATAAAAATAAACAAATCGCAAAAAAATAAACAAATATAGAACTTTTTAAGTCGGACTAAGATACATTGAAAAGTTATATAAAACCGTTCACAGCACAAATGATACGCTTAACAACGATATTTTTACATCTCCATATACGTAAAAACGTTTTGTAGTAAAATGGTTAAAAAATACCTACACGTAAAACTATTTAAAACATGACCACAAAATTAAATGGGCTATTATATTAGGTATAATACTTTGTTTATGCTTACATAACATAACATAACATAACATAAATAGCCTAAAAAAAAAAAAAAAGCCGGGACCAACGGCTTAACGTGTCTTCCGAAGCACGGAATCAACTTACTTTTTCGGACAATCAGGTGATTCAAGCCTGAAAAGTCCTTACCAAACAAAGGACAGTCTCACAAAGTGATTTCGACAATGTCCCCATCGGGAATCGAACCCGGACCTCCAGATCGTGAGCCTAACGCTCTTACCACTAGACCACGGAGGCTGTTAATTGTTTATGCTTAACACGATATAATTCAATAACCTCCTTTGATCCATTGCAAGTCGGTTGACTTTATAGATACTTTTTCTCACACTTCTTACTATGTTCAAAAGTAACTTCATTGTTCCTTATCAGCGTGTTTAAAAAGACATACAAATTCCGTAGACACGCTTCGACAATTCATAAATATTATATCTACTTAGGTTTTCATTGTCATCTAGTTTCTAGGTAAGTACCTTATATTGAAATCGTTACTTATTATTGTTCCGTTATTGTTCAAATCACGTCGCGTTGTGAAGAAGATCTCGGAAGATCTTCTGGGGGAGTTAGGTCTGCACTAAACAAATAAATAACATTCGCAAAATGACACCTCACCTGTGGCAAGATGGTGATAAATGAATTTCCTTGTTCGTTAAACATGAGAGGAATGTTGTCAATCCAGCCATTTTCTTCAGAGTATGTGTAGATCTGGAACATGAAACAATATTTAATTTAATTTATTATCTTTCCAGCCGTTGTTATTCTAAAACGAATCAAAATCAAAATAAAATTATCAAAATGTAAAAATTAATGATAGGGTTTAGATGTTCAACTTCTATCATTATAACATTCCTTTAATGTTGAAATAGAAGCAATACCCTTCAGTAAGAAAGTAGTTTTAATCAGCAAAAGTTGGTGTATCTTTATATCTTGATTAAAATGTACATCGAGTTAAAGAAGCAGTTGATGATGATGATAAAGATAACGCTGATTTCATTTACAGTGTAGACCAGGTTCGCTCGGTAAACGGTAAGTATATGAATAAAACCAATCAACAAACACCAACTTAGTATACAAGTGTTGAGAAATTTTGTTATTTTAAAACAGTGCTTACTTGAGTGCAAGTTTCAGTTCCGGAAGTGCACAGTAGCACAGAGAGTGAAGTCTGCACACGGTTGGTCCACATCACTGCAATCGTCTCATTGTTGACGAAACGAACGTTCCTCAGAATTGGTCTGAAAAAATATCCATTAAATTGTGAGTAAATCTTTAGATTTTTTTTAATAAGAATTTCGAATTTCAAAATTTTATATTCAGAAAAATCTTGCCAAGTTAATTGCGAAATAAGAAATGACGTTGTGGTTTATATTTTCTCTTTGATAAATTATTTCTGTCATTTAAAATGGTGTTTTGAAATCCAGACAACTTTTATTGAAACAGCTAAATCTGCAGGACTTTATTCTAGAATTAACACGACCTATTTTATTTTCAGGACCTTTAAAAGCATTAGTGACATGAGAACATTTTGAAAATTATTTTAAGTTCATAAGTAAGAGGTCATCACGTCTCAATCTTTTTCTTCATGGTACGTAAACATACTTTAATTTATGTATTTATACATAGTAAGGCGTACAAAAAATAATGCATCATATTTTTTTACTTTATATGGACAAACCCACTCTCAAAAACATCAATCAATACCTTCGATATCTTTGGGAAAATTGAATGTTAGAAATTTATATCCGATATAAGATTAAAGATAAGATAGATTCGATGATAAAAGATGGAAAACTAATAAGACGAAACGGGAATTCCATACATCTCTCTACCTCTTTAATCCAAACAATATCTTGACGGCGAAATTCGATAGTGTTTCAAAGTACCAAAGAATTCCGCATTATTTTGTAAACAAATGAAGTTAGCGGATGCAGATAACGTTCGTATATAAACGCTTTTGAACTCATTCACGCTATATTCGAAATATTGGAATTAATCGAGGAGGCAGAAAAAAATTTAAACAATGGTTTTTAAGGTGCTTTTTTATTTGTAAATAGTGATAAGATGTGTGATAATATTTCAGTGTGCTTTACTACCTACTTCACTTAAAATAGTATTATGAAGAAAGAGTTGAAACTTGGGACTTATATAGTTACCTATTTTTTTACCCAGTGAACATTGTTTCTAAATTTCAATAAATTTATTGGTTTCTGTTATTCAAACCGCGGTTGTATGCTGATGTAGCTGAAACATTGATTTAGTGACTAATATTGTTGTTATTCTCGTTCTAATCTTATTTTTGTTTACAGATTACCAGTATTATTCTGACATTAACCGTAGTAACATCATGTACAGGTAAGCCACCTCCACACTGTTCATCGATGAATTATTTTATGACAACAGATCGTAACAAAATCACAAATCATTGTTTTTAAATTCATTAATAATTTACGTACGTAAATGTTCATTTAGCTTATTACGTAGAACGTAGTTTTATAAATCGTCTAATTTAACATAATTGTACCAATTATTGATTTAAGTTGTTAAAGGTATAATGTACAGCCAGTATTCAAAATAAATATAAATTCAGCATTTACATTATTTTTCAGGGCGTCTTTACTTTCGTCCATTGCCTATCCGAAAAGATGAGTCGGAAGCACCAACACCAGTTACTTCTAACTTCAAGTATGATCAATCTGATCCAATGGGGCTGCAAAAGGCACTATCAGGTAACGGAATTGATTATGCGGTGAATGGTGGAGGAAGTGGTCCCCCCAATCAAAACGATCCTGACCCAAACAATTATTTTGGTACACACAATGTCGGACCCAACAAACAAGGAGTAGCTGCACAAATCTGGTCAGCCAACGAAGAAGCGAACCGTAATCAAGAGGGAGTAGTAGGATCTAACCTTGGTGAAAGTGCACATATGTATGATAATTCTAAACCTAACGGTGAGCTCGTTGTGAACGTCCCAAGTCCCGACGCCTTTAAAAGTAGTAAATACAGTGGCTATAGGTATAATATGGACGGATTTGGTCCAAATACTCCAGATAAAAGAGTGCTAGGGTATTTAAATGGCAGACATGCTCATATTCATTTGTATGGACCTAACAAGTCAGGTGTAAGCATGGGAGTTAATCATCCGGAAGAACAACAAGAACATCATCTACCTGGACCAGGCGACCAAAATCCAAGTGAACCAGATGATAACAATCAGGGAAATCGTGGAATAGACTATGGACCAGGCGGCAACGAACAACCCTGGGTAGGGCACGAAGAAGGAACCGGAAACATAGATAGAGGTGACAGCCATGGTACAGATTTTAGTGGAACGAATGGCTACCAGCCAAACGGTCCAAAACGTCCCAATCCGGGTGGTTTTGGCCCTGGTATTAATCCAGGAAACCCCGGTGACTTTGGTCCAGGACCGATGAAACCAGGTTCACCAGGTGGAATGAACCACCCTGAAGAGCAGAATCCAGGAGGTTTTAAACCAGGTATGGGTAGTTTCAGACCAGGTGGGCCACCACCACCACCGCCTCAAATGGGTAACCAAGGTGGAAATGATGGAGGTTATGAGTTTGGGCAAAATGGCGGGCCTAACATGCCAGGCAAGCCCAATCAAGGTAACTTTGGTGGTCATAATATAATTTTGGGAGGATTTAACCAAACACCAGGGAAATTCCACAAAGAGGGTTATGGAGAAAGTGACCAAGTCCATAGTGGCCATTATTTTCAGTGAACAAATTTTAAGTTTCACATTTTGTACTTAAGAATAAAGAAGTATTTAGAAAAATAGTTGCGATTTTCTTTAAAGGTAAACTATAATACCTACCATAATAATAAATGCAGGTATACTAACAAGCATTCAAAATATTAAAATAACTTGGTCTTTCGAGCTATCCGTGACCGTGACAAAATTGGCGAAAAGTCACTTAAAGATCTACTGACGCTATACAATTAAACACGACCCAGATTTATTGAACAGGTATTAGCGTCATGCTGAACCTATCACGACCTCAAATCACCACACGAACACCCCTTTAATAATTTAATACCTCCATTAATATTCGCTAATAATATTCTCTAAAAATATATCTCACCATTCATAGTGCCCGTTGGTACCTAAATGACTAGTACATAACATACATACATACATAACTCACGCCCGTATTCCCCGAAGGGGTGGGCAGAACTACAAATAATCAAGAAACTATTTGCAGCCACTTTTGATACATAGTCCTAATGTGGATAATGATAAACCGTATGATGATAGGTAATCAGCCTATCGCTCTTACAGTTGATCCATCATGTTCGACAGGACGCTGTCCCTTTGTCGCCTTTTACGACATGGACGGGAAGATAGGCAGCTGAACGCATTCTATGTTTTTTCTTTACTCCCAGTCCAGCAGAGGAGTTACTAGTACATAAAACACCTGAATTGTAATGTTAATTGTAAAAAGTACGTACTGGTCGAGGTCTGATGGCGCTTCGTACACGGTGGACTGACCACCATCAGCAATCTCTCGTATGGTAACAGTCACCGTCGGGTTAGTGGTGCCAGGCTGAAAATTAGAGACAATTAGATTCATTCCTTAAAGTCTACTTATCGTGTGGGTGGTGAGGTGAAATACCAGCCTCATCAACCTTGGTGTCAGGGTTACTATTGAGCCGCCAAAGGCCCCTGACATGGCTTATGTAACGATTACTCACTCACATCAGTAAATAGTAACCAACGGCTTAACGTGGCTTCCGAAACACGGATCATCTTACTTTCGGACAATCAGGTGATCAGACTGTAATGTCCTAACCAAACGAGGGATCACAAAGTGATTTTTGTGATATGTCCTCACCGCGACTCGAACCCAGGGCCTCCGGATCGTGAGTCCAACGCTCAACCATTGAACCATAGAGACCGTTATTTTTTTAAAGTGAAAACCACGTAAGCGCCTTCTTGAAAAATCACACGCTGATGTGACTTCCTTTAAAAATACCTCGAATTCTTGCAATTCATTTCAATCAAGGTAAAAATCCACAATTGTTTAGCTGGCACGGAATAGAAGAAAGTTTGGAAGGCCCAAGTGAGTGCGAAACGCGCGCTATACAACTATG
Source organism: Pectinophora gossypiella (assembly GCF_024362695.1). Lineage (NCBI taxonomy): Eukaryota > Metazoa > Arthropoda > Insecta > Lepidoptera > Gelechiidae > Pectinophora > Pectinophora gossypiella. The sequence continues at coordinate 3,798,926 of NC_065407.1, read as the reverse complement.
AGCAAATAGACACAATTCAATATTGCACTCCACTCGTCCGCAAACTATACAACACACGGTGCTCCGCGATAGTATATTAAAAAGCCGTATTCTGTATCTCTACTATCATGTAAGGGGGTCCCCTCCTTATAAAAAGAACGGCTATCTATCAAAAAATACTTTTGTATGCAGCATCTTACAAAATGTAATAATAAAATTGCAGCCTACACAAAATATACATTGCCGGTAAAGAGGCTCTGGAATTTGAGAAGCAGTAGACCTATCGTAGTTATCTGTTTGCAGGAGTAGTAGTAAAAGAGAGTGGGGTTGAATTAGCTACAGCGATTCTCATACAAAATGAGCGTGAGGGTCTTGTCAACCTTCTCTTTTCCTTTTTCTTTCTTTCTTTATTCGGTGATTGCGAAGATCAAAAAGGCGCTTATGTCGTTTTCACTATTAGACGACGATATGTATGTATGTATGTACAGTCATGAGCAATGTAATGTACCCACTTTAGGACTCTGTCGCACTAACATATTTGACATTTAGTGAGACTTACAGTTCAATTTGTCATAAAAGTTAATGTGACATGGTACGAAAGTGTATACATATTAATGCTCGTGACCGTACACATACAATAGATTTCTAGTGAACGTGAGCTGACACGTCCAACTATGCTAGCTGTGAGAGGTACGACCATGACATTATTGAACTAACAGTCCAGCTATGAAAACGGCGGCTTCATATTCTACTAGATGGTACCGCGATACATCCGCAGAAATAGGCAAAAAAAACCTTTCCTGTAAGGGAACCGCCTTAAGTACTTATTTTTTATTAAATTTATTATTTATTACTAAATTAAAAATATAACTGAGTAATTTGTAAATGCTTCCTACTACCTATTGCCACTATAAATATCGATCAAAAAGGGCAAAAAAAAATCGCGTTTTTTTTTGTATGGGAAATACCTACATAATTGTAAAAATTTCAACTGTCTAGTTATCGCGGTTCTTAAGATAGAGTCTGATGACAGAAAGACGAACAGATAGACAACGAAGATTTTACTTTTTTGTGCGGAACCATAAAACACATAGTCAGAGGTACCTACATCCATCGCAAGATGAACTGAGTATCCACACCTCAGCGATATCTCTGTTAGAACAACGTGATACGTGGTGAGCCGTATTGCCGTCTATAATGGTCGGCCAACTGTGTTAGTGAAAATTGAATTTAGGATAACTCATTGGTAAAGTACGGTACAAGGATTCGAAATTAATTATAAAAAAATAACATAATCGCTAGTTTATGTAGGGTAGCTATAGTGATTATGTGTAAGATGTGGGTAAATCAATAAAAGTCAGTTAGCGTTTTACTGTCGTTTCATTGACACACCATTGGCGACGAGCGGGTTAAAATACGAATAAAAACATATTTAAAATACGAATCACGCGTAATTGTGTCTTTGTTATTGTTTGTTTCGCGAGTGACGATAGTGATTTATTATTGGTACGATGCCGATCGGTAAAATAGAACCTTTTGACCTAACGTCTAAACAATGGCCGGCTTACGTGCGAAGAGTGGATCAATTTATCGTTCTCAACGAAATAAAACCGGAGTTAAAAGTGTCATTGTTAATTACTGTAGTCGGTGAAGCCACGTATGCTTTAATGTGCGATCTTTGTGCACCAAAACTTCCCGAGGAAAAAACTTATAAGCAGTTGGTCGACTTGGTGTCCGAACACCTCGAGCCACAACGTTCAGAAATAGCCGAGAGACATATATTTCGGCAGAGGAGACAACGACCGGGCGAAACTCTGACAGAGTACTTGCAGGCGCTAAAACATTTAGCGGCTACGTGTAACTTCGCCGGACGCCTCGAGGAAGATCTTAGGGACCAATTCGTGTCCGGGTTGGCCAGTGACGTCATGAGGTCGAGAATCTTCGCCGAGAAAGATATCGATTACAGTAAGGCAGTGGAGCTAGCTCTGGCGCTGGAAGCCGCCGACAGGCACGCGGAGCTCAGCGGAGCGAGCGCGGCGGCGGCGGCGGTGAGCGCGGGTGGAGGCGCGGGGGGCGCGGCGGGCGGCGCGGGCGAGGGCCTGCACGCCGTGCGCGCGCGCCGCGCCGGTGCGGGGCTCCGCGGGAGTGGGGGCGCGCGCGCGGGGACAGCGCCCGCGGATCGTGGCGGCGGCGCCTGCGCACCCCGTTCCGACGCTCCGACAGCATGTTGGCGGTGCGGCAAGGCGCATCGCGCGAACAAGTGTCGGTTTATCAATTACAATTGTGATGAATGTAATCAACGCGGTCATTTAAGGGTGATGTGTCCGAAAGTGTGCAATCGGGAGAGTGCGAGCGGTAAGCGTCAAAATTATTTGAGTGAAAATTCAGAGGACGAGTTTTATAACATCAACATCACTTCGCAAGGTAACGAACCATTTTTTATCAACGTTACGGTGAACTCTGAGGTTTTGGAGTGCGAAATCGATACCGGCAGCCGTATATCGGTGATTAATGAACAGTGTTATGAAAACCTATTTCGTAATAATAAGTTACAAACTGATAATTTAATTTTACGTAGCTACGCTGGCGCACGAATTGAACCTCTGGGTTATATCACTGTCGATGTTAAATTTAAGAACGTAGCAGTACCGAATTTAATTTTGTATGTGATTAGGGGGGGTGGTAAACCGTTATTGGGAAGAGATTGGTTGCGCGCTCTAAAAATATCACAAATAAATATTAATGAGTTGAAAGATGATCAGTTCGTGAGCCAGTTGCGAAGAATTAGGTACATGCAAAAAGATGTTACGTTTGCAACTCTCAGATTGTGCAGGTGTGTACGTGCGCGCGCGACCCGTGCCGCTGGCGCTGCGCGAGCGCGTGGAGCGTGAGCTTGCGCGGCTTGAGCGTGACGGTACTATATACAGGGTGGAACATTCCGAGTTCGGCACACCGATAGTTCCGGTGATAAAAAGCAACGGGGAGATACGTTTATGTGGGGACTACAAGATAACCATTAATCCAAAATTAAAACGTGATTTTTACCCTCTGCCGCGTATCGAGGAGCTGTTCGCGAACCTAAGTAACGGCGAGGAATATACTAAGATCGATCTTAGACATGCGTACGAACAAGTGTTATTACACGAAGATTCGCAGCGTTTCACAGCTATTACCAGAGTTGGGCGTAATCGATTACTTTTGTAATCAGATTAGTAATCTGATTTAATGTAATCATAATTACATCAATCGTGATTACTTTGTATCTTTGACTACTATCAATCTTAACTACATGTAATCTTTAATCATGATTACAGTAGTTATTAATCAATGATTATGTGATTTAATAAATAATAAAATATTTTGATAAATATTTGCCAATTAAGTAATAATTTTATTAAAATTCTTACCTATAGCGTGACAGTCCAAAATGGCAAAAGATTTTTTTATACAGCCACAGTGCAAGGGTACATAATATAGTTGGATATAAACATAAATTTCATCATTAATAATTAAATTAAAATATTTTTTTATTTTTTATTTTTGCGTCTTTCTTTAATTATAATAATCAATGCTATATGATGTATGATCGTGTTTTTGTTCAATTAACATGATTAAGAAAATATGTAAAATTATGTAATCAATTAATCTAAATTACAATTTAGATTTATTAATCTGTAATCAATGTCTAGATTAAACTCTTGATTTAATTTCTTATTTTGTAATTATGATTAAGGATTATTACGTTTGTAATCTGTAATCATGATTGCAGATTACAAAAAGTAGTCGTAATCAACAATCAATAATCTAATTACTTTTTGCCCAACACTGGCTATTACTACTCACGTAGGGACGTTTGCATATCGCCGCACACCCTACGGTCTATCGTGTGTACCAGAACAGTTTCAAAAACTGATGGAGGAAACATTACGCGGGATACCGGGTACAGTCGTGTTCCTTGACGACATTTGTGTCACAGGTAGGGATCGCCCTACACATCTGCGCAATCTGCGAGCCGTACTTGAGAGATTAAGATTAATGGGATTAACAGTTAAGTTAAATAAATGTATTTTTTTACAACGGAGTGTAAACTATCTCGGTTTTATTATAAACAAGGAGGGCTTGCACCCTGACCCGGCCAAACTCGAATCGATCACCGGTCTGCCTGCTCCGACTGACGTCACCCAGTTAAAGAGTTTTCTAGGGCTCATTAATTATTATGGAAAATTTATTCCAAACTTGAGTACACTTTTGCACCCACTACACGCACTTTTAAAAAAAGACGTCAGATGGAGTTGGGACGCGCGGTGCGAGCAGGCTTTCGCGGGCGCAAAGAAGGTGTTAGTGAGCGAGCGTGTGCTCGCGCACTATGAGGAGGGGCGGCCGCTCGTGATGGCCGTGGACAGCAGCGCGTACGGCGTGGGGGCCGTGTTAGCGCACCGCTACCCCGACGGTAGCGAGCGGCCCGTCAGCTGCGCCTCACGGACGCTGAACCAGGCCGAGCGGAACTACAGTCAGCTGGATAAGGAGGCGCTCGCAATATATTTTGGTATAACCAAACATCACCAATACTTGTTTGCTAGGCGTTTTGTGCTCCGCACTGACCACAAGCCTCTCACGTATATTTTTGGGGAAAAGAGCGGTATTCCTCAGACGGCGGCTAGTAGGCTACAGCGATGGGCCGCGCGACTCGCCGGCTACGATTTCGCGATCGAGTTTGTCAGGTCCGCGGACAACGGCCCGGCCGACGGACTGTCGCGGTTGCCCCTGCCCCACGAGCGGCAGCCCACTCCGGAGGTTCACTACCTCAATTATGTAGAGGAATCCATCCCGATTGATTGTAAAATGATTGCTACGGAAACCAAGCGGGACCCCGTATTAAGTAGAATAATGGGGTATGTTATGTTCGGGTGGCCGGCGTCCACTAGCTGTGATGAGGATAAATCATACTTTGCTCGTAAAGACGAGATGAGGGTCGAGTTAGGCTGTTTAATTTTTAAATATAGAATAGTAGTGCCACCGCGGTTGCGTGCAAATATCTTAAGGGAAATTCACGACGGACATTTGGGGATGAATAAGATGAAAAACATCGCCCGTAACTATGTGTACTGGCCTAACATAGACCGAGACATTGAAGAGACGAGCCGCGCGTGCTTGGCGTGCCGCTCTGTGCGCGACGCCCCGGCCAGCGCGCCGCTCCACCCGTGGGAATTTCCAGCACATCCCTGGCAACGCCTACATGCGGATTTTTTTGACTGTGCAGGCAAACGTTATTTGATCGTGATCGATGCACACACAAAGTGGATCGAAACGATTCAAATGAACGGTACTACGGCATCATTGACAGTAAAGGCTTTACGTAGCATCTTTGCGCGTTTTGGCCTACCATCACAGCTGGTAACGGATAACGGACCGCCGTTCACTTCGGAAGAATTTAAAACTTATTGTATAAAAAATTTAATTAAACATACTACTTCAGCGCCGTATAGACCTCAAGGAAACGGGGAAGCAGAAAATGCGGTAAAGACGGTTAAAAAGGCCGTAAAAAGGGCTATGCACGAGGGCGAGGACACTTCAGTTGCCTTGAGTCGATTTTTATTTCAGTATAGAAATTGTGAGCACGCGACGACAGGGGTGTCCCCGGCGGTGGCTCTGATCGGGCGGAGGCTGCGCGGCCGCCTCGATGCGCTGCGGCCGCACGTCGCAGACACCGTGCGCGCCGGGCAGACCCGCCAGGTGGCGGCCGCCGGCGGACACCACCGTACGTTTGAGGTCGGTCAGCCCGTGCTCGCGCGCGACTATACCCGCGAGGGGGACAAGTGGTCAGAAGGTCACATCTCAGCAGTTACAGGACCCGTGTCGTACAAGGTTCAGATGAGCGGGGGCGCTGAGTGGCGTAGGCATCAAGACCAAATTGTGCCCAGTCGCGCAGGTCGCTATTCATTGTCGCGCACGAGCATGGAGCCCAGAATAGAGAATCCCGAGTCGTCTGACGGCGCTGAAAATAAAGATAGCGGCGCGGGGACAACGGGAAGCCCATCAGGCAGCGGTGACGGTGCTGTCGAGTCCTATGACGCCGGCGGTTCTGATTATGATGACGCCGAGGGTGCGTCTTCGCCGGTCCGGTCCAAGTGCTCAACCGTGGAGCAGTCTCCGCCGCCCATTCTCTCCGCGCGCGCTTTAAGGGCTATGAATCGTGATTGTATTAAAAGTAAAAAGAACAATTAAGAATACCTACCTATTGTTATTTAATCTAAGTCTCAAGGGGTTCAAATATTTGGTTGGGGGATATGTAGGGTAGCTATAGTGATTATGTGTAAGATGTGGGTAAATCAATAAAAGTCAGTTAGCGTTTTACTGTCGTTTCATTGACACACCAGTTTACTGGCCATTCAGCCCTGCAACGGGCACAGAGCCAAACCAGTTCCTATGCACTCTCACTGGCTCGTGAGAAATGTACCTAACATTTTGGTTAGAGACAAGGTTATCTATAAATAGAACACTAGGTGAGAGCCCTCAGCTTTCCAAATTTGTCCGACCAAGTGTTTATATCATATGCGGCAAATCTACATCACGGAAAAAATATACAAACCAACTTACTTAATTATTTTATGAATGTACGCCGGAACTGGTAAAATACATAATTATAAGAATTTGTAAAGCCCTACCTTCTTCTGGTCTACAATAAATAGTTTCAATTAACAACAAAACAAATGGAAAATTAAATTGAATTACCAAAATAAAATAAAATAATTAATAGTAAATAAAATAATCTGATTATCTAATTAAACATTAAAATAGAGATAACATAGTCATAAACAAACCTAATTAGGTAAATACCGTTAGATATCGTCTTGGCTAAATACACTTCTCATCAAAAAAATCGAAACACCTTGCAAGTTTACGTTTTGTCAGGATTATCAGAAAAATGTGTACATTTAGGAATAAATGTTAAATGTCGTTTAATAGTGAGTAATATGAGCTTATCAAATCTTAATGTTAATGTTCTAAATTTAAATGAATTTTTCATAGGTTTCGTATTTTGTTAAATGAGTCATTTTTATTCCGTATGGAGTATAAAGGAAATGGATAAAACAACACACGTAAATGAAAAAAAAAGCTAAAAAACGTTTATTTTATAACTTGTATTCCCTCCCCGAGCTCTAATTACTGCTTCCATACGGTTCTTCATCGATCGGATGAGAGTCACGATCACATGCTGTGGTATATTGTCCCATTCCTCTTGGATTGCATCTTGCAGCTGGCTAAGTGTTTCTGGGGCAGGATCTCTTGCTCGAATTCGTCTCTTTAATTCATCCCACAGATGTTCAATGGGATTCATGTCAGGGCTTCTTGCTGGCCATTCCATAATAGCGTTCTCCGTCTCTTCTGTAGACCTTGTTCCTTCCGTCGTTACCATACAGCATAATTTTACACTCATCAGAAAAGAGAACTTTGCTCCACTGTAGGTATGACCAATTTAGGTGCTCACGTGCAAAGTTAAGGCGCGCTCTTCGATGGTCTGCAGTTAATTTCGGCCCATTTGCTGGCTTATGCGGTACCAGTCCACGATCCTTCAACCTTCTTCTAATTGTAGAGTCACTTACAGCCACCCTTCGTACAACACGAAGCCGCTGCTGCAGTTGAAAAGCGTTAAGGCGTCGATTTCTTAAAGAAGTTGTTACAATAAATCGATCATCTCGCTCAGAAGTGACCCGATTCCTGCCAGATCCTGAACGGCGCGTGAACAAACCAGTCTCCCGATAACGTTTATAGACTCTATGAACAGATGACAGGCTTAGATGCAGTCTTGCAGCCACAACACGCTGACTAAGGCCAGAATCCAGCAATGCCACAACTTGGGCGGCTTCTGTGGGCGAAGTATCCATACGTTTTAGAAAAAAAAACCTTTTTTCAGACGTCCCAAAGTCACAGTATTGAAATAAAAAACAAAAAGTTTAAGGATAGGCGCCAATTTTTAGTTTTTAAACGCTAAATGTACTCCAACCCTAAACACACATTTGTCTCAAAACAGTGATTCATTTCGTTTATAAGATAAACAAATGAAATTCTAATTTTGAATTTTGAATTTTCGCTTATTACTGTAATGGCCAAACTGCCAGCTATACATTTATGTATTTTTTTTCATCGTATGAATTCTTTTTTGTGTTAAATTCGGACAGAAACAATGAAAACGGAAGTGTTTCGATTTTTTTGATGAGAAGTGTATTTATTTACTTAAATTAATAAAAAATATTGTTCTTTGTATTCTAAATTCAATTTATTAATTCAATTCAAGATATTATAAGTAGAACAGACAACAACGACCGACGCGACGGACGGAACATGCGCGCTGCACACTGTATCTGGTACCGGGAATGTTCGAACGCCGGGTTTTTTTATTAATTCAATATAGTACCTATTTTCGTCGTGGAGATCCTTGGGGGAGGCCTATGCCCAGCAGTGGGCGTCATACGGCTGATGATGATGAGTACCTATTTTCTGTTTCAAATGTTTATATCCTCCTGAATTTTTTCGGATTCAACTAATTATTAATTTTATTTTAAATTACTTTAAAATTTGATAATATTTATTACTAGTTAACCTATTTTAAATTTTGTTTTAATTTTAATTCAAATGAAGTCACAAAATGTTAACTAATAAAATATTTATAATTTAAAAAACAAAGCATTAGGTAACTAAATCAAAAACTATTCGAACAGCCCTCCTCGAAGAGAGCTCTGTTCCAAAGTGCTAATGTTATACGTTGACACATCAAACCCACCCTTTCATAAAACTCGGCCCGCGATGTTGCCTATGTCTACATTGGACTAACGAACGGAACAATGAACAATAAGATATGGGAACCGCCACGTAGGTACTTAATTTATGTGACGTTAACATACACGGCGACATAGGCCACCACCTATCACGTCGGTGTAACATTTTGCGATGGATGCACCACTGACTACCCCAATTGGGATGCAATCGTGTGCTTGTATTTACATACGCTATGGCTAAACTCTGTACCTTAACTAGAAATAGAGTACAATGATGCAATTATCGAATACCAGAGATACTGGACACTTGATTCTCTATTACCTATAATCTGATATATCGTATCGTTTTCCTATTAGGTACAATGAACCTTACTTTCATTATTAATTACGTATATCTGCAACTGATAGTGGGTAGGTATAGGGATGGTATAAGAAAACCACGTATTTTCAGTCCTATGACAAGCCGCCATTGCTAGCCCTTTGATGATGTAAGTGTTACCACTTTGTTACCGTTAAATTACTGAGGAATGTGTTGAAGTACTTGTCACATATATATGAAAATCATTAAAACTAAATCATTTCCTAAAAGTATAAAATTTTCTATTTCCTCGTTATATGCCTTAAGTTTTATTGTAAAACGTGTTAGTATAATTATTATAATACGTTCAGTGTCTTGTTTACTATAACAAACATCTTTGGTTTTAATTTTTTTCGTAACACGTTTTCACATCGTTATTTAATTTTATGTGATCTTAGTTTGAATGTAGGTACCTAAGTCTTGATAATATTTTATAATATGAATCCTTAAGTGTACGTACAAACCTTTCTGGTTTTTGTTAAACATTTTTGTTGAACATGTGTTTGCATGTATAATAAATAAGGAAAAAACCTAAAAAAAAATGTAAAGCATTATCAAAAGCAAACTATTTGGGTGTAATAACAAAAATAAGTACATGATTGAGTGTTTGATTGCTGATGCTATGAAAGTAGTCTAAAGCTCATAAGGTTTCTTCCATAGCGTGTACTTGATTCGACCAATAAAACAAAGCGATATAATCCTTAAGACTTCCAAAAACGTAACCTAATTATGACTCCATGATGCAAGTACCTACAAAAAAATCGCCTTGCCTACTTCAATCTTTCCTGCCCCTAAATTAAAAAAAATCCTTTTATCTCACCTTAGGATAGCGTATCTCATTATGTTCAGTGTACTGCCAGTCGGTGGACCCTGGGATGCCGTAGTGAGGGACCTTCATGATTCGAACTTCAGTGTCGTTGAAGGTCGCATATGCCAGCTTAGTGCCATCAGCTGAGAACCACATAGCGTTGTTCGAGCCGAATACTTCCTCTAGAGAATAAAAAATAAGAATGATTAAGCTCAGAAATCAGAATCATTTATTCAACGTAATTATTTTGGATACACTTGTTGAAGGTCAATGTAACAATTTTAAATTTAAGTACGTCATTTCGCATGGTGTTATGGCTGAGGAGAAGAAATGACAAGAAACTGCAACAGCAACACATCTTTAAATTTAATGTTATGTACCCTACATTACAAGTTATTTAATAACTACAGGAACACATTCAATACCAGACATTTTTATCATTTAGGTAATCATTAATCTTGTAAGTAATAAGCTAAAATGCTTATTCGTTATTACTAGGCAAATTCATTCAAACTTCAATTACATTCACACAAATAAAACAAATAAAAAACCCTACTTATTTAATGGGAATCATTTCTGCAAAATAAGGTAGTTTCCAACTACTTTCTTAGTCAAATCAGTTACTTTTTACTAACCGTCAAAACACGAAATTACTTTGAAAGTATGAAAAAAAAAACTGTGACATCATAGAAAATTGTGACGAAATGTCGGACTTATTATTACGTTTTTCTTGATTAAAATTCATAAATAAGTTAAGTAAATAGAAAAAATAAAATGTTTTTGTTAATCTGAGAAATCAAAAAATCATGTCATGTACTTAAATCAAAAATCATGTCTAGTAAATCAGAATTTCATAATTCATCTCTGACATAGGAAACTATCCAATCTAACCCAACTTCGCCGTTGCCCGTTTTGCTGCCATCACATGAGCGTAAGGTGATGGTAACAAATTGGTGACATGTTCATTGTGTCCATTCTGTTACATAGTTCTTGAAGTAACGAAACGGGCAAGCCCCATATTTTACCTAACGCGTAGAGTTTGTGTTCTTAGTGTTGTATAGTTAGGGCATGTACGGTCACGAGTACTAATATGTATACACTTTGAAACCATGTCACATTAACTTTTTTGACAAATCAAACCGTAAGTTTCATTAAATGTCAAATATGATAATGCGACAGGGTTCTAAAGTGGGTAGGTACATGATATTGCCCATGACTGTAAAGCTAGAAGTTTTGCTCTAAATGAGATCTGGAGGGCCAAAAAGGCCACTTTTGATGAATCATGATAATAATATGTCCCTATTATAACTGAATCGCAAATCGTAAAATGGGCACATAATATGGACTTTTATATTTAATTTTGAATTCATATCACAATTCATAATTTAACAGAATGGTACTCGTGATTCTACCTGTCCCATAGTAGTGTATGCTTGTTGTTTAAGACCAGAGTCACCGCAAGATGAACTAAGTACTCACACCACACCGAGTTTTCTATTAGACCAACGTGATAGGTGGCGAGCCGTATCGCCGTCTATAATGGTTGATACGGCGTTAGTGAAAAACCTAGTGATTATTACATCATCATCTCCCTAACACTATCCCGTTTTTCACAGGGCCCGCTTACCTAACCTGAAGATTTGACTGATCTGGTTTTTACGGAAGCGACTGCCTGTCTGACTTTTCAGCAACTGCGAAGGGAAAACCAGCCCAATACAGATTGGTCAAATACCTCCTAAAAATGCATTTCACGGGAATGTGGGTTTCCTCACGATGTTTTCCTTCACCGCTGAGCATGTGATGATAATTTATGATCCAAACATGAATTCTTTTATTGTATATTGGTTTAGGCCTGTGCTGAATTCGAACCTGCGACCTCAAAGTGAGAGGCAAGCTTTCTACCACCTGGGTTACCACGGTGTCCACCACGGCTACCACGGGATGTAGTGATGATCATAACATAAAATACATTATTCTAATAACTAACCTTCATAAACCCAATCGGGGATTCCATGGTAGACGACGGAATCATCTCCAGTGACTGTAATTTGTACAGGCTCGCTGGTCAAACTGCTTTGATAGTAGATGTTATTCTCGAAAACAAACGCCAAAGACGTTCCTGAAGGACCCCAGATGAAGTTTTGGAGAAGTTCAGTGGTATTTTCTACAGGTGGAACGATTGCTATTGAGGTAGCAGTCAGAATATCCACAGCTGCATACCGCGCCTTGAAACTGTGTCTGTAGACCTGGAACGAGATTAAATAGAGTTTATTCTTCTTCTATCATGTGGGTTCTGAAGTGGATTGCTAACCTTTGGTCCTGGTGTCAGGGTTACTATTGAGCCACCTAAGACATAAACACGGCTCATATAACAACAACGTAATTACATCAGTAAGTAACCAGGACCGGCTTAACGTGCCATCCGAAACATGGATCATCTTACTTTCGGACAATTGGGTGATCAGCTCGCAATGTCTTAACCAAACTAGAGGTCATAAAGTGTTTGTTGTGTGTGATTATGTCCCCACCGGGATTCGAACCCTAAAGATCGGAGGCCGTTGTTGAGTTAAGTGAACCGTTTTGTCTGTCTAACTCTCAATGAGAAGTCATGGTAAGTACAAAGACTATGAACATAAGGCACTAATTGGAAAACATGTATGAAAAGTCGGAGGGACTTGGCACTCTTGACAGAGGGAATTCTTTATTCAATAAGAGTAATGACCCTCTTCCTCCAATCGGAGGAAAGATCCTAATTAGCCCAATTCCCCCTTCAGGCTTAAGGATGCGATTACACTGAAGCGGCTACGTATAACCATCACAATATATTTTTCGATGGGGTGTCTTTTATACCATAGGGTAATTAGAGTAAAGGCTTATAAGATTTAAACGGCCTAAAGGTTGCCTGGAAGAGATTGCTACCATAGCAATAAGGCCGCCTGTTGACCTATTTAACCGATTATAATTGTTTATTTTTTAATATTTATTATAAGTGCAATAAATAATTTTTGTATTGTACTTATTATATTGTTTATCATTTCAAGATAGTTGAATAAATAATATAATGGAAAATAGTTTTGAACAGACAGTAGTAGTAGGTACCAAAACAATTTAGTATTGAAACCATAGATGTATAATATTATGTTAATTGATGATGATGATACATAGTTTCCTAATAATAATATCTGTGGTAATACGAATACAAAAAGTAGTGTCAAAATTTACCTATTTTCGTATCCAAAACTATGCAAAACTACCAATCAAGTAAAGTCATAGATACACATTTATTTAATGGACCACACATTTACTTACCAAAAAAGAACAACATTAAACTGTGTAGTAAGTACAAAAAATGGTTATAGAAGCAGATTGACCTTAAGGTATCGTGTTGTGGCTGTTTTTAATAGGTCAACGTCAAACGAGTGATTAGTTTGAGGTTTACGCGGTTATTATCATAATTAAAACACATAATACCGGGTTCTTACCGCGCTAATCAGGGATATGACTCCCGATATTTCATATTATATTATTTTTATTTCATATTTTATTTGACGCGGTAAGAACCCGGTATTGGCCTCGATTCCTGCAGACACCTCTGACACGGACGTAACGTGAACGCAGCCTTCGTGAACGCGTCCATAGTCGCCCGCGGTTTTGAGCTGTCATTCTGACTTCTCTCTCTCTCGTGTTTGTGTAGACGCTCGATCTATATATTTGTAATTTGATAATTGTGATTGAAGTAAATAATAATACAGAGCATGTAACAAGATACAATCTTTTATTAATTACATGACAACCTCCTAATTTTATTTTAAGTTATATCCGTCGTTTTCTTATCCGCAAAAAAGAAAAGGGACGGATGATTGTCAACAAGTTAATTTTAAAACGAATTAATAACCCAGAATAAAATAGGCGTTTCGCTGGTATGCAATCCGTTTGACGTGCTGTCTACTTAACTCTGACGGGCTACTGACCAATGTAAAATTTTTAGACGGTTGTTTTGGATTTCTGCTTTAAATTGACGTGTGTTCCATAAATTTTATGCCTGTCGATTACCCGTCCCTTTCTTTTTCAGCGGATAAGAAAATGACAGGTATAAAAAAATAAAATTAGATGGCGTCTGCAGGAATTAACGCCATTATGTGTTTTAATTACAAGTGATTAGTGATTATACAAGATGATATTATTTTGTATTTTACCCTCTAGCGTCAATGCAGCCGTACCCTAAGAGTCGTTAAAAAGCCTACTTATAAAGGAGATCACGTACAAGGTACTCCGCGATTTATTTACCAAGTCTACTCCTTAAGGGGAATCTCAAAGCAAATGAACTTAGCGCTCCATTCCATACAAATAGATAGATCAGTCGCAGAAATAAGCGTGGTGAAAAGGAATGACAGAGAATGATTTACGTGTCTATAAGTATTAATAGATAAGTAGGTTAAAGCTTCTATGCTGTTCTGGGAGCAAATAAAAAACATAGAAAACGTTCAGCTGCTTGTCTTCCCGGGCATGTCGTAAAAATCGACAGAGGGATTGTGTCCTCTAACATGATGGACTAATGTTATGGGCGATAGGCTGATCCCTTATCACCATAAGGTTCATCATATCCAGCTTACGACATCGTATCAACAGTGGCTGCAAGTTGTCTTTGATTACTTGTGGCTCTGCCCACCCCATTAGGGATTACGGGCGTGAGTTTATGTATGTATGTATGTATGTAGGTTAAAGTGAAAAAAGTACAGCAGGATTATCATCTCTCTAGCGTAATCCCGTTTTTCACTGAGTCCGCTTACCTAACCTAAAGCACACCCCGGACACTTCATACAAACAACCTCGTTTTACACGGACACCACACATTGACGTTACCGTACACGCACATCTGTGTGTGTGACGACTGAAGGCATACGATTGAAGACTAAACTATGTTCGAGCGGAGAGTTACCGTTCAATACATTGTAATTCCTTATTATATGCCTAAAAATTTGACACGTCCGGAAGAGTACAGCAGAATGATACATAAAAACATTTTCCCCATTTGTTTGTGGTCTTACAAAAATGTCGAGGAAAGATTTTTTTTTTATGTCCAATTAAAATGACGATGAACGAGGTGCTATTTTTTTATTATGAAAGTAGATGAAAATCCTTAAGCATCTGTCTAATTGTTTTTATATAAGACTTATATTTTCTTCTTCTAAAACTGCCATACCCTATCGGCTTTTCAGTCCATTTCTTAATATTATCCAGCCAATTTGTCCTCCTTCTACCCCTTCCCCGTTTCCCATCTATTTTCCTTCCAAAATTTCCTTCAATATGCGGTATCTGGTGTGTCTATGTATGTGCCCAAAATATGCAATTTTACGTTTTTTCAATGTGGCTAAAACTTCCCCTTCTTCTTCATTACTTTTATATTTACCGAGTTAAAATCAATGTATTTTCGGAGGTATATGACCTGTATTGGGCTGTTTTCCCCTTCGCGGGTTGGAAGGTCAGACAGGCAGTCGCTTCTGTAAAAAACCGAACCTGTCAATTCTTCAGATTAAGTAAGCGGACCCTGTGAAGATCGGGACAATGCTAGGGAGATGATGATGATTTTAAATATATTTATTACCATAAAATTAAAATTCCTCGTGATAATGATAATCCTATAAAAAAATAAATTTACTTATCTGTCACAAAAATGCCTTACGTATGTAAATCTAAATGTTTTTATAAGCCATAATAAAAGTAGTTAGTGATAATCTCGATTTGATAATGCTATCATTTGTGTGATAACCACATTATTGGACGACTAAGATAACGCAAGACAATTCATACTACTGTTATGTAATATTTATTAACATTGCATCGCCTGCATCCCCGAAAGGGTAGGCCTACCCGTGTATAGTATTTAAGTACACCCATTCCTCGCCAGCTATGTTTAAGTCCCACTTAATAGGGGGCGAGCCTCTTGCCATTAACCGGGCACAAATTCTAGAAACCACGTGGTATCAATTGACTAAATATTTCAATACTACAAAAAAACCGGTCAATTGCGAGTCCGTCTCGCGCACAAAGGGTTTCGAATTGCCAAATTGCCGTAAAAATCAAAACAAATCAATATAATCATATTATGTATGTAGGTATAGTATATTATATATGTGTATTATATTTATAGAGGCTTAGGCATGTTTGTGCATTTTTTTTAAGGTTTTATATGTAGATATAATTATTATAATGTATTTAATATATTGCACCTCTTTTTATTCTTCCGCAGTTATTCTAATACTACCTCTGGGTTGGCTGGAAGAGATCTCTCTTAGAAATAAGTCCACCCTTCTAAATTTCCATTTCTTGTTTGTAATGTAACTAGGTGTTAAGTGCAATAAAGTATATTAATAATCAAACAAACCCAAATTAGCAGGTCTTGCGTCATTTCAATGTCGAAATCCTATGATTAGATGGTCATAGAAACTATCTTGACAGACAGACGGACTGTCAAGAAAGTGATCCTAAAGGGTTTCGTTTTTCGTTTTGAGGTTCGGAACCTTAAAAATTAATTCGTTTCTTAATGTTACTTTGTAATTGGTATACATATTTAACTGTTATTAGACATTCTTACAAGATTAGTTGTGTGTAACTCTTGCACTAGGCTAAAGCCGATAAACTCGGTAAACCTAGCTCAGCCGCTGGTGGGGAGCGGATAATTCCGTTTTATACGTAGTCATCATCACCAGCCCATTAACGTCCCCACTGCTAGGGCACGGGCCATCCCTATGGATGGATAGGGAGATTGGGCCTTAAACCACCACGCGGGCCCAGTGTGGATTGGTGGTTATTAACGACTGCTAATGCAGCCGGGACCAACGGCTTAACGTGCCTTCCGAGAGCACGGGGGAGCTCGAGATGAAAACTTTACTTTTTATGGTCACCCATCCTATGACCGGCCTTTGCGCAAGTTGCTTAACTTCTATAATCGCAAACCGAGCGCGTTTACCGCTGCGCCACGAGCTATACGTAATATTATTCTTTATTATATGCTAATATCTTAAATTTTAAACCGGGGGAGAGCGCTCCGCATTCATCCAGCCCATTTACTATCCGAGGAAAATCTACTATACATCACGTAAAAAAATAGTCAATGAATTATGACAGATACTAACGTCGAAGAGAATATCCCTGATCAAGTCGCCTGATCTCGTAAGTAATGTGCTTACCCTAAAATGGTCAACACAAAACAAACTTACCGGCTGAATGCCATACGCCAGAACCACATGGTTACGATCCGGCGACAGAAGAGTTACTCGTCCAGATTGTTGAAGAATCTGTGAAAGGAGAATTCTGTTATTAACAACCTATTAGAATTGGGTAGTTTCTTAGATCAAAGATAAATTGGGTAATTTTCAACTAGTCAAATCAGTTACTTTTTACTAGACGTCAAAACTCGAAATTACTACCTATGGATTTTGTATGAAAAAGGAACCTGCGACGTCATAGAAAAACGTGACAAAATGTCGCACTTATTATTACATTTTTTTATTAAAATTCATACATAACTTAAATAGAAATCAATCACATTTCTTTTAACTCAATCGTGAATCAGTCAAAGACCAGTCTCGCAAAGTGATTTCTCTGATTTCCGTTAATCTAATCTAGGATATCCGTTTTAGTGGACAAGGTATCCATGCTGCTCTTAAGGTCATGTATAATATTAGAAAGTATACCTACTTACATACATGAACTCACGTCTATTACCCACCAGGGTAAACTGTAGAATTACATTTGCTTCGATCCTGACAAACTCTCTTCTCTTGCTTCCTCCACATTCACCAATCGCTTCATACACGCACGCCGGTTCAGAGTAGATCGTACTAAACCTATTCTCAGGACATAGATATCCATTTTGGTCAATGTAAGGTCTTCCTCTGCGAGCCCTACCTTCAAATTTCGCTTTATATACCGCTTTCGCAATTCCATTATCCTTCATCCGCTCTACGTGTCCAAACGAACCTAACATTCCTTTCTCAATCTTAGTCTTTTACACCACATATCAGTCTTATCTCACTGTTTCTTACTCCCTACCTATACCTTCACTACTGCAAAAATATGCAAAAAGTTATTACCTCCGAAGAGTTGGAGATCAGCAATGTTGTGCTGTCAGTGTCCACGTCAAACAACACTAGGGCGCCATTCGCGTTCCGGAATAATACTTCGTTTCCTGCAATTATTTGTACACACGTATATAATGCGAGTAATTCAACATAATTCATATCTACCTACACTACCGCGTGTATATGCGTGAGTAAGGCCTATTTACTTTTGAACAAACACGTAAATATAGACAGTAGTTTCTTTTTTCTTTTAAGGAAATTTAGAAGCGAAGTACGATAGGTTACGACTTTGAAATGTTATAGTGAATTTATGTAGGAAAGTGAGAATACTATGGAAGGATAATGAATGGGAATTTGATTGTTTATGGTATGAAAGGAGGATGGTTAATGAATGGGACGTAAGGCAGTTTTGAAAAGTAAGAAGGGAGTCTATGGTACGATGTCGGTCGGGTTAGAGGATTTTATTAAAATATAAGGAGTAAAGATATTTAAAATATCCCGTGTTATTTCTATATCCCACATTTATATAACGCCGTCACAGTAAAACATAAAATCCTTCCCATCTTTATTAAGTAAAAGATATTTGATTTTCGCACATGTGAGTTTCCCCATTTCCCAGTGACGGTGAACATGCAAATATACTAAATTCTTATTTATGACCAAAACCTCGAAAACAAGTGGTTTAAAATACGACCCGAGGTTCGTACCCGTAACCTTACGATTTAGGTAAGTCACACGGTCCCTCAACTGCTTATTTGATGCATTCAAACAAATATAAACATTACCTTTAAACCTCTCAAAAAAGATTTTGGTTTACAAAACCTCGCAATAGACACGAGAGTTTCAATTAGTTTCGAAGTATGATTGAACAAATCCACATCAAAATGTTTTCATGCAAAATGAGCTTATTAGGTTTTTACCACGGAGTAGAAAAAAGAGGTTGGAAGGGCCAAGTGAACGCAAAACGCGCGCGCCATACAAGTGTGAGCAAATAGTTCATACTTCAACTTTGCGCTCTACTCTTTCGCAAAGGCAACGCGACGATAAATAAAAATGAGTGAATTTCTGACAGTAAAGTACCAACAGGTACGTCTGTTCGTAATATCAGTGATGCGTGTTATTCTCAAGCAATAGCTGCAAATAACATTCTCATAGACCATTCTGTTTGATCGACAGTACGGTATTCCAAAGTACTACTCTCGGTTTATTGTATGGTTAAAAATTTCCCTTGATGCCTTCATACTTCATAACATAAGCTCACGATTTTCCAAATTGGTGTAGTCAGAGATACATCCATCGCAAGATGAACTAAGTACCAAGCACCTCACCGAGTACGTTAAACCAAAATAGGTGGTTAGCCGTATCGTCGTGTATAATGTTCGACCCAACTGTTTCAACTCATTGGTGCAAGTCCGGTACCGGTTTTTTTATTTTTTAAGGCAACATGCCTGATGGTGCCCAGTTGGGAGCGAACCTCGGCTCAGGGAGTCGTCTGAGAAGAAAACATATTTGAAAGAATTAATCGAACCTAGTGGATCGATAGCGATAAGCGCTGATTGGGGGAAACCGAGGTTCGAACCGGCGCTCCCCGTTTGAGAAGCAAGCCGGTGAATGACAGGACCACAGTGAACCCAAAAAAAAATACGTTACCTCCAGTCCAAGTGCCACTGAAGGAAGGCAAAGCGAAGACTCCATTGATGATGTCTTCTAATGGTATGGAATCGTCTTCTGGTTCCGGTGGTTCGGTGGTTGTTGGTGGTGTTTCAGGGGTTTCAGGTGCTAGTGTGGTCGTTGTCGTTATCGTCGTCGCGGTTGAAGGATCCACTATCGGCGTGGGACCTGATGGAATATGCATAGCACTCAATAGGGTATTTGACTGTGTCAAAAAAATATTTATTTATTAATTCATTCATTCGTTTATTATTTTTCATTTATTTATTTCTCTATTAATTTATATATTTTTTTATTTAATAATTAATTAATTTATTATTTTTTACACATACATACATAAACTCACGCCTATTTCCCACCGGGGTAAGCAGAGACTATAGAATTCCATTTGCTTCGATCCTGACACACTTCTCTGGCCTCCTCCACACTCATCAATCGCTTCATACACGCACGCCGGTTCAGACTAGATCGTATTGAACCTTTTCTAAGGACATCTCCAATTTGATCATCGTAAGTCCTATTATTTATCGTATTATTTTTTATTTATTTATTTATTAGGTTTGCCAACAGACAAAAACACTTTCACACGTTTTTTTTTTTGACGTGACTTATTGTAGATTTGCCGCAGATGGCATTAACTACTTAGCCGGACAAATGGGGAGCGCTGAAGGCTCTCACCCGGTACAAAGTTTAAGACAACAGGCCTGAGGGTGCCCAGTTGGGCGCGAGCTTTTACACGTAACTTAACCTAAGTATATACAAGTATATGCTGGACTAGTGCTCGTCCAATTATAGGCAAACACAACACGCTAATTTATTTACGCTACAAAGGACGAAAATTTACATAAAATAAAGAAACAATAGAGAAATAAATCTTAAAAAAAATAAAACAACATTTAATAAACTTAAATGGTCAAAGATTACTCTGCCAAACGAACATTCACAAAATTATTTAATATTTTTCTTTAATTTAAGTAAGGAACAGGATAGCAAATCGATTTTAGATTCCTTATAAAAGTCAATGATCCATACTAATACTATAAATGGGAAAGTGTGTGTTATATTTTGAGGTCTTATTTATTCAAATAACGTGCTTCTGATACGTGTTTTATACAAGATGGAGATAAAGCATATCCGGAACATGTCTGAGCAGTTATGTTATCAATTCAACGTAATTATCGAGTAAATTCAAAGAAACTCGCAAGAAAATGCTAGTAATATGTACATGTTTGATTTGTGCGAATTAAGCTATTTCATTTAATACCCAACACAATACCTTTAAAAAATTTTTTTCGTCCTCAGGTTATGTCCTCTAGAGGGCGCCACGTGGATTTTAGAATGACGTCACATAGCCTTTAACCACCGGATAATTGACATGCTTCTAGTGAAACCTTATTTGTTAAATTCGGACAGGTGGTTTAGAAGTTAGATGGTAACAGAAATGCATACATACGTAAAAAAATTACAAAATAAAATGTAAAAATTAAAGGGTGTCTGACAGTGTGTTGTGTTTGCCTTTAGCGGTAATTACACTACCCAATCCACCGAAACCGAAGCGCCAAGGTCACACCGAGATTGGGAAAACCGACACTATAAAACTAGCTTGAGATCGTGGTTACCATAGTTACTCCCCACCAACTCGCTCGAGATCGTGGTCACCATGGTTACTCCATACCAACTCGCTCGAGATCGTGGTTACCATGGTTACTCTCCACCAACTCGCTCGAGGTCGTGGTTACCATGGTTACTCTCCACCAACTCGCTCGAGGTCGTGGTTACCATGGTTACGCTCCACCAATTTTTTAATAGAGTACACGTTCTTTAACCCCGCGCCCGCGACCTCGGCGCATCGGGCAGGATAGATTGGCAAGTGTAACTAACGCTTTTCTTGATTTCTTTTTTACCTTCAGTAGTGTTGATCAGGTCTTCAGCCGAACCTCCCTCATTGCCAGACAGTAGGACAACGAGTGCTATGACCACTCCAATGGCTACCACCATAGCTATTCCTCCGATGACGTACACCAAGCTCTTCTTCCGTTTGGTCGCGACCAGCACCTGTAAGTGATATGGGGTTTAATAGTCCTCAGACGTCTACACATACTGTTTCCCGCTGGGATAGGCAGAGACCACGGACCACGGGAGCCGTTATAGCCCAGTTGGAGATTCTCATAAAGTCGCAGGTTCCAATCCCAGCACAGACCTAAATCAATAATTGTCGAATTTGTTTTCTAATTCATGTTTGGATTATAAATGATTATCAGGTGCTCAGCGGTGAAGGAAAACATCGTGAGGAAATCCACATTCCCGAAAAATTAGTTTCGGAGGTATGTGATCTAACCTTCATTGGGATGGTTTTCCCTTCGCGGGTTGGAAGATCAGACAGGCAGTCACTTCTGTATAAAACTAGAACTGTAAAATCTCTAGGTTAGGTAAACTGACCCTGTGAGAAACGGAATAACGCTAGGGAGATGATAGGCAGATACATTATGATTGTCTGTGATTATTTAAGTATGAAATGTTTTCTTTTGTGTATAATTAAGAGTTATTGAATTTAATTCAATAAAATATTCGCTTGAATGCGCCAAAAGTGACTGTGTTTGCGCAGGGTATAAGTCAAAAAACAGGATCTGACAAAAAAGATACCTAAATTAACTTGCGTTAACAATACCGTGCAAAAAACTGCTGAGTTATCGTGTTAACGAGGCAAGGCTAATAACCTCGAAAATTATGTGCGTTCCCATAAAGGGATTATGAGATATGGTAAGACTATCATGCTCGTTGGAGGAACAACCTTTTTGGACGGATTCACAAACGTTTGACAACTTTCACTAACTCCTGGTGCACTCAGATCTTCAAAGTTCTGTCATGTTCCCTCCATGGGCACGCACGTCCGTAAATTATTCTATTGTGTGGGTTGTGAGTTGAATTACCAAACCTCATCAACCCTGCTGTCAAGGTTATTATTGAGCCGCCAAAGGCCCCTGACGTGGCTCATGTAACGACTACTTACATCAGTAAGTAGTAACCGAGACCAACGGCTTAACGAGCCTTCCGAAGCACGGATCATCTTACTTTTTGTATAAGTGTTTTTTGTGATATGTCCCCACTGGATTTAAACCTGGGACCTCCGGATCGTGAGCCCAACGCTCAACCACTGGACCACGGAGGCCTTTGTCCGTTGTTGGAGTCCATTCATTAATTATTATTATTATTATGCGAATCTTACCACTTCAAGTAATGTTTATCCAAAACAAATCACTTAGTCATATACTACAATGATAATTACACTACGTCCAACAGTATTTGCCGTAAAAATATGGCCAACGTTTCGAAAATGTATTTCAAAATGTTCTAAATGAAATAAAGTCTTTTCAATAAACGGTAAGTATGTAAAAAAATATATCAGAATACTTGAAAATTTTAGCAATGTAATGAACACTTTTGTGTATTATTTCTTTTGAATAAAAACTTTACCGAACCACACCCGAAGATCGGTCAACGAATACTAAATTCATAAAATTGTGAACTAAATGGTCAATGAAATTCATCGCCATTTTTTTGTGGACTCAAGGTTATCTTATAAGGTTATCGGGACACTGTTTAATAACACTATAGTAATTACATAACGTAGTATTTATAAAGAATTACGAAAGCAGTATAAAGCGAAGCTTGGTGGTACGTCTGGCAGAGGAAGACCTAGAAGGATACTTGACCAAATTGTAGATGTCCTTAGAAAAGGTTCAGTACGATATACTTTGAGACGTGCGTGCGTGAAACGATTGATGAATGTGGAGGAAGCAAGAGAAGTGTGTCAGGATTCAGGATCGAAGCAAATGGAATTTCATAGTCTCTACTTACCTAGTGGGAAATAGGCGTTAGTTTATTAGTATGTAGTGTTTATTTTGTGATTCATTTATCTAGAGCCTGATAACGAGTACATCTGAGGTGATAAAAAAGTAGATAAGTGCCCACGCACTAGACTTCTTCCCGTCTCTCGTGTGGGTTATATGAGATTAAAGACCGACCTCAACAACCCTGGGGTCAGGTTTACTACTGAACAGCCAAAGGCCCTGACCTCATTCATGTAACTACATACTTAAGTAAATAATTTATGTCTTTTTCCAGAAGGTCTAGGGCCCTGTGCCGAGGTTTCCTTGCAACTTCTTTTCCCCGGCTTTACAGATTGGGAGAAGCTGCAATGATACCTTCGCTATGTGTTCTTCTTCTTCTATCGTGTGGGTTGCGAGATGGATGGCCAACCTCATCAACGCTGGTGTCAGGGTTATTATTGAGCCGCCAAAGGCTTGACGTGAATCAAATAACGACTACGTACTCAAATACATCAGTAAGTAGTAACCGGGGCCAACGGCTTAACTTCCCTATGTAAAAATTGCCCCTCCCGACCCGTCAACCCACCTAGCTAGTGTAGGACCGACTTTTAACGTGCCTTCCGAAGCGCGGATCGTCTTACTTTCGATCAATCGAATGATCAGCCTGCAATGTAACCTAACCAAACTAAGGAACACAACGTAATTTTTGTGGTTAGTAATACTATTATTACTATAGGATAAAAGTTGTACCCAAGAGCTAGTTTTAAATTGATTTGACAAAAAGAAACTTTTTTGAATATAAAATAAATTAAACACGAGTACTTATTAATATTATAATTCTGTGCAATTTTAAGTCGTAAGGCCTAGAAGAATTTACAAAACCACTCAAAACAGTTCAGAATGCGAGTTCGTCATGACAGTCTACTTGACTTTTAAGTAAATGTTTGCGAGAATCGAACTTAGGTCCTCGAGGGGAAGCGTGCCTGCTTTCTATGTCAAGGACCTCAGTCTTCAGCGCTATTGTTACGTCATTGCACGAGAACCATTCAACTCTGACAAAGGAAGGCTAGAACAGTATGATGGCATAATGTTTGAGTTTCCGAGCAAAGGAAACGATTTTGAGCTGTTTATAGAGTACCTATTTTTAAATGAAAAGCGGATAAACGTATTATAACGGCAGTTAAAAGGCAATTAAAAAAAAAGTTTTTGTGTGAGCTCGGTGAGGCGTATGTACTTAGTTCATCTTGTGAGCTAATGTTTTTTTGTGTGGGTTTTAAGGTCTTACGCTCTTACCACTAAACCACAAACACCTATTAATAAAGTACATACACACTCACGCCTATTTCCCACCGGGGTAAGAAGAGACTATGACATTCTATTTGCTTCGATTCTGACATACTTTTCCTACCACGCCGGCGCCGGCTGCAAAGCTGTATTCAGTCAACATTCATAACATAGCCTAATAATTATCGGTACAACGTGCGTCTTATTAAAATAATTGCAAGATTATTTTATTTATCACCACTCAAAGAAATAGGAATAGGAACCGTGTAGTTTATTTTTTAATATGTTTTTTTTTTTCATTTCTATAAAAAATATATTTGAGCTAGAAAAAACAACATTCAATCCACCACAGGCTTCATCAAAAAGGAACTAAAAACAAGAAAAAAACTATAAATCTACAAAATTCCGTGTACCGGAAGTACCGTGTAGTTTATGTTTTATTAATAGTCTCGCAAAAACGTTTATACTTTAACGATAGTAAACTAAATAATAATGTAGTATTTTACCTTGTAATTATTAGAATTCTCCTTTATACACTTATAACTTTATGACTATTTCGCTACCGACTGATATAACTGATATATACTTAAACTAAAACAACTGTGATACTAAAAACAGGTTTAATAAAATAAGGAAAACTTTATCATAAGTATCATTATAGCAAACATCTTGGGAAATCGATGCGTTCTGATACTGATGTAAGTATAGTGATATATATTGAAGACCTGACGTCATATCTGATAAAATGCTACAATCGTGAATGAATGGTCTAGTGGTTGAGCGGTCGGCTCACGATCCGGTCCCGGGTTCGAATCCCGGTGGGGATATAACCGAAAAAAAACTTTGTTATTCCATCGACCAAAAGTGAGAAGATCCGTGCTTCGGAAAACACCGGTCCCGACTATTATTTACCTTAGGTGTTACTTTTATTATTAAGCCGCCAAAGGCTCATCTCATCCATATTAAAAGAGCTCAAGATCACGACGCGGCTCTCCTCAATATGCCGGAATCGTGCCCTAAGCTTCTTCGGACATATTATGCGGTCTCCGAAGCACAGTCTGGAGAAGCAGATCATCGTTGGGCAAGTGGATGGCAAACGTGCGCGAGGAAGGGCGCCTACGAGGTGGTCTGACATCGTGAAGAAGACGGTGGGCGGCAGCATACAGAGGGCGGTCCACGCAGCATATAGGCGTACCGAGTGGAAAACCATAACCTGTGGTCGCGATCCTCAGCAGTGAGGGAACGACGAAGAAGAAGAAAGGCTCATTTCACGATTACGTAGTACCACTTACTAACGTAAGTTAAAGTACGTAGCACTTATATTAGTTAGTAAGTTACAGGGACCAAAGACTTAACGTAGCGTAGTAACGAAGCACGGATCACATTACTTTCGGACAATCAGGTGATCAGCCTGTAATGTCTTAATCAAACTAAGGGATTACGAAAGTAATTTTTGTTACGTGCCCCCACCAGGAGTCGAACCCGAATCCCCGGATCGTGAGACCAACCCTCAACCATTAGGCCACGGAGGCCGTTTAAAAGCAAATAAACGAGATAACGTAATTGTGCGAAAAACTAACTCGCATGTTTGCTTTCCCTTGGGGATTCAATAAAATTCGTAAGGGTACTTACATAATATAAAATTGATAAGGATGAAATTGAATTCTAGGCCTTACGTTATTCTTTGCTCTCTCCAGACACAAGAACATCACAAAAGTATACAAAAACAATCAATAAATTACATCTAACAAAAGCTCGCTTCTACAGAGGAAAATCCTTTTGTAGCTTTTTCATTTCCGCATATCCCAATGGATTACTTGCTATGTACGAAATGCGATGGAATTGTTCGCATTGTATGGATTACTACGGATTATCTACATATAAGTACTTGAGAGGGTAACACTACCTATTACGTACGATAAGGTACAAAAGTCCAATCAGTTTCTTGCAAAACAATAAATTAACTGGTTGCACTTAAGACCTTCTGGTTACATATCGTTTCTGTAATAGACCAAAAACACCCAGAAAATCATAAATTTATTATTATGACAACTAATGGTTCATCTTCTTCTATAGTGTGGGTTGTGAGGCGAATTACTAACCTCATCAACCCTGGTGTCAGGGTTATTATTGAGCCGCCAAAGGCCCCTGATGCGGCTCATCTTACGACTACTTACTTACATCAGTAAGTAGTAACCGGGACCAATGACTTAACGTGCCTTCCGAAGCACGGATCATCTTACTTTCGGACAAATAATTTCACCACTGTTTACAAATTCGCTGGTTTCAGTGACTGTACTTTTGCTCTATGATTGTACGTGTGTTTAGTACTTACACACATTTACTAAAACTAGCGACTGGCTATGATGGCCGCTTTTACATAATAAAGTACAGCAATTCGCTCCGTCCATATCATTCAAATAGAAACGAAACTTCATCATCTCCTATCCCGTATTTTAGAGAGTCCGCTAACCTAACAAAAATTTTACAGGTCCAGTTTTTTATAGAAGCGACTGCTCGTCTGACCTTCCAAGCTACGAAAAAAAAACAGCTAAATAGGGGTAGGTCACATTCACATACCTCCGAAACGCATTTCTAGGGAATGTGGGATTCTTCAATTGATAAACATAAAGTAGTCATTAATTAATACGAAAATTGATGAGCGGTCAATATGGCACCATAGCATGCCGCAAGCAATTTATTTATTTCTTTGTTATTTTGGAATACTTAGTATTATTTTAGGCAAACGGATAGGGTAAGCGTAAGAATACAAATATTGAGTTATTGCAGATACAACAGGCAAGATATTTGGACACTTAATAAGACACGACGAATTTATTAAAAACATCATAGAAGGGGAGAGAGAAAGGGGATGGCCAAGAAGATCTTACATAGAACAAATTAAACAGACGGCGAACGTCGTGTTTTATAAGTAAGTCTAAGAATTGGCCTTTGAAAGAGAAGAATGGTGAATACTACACCGGCAAAAGCACGGCTCTTAAATTAATGGTGATGATTATTTTACAGGTTGTGAGAAGCTGCAGTAGTTTTAGGCGGACGAGACGTTCGTTATGTAAAAAATGACGATTCAAAGTGTAACTATAAATATTACCTACTGAATAACGATGTTTTTGAATTTGAATTTGAATTCAGGCATGTATTGAGGATGATGTATGGCTGGATGTAATATTTGTATAGTTTTGCATATTTTTCTTTGATCTTGTTTTGACAGGTGAACGGTTGGTAGTTTGAGGTTCCATTATTCATGAGGTTATCACGTACTTATGCGATAAAGTGTTCAGGGCAGTCAACATCATTTCCCTAGCGTTATCCCGTTTTTACACGGACCTGTCAAATCTAGCACAGGTCAGGTTTTTTACAGAAGCGACTGCCTGTCTGAAAACCAGCCCAATACAGGTTAGGTCACATACCTCCATGAATGTGGGTTTCCTCTCGAAGTTTTACTTCACCGCAGAGCACGTGACAATCATTTATGAAATGTTCAGGACAGTATTACCGATATTTGTTTAGTAACAATGTCAGTATGAGAAATTTATAGATCCTAACGGTGTTTGTTCCGACTTCACACTCAGTTTATCAGCCTCCTTGTGTCCCTGGTCTAGTCGTTAGGCATTCGACTTGCAATTCGGAAGTTTTGAGTCCGATTCTCGGAGGGGGACATGTCAAAATTTTGTCAGATTTTTTAATTAGCACAGTTGTGTTTAATTAGGACGATTACCACCTGATTTTCCGAATTTACTAGCTGCAAAACTAAGTACTTACTACACTTTTTAAATTTAGTTTTCTTCTATGCAAATCAGAGATTTAAAATAATAATTATTTATCAGCTTTCTTTGTAACTTATATTCAATATTAAACTCTCTTTGAAGTCCTATTTATTTTGTGTATTTAAAAAGTTATAACACTTTTGAAAGTGTGATACTTAGTTTTCTAAATTCAAATTATTTATTTATTTTGTTCATAAAACAACAGGCCAGTGTACCTATTAGTAAAATGTTCGTACCTGATCGCTTGTGCCCATCTCCATTGTGGAATTACTGTTCTCTGCCATTTTGTCTGTCTCCCTCTACCTGAAAATAAAAAAAGGTGAATAAATAAAAAATAAAATGCTCACCAAAGATTGGTCAATAGGTACCCACTTAAATACTATAACATAACAAAATAAAATTTATACTACTTACTAAATACTATAAAAGCTATATTATAAGTATGCATAGTTACATGTATTTTTACTAACTCTAACCAGACGTCTAATAACAACTATAAAATACATAAGTACAATGGCCCCAATTCCTGTAGACACCTTTTATTTGAAGACTTTATTTGAAGTTATACCTGTGATTTTCATTCACTTTCTTATCCGCCGAAAAGGAAAGGGACGGACGATTGACAACTGTTAATCTTAAAATTAATGAATGAATAACACGTGCGAATAAAGAGGAATCTCGCTGATATGCAACCCGTTTGACAAGTGCTGTCAACTTAATTCTGTCGGGTTATTGACCAGTTTAAAATTTTGGTACGGTTTTTACATTTCTACCTAAAATTGAAATGTGTTTCATAAACTTTATGGCTGTCGATTACCCGTCCCTTTCCTTTGCGGCGGATACGAAAATGACAGATATAATTTATAGTAAAATTATATGGTGTGTACGGTCACGAGCACTAATATGTATACACTTTAATGTCACATTAACTTTTTTGACAAATAAAACCGTGAGTCTCATTAAATGTCAAATATAATAGTGCAACAGGGTTCTAAAGTGGGTACATGATATTGCTCATGACTGTACTAGAATCAACACCAATATCTAGCAATATTCTTAGTCTTATCTTTCGCCTTTATCCAAATTTTGTTGCCGTAAATAATCTAAACACTCGTTTGGATATCTCTTCATAATATATAAGTATTATTGCACATAATATACGTATTATAAGTAGTACTATCGCTGTCTAAAATATATGCAAATAATTTGAATTTATTTGCTTTTATACATTGAAATTTTAAATAAAATGTGCGCCATTACGGATTCGGGTCGCGAGTTTATGAATTAAAAATATTAAAAACGCAACTTAATTTTCGTTTCATACTTTTTAGAGCGTGTTTTTAACGTAGTCGGGTTTTAGTTTTTAAACTTATATTTTTATTAAACAGGGTGTTAGTGACATCGTAACGAAAACTTTGAGGGATGATTCAGACTATGAGAAAATATCACTTGATGTCAATTCAGAATCATGGTCTGAACGATCCCCCTCAGTATTCGTTACGTCACTAACACCCTATATATATACACACATTGAAGTTTTTTTTTACTATAGTGTTATAACACTGACGTTGTTATTTTATACACCTATTTGTACTGTCTGACCATTACAAGTGCAGACACGTACAACGACGTAATGGTCATGGAACATTACGTAAAGCGTGTATTGAGGTTGCTCTAGTACGAAGTGAATGGCAGCGACATACTAAATATAAATTGTAAACAGACCGGTTCGCTTACCAGACGGTATTGGGTTTGAAACTAATTATTTTTCGCTCCTACTTACATACTTGCGAAAACTCACGCTCGTAATAAAAGGGCGTAAAAATAAAAGGGAGAGTAAAGCCATGGTATAAGAAAACCAGGTATACTCAATCCTATGACAAGCCGCCATTGATAGCCCTTTGATGACGTAAGTGTTACATGAGTTACCATTAAATTGGTATCTCCAACATTCCACAGACGTAAATTTTATTATTGAAAATTTAGCGAATTACTGACTAATGTACTTATTTAATTACTATTACTTGTCACATACATAAAAAACATTACTGTAAGTAAATCTTTTACTAAAAGTTCAAAATTTCCTTACAAAGTTAATATTAAAACATTGGTCGTGGGTTATTTATTTTTTATGGCAACTTACAGTCAGCTGGGCTAACCTTTAAATGTTAGCTGTCACTTTTGAGCATACCTGGTTTTCTTATACCATGGGTACCACAAGTAATCAGAAGATAACTAGCAGCCACTGCTGATACGAAGTCCTAAGATGGATTAATTATGATGAGACATATCGTGAGAAGGGATCAGCCTATCGCTTATAACAAAACGCATAAACACGCGCGAAAATTCTAATGGGGCCCTATCTCACCAGGCCACCATGGTCGCAACTACCAACAAATATATTCATTGTTTTAAGTTTACGCGGTTATTATCATAATTAAAACACATAATAACGGGTTCTTACGGGGGTACGGGAGTCTCATATCCCCATTTAAACGCGGTAAGAACCCGTTATTATGTGTTTTAATTAAAATATATTCAGTTGTATAAACGCTTCCTCACCACTCCTTGGTAGCCCAGTTAGTAGAACGCTTGGCTCTCACTTTGAGGTCGCAGGTTCGAATCCTAGCATAGGTCTAAATGAATGATTTTCGAGTTAGTTTTCGAATTCATGTTTGGATTTAAATGCCTAATCATCATTTCCCTAGTTATCTCGTTTGTCACAGGGTTCGCTTATCTAACATGAACATTTAACAGTTCCAGTTTTTTGGATAAAAATACACTGCCTGACTGACCCTCCAACCCGCGAAGGGAAAACCAGCCCAATCAGGTTTGGTAACATAACTCAGAAACATAATATATATCTCGGGAATGTGGGTTTCTTCATGATATTCTCCTTCACCGGTTAGGTCCGTGCTGAAATTCGAACCTGCGAGACCTCACAGGGAGAATCAAGAGTTCTTCCAACTAGGCTGATACGGCTTCGTGAGTTTATGCATAGATGCATATAATGCAGAAACTCACGAAGCGATGAAAATTTAAAAAAAAACACTTACCCTAATTATTTAACAAATATAATATGACCGGCCGGCGGCCGATTTTCCACCGCACTGATCAAGTAGTACTAGGATTAAGATAAAATATTTATCAATATGATAATTTACAATAAAATTATTTCGTGTTTGATTGCCCTAATCGTATGAGATAAGGAATATTTAAGGATAAGAATTCTCTTTAAGACCTTGGGGCTTCGCAATAATGCAAGAAAACATTAAAATAAAAGAGTGATGAGGTCCGAATTGATTACCTACTTATAAACGAGAATGATACATAATTCCATAGTCTCTCTTTTCTTCTTTTTTTTCTTTTTTTATGAAGGAATTAACCGTATGTATGTATGT
Source organism: Pectinophora gossypiella (assembly GCF_024362695.1). NCBI lineage: Eukaryota > Metazoa > Arthropoda > Insecta > Lepidoptera > Gelechiidae > Pectinophora > Pectinophora gossypiella. The sequence goes on along the minus strand of NC_065407.1, from coordinate 3,766,946 downwards.
ACGAGTAGATTTTGTTGAATATACAAACTAATTAAAATACCACGTCATCAACATAAGATTATCCTAGCTAATCGCCGGTGTACACGATATCTGTAAGTTATTTATCAAGTTTATTTTATCTATGATAATTAATTATTATGGATCGCAACTGAAACAAGATAGAGTCTTGTATCGTTTATCAGGATGCCGCGAAATACGTGCGGATATTTATTATTTTTATACCGAAATACAATACATTATAAGTCCGTTTGAGGTACATCCATTTGTAGATAAACTGACTACTCTGATTACGCTGAGGAAAGCTTTCTGTTAGACCAACGTGGAGAGCCGTATCTTCGTCTTCAAATATTTTTCCTCTCAGACGACGCCCTGAGCCGAGGTTCGCGCCCAACTGGGCACCCTCAGGCCTGTTGTTTTAAACGTTGTACCGGGTGGGAGCCTTCAGCGCTCCCCATTTATACGGCCATGTAGTTAATACCATCTGCGGCAAATCTACAATAAGTCACGCCAAAAAAAAAAACGTATCTTCGTCTAAAATGGTTAAGCCAACTGTATTATCTAAGTACTGAAAATTAGGTACTTTCCTAGGTCAAAGATAAATTATGAAATTCTGTTTACTAAATATAGACAAAAACAAGGCCGCGGGAAACCGTTGGATGCGGGTTGCGCGGGACCGATCGTCGTGGAGATCCTTGGGGGAGGCCTATGTACCAGTAGGAGGCCAGCAGTGGGCGTTGTACGGCTGATGATGATGAAATATAGACAGATGTAAAGGTGACAAAAACGTTTTCTTTTTACTATTTAACTTATTTACGAATTTTAAAAAAGCAAAATGTCGTAATAAGTGCGACATTTTTCACGTTTTCTATGACGTCACAGGTTGCTTTTTCATTCAAAAGTAAGTAATTTCGTGTTTTGACATTTAGTAAAAAGTAACTGATTTGACTAGTTGGAAACTACCCTATTATACAAACTCATTAGTGCAATAATTCCAGGGATCAAATAGGTGCTTTTGAGAAACAAGCCGATACGAAATAGTATATTTTATAATTAATAACATAACATGATATAAAATAGCCTATATACGCCCACTGCTGGGCAGAAGCCTCTCCTCTGCTAATAGGAATGTTATATAGTTCTGATGTAAGTTCTGTTTTCGTTATCTGCAAATTGTAAACTATTTTGTAAATATTTTATCAAGTACAAAAGTTAAGTAAGTACTTTTTACACTAAACAGTTTTAGGTACAAAGCTATTTAACAAGTTGATTTATAAACAGACTAGCGACCCGCCCCGGCTTCGCTCGGGTGCAATGCAGAGGAAAAAATTAAATTAAGTACGACATCACTTTCAAAACCTCAAAAATAACAGTATTTCTCCGCTATTTCATGGATATTATTATACATATAAACCTTCCTCTTAAACCACTCTATCTATTAAAAAAAAACCGCATCAGAATCCGTTGCGTAGTATTAAAGATTTAAGCGTACATAGGGATATAGGGACAGAAAAAGCGACTTTGTTTTATACTATGTAGTGATGAGCATTAAAAACCTACTTCTAATATATCTAAATGCGCAGTGAAAAACTGCCTCAATACAAACAAAGATAAGGTACATAACTCGAATGGTTCACATATAAACTAAACGGTCCATTCACACTTGGCATAAACACAAGACTTGAAAGCATCTCCCACCTTTGTTCGTTCTTATAAAAATTTAACAAGTCTCAATAAAAGCGAGATTACTCGTACTTGGCTGCTCTCCAATTCTGCGCACTGTTCAAAAGGAGATATATTTTATTTAAGGCCCACTAATGCATTGCTTGTTCTATTATAAATTGCAATAAGCTAGTTTCCAACTAGTCAAATCTAAACGCCAAAACACAAAATGAGTATAGAATTTGTTTGAAAAAGCACACTGTGACATCGTAGAAAAATGTAATAAAATGTCGCACTTATTATTACGTTTTTCTTGATTAAAATTCGTAAATAAGTTAAATAGAAAAATCAAAATGTTTTTCGTTCATCGTAGATCCGTCTTTATTTAGTAATCAGAATTTAATAATTTATGTTAAACTTAGTATACGACCCAATTGTCTTAATTTATTTATGCCATGCGTTAAAACTGTGAATTTAAAGTTGCATTAAATAACAAATAAAATACTAAATTTATTCCGAGCTTCAGAGAGCTTAAGCCGTATGTGCCGCCTATTAGCCGTTAAAAACACCTCCACCAACCCGCAGTGGAGCATCGTGGCGGAGTATGCTCCATACACCGTCCGATTGATTAAGGAGAGGCCTGTGCCTATCTATGTCTATAATGGTCGAGCCAACTGTGTTAGTTAAAACTGCACTTATAATAAATTAATAACTCTTCTTCTTCTTATCGCGTGGGTTGTGAGGTAGAATACCAACCTCATTAACCCTGGTGTCAGAGTAATAATTGAGCCGCCAAAGGCCCCTGACATGACTCATGTAACGATTACTCACTTACATCAGTAAAAAGTAACCGGGACCAACGGCTTAACGTGCCTTCTGAAGCACAGATCATCTTACTTTCGGACAATCAGGTGATAAGCCTGTAATGTCCTAACCAAACTAGAGATCACCAACTGTGATATGCCCCCACCGGGATTCGAACCCGGGGCCTCCGGATCGTGAGTCCAACGCTCAACCACTGGACCACAGAGGCCGTTAATAACTCATTGGTGCAAATCTGGTACCGGGGTTCGAATCGGCGCTCCCAAGTGGCTTTTTTGTGACGTGATTTTATGTAGGTACTTTTTATGTATACAGGGTGTTAGTGACATCGTAACGAATACTCAGGGGGATGATTCAGACCATGATTCTGAGTTAATATCAAGTGCAATTTTTCGTCGCAAAATTCATGTTTTTTTTTAGTTTTTTTTTAATTAATTTCAATTCTATACTTTTGCGATGTAAAATTCCACTTGATATTAACTCAGAATAAGCAGCTGAATCATCCCCCTCTGTATTCGTTACGATGTCACTTACACCCCACACAAGTACATACGGTAGCCATACAAGTAGGTATGGGTGTTAGTGACACCGTAACGAATACTGAGGGGGATGGTTCAGACCATGATTCTGAGTTGATATCAAGTGGAATTTTCAGTCTGAATATTCCTGAAAATTTTTGTGTTTTTTTTAATTATTTTCAATTCCATACTTTTGCGACGGAAAATTCCACTTGATATCATCTCAGAATCATGGCCTCAATCACCCCTCAAAGTTTTCGTTACGATGTCACTAACACCCTGTATAGAAAAAAGCAGCAATGTAGGTACTCCATTGAACAATGTAAACTACAATAGGCGCTTTATCAGAATCAGTGTACCATTTCCGTATTGTCGCTGGCACTCAATTTCCACGCGCCACTTCCCATCATTTCCTCGCTTGCCAATTTCTAAAGGACCACTTCTCTTCTACCGTCTTTTATTTTTATGCCTATTGATGTTTCTATCCATTTTGCTTTGGTATCGTTAAATGTATGCGTATGTTTTTAATGAGCTGCAATGCATCGTGTGGTATCGCGTCGTGATATAATGTCTGTGTCACCTTCACCATAATAATAATATATTTCGACCAACAATTTTATTGTTTCTGTATTTACATTTGTGTAAGTTGTAATGAATTATTATGTATAAATTATATTTTTTTATTTATTTTTAATTTATTTATTTTAAAAAATGCTGAGTAGTTCCGACGACTTCACAACGAAGCCACATCATTAAATCACCGGCCGATCGGCCGGTCGGTTTGATCGGGCCGACAGTGCGTTGCATTTAGAATACTTAGTTTTTTTTTATTATTAAAATTTTTATGATTTTGGTTTGTTTTTCTTCTTTCTTTGTTAATGATTTTTGATCTTATTTTAATTTTGTTTTTTTTTTCTGTGTATTTTTTTCCGTGTGGTTTCTGTCCTGTATTGAATGTAATGAACCTGTCTGTCTGTGTCTGTGGTGTCCGGAAGTAATAAATGATTCTTTATTTCTTTTCTTTAAATTGGACGAACTATACGCTGTATCACGTTTTTCGGTTTGTAAAGGTTTCTTTTTACGATTTTTTGTAAAAAATATAACATAATATATACACGTCCCACTGCTGGGCGCAGGCCTCCGCTCAATCAACCGCACAGGGTGTGGGGCCACCACGACACTCCACCACGCTGCTCCAGTGCGGACTGGTGGAGTTTCCCAAAAGGATAATAACCAACAGATAGAGTAATTCTACATAATCTCGAAATCATCATTTCAAAACAACATAAATATTTATGTTTATTTCATTCAACCTGAAGCAATGTCAGAATTATCCATGCATTATTAATCATCGAGGATTCAGGTAACTCCCAAATGAACCCAGGAAAGCCCATTTTTACGGAAATATTGCAAAGGAATATTTTTATACAAATTGCTTATAATCATTTTTTACTTTGTGTATCCTCTTTTCTAAATATATCAATACGAAATATATATTGAATTATGAAAATATTTCGTACTTCATTAGGAATGCCTAAGCAAACAATTCAGGATATTTTAAAGAAAAGCAAGATATGACACACATGACGTCATAAGCTCACGACTATATTCACGAGATACATTAATCAACAAGAATTAGTAACCGGGCCCAACTTACCGTGCTGTCCAAAGTATCTTTATTTTCGGACAATTTGAGCCATAGCCTGCAATGTACTAACCAAACTAGGGATCACAAAGTGATTTTGTGATGTCCTCACCGTGATTCGAACCCAGGAGTTCCGGATCGGGAGCTCAACGCGCAACTACTGGTGTATGGAGGCCGTTTAGGGCATAATAAAAATCACGGACGTAGTTTATGTACCTATGATCCATCATCAGCATCACTAATTTAAGAGCCACGCTCTTGTCGGTGTAGCATTCTTCATGCTACTTTTTACCTATTACTATTATTTGTATGTCATTAACTTTAACTCGGCCCCCGCGACACGTAGAGGCCAATTTAATCTAAATGTGGTGTGAAACCAACCGGCGATTATCCCTGTTTATCACTATTTTTTTTTTGTACCGATGATTATTCCACCCAATTCAATTATCCGTTTCGTTTGACTAACAAACAGTATCATAATAATCTGTAGGCCAATTCGCATGCGTCTAATTGTCTAATTATCTACTCCCGTACCCATCGCACGCGACATATGCGACTTGCATATTTATTGGCGATATATGGCAACACCGACCAAAACAATCACTTTCTATTTCAACTCGTTCTGACGTAACTGTACTCTACTGAGGAAACGATGTGCATCGAATAAGATATAGGGACCTACTTGCCTGGATTTGGAAGATCTTCATACGCTTTTAGACTGTACTTACTGAATAGGTATGATCACAGACCGAATACAAAAATAATAAATGGAAAATCGCTTAATTTGAATAAAATTCGCAGGTGTGGTATAAAAATAAATCTTTTGTCTTTCTAAAGAACAATTTATTTTATTTTTAGATACAAAATAGAACGTTGCTATAACTAAAATAAAATGCCATGTAATGTTAAATGTTTATTCTCAAACATTACGAAAGAGACAATAATACATACATACATACATAAACTCACGCCCGTAATCCCAAATGGGGTGGGCAGAGCCACAAGTAATCAAAGACAACTTGCAGCCACTGTTGATACGAAGTCCTAAGATGGATATGATGAATCTTATGGTGATAAGGGATCAGCCTATCGCCCATAACATTAGTCCATCATGTTAGAGGACGCAATCCCTCTGTCGGTTTTTACGACATGCCCAATACCCAGACAATAATCTCGTACTTAATCACTGTTTGGAGTCTCAGACATTAATCAAGCTGCCAAGTACTACCAATAACAATATATACTTACGTTCCATTTTCAAAAAAATAACAATTTCAATACCAGCTTTTAAAATTTCATTTTCAATAAACCATTACGGGCTGAGAGACTAATCTAATTTAAAACGACGCGCCGCGCTAAAATCTGTCTCCGTCACGGGTAAGCAAACAGGGAGACAAAGTTTCCAGTGTTATTGCATTAGTGTAGCTTACCAAACTACATTAATGTCAAGAGCACACTCAGATATAAATTAGCTGAAACTATGAACCTTGTTCTAGAATGGAGAGAAATTTTAGTCTCATTTTGTAGCCTTCACGGGGTTAACCTACAAATATGAATACCTTTTCTCTCTTGTTCCTTGTTGGACGCGCCTACACTTAAAATACTTAACTGAAAAAGCATTCTATACGCTGCATGAGTTTTTTAACGAATCTTTGAGATACTGATTATTGTAAATGTACGTACTTACTTATCTTTTATTTTTTAACAAAATCTTTGACATTTTTATTCTTGGTTTTCTGTTTTCATTGTGTACAAGTAAGTATTGTGTGTTGTGTGTAAGTTGTTGTAATGCCCTTACAGGGTTCATGTACCTTTCTCTACTTTTAAGACCTCTGTAATAACATCAGGAATGCAATAAATATCTTTTTCTACTCCTCTACTTTAATCTGGCATTTAAATAACCAAAAAGTCTAATATAAGTACATACATAATTAAACTCTTTGAAAAAGTGTACGCTCTATGGCCTATAAAAGCATTGTTTACAAAGTGTAACTGTACTATAATGTCGCCAAAAAAGCATTGTTGTTGTTTTTTTTTTTTGACCTGGAAACTGGCACCTTTACTTTGTTTGGTGCCATAGATATACTATAAAAAAAGTATACATTTGCCGCCATTTTCCCGCGCGTTGGAAAATAAATTGGAAAATTTTTGTTTCATTTAAAATTACGTCGTCGTAGAAAAAGTATTGTATGCAACGTTGTATAACTAGGTCAAAAAATGCTCGTGGCGTCTCTTATTGCGATGTTCGCCAAGGCTCACATCGCAACTCACGCCACTCGCATTTTTTGACCCTTCTTATACAACTGTTGCATAAAATACTATATCTTATCACTTTACAAGACATTGATATGTTTATAATATTGGTAAATCTATACTTATAATAAATCTGTAGAGAGGTCAATTCTGTACATTAAATATTTTTTCAAAATAACTATCAGGGGGTGATAAGTGGTGGATACTGATGCCAAAAATGCAATCAGTAAAATTTTTGTCTGTCTGTCTGTCTGTCTGTCTTTCTGTCTGTCTGTCTGTCTGTCTGTCTGTCTGTATGTTCCTTATAGAAACAAAAACTACTGGACGGATTTTAATGAAACTTGGTACAATTATTCTTCATACTCCTGGACAGGTAATAGTATACTTTTCATCACGCTACAATCAATAGGAGCAGAGTAGTGAAGGGAAATTCTTTTGTATGAAAAATCTAAACCACTCAAGTTAGACGTTTGAAATTTGGCATGCAGGTACCTTAGATACCGTAGAGGTGCACTAAGAAAGGAATTCCCGAAATTCCTACGGGAACGGGAATTAGCGGGAAAAACCTTTTGTATGAAAAATCTAAACCACTCAAGTTAGACGTTTGAAATTTGGCATGCAGATACCTTAGATACCGTAGAGGTGTACTAAGAAAGGAATTTCCGAAATTCCCACGGGAACGGGAATTAGCGGGAAAATCCTTTGGTATGAAAAATCTAAACCACTCAAGTTAGACGTTTGAAATTTGGCATGCAGGTACCATAGGTACCGTAGAGGTGCACTAAGAAAGGAATTCCCAAAATTCTCACGGGAACGGGAATTAGCGGGAAAATCCTTTTGTATGAAAAATCTAAACCACTCAAGTTAGACGTTTGAAATTTGGCATGCAGGTACCATAGGTACCGTAGAGGTGCACTAAGAAAGGAATTCCCAAAATTCTCACGGGAACGGGAATTAGCGGGAAAATCCTTTTGTATGAAAAATCTAAACCACTCAAGTTAGACGTTTGAAATTTGGTATGCAGGTACCTTAGATACCGTAGAGGTGCACTAAGAAAGGAATTCCCGAAATTCCTACGGGAACGGGAATAAGCGGGAAAATCCTTTTGTATGAAAAATCTAAACCACTCAAGTTAGACGTTTGAAATTTGGCATGCAGATACCTTAGATACCGTAGAGGTGTACTAAGAAAGGAATTTCCGAAATTCCCACGGGAACGGGAATTAGCGGGAAAATCCTTTGGTATGAAAAATCTAAACCACTCAAGTTAGACGTTCGAAATTTGGCATGCAGGTACCATAAGTACCGTAGAGGTGCACTAAGAAAGGAATTCCCAAAATTCTCACGGGAACGGGAATTAGCGGGAAAATCCTTTTGTATGAAAATCTAAACCACTCAAGTTAGTCGTTTGAAATTTGGCATGCAGATACCTTAAGTACCGTAGAGGTGCACTAAGAAAGGAATTCCCGAAATTCTCACGGGAACGGGAATTAGCGGGAAAATCCTTTTGTATGAAAAATCTAAACCACTCAAGTTAGTCGTTTGAAATTTGGCATGCAGATACCTTAAGTACCGTAGAGGTGCACTAAGAAAGGAATTCCCGAAATTCCCACGAGAACGGGAATTAGCGGGAAAATCCTTTTGTGTAAAAATCTAAACCACTCAAGTTAGACGTTTGAAATTTGTCATGCAGGTACCATAGGTACCGTAGAGGTGTATTAAGAAAGGAATTCCCGAAATTCTCACGGGAACGGGAATTAACGGGAAAATCCTTTTGTATGAAAAATCTAAACCGCTTAAGTTAGACGCTTGAAATTTGGCATGCAGGTACCTTAGTTAACTTAAAGCTTAGTTGCAACAGGATATTGCAAAATTCCCACGGAAACGGGAGTTAGTGGGAAAAAAACATTTGTATGAAAAAATCGAAACTGCGTAAGATAGATGTTTTCAATTCAATTCAATTCAATTATTTATTGCATTCCATGTAGTACAATGGGGTATTACATAGTTAACTTAAAGCTTAGTTGCAACTGGATATTGCAAAATTTCCACGGGAACGGGAGTTAGCGGGAAAAAACATTTGTATGATAAAATCTAAACAGCGTAAGATAGATGTTTTCAATCTAGCATGCATGCTACGAATAAAAGCATGCATGCATACCTTAGTAAATATAAATTTTAGTTATGGCTGTATTTTGAAAAATGGGAATTGGCGGGTAAAAAAAAAATGTATAAAAAAATCTAAACTGCATAAGTTAGATGCTTGAAATTTGACATGCATATATTATAAATACCTTAGTGAATGCAAAGTTACAAATTTCCCTGGGAACGGGAAGCGAGTTAGAGGCTTGAAATTTATAGCTCGCGGTAGTGGCAACCAAGAAACGTCGCGGCCGCGGCGGCGTTTGTGGGGCGGCGACAGCGGCGGCGAGGCGCGGAGGGGGGGCACATACCCAAGTGAGCAACCGGAACGCGGCAGACGCGTGAGGGCAGACGTCGTTGATGGTCGTGTCAAATATTGAATTTTGCGGGAGAACTTTTCACTATTCTTGGATGGTTCAAATCTTTCGTAGGTAGTTTTCTGTTGAATTTTCCAGGCGGACGTTTCACGGCGTATTTCTGTTGTAATTTTTAAATTTTGTTTAAATTTTCGAAACTGATCGTATTTTCCTAAAATATCAAACCAAATCATAAACTAATAATCTAGAAATTAATAACAATTCATTATTTAACTGAGCTACTTATACTGTAACCTCATTTAAAAATAATAAAATTAAACATTTTTTAACCTTTCTCCTTTTATAACACGCCACGCGGACGGAGTCGCGGGCAAAAGCTAGTATTATATAAAGTGATAGAAATTATACGTAATAAAGTCGGTAAAGTAAAACAACCTGAATGATTTACCTAGTATTGTAATGTTGCAGAAATCTAATTATTTATGTAATTTCTTAATAATTTAGTAATAAAGTATGTTAACCGTACAGTGCTTTTTTATTTCGTATCCATCCATATTATTATACATTTTATCATACATTTTGTCAACATCACAAAAATAACCTCTGTGCAAAATTTTTGCATCTGTGCAATGCCTAATTTTCCATAAGTATCCAAGAACTCGGTCAGAAATGTAGTCATTTCTGTAATTTCAGTTTTACATTAAAAATATAAATATTTTGTTGTCCTTTTATGAATATTAATTAGCAATCACACTTGTTTAAATCGTATTAACTTTCATGACATTGGTTGTTATTGTATTATATTTGTAATAACCCACTTGTTTCATGCAGATGTTTAAGAAGGTTCTTTTACATTAATGTTTCAAATTCAAATGTACTTTATTGCACGGTTGCAGCAAAAGAGAAAGAAATTACTTACAAAAGACATGTCATGTCATGTCAGTCATGGCAAATGGTGGTTTTATCGCTTAAAATGATTTCTTCCAGGAAATATATGCATGTCATTTAAATACTTATATACTTCACACATAGATTATATAAACTTATCCTTAGCTTAGCTTTTTAGTATATTTTTTTACCTTGCACACGCTTCTAGAGGTATAAAAAACCAAACCTGTCGAATCTTCTGGTTATGTTAGTGAATACTGTGATAAATGGGTTAGTGCGCTTGCGCCCTTAACGTTAGGGTGATGTTGGAAACACCAACATTACCAACGTTATTTTGGCTGTCAATTTGACAACCAATTTCCTTTTTTTGTAGCTGTCATAATTTTTGATATATAATTCGCCATATTGATTTATCGAACATCGTTCGCATTGTACTCAAAAATACTTAGATAAATATACGTGAAAGTGCTACCAACAAATCGTGGTTTTCTTCCATCGTACTTCCACCACACACCAGCCCTTCACCCCAACAGAAGTTGTACAAGTGATGCAAATAAATTATTTGATTTGATTAAAAATCTAAAAAAGGGCACAGAGGTTTTTCCTATGGAATTGTCAGCTATAGAAATACGTTTATTGCGTGAGTGGAATCATTTCTATAGAACTATCACACTCGTTAATCGTGACATTACATCATAAGTCATAACTGACCATGATTCATAGTGAATGTCTGTCCATCCGTCCGTTGTTTAATTGATGGATCTTTAAATACAAACATTATTGTCACCATACTTAATTTAAACAGCCGCGTGGTAAATAGGTTATATGAATTGTCAACGATGATTACAATTATGTTGAATAAATAAATAAATAATTGTTGATGTACATTTCATGCATCGCTCATACTCACGGCATAAATTGAGATTAGTGTTATTTTTTGATTATATCTCCCGTACTTACTAAGGTTGTAAAGGCCTCTGTGGTGCTCACGATCCGGAAGTCCCGGGTTGAATCCCGTTGGGGACATATCACAAAAATCCCTTGATGATTCCGATGATCCCTAGTTTGGTTAAGACATTACAGGCTGATCACCTGATTGTCCGAAAGCAAGATGATCTGTGTGTGGAAAGCACGTTAAGCCATTGATCCCCGTTACTACTTACTGATGAAAGTACGTACTCGTTACATGAGCCATGTTGCCTTTGGTGGCTCAATAGTCACCAAACCCTGACACCAGAGTTGATGAAGTCGGTTATCTACTTCACAACCCACACGATAGAAGAAGAACACTAGTTGTTGATAATTGCAACATAAAAATACCTTGAAAAATAAGGTTATAAAAAATATTAATTCTTTTTTTTTAACTAGTTTTATATTCATCGATCTATCTCTTATTGTCTGACGTGTTCGTAACCTTTGTAATTAACTACTTAAAGTGAATTATATGCGAAGTGGCAAAACAATCAGTGTGTCTTAACTACAGTCTACGAGTGGCGAAATAATAAATCCACATAAAAAACACTATGGCTGTCGCGAAGAAATTGCGCCGAATGTATTTTTGTAATTTTTTGTTCTTCTTAAAAACTTTGTTTGTGCGTACTTATACACAATAAGATGTCGGAAACAACAACATTACCCCAAACCAAACACGAACACACACCAAAGTAATGCACTTAGTAATTCCGGATCGGTCCCCATCCGGCTCTGTTATAGAATTATCAACACCAGCATTAGCTCGACCCAATTTCTCTTACTACAATACATTAGATCTACATTTAACCATAGTACCAAATCCATTGCCAATGTTGTTACAATAAGCCTCATCAAGCGGCGATATTTTTAGTATTTATGTAGAAAAATGAATTATTGAGGACAGAAGAGGCAAGATGATTGGACACCTAATAAGACACGAGGAATTCATTAAAAACATCATAGAAGGAAAGCTAGAAGGAAAGAGAGGAAGGGGAAGACCAAGAAGAGCTTACATGGAACAGATTAAAGAAAAGGTTAACGTCGTGCCTTATAGGGAAGTCAAGGAATTGGCCTTTGATAGACTGGAATGGAAAATGCTACACCGACAAGAGCGTGGCTCTTAAATTGATGATGATGATGGTAGAAAAATGAGTAGAACAGAACGTAAGATTGATATGAAAGTAAGAGAGAATACTATGGCTATGGAAGGATAATGAATAGAGATTTGGTTGTTTATGGTATGAATATAGAATGGTTAATGAATGGGACGAAAGGAAGCATTTTGTTTTAAAAATAAAAAGGGTTGTCTATGATTATTGGGGTCGGAGTGTAAAGGTGCATTTGTTTATTTTTTTTTTGTAAAAAAGGAGAAAATAAATGGAGTGAAGATAAATAAAATATCGCTTTTAATTGTATATTCCACAATTTGCAAACATAAAATAGACATAAGTAATATCATACAAAAAAGTGTACCAAACGCTATAACGTTCTATAGGTACGGACCTAGGGAATATTTAGGGAACAGGTAGAACGATTCTTTTCCATCCAACACTACTTAAGTAAGTATGTAGTCGTTACATGAACCACGTCAGTGGCCTTTGGCGGCTCAATAACAACCCTGACATCAGGGCGATGACGTTGGTAACCCAGCAACCTACACGATAGAAAATGAAGTAAGCAGTAAGTTAAGTTGGTAAAAACTTAAATGAATGAATACAATTTTCGAAACGGTCCGGTTGTAATGGCGGAGCTACGCTACTGCCACTTATAAAGGTAATTTCACAGTTTGTAATTAGGTTTACTCTCGAGTGGTGAGAATTGCCTACCTTTAGTTTTGAAAAGCTTCAACATTCTCGTTAATTATGTTACGAACTTTATACTATGTCGCACTCTTCACAAATGTAGACAAAATGTTATGAGTTTTATTCATCATCATCAATTTAAGAGCCACGCTCTTGTCGGTGTAGCATTTTCCATTCCAGTCTATCAAAGGCCAATTCCTTGACTTCCCTATAAGACACGACGTTAACCTTTTCTTTAATCTGTTCCATGTAAGCTCTTCTTGGTCTTCCCCTTCCTCTCTTTCCTTCTAGCTTTCCTTCTATGATGTTTTTAATGAATTCTTCGTGTCTTATTAGGTGTCCAATCATCTTGCCTCTTCTGTCCTCAATAATTCTCAGTATTTGTCTCTTTTCCCTTACTCTTACTAGCACTTCCTCATTTGTAACCCTTTCCCATTTTTTTGGAGTTTTATTATACCGGAATATTTCGATTGTTTTTTTTTTATCGTGTGGGTTGTGAGGTGGACCAACCTCATCAACCCTGGTGTCAAGGTTATTACTAAGCCGCCTAAGGTCCCTGAAATGACTCATGAAACGACTACGTGCTTATATCAGTAAGTAGTAACCAGGACCAACGGCTTAACGTGCCTTCCGACGGATTATATCCATCATACTTAAAGCCAATGGGTGATCAGCCTGTAATGTCATAATCAAAGATTTTTGTGATTATGTCCTCACTGGGATCCGAACCCGGGACCTCCGGACCGCGAGCACAACGCTCAACCACTGCACTGGGCCGCGAAGGCCGGTATCGGTAGGAAATTAACATTAATTTTGAAATATATAAATATATTCACCTGTGTTTTGAGCTTCACTACAAACCTACATTACTTAACTGTATCTACGAGGGATGTTCAATAAATAGTGAGAATGGCAAAGACAGGGTTAATTATATTTTCAATGAACGCCCCTCGTTAAAAATGTAAAAGTACGGTTACATTATTTCAGTGCAATAAAGTATTCATTTATATTTTGAATTTGAAAAATACGTAGTTCATCACGTGATAGATGTACCTCTGACTAACCCAATTGGGAATACAGTCATGAACTTATGTTTACGTGTTAGAATGTATTTAAGTTTCAATCTAATGTTGCCCTAGTCATTCTCGCTTTCCGATTTACAATTACAAACCTCTTCGAAGTATTCAAAGTTATAACTAACGATGACACAGGCGTAAAGTTGCGAAAATCCGGAAAACCTACTCAGTTTTTACCCGACTGCAGCGAAGCAAAAAGAAGACTATAAAAGTAGCAATTAAGTGTCGTCTTGGCAAACAATAATGAGAATCCTATGGAGGTTGTTTGACCGTCACAGCTGCTTCTGATCACGACGATTACATCTGAAGCCATTGTGTCTAAGTAACTCCAAGGCCAAGGTCAATGACCTATGTGATAAACTAGACAGAATAAACACGACACAATTAGTAGCACAGCTCGTCTCATCATCTCCCTAGCGTCACTACACAGTGACGATATCGTACCCGCGCATCTGTGTGTGTGACTGACGCCCCCATTGAAGACTAAAATATGACCGAGGGGGACGGGGAGGGGGAGGTGAACCTAGCTCAGGCGCTGGTGGGAAGCGGAGAGTTGCCGTATACGTAGTATTATTCTTCACTGTATGCGAGCGGTTCTGCCATGAAAAGGAAACAGCCCTTACAACGGCAACGTAGCGATTAGAACGAGAGCGAGATATATAGTACAGAGATATAGGACAGAGATGTAGTACACCGTCTAGTGCGAAAGAGACGAAAGATATACTTCTAAGTATTCCGTGGATATGTCCCTCTAATAGTGACAGTACAGCGTTTTGCCCGCGACTCATAGACTAAAGATAAAATTAATTACAATTAACTAATAATAATATTTTATTTGACAGGTCGGGTTTTTACAGAAGCGACTGCGTGTCTGAACTTCCAACCCGGGAAGGGAAATCAACCCAATACAAGTTAGCATACTTACAACCTTTGTACCTCCGAAAATGCATTTCTTGGGAATGTGGGTTTCCTCACGATGTTAACCTTAACCGGAGAGCACGTGAAACAAAAACGTTTTCGACAAACATTGGATTAGGCCTGTGATTAAAACCTGCGACCTCAAAGTGAGAGGCAAGCAACTATTATTGTGTATACATTGTGTATACGAAATGAATCAACTATTATTGTGCATACATTCTTAAATATAATAGTTGATTCATTCATAGTACAAAATAAGATCTAGTCTAACTAGTGAAGTTGTGAACGATTATCTACCATAGTGACAACTGTTCTTTGAATGGCACGCTTTAAGTGGAGTACAAAGGAATTTCCCGGGCACCTGTATAGCTTGCATTATGGCTGGACCACTCGCTGTCATCGTAACTGCATTCCGAGGGACCTTGGATTGAATTATGGCTTAATATTGGAGCCTTGATCCGAACGGGTAAGTTGATTTAAGAGTGCACTTCTAAGTTAAAGCCGGAGTGAATAAAAACAGAATACGTGCAGCTGCTTGTCTTGCCAGGCTTGTCGTAAAAACCGACAGAGGGATTGTGTTGTAATCACGGAATAGAAGAAAGAGGTTGGAAGGGCCCAGTGCGCGCGAAACGCTCGACATACAAGTATGAGCAAATAGTTCATACTTTCCATTCCACTCGCCTGCAAACTTTTCGACATTATAACCTTCAGGGCAAAAAATTAAATATCGACTATCATTTAAGGATATTCCTTATAACAGAAAAGCTAAAAACCTTAGTATGATCGGCTATTTATCTTACGAAAAGTAATGATAAAATTGCAGCCTATATAAAATATACATAGCCTATGACACAAATGGCGAGGAGTGGTTGTATTTACTATACACATCTGGCCTACCCCTTCGCGGATACAGGCGTGATGCTCTGATCTATTGAGAAATAAAACTTCCTGCCGATCGAATACTACGTCGAGGTCCTTATTTCTAGCTAACACTTTATAAAAACGTGCAATAAATGCGCCTAGCAATTACGTGAAGTGGCACTTTTAAAAATCTTCCAATTATTTCGTATACGGAATCAATTTCCGAAACGTGCGCACAAGAACGTTGCCGCGCGAAATTTTCATAAACGATATCGTTGAATGAAATCCCTGTCCGTGACTAAGCATTAAGTATTTAACTCAGTGGAAGTGAACTAAGTATTCAGTAGGTGGTTGCTGGTTACAATCTAAATCGAAACCTCTGGGACCTGAGTAAAACCTCCGCATGTGGAGCTTAATTTGCGCCTGGAATTAAGTTCTGCAAACTAATTTTCTTAAGATAGGTTATACGAGGTTCTCATCAACGTTAGATAGGAGATCTTGATATGTACCTATACAAACTTTCTATTTTCTTAAGTATGTACCTAATCTTCAGTTAAGTGCGAGTTGGTCTCGCGCACCAAAGGGTGCCGTGCCAGCATACAAAATTTGAAGTTAACCGGTAGAACAAACAACAACAACAACAAACGGCAAAGAAAGAGGGTAGACAGATATGTCTACCCGTAGAAAATTATAGATCTACCTACTCCACTCCAATAGCATCAGTCATCCCGTGATCATGGCACTTGCAACAGTGTCGAAATATCGGGAGTCTCATATCCCTGCTTTAAACGCGGTAAGAACACGTTATTGGCCCCGATTCCTGCAGACACCGCCTAATTTTATTTTAAGTTATATCCGTCAGTTTCATATCTGTCGAAAAGGAAAGGGACGGATGATTCACAGCTCTTAATTTTAGGAAGAATGAGTAAATGAATAAATAACCCGAGCTAATCAAAAAGGTACGTCACTGGTATGCAATCCGTTTGACATGCTGTCTACTAACTGTGTCGGGTTATTGACTGATGTAAAATTTTTAGACGGTTGTTTTAAATTTGTGCTTAAAATTGACGTGTG